>NC_134701.1:102010951-102677201 GCF_043290135.1 Rhipicephalus microplus
TTCATGTATCAGTGAATAAGGAGACCACCTTACTAGCTTCATGACTGCTACCAACGATATTGCCACTTGGAAGAATAGATGTAGCAACAATAGATCGATACACTTTTAAACGCAATAGCAAGTACCGATGCACCGATAGTGTTATCAGATACCTAAATGAACTCTGATTATTTCAACGTTCAAGTAAGCGGCAGGGTGCACCCTCGGCAAAACCTTGCGTCACTAATCGCAATAAACAAATATCCAAAAAAACAAAACACCATGTCCATTGCCGATACAAACTGTGCTATGAGCCGACACCTCTTCACATCATGTTAGTCATCAGGGAAAGGTCGGAATGAGAAGTCCGTAATGCGATGAACAGCAGCCGAGACTTTCGGTTCTAATCAGACGGAACCAGTAGAATTTGTCACTGTGCTTTTGGAACCTCGCCTTCATCACTCGTCAAGGGAAAGTACGAAAGAAGGTTGGAATAGTGCAGCACCCAGGCTTGAGATCGTTAAGCCAAAACACGGCCATCAGTTTGAGGCTCATTTCTGTCTCGGTTCTTTGGAACTGTTTTGCAAACCTGGGCTAACGTCCGTCGATCTGTCACGAAGGCTATATTACCTCTGTGAAGTTGACGAGAAGCTTGAAACACGGTTAAATTTGCTGCTCAAATTCGTTGTTTTTTTCGGCCTTATTTAGGCTCCTTCGCAGCATATTGCAGGAAGTTTTCGATCAAGCTAGCGAGCGATGCATTCGTGTAAAACTCGCAGTACACCTGAATGTAGTAACGAGGACCAGTTGACGTTGAAGTAAGAAGAACTGACTTGACTAGCAGTATTTTTGTTCTCAATTATACTTCAAGGGCTATAAATTCTCACTTGCGCTTTTTACTACATGCGTTGAATTGCAATGCTCTAATTCAAGGAGTTATACGAACCTAAATTTTTCGTTACACAGCGTAGTAAGTTATTTCGGTAAGTTTCATGGTATATACATCATGATTTCAAACACATGATATCTGAAGCTTATAACTCGGGCTTGTGCTTCAAACGAAGGCGTACTAAAATCCCACAAATATTAGCCGTCACCGAGCATGTTTCTATAGAGTTGAACAAACCCGCCGAAGCTTCTACACGAAGAATCACTTAGCCGTGCATTTTAATGTGGAAATTGTCCTTGTTAACAAAATTGGTGCATGGACATGCTGTTAAAGCACACAATCATGCAAGAGCACTGAAAAAGGATACGCGTGGCTGCTAACTCGATCAACTTGTGAAAGGCAAAATAAAATATGCTGGACAACTTATGGCTGTACGACACAGTTGCAGCCAACAACAAAAATAGGACCACGCAAGTACCGTACTCTTTCCGGAAATACAGCAATAAATGTAAAATCATGTTTTTTTCCTTACCTACTAATCATTTCTAGTCAGCTACTACTCAGTTATTTTGTGCGTGTTTTCGCTTCACTTGCCACTTGCGGAATTATCGCATACTTTGCAGATGGCTACACCACTCCATTTTTAGATGGGTTTTTCAGTTTCGTACACCATATGCCTCCTAATGGCACACCACTGAGAATATTAACGCGAGGAATAATTTTTGCAATGTCTTTTTTTTATTTTGACATACGCCAGCTCATCAAGTACTATAGCAGAAGTGGCGGTTGCATCCCATATTAATCGCAGCCAGATAATCTGCCACACAGGGAAACATCTTTCACTTTCTTCAATATACATAAAAACTTTTCCCTTTTCTCCCTCGCATTCTAATACTGTTTTCTGATTATTACTTTCGATGCTTGTCAGAATTGGAAAAAAAAGGTTTCCAGAGGCTCTTTTCCCAGACATTGTAGCTGATATGACAAGTCGTGCACATGCGGAATCATCACAGCATAATGTTTCCCAGTGGATGCCTGCACAGAGAGAGTCTGCGGCACAAACGACTCATTAGGCAGAATATCTCAAGTGACCCTGACCAGTGCAATGGTGCCATATGGCCCAGACAAACAAGCGAGAACTTTCGTTCAAGGAAATTTTTTTGCATGATCAACGCATTGCATTCAGGAAGGATAACTTAGCAAACCCGATATCAGCTTCTTTTGAACAAGCCCAGTCGTAATGGAGCAGGATAATGTTCACAAGAGATCCGTGCTACCAGTAAACACATTCATTACAAAACAAAATACTAATAACAAGTAAAATAAGGCTGCCATCTCATTGCATGTCATGGGTTGCTTTATGAGCAGCTATGACTGCTTGCAAAGTAAGGACGTCAGTATGTCATTATATAGGTATTGATAATCATCTGTACTATAATGACATAACAAGCATCCAATCATATGGTGGTTTTGGGACGTTAAACCCCACATATCAACATAACAAGCATCCGTCAACGTATAGCAAAAGTTTGGCTTAAGTAAAGTCGGCAGTGTGGCAGCAAAAGACGCTATGCAGCTGCGTTCAATACAAATTGCCCAGTAAATAGACCCACCTTTACCCACCTTGAGATCGGGATAACCCATGCAAGAGCCTGGCCACACGGCAAAATCTGTTTAGATTTATTCATTTATTTATTTATGGCAACCATTGTTTTACCGGCCAGAGGAACAGGCGCACGATGGCAGTTTTATCACTGAGCCGGCCTTAAAATGACTGATTCTACGTTACGGTGGGAATGAATTATATGCGACGCACGAATGAAATTTGTGAGTATGACACTTTAAAACAAGCGCAAACGTTACGAGGAGGAAGTAAATTATGCCAGGCATGAATTCCATGCCATGATCCTCATGTTTGGTCGTGTCATTTACCTTTGTCGTCCATTAAGGCGACATAACACCAAATTTGATATATATGAAGCTAGCGAAATGGCCGCGAGCGCATCATGAGTGTGGCATGTAGTCATGTTGTTCAATGACACGCACGTCGTGATTATCATGTTTCGACGTGTCATTTACCTTCGTCGTCCGTTCGCACAAATGATACCACATTTGGTATATGTGAAGCTAGCGAAACAGCCGCGAGCGCATCATTATGTTGTCACGCTCCTACATGGAGCGTGACAACATAACCTTGTCTCGGCGTAGCAGGTGAAGTAATCATTACCTACGATGATCCATTTGTTCCCCGAATTGGACGCAGAAAACGGCCCGAGTAAGTTCATGCCGATTTGCTGGAACGGCTAGTGTGGTGGCTCAACGCACTGGAGAAGTTTGGCTGGCCTAGTCGGTGGTGTATTTCTTCGTTGACAGTCTCGGCATGTCTTCACATAACGAGTGAAGTTGGCGGAAGTACGTGGTAGTAGTAGTTTTCCTGTATTCTTGCGAGCGTATGGGAAACACCGAGGTGTCTAGTCATCGGTTCTTCATGTAAAGCATCCAAAAACTTGTGGATGTAACGCTGAAGGTTCCACGAAGAGGAAGTTGGCCCTAAGTGGCGAGTACTTTCGCTTCAGGAAAACGCCGTTTCGCAAACACAAGAACACAAATCATCGTTTTAATATTTTTGGAGCAACGGTAGCCTTGCCTTTGGGGTGTTTCTCAAGGCTCCTGAGTTCTAGATAAGCTAGTTGGCACTCGGCAAAGTCGTCAGCACTCATGGTTCCCAAGAAGCAGTCATGGTCTGCGTCGTCCTGTGGTAGCAGTTTAAGGGGCCACGAGACAGGCAGTCGGCGTCGGAGTGCGGTCTTCTAGATTTGTAAACGACGCTAATATCAAATACTTGCAGTTTCGGCCTCCACCTTGCGAGATGACCTCTAGAAGGGTCTTTTAGGTTTGCCATGCAACATAAGGCGAGTTGGTCACTCACCACTTTAAAGGGCCTGCCGTAAATGCTGATTTGGTTTAGGGGTTTAACGTTTCAAAACCACCATATGATCATGAGAGACGCCGTAGTGGAGGAATGTGGAAATTTCAATCACTTGTGGTTCTTTAACGTGCACCCAATTTTGAGCACATGGGCTAACAGTGCAATAAATGTAGGGGAGAAACTTCCATGTAGTCCAGATAATTGCAATAAACCCAATTCCTGTTGTAGAATAGTTGGCCCACTGGCTTTGCTAGCGACCGGCTACCATTACTGATGACCCTTTCATGTACATCAGTCGTTGCTTATTATCAAACTCAAAGTGATTGAGGCTCAGTACCCTTCAGTGTTCTAGCAAGCAGAACACCGAAAACTCTCGTTTACAAAAGATTGTTGGATGATACCTTCACTATGTGGCACCACGGAGAGGAAAGTCAGCTGTCATTCATGGATGACTTTATTTCAACCCGCTTATCCATCTCGTTTACACACACCTACTCTAAGACAACTATAAATTTTCTCGATGTTACTGTTCAAATTAATTAGAAACAAATCTGCACGAATCTATACAAAAAACCAACGCAATGCTATTGGCACCTTCACTTTAAGAGTAGCCATTCGCATCACTCCAAGACAGCCATCCCATACTCGCAAGCACACCGATACCACCCAATTTGTTCAGACGTGTCTGACTTCGAAGGTCATGCCAAAGATTTTAAAGCGGCCCTTGTGGCAAAAGAGTACCCCAGAGAGAATCATCTGTGATGGTTTAAGCCGGGCACGTAGCATATATAAACAAAGTTTTGACGGCCTCGAGGCCACGTCATTCAAAAACCAAACTAGCCTTGTCGTCACATACTCGTCAACGCTACCGCACCTCAACAATATCCTTGCAAATTATTTTAACATAATACAGAATAGTGCCCATCTATTCTCAATTTTCTCGGAGCCAGCGTGAGTTATCTACCACTGCGGAAAGAACATAAAAGACTTCCTAGTTAGAGCTAAGAAGACGGAGTCTGAAAGCAGTGATTGTGGTTGCAAGCCATGTGGGAAACAACACTGCCAAGTCTGCAAACACATGACTCCAACCTATTTTGCCGAGGTTTCGTCCTCAGAATTCACAATCAAAATTAAGGGCTCGCTGAATTGTGAGAGCCAGAACGTGGTATATAAGCTGCATTGCGATGTCTGTGGGCAGCAGCATATCGGTCAAAAGTGGTACGACGTTCAGACTACGTATCAATAACCACAGAGCCCACGCACGCACTCTGTCAAATCTCCCTCTTTCCAAGCATCTGAACTTGCCCGAGCACTCATTCGAGAAAATAATAGCCACCCTCTTCCACTCGGGCTTCCGCAGGACTCGTGAACGGGAACAGCGGGATTCATACTTCATCCACAAATTTAAACACCAACACACGGCATAAGTGAAAGGATTGTCCATCTATCGTTCCTTAGGTCGTGCAGAGGTGAGATGGCACGGGAATCGAGTCTGGACTTATTTTCATTTTTTTCGTTTTAATAGTAATAATAGTAATATATTATTATTATTATTATTATTATTATTATTATTATTATTATTATTATTATTATTATTATTATTATTATTATTATTATTATTATTATTATTATTATTATTCCTCGATATGTGCAAGAAAAGTGCAAAATTGCTATCGTGGTAGTAGACCAATGAAATATTTTTCCATGTTGTGGTCGTAGATGTATTTTGTTGCATGATTATTTATTTATTTATTATTATTGCTTTTATTATTATTAAGAATATTATTTTAATTTTGTGTTACTTTGTTTCTGTTTAGATTTCCCCGAGTTTCCAGATTTGTGCAGATATCTCTCGCACAATATCACCTATTTCATCATGTTTCTTTATTTGTTCCATTTTCACATTTCACGTTTCTTTATATATCTTTGCCATTCTTTTAACTTACGTTCGTTTTATTATCTGTAAGTGAGAAAGCCCAACCCGCGCCAGCCTGTTTTAATCACAGGCGCTTTGGGGAGTGGCACAAAAAGGCTGAATACACGCATGCAGTCAAATTGACAACAAGTGTCTTCTGACCTTAAAATATTTACGCTTTACTTTTCAAGCGGCCTTGTGTGCTTCCACCATTTTTGCTCCAAAATCTGCCCCCCCCCCCCCCATATAGAACGTGTCAGTATGGTTTCAGCGAAAACGAAACACCTCTTTATTCTTTCTTTTTTCCTATCTGACCACAGAAGGGGCCAGGTGGGGTGCTCTCTCTGCCGGAGTCTCTTGTTTCACTCCAAGTAATTGCCTGCCACCCAAGCTCACCAATAATGTCCCTCCGCGACTTTCAGAGACGCGTCGCGGAAGCCTTCCCATCCTCCTCTTTTTTTCTCCTTCCTTCCCGTTTTCTTTTTTAACATTTTTTTACCTTTTTGAATTTCTAGTCTGTTCATTTGCATTCTTCTGCTTCAATTTTTTATATTTCGTCCTAACATACGGCTCATGCCCCACTATAAATGGGGCCTTTTGCATTCTTTTCTCTTTCTTCTCTCTTTCGTTTGCTCCAGCGAATAAGACGAAGCGAACTGTTCGGCACAGCTTATGTTAACACTGTAAAACCCCACCAATTCGTCGCTCTCTCTCGTTTCCATCTGGCACCATCATGTCGATGCGGCATGTTCGCATAGCATCGCGCTTGTTTGCAAACCCTGACGGCGACCGGTCCACCGGTCGAAACCGTTAGAAATAAAATTGAGACAACCACCTAAGTTGTGTCTCTACACTCTCTATTTCTCTCTCTGTTATATATATATATATATAAATATATATAAATATAAATATATATATATATATATATATATATATATATATATATATATATATATATATATATATATATATATATGTATATATATATATATATGGTAATAAAATTAAGAAACAACAATTTAATCAAGCTGCATAACATGCACCTTCAGTATACATAGGAGCCCTTTCCTTAACTGAGGCCAAGAGAAACTTGGTGCATGAAGTTTTATTTTCGTTTCTTGCTTTCTTTTGTTCATAGTTTCTTGCTTTTTGTTCTCTCACATTGCGAAATGCTTCGTCTTAAAAGCGACCTCGACGAACAAACATATTGTCATATCCACAACAAACTGGTCAGCTACTAGCCCAGGATAGATATGTTGCCACTTATTCGAAAACAGCGCATACACGGATGCATCGGACTACCGCACATTCTAAGGCTTCATCTGCATCAGTCACCCTCATAGGCTCCAGGTTTCACGCACGTTATGCTGCCGCTAAGTGCATGTCCTAAAAGCGTCACCGACTATTGAAACAATGCCCCTCGCACGACAGAATTTACGTTATGACTGAATTCTATCGCTTTAATAGTATGAGAAGATTCTGAACAATGCTGCATAGTACGTAACCCAACAAACCTTATTTACTGAACCTTTACTAGCGGGTAAGTTCACGTGGTAGTGGTCACAATCTCTGACGTTTTTTTGGCTCCTTAACACATAGATTGACCAATACCCAATCCAGCCATACAAACTTCTGAGACATTGCCTAACATTGGGTAGACATGGCAGCCAAAGATTGTCACCATAGGAGGACACCAGATGAAATAAAAAAGGGAGTCGTTCTCGTTCCGCGTTATGCGTTATCTGAACAGCAGAGCTCTGTCCTACCGACCAGAAAACGTGGCAGGCATCAGGCTGCTGTTGAGGTCCCGGTTCATAGCAGCTGGAAACTTCATTTTGTTTTCTTTTTGTTTTCTATCTTTTCCTCGGTGATGCACTTTTTAGCGTCTGGGGCTTAACCCCCTCCACACATTGCGTCGAGCTTCCGGTGTTATCTGTGTAGAAACGCCGGTGTCGTGCTTGCGCTGTCATGCTTTGTTTCTCACGCTCGTTCATCAACGTTGACACGACTGTGTGGCCACGCCCTGTTTGAAATATATAGCTAGATAGCACGTGCCTACATGGAAACAAAGAACATTTGAAAGTGTAGGCAGAGAGTAAATGCATGCACTCATATATACATACGATGAGACACGTTGGATGAACCTGTAAAATTGATGTTTATTACTTCCAATGTTTTAGCAGGAGGGCCTGTCTTTGTCAGGTGGTATTCCCTGATGAAGGCAGGCCCTCCTGCAGAAACGTCGAAAGTACTAAACGTTTTCGCAAGTTCGTTTGTCGTTTCTCAACGGATACAAAGTACTGGATCCACAGAAGCACCTTTTGTTCTTTATATATCTATATATATATATATATATATATATATATATATATATATATATATATATATATATATAAAGTGCGTGAAAAGATAATATATATATTATCTTTTGACGCACTTTTCTTCACGTTTACATTACAAGACAGTCTAGCAACTTCCTCTATACTTTTCTTGACATGATTGTCTGCTATATATATATATATATATATATATATAAATATATATATATATATATATATATATATATATATTCCTGCTCACGGCTGGTTATTTTTTTAACCATTTTTTCATCCACTTTTCTTTCTTCTTATTTACATTCCATTGGTTCTAATACTTCCCCTGTACATTCCTTGGCATTACTGTCTGTTAGATCTCATTATTATTGTGTTAAAACACGGAAAAACGAGCCTTTGATATACACTTCCTCCCCTAAAATATATATATATATATGTATTAATATATATATATATATATATATATATATATATATATATATATATATATATATATATATATATATATATATATATATATATATATATATGTGCGCGAAGAACGAAACTGAAACTGCAGAAAAAAGTTTGCACACAGTTTGCTTGATAACCTTATCCAATCAGAAAATCAGAAGCCTGTACTTCCCAAAATGCCCATGGAGGTACACTATCGCAGTGCCACATTCCTCTCTAGGTACTATTGTATGAAACTCTATGTCTCTCACCGATCACTAGTGGCAGCAGCACTCTACAATGCTGGTCAAAGTCATAAAATCCTCTGCTATTTTTGATAACTCCATCCACGCTAAATTCTTAACCTCATCAAGCCACTTAACTTATGTCCCACCCTGGCAGCTGTTAGCCTCTCTGAAAAGGGTCTGTTTCTCTTAATGAGCACTGGTTAGTGACGATTTGTTCTTATTACATGCTCTTCCTCAGCTTTTTCTATCTGCTTGATTAAGACTGAGACATTCTGTACGCACGTTTATCCTAATACCCGCATGTCTCCTGCAGAGATCAAAGATGCGCGGTCTTTAAGGCAGTAACAGCACGAGCGAATGGCTTATTATCAAGCTATTCACAGACACTGGCGACAGAGGCAGCCTGATAACTCTCTTGCGGCTAACCTCGTATGACTGCAAACATACGAATTTGGCTTATGCGCACTGCTGTATAGGACGCACACTTAAGGACTATCGTTGTAGCATTTTTTGGGCGAAAGCCTTTAGTGTGTCATGCTCACAGTACGAGGCGCGGCGTCACTGTGGCCAGCCAACGATGCAAGAAGAGAGACGCGCACGTCACGCTTCATTTTGACCACCCCCTTTCATTGGGCATAGGCGTTCGCCGAACACTTTTCGAAATTTACTAAGCGTCCGATTTCTTCCTCCTGTCATTCATTGAAGGCTTTCAAATATGGCTGAGTTCTCTTCCTCTTAGCCTCTTTTATGCCATTTACTTGTATTTTCATTTTCAACACTTTTATTTTCAAGGAAATATCAACGCCAAATATCTGAGTTTTAGTTGTCTTCTAATTCAACTATGCTGTCTTTCAGTGGAAGAAAAACTTTATATTGAAACGCTAAAGTGATAACGAACAACAAAAAACAGAAAGAAGTAGGAAAATTCGCCTTTTAACACTTGTATTTGAGGTGTGTCCTACAACAAGATATGCTTGAGTAAGTTTATGCTTTTCTTCACCTACCCGAACAAAAATAACTAGTTAAGGAATTAACACAGCCTACGGTGATACAAATTATTCCGCTTTGGCACGGTCACCTTGGTTGTTTAGGTTCCAAATATTGATGCACTCCTATAGTCAGACTCACTTTGATTCAAACAGATGCAAGAGTGTCCCCATTTATGATTCGAAAGTTTGTACTTTTATGTTCACATTACAATCTAGAATTTCTTCCCTTCGATTACATGGGCTCTAGAAGAGAAAAATATTTCGGCGTGCTTCTTGTTTCAGTAAAATTTACAATAGTTTAGGTTTCTGCACATGATATTCTGATGGAAAAAAAATCACTACGTTACATTCATTCGCACTTCAGAAACCAGTGTCTTGTACTGGTCGCACTAAGAATGCTCCAAAGTGCATTTTTATCGATGAATTTATTTGCAGCGATTCATCGTTGTTCAGTTGCCAATAATTCGTTACATTTAAATATCGATATGTGTTACTTATGTCTCCATCGAAAGACAGACCCTGTGTTTGGAGAAAAGATAACATATAAGATACCTTGCTTTCTTCCTGAATTTAATTATGTTGCCTATAAAACATGGTTTGAGCTCGAGTAGTGAAAATCAAAATAAATGCGTTACGTTCATTCCCCTGTCTTGACACTGTGTTGTGTACCAGTTTTCCTAATCCGCTACGCATACGAGCGCAGTGTCCTGATTTCGGCATATAAGTAAGAAAGACCACGATATTCAGTATCCCATTAGCAGCTCTCGCCGCACCAGACAGCTCTTCATGTTACTCAGTGCATGCCAGAGTGTTCTTCGAGAATGATGCGGAGGTGTAGAAACTTACGCCCTTCCGAGGTGCACAGCTGGTGGCAAAACTTTTTTTTTTGATCGAGTGGTTGATGTATTGAGGTGAGTCGGTGCATACCGAGTATGCTTTCGCGCGCGAGGAAGGCGCAGACTGCGGAGTGCTGAGTTTATTTTTAACGACAATCCTTGAAGTACCGCTTTCGCAACTCTTGTGTTACGCTCAGCTACGCCGAGGAATGCTGTTTTTTCTTTAAATAATACGCGAAGATAGTGTAGAAAAGCGTTGCGAAAATGCGGGTCGCACTCTTCCGGAAAAAACAACGAGCGCAGGGTGGCAACAGCAGCGACACCTAGATACAAATATGTTGAAAGAAAGGCTTTTTGTGTTTCCATATTAGGCTATGCACAACGCGTATAACGAAGGAAAAGTTTGGTGACTTTGCGATTTATTCCGTTGCGAGTTGGAGGCTGAAAAAAACGCTAGATAAAAAACAGATACACGGGAGGGCCCAATAGGAGAAATATAAAACGTGATGAGTTCAAGAAATCGCGACTTCATGCTACTCACATATTCTAGTTCTAATACTACCAAGTGGTAAACGACGTACTACAAGAACAGGCAAACGTAGCAAAAGAAATATACAGGCAACTCAAAAAGCTTGCTTTTTTTCTTGTGGGTGCACCGTGAGACTGACGGGTGCTATCCAGGAATAGGAGGCAGAGCTCACGACAAAAAAAAAAGTTAATTTTGCGTACACCATAAGCACTGTTTTTGCTACACTAAACTCAAATTTATATTGTAACATCACAAATTTTGCAGTTGTTTGCGCATGTTAATCAGACCACCTTTATTGGCATTGCCAAATATCCTTTGTCTGCTATATCAAGCACAGGCGTTTAAAGAAACAGCAAAGCACATCCACTTTGCGGCACGTATGGAAAAAAACTAGACACAGTTTTGCCTTGCTACTGGCAACAGCTGACTGGATGTATTAGGAAGCACAACACGCTGCCCCATTCATAGGTTAACGTTTCGGTGCATGTAAACCTGTTTTCTGAAACATTTCAGCCTGTATTATGCATGGAACTGTTTTCTTGTACTGTAAACAACTAGCACAGAAACAATGGTAAGGAAAATCTCCTGCGGAAATATACGCTACGCTCCCACTCTTAGCGAAGTGTCCATACAATCTTAAAACAGCGTTGTGTTGTCCGAAAAGCAACGCAAAGAATATCTACCGACCTCCGGGCACTTACCAATGAAGGAATCTGTGCAAGAGAGGCAGAATCCTATGTAGGTTTGTAGAACATAAGTAAATTGATACCCACCAACTTGGTCACTGAGGATCGCATGCCGCTCGCTCCCTATACAACCGTCTTCCGAAAAATCATTACTCATATAAAGCACTGAATTACACGCTATGCTCCCCGCCACACTATAGTGAGAAATCTTTACTTGCTGCAGTAAGATTCAAAAGCATATTGTAGCACTTGACTTGTTCACTTGCTGGCGCCATAACAGTCGCCGTCATCTGGAGAGAAGCTGTTAAAAACCAGATGGTAGAGGATGCAACTCTTGATGCTAGATGCGGCATATGATTGTTCTCACACCTTCGGCCTAATTAATTAAACGCAGCGCAGTATTTTTCAACAGTGACGCTCCTTCTACAATCAACAGTGATCGATTGACTGATATGTAGGGTTTAGCGTCATAAAAGCACCATACATTTATCAGAGACGCCCTAATGGAGGGCCGCCGAAATTCCGACCATCCAACTGACAATACACCATAACACTATTCCAATTACAGAACACGGCGGCCTTTTTCAATGGGGGCACGAAAGCTTCAACCCCCACGTGATTAGATTTAGGGGCACGGGAAAAATTCCTGCATTCAATATGTCCGAGGTCGTCCACCATGGCGTCTCTCATAATCACAAGGTGAATTTGGTATGTTAAACACCGCCAACAATAAATAGAATAACTGATTTTTACGAAATATGGGTCTTTTTTATAAGCAGTTCCGAGACCAGGTGTCGCTCAGAGCTAATTGTCCCGCATGATGCTCAGGTTTTATTTTTGGTAATACCCTGACAGTTATTCTTTGCATTCTCAGGGTTTTGATGCCATTTTAATACAAATGCGTTTCTTAGCTGGACTATGTCAGGCATCCGGCGTTGTCCGCGGCGTCCACAGTAGTGTCCGTGCACAGGCAGGTCTTATCTCTCCGCTCTCACTCCCTCTTCCATAGCAACAGCTGCGGGCACGCCCTTACTTCCCCCCCTAGCAACCCGGGCTTGTGATACGAAAGAGGAGAGGGTAGTTGTCGTGCGTCACCGCTTCTTCTCCGGCTGTTTGCTCTCTCTCCTCCATGCGCCCCACTTTCGCGTCTGCTTTCGTGTCTGCACTTTCGCGTCACTCTTGACCGTTCGCTAACAGAGCGCCTCAGGATGAACGGAGAAACTTTTATCAAAAAAGTAAAAAAAGAAACCCTGCAGGGTTACCGGCCCGAGTTCAGTCCACCTAGACGGTGAGGCGCAGCCTTTGCACTGCTGTCCAGGCCCACTCGATTGCCCACAGTTGGTCATGCAGATCTGAGCAAGTCAGGCAACTTAGCCGACGCTCGTCGAGAAGGGCCAGTTTTATATTGTCTTCTCAGTATATTACTGTGACCTGTGCGCATTGCAATAGAATATGTGCCATATGTGCGTGCTCGTGCTTACAGAGGGTATAAGTTGCTTGTGGTTATTGTCAGCAATTCACTCTGTTCAGGTGTACTTGATTTAAAAGCTGGTTTGCAATCTTCGCCATTCTGATTCTTGAGATCTGTCTGGCTGTTTGTGTGGTGGCACATGTTCTTCTCACTTACAGTGTGTCAATATGTCATGTTACGTGAACAGCCTGTCTCTATCGTCTTGTATCGCATAATAATTATTGGCATCCCCTCCATTGTCCCCATCGCCACCACTGGAGTTGTCCTCTCTCCTGTGGTGGGTGCGGTGAATGCGGGGGGCCGGGCCATCGTTGTCCGAGCTGTGGTGGGTTAGTTCTCGAACGCTTAGGTGGACCTTCTCGTTGATCGTTGACGTATTGAGGGTGATCATGTCTTATGTTCAATGGCCCCATGTATTCTGGGATGCACTTGAGATATTTGGGTACAATTTAGCCGTTTGAGAAGTTTTGTGCTCTGTGGTTCAGGATTTTGGCTGCTTCGGTGGAGGCCCGTCCCTTTGTGAATTTCCTAATGGCCATCTTAGAGTCACTAATTATTATTCTGTCGTGTTTTCTTTCATTGACTACGGCCAGTGCAATGGCCATTTCTTTCGGTGCCTCCGATAATCTAGTCCTTACGGAGTCCGCGGTCACGGAGTTCCCTTTTTTTTTTCTAGCAACGCCAATGCGAAGAAGAATTCATGCACAAACCTGTTACTTATGTCATTATTTTGAGAATACCACACGACGTCTACAAAAGGCACACACTTTCGTGCGCTGTGGTTTTTAAGGATCATTTTCGTGCAGGATTTTCGTCTCTCAACGGTGTGTGTGTATAAGGTGCATACTTTTTGAGAGGTTTTCCGTGAGTATAGCGGACCTTATGTTCAGGTGAATCAGCGTCTTGGGACTTATCATTTCGTAGTAACTAATGGCGATATTTCCATTACTTTTCTACTTGACATGGTTCCACACAACCGTTCGAGTAGCGCTATTCTCTGTGCTTCAGCGACCTCGTCCATCGTGGTATTTACTCCGAGTTGTAGCAGCCTTTCGTTTTTTGTGTATTGTGGTATACCCAGCGCATCTCTGTACGCTTTTCTAATCAGCGGGTCAACTTTGCCTTTCTCGGCTTTGTTCCAGTGGACGAACGCCACTACGTACGCAACATGGCTGATGGCGACATGGACGAATCATACAACGTTTCTTTTTTTAATGCCCCTTCGTTTACTGGACAATCTTTGTATCAGCCTGACAGTCGTCTTTACATTTTTTTTTTCAGGCACGTTACGGTTTCCTCATTGGTACCCCGAGTTTGATACAGAGACCCAGGACTCTGATCTTTTTAACCAAGGTTGTCTGCGTGCCATTTTTAGTGTTTATGCTGATTCCTTTTTTGCGCATTTCTGCTACGATTGTGCAATCTATGCCTAGTCTCTTGGATTGTTATAGTAGCAGTTCTGATTTGCCTGGTGAGCATTCCAATCCAGTGAATCTAGATGACTATTGATTGCAACCACCGCCTTTTAAAGTCTAATCTCTATCATGCCTTCACTGGTGTCTTGAAGGGTCCGAATGGTAATATCGCCAGAAAATTGTGCGATTAATGCCTTTTATTATCTCCAATTTTTCTGGTAATCCGATCATGACGAGGTTAAAGACCATCAGTGACACGATGGATGCTTGCGGTGTGCCAGCGCTGCCCATGTCCACTTGGATGCTCTCTTCCTCGTCCAGCTCTTCTCATCGTCAGCCAGGAGCTCATCGCAGCAGCGGAGACAGATGAGCACTAAATATGCGAGCTTACAGGAGGCCGACGGCATTGGTGGCCAGTTTCCAGGTGGTCGCAACGCACAGGCGCACTGCAGATGCCCGATTTCACCTTCGGGGATCATTTCGTGCATGCGTTATACAACACGACTGAGCCCGTTTCCGGCAAGCGTGATCCGTATCGAACGCGCGACAAGTAGAATACAATAAAGAATGATAACCTACTTGCGAAAAGATCCGGCACATTTCTGCCCTGAGTTGGATTAAGGTATATATCCGATAGGCCTGCTGCCTTCTTCGCCGCCATGTTGGCCTTCCCAACTGTTTCTGTCGTGTGTTGATCGTGACCATCTTGAAGCCAGAAAAACACAGCGCTGGGTGGTGACGTGTCGAGACTTGCTCCAGACTTTATGAGTGCATCGAAACGTAAAAGCACCAGCCCACGCTCATCCAAGCGTACACAGAAGCACTACGTTGTAATTCCTAGATCGTCGAATCCAGGTGGCTGTGGTCTTGCACTTTGAGCGCGACGTAACGTGAACCGTCGCCAGCAAAATACGGGGAAAGACTGACCCAGGAGAGAAGGACATAAAGTGACCTTGGCAACGCTTCTCACACTGCCTGCAATCTCCAGGCGTTTCATCCCTTTGGAGCGTGCTTGGCGACTAAGTGGTTTGCACGCGGCACGCTTCCCTCTGTGGTTGCTCCTCAATGGTCTATTCGTTCATTGCGCGCGGCTATTAGGCCCGGTTACTCCTTTTCCGGAAAATTTTGCTTTAGAGTGTAGTTAAGTCCAGCTAGGTGTCCCGTGAGGACCTACACCGGTTCTGGGGTGCGAGGCTGGCTAATTCAGAACAGTTAAGCTGGCGTTTTCAATGAGGTCGGCGAGGTTGTTTTCCTTTCTTCGACGAGTGCCCATATCCCCACTGGGTGTGTGGAGCGTTAAAATCACCTCCAACGACAAGTCGGTTGTTGCCCGCCCTGCTCATCGTTTCGTTAAGTAGTTCTTCAATATTGTGTTTTCGGCTCTTTTTAGACGGGCTGCTGTATAGGTTTAGGACAAAAGTGCTGCTCTTTTTGTTGCGTGGCACGACATCTTTGAGGTTGTGGTTCAAGTGCGTAACTTGTTTCTTATCTGTGGCATAGCAACTAGCCCTTTCTTCATTAATGTGGTCATGACAATGTCTCTCCCTTTTCTATGAGTGCATTGTTTGTGGGTGCAGTACGCGGCAATTTGGACGGGATTGAATATCTCTTGCAAAATGATCACGGCATTTTTTGTGGTGATTTTGATAAGTTGTGCCATCGATGCTTTTTTATTAGAGAAGTCGCGGCACTTCCATTTCCAAATGACGAGTCTTCTCATTTCAGTGCCCGCCATCTCTAAGAAATCTTTTTTTCTAGCTCTTAGAGCCGCATGTCGTGTTTTAGGGCCAGCGCCTTACTCTCTGCCCCACTGTTGCTAAGTCACACGACCAGCCTCTGGAAAATTCTGTTCATTTTATTCGATAGTTTGTTTATTATGTCCTCGATTACGTCTGTTTTTGTGCTAGGACGGGGCCTCTTGACCTCTTTTTCTGAGTCATTTTGCTCTTTGGTCTTAGTCAGCGGAATTTTCTGCTTTGCGCTTGGTTACTGTGCTTCACTGCTACCATTTCTACCTTCTCTTCCCCTCCCCTGTGGTTTCTGTCACTTGCGTGGAGACGGCCGCTACGGCGGTCGACGGAGGCAACGTATGTGTCTGCTTTTTCGTATGTGCATTTTCATCAGGTTTCCCCTGTAGTTCGTGAATTTTTTAGTTTACTAACTGTTTTGCTTTTTTGCTTTTTCTGGCTCCTGCTTGGGTAGCTTGTTTTCCGTTCTGTGTTCCTCTAAGCGTTTTACTATGTCTTTGTAATTGTACTTTACGTTACAATTATAGCTCGGCCTTGCCGAGTTCCCAATGGTTACTATATCTGGCCAGCCCACCTTGTCCGGCGCCTTCTGTTCTCCTTTCTGCTTCATCATCGATTCGGGCGTCCTTCCCCCCGAGGTAGATCTCGGCGCGCGCCTGGCCATGAGTCTGCTTCTGGACATTGATCTCCAGTGACGTAGTCCCCAAGCTCCGAGCCAGAGCTCGGATCTGGATCTGGAACTTCATATGAGTGCACGGGATGGTTGTGTGTTGCTGCTTCTTTAGGTGTCCTGGTCTGGTGAGCAGGCTTGCCGCTGAACTTATTCCTAGTTTCTTCTCGCAGCCTACCTCTGTTGCTTTACCAAGTATGGTGTCCTAAAATTAGCCCTGCAAGTTCGATATACTGTGGGGTGTGCGTCTCCGCAGAGCTTGCACATGGGTGTGTATTCATGGTCTTTCGTAGAATTTTTGGCACCACACGCTGGGCGCAACTTGTCTGCCGCTCTGGGGCACACATCCGGCCTGTGCACGCGCCTTCCACAATCTTTACAAAAGGCTACTTGCTTCCGGTAGAGGGAGACTTTCATTATGAAGCTGTTGAAGTAAGGCCACATGAGGACGCTGTTGCCTTCGTACAGTAGCATTACTGTGGTCGTGCTCCCCGTTCTCTTGGCGAATGCCAGGGAAAGGTTCCTCGCGTTCACCAGTGTATGAACGAGCTGATCATGTGTGTACTTCGAGGAAGGGTTGCGGACTAAATCTCTTGTCCATGTGTTCTGGTGCCGAGACGTACGCGTTGGTCCCGCAATTCTTTCCGTTGATTTTATATCCTCGATTTTGATGAATTTTGTTGCCGTCTTCTCATCTGGTGGGCTGATCACCAGGATATCTTGTGTACGGTTGTGTCAGATTGTGAATATTTCGTTGTTTTTCACCCCGGCTTCTTGGCTTTCTCTTCTTGGCGATCTACACGTGTGTCTAATGCTCAGCCCGTCTCTTGGTCTCAAGATTATCTTCATGTCATCTGCAGGTAGCTTTGGCATCCTGCTTGCTTGTAAAACCTTGCTCACTATGCTCTTCCCATCTCTGCAAGTCGGCATTCTTGAGCGGGTGGCTTTCTGTCCTGTCTCTTCGCCAGGGCTCACATGGTCCTTCCTTTTGTACGTGACATCGATCCAGCCCTCCACGTCGCCGTCAGCGTATCGTCTCGTCGGATCGCTGTCGTCCTCTCCGGAATCAATACTCAAAATTTCCCCCACTTCTGCTCCATTTATGTCATTTTCGGAGGTGCGTCCAATTCTTTGGCATACAACTCGGCACCGTTAATCGACCTTTCTGTGACCAGCGCCGGCCTTGTCAGTGTAGGCTTAGCTGGGCACACTTGTAGCTTGGGTGGATTTTCACAACGAAAAATTGGCAGATTCCACGTGCAGTGGCAATCGTTGATATGAAAAGGAGGAATTAGAAATGTTGCTATGTCACTTTGAAAATAGCACAACTTTACGAGGTGAACTAAATGATCCTGTACATGACTTCCATGTCATGATTATCGTGTTTGGATATGTCGTTTGCCTTCGTCATCTGTTCACGTCACGTATACCAAATTTAGTATATGGCGAGCTAGTGAAACGGCCGCGATCACGCTATGAGCGTGGTATGTTGTCATGTTTGTACATGACACGCGTGTCAAGATTACCAAGTTTAGAACCAGTCAGATATTTCGTCATTCATTGATGTCATGTAACACCAAATTTGGTATATGTGGAGCTAGCAAAACGGCCACGAGCGTATCATGAAGGGCCCCATATACTCCGAAGTAGCATTGAGGCGCGCGCTCGCTGGGCACAGTGCCGCTACGTTACCTGAACGCGAGTGCTCTATAGTCTGATGCCAGACGCAACCAGCGTCCATCGGCACGGCCCAACGGCAACCGGCGCGAAATGTGACATGCTGCGTTTCGCGCCAATGCGTTACCCAGACAACACTGCGTCTCCCTCTTTTCGGGACGGAGGGACGCAGAACGCGCTGAAACGCGCATGCGTGAAAGCAGCGCAGCGCGGCACGCACGTGCGAGTATATGGCAAGACTGGCGCCTGTCTTGGCAATGCCGACGTGACGCGACGAAACGAAACGAACGCCGGTGAGCACGCGCACCGCGTCACGCCGAAATGTATTGGCGCCTTGACGGTGGTATGTATTCACATTCTCACAAGACACACATCTCATGAGTATCATGATTGTACCAGCCACGTACCTTCAACATCCTTTGAATTCACGGAATACAAAATTTGGCATATGTGAAGCTAGCGAAATGGCCGCGAGCGCATCATGAGTGCGGCATGTAGTCTTGTTATTACATGACGCACATGTCATAATTATCATGTTTGGATGTCGTCTGCTCGCGTCTCGTAATACCGAACTGTGTACAAGTGAAGCTGTAGCGAAACGGCCGTGAGCGCATCATGAGGGTAGCATGTAGCCATGTTGTTAGATGACACGCATCTCATGTTTATCGTGTTCGCGCCAGTGTACCTTCTTCATCTATTCACATAGCGTAATACCAATTTTGGTATATTTTGATAGATAGATAGATAGATAGATAGATAGATAGATAGATAGATAGATAGATAGATAGATAGATAGATAGATAGATAGATAGATAGATAGATAGATAGATAGATAGATAGATAGATAGATAGATAGATAGATAGATAGATAGATAGATACGCTCGAAGTCGGTGAAGTTCGCTAAGAAATGCTTCGCATTTAAAAGCTTCCAACAAGGTCTCACCCATGTTCCCGATGTCGAAGCGTTCGGATAGACCCACTATATCCGGTGTTGGTAGATTGCGGGGTATTTGATAGAATTGCGCTAAACATTGTATAAGGCTGAGCCGGCGGCGTCTCTAACATCCGTAAATGCGTGCTCAAGACGCCGCTGTGAAACACAAGCTCCAAGCCGAGAACGTTGTTTGTTTTGAAATGCGAAGCATTTTTTATTGAACTGTGGTAACTTTGAGCGTATCTATCTATCTATCTATCTATCTATCTATCTATCTATCTATCTATCTATCTATCTATCTATCTATCTAGTTGCCTACGACTTTAAGCTCCCCTGGACGTTTCGATAATGATATCGATGCCAAACTTCGTATGTCATAACGTGACTGTATGATGAACATATTTGACAAGTCATAACTAGAAAATGATGATTCGAATGTCATGACTGTCATAATTAACAATTTATGATGCTGCAGCTCTTGCGGTGGTTTCGTCCACATGGCAGGTTGCAAAACTGGTATGGAATGACAAGATTGAATGGCGAACACAATCGATAGATCCTTACATGAAAATCATGACATGCGTGTCATGTAACAGCATGACTACATGCCAAGTTTATGATGCACTCACAGGCGTTTGGCTAGCTATACATATACCAAATTCGGTATTGCGGTACGTAAATGAATGACGAAGGTATGTGACAGGTGCAAACATGATAATCATG
This sequence comes from Rhipicephalus microplus, assembly GCF_043290135.1. Taxonomy (NCBI): domain Eukaryota; kingdom Metazoa; phylum Arthropoda; class Arachnida; order Ixodida; family Ixodidae; genus Rhipicephalus; species Rhipicephalus microplus. The sequence continues at coordinate 102,031,356 of NC_134701.1, forward strand.
AGATGCGTGTCATGTAACAACATGACTACATGCAACGCTCATGATGCGTTGGCGGCTGTTTCGCTAGCTTTACTTATAACAAATTTGGTATTACGGGACATGAGTGGATGACGAAGGTGTGATACTGGTGCAAGCATGCTAGACATGAGACGCGTGTTATGTAAGAACCTGAGTACTTGCTACGATCATGATGCACTCGCAGTCGTTTCGCTAGCTTCACGCGTGCCATACTGAGTATCACGCGTCGCGAACGGACGACATAGGTAAATGACTCATACAAACATGATAATCACGACATGCGTGTAATATAACAACATGACTACATGCCACGCTCATGATGCGCTCGCGGCCATTTCGCTAGCTTTACATATGCCAAATTTGGTATTACGTGACGTCAATGAATGACGAAGGTATGTGACAGGTGCGAACACAATAATCATGAATTGGGCGTCATGTGAGAACATGACTAAATGCCACAGTCAAGGCGCCCATACATTTCGACGTTACGCGGTGTGCGTGCTTACCGGCGTTCATTTCGACGCCGCGCACCAGTCTTGCCATATACTCGCAGGCGCGCGCTGCACTACGTTGCTTTGACGCATGCGCGTTTCAGCGCGTCCGGCATCCCTGCTTCACGAAAAGAGGGAGACACAGTGTTATCTGTGTAAAGCGCGAGAGAGACGTGCGATTTTTCGTGCGATGCGGCGTTCGGTGCGACGATTGGCAGCCGCAGTGGTGACGTATCGTACGGTTTCGTGACGTATCATCGCATCGCACCGCCGCAAAGTCAGTGCGGCGAGCCTCACACCAGCGATGCAAGGTCAATTCGCAGGTAAACACGGCTACTGGCGTCTCTGCGCTGGCTCTCTTCGCTTCCATCTTTGCTCTTCACTTCGATGGCACCGATAAAGTATCAGCGTATGCTTGATTGATTGATATCTGGGGTTTAACGTCCCAAAACCACTATATGATTATGAGAGACGCCGTAGTGGAGGGCTCCGGAAATTTAGACCACCTGGGGTTCTTTAACGTGCACCCAAATCTGAGCACACGGGCCTACAACATTTCCGCCTCCATCGGAAATGCAGCCGCCGCTGCCGGGATTTGAACCCGCGCCCTGCGGGTCAGCAGCCGAGTACCTTAGCCACTAGACCACCGCGGCGGGGCTCAGCGTATGCTTACGCATTACAAACAAATACAAAGCTTAATAGAGTTGTCAAAAACAAGCGCTCAATGACCAGCTCGCGTGTGAACGGCGTAGGCGATGGCCGGCGCGTGCATTGCTAGGCCTACCTGTCGGAGTCGTGATTAATCAGCTGTTGCCGCTGTCTCGACGTGCTTGTCGTTCACGAATGCGATTTATAATTTTTTTTCGTGGAATGACGCGTGGCTGTGGAATGTTGTTTGTTTTGTGCCTCATTAAGAGCATACCAAGTCGTTCGACCCTGCATGCCGAGGCGCCGCATGGGGGCGGAGCCTGCCGGTGATAGCTCCTCTGCCCTCGTGGGTCCCAAGACATCGCCTTCGGCCAACACCACCTAGAATATAGTCTAGGTGGTGTTGATTCGCCACGCCCCACCATGCGACGCCGCACGCCGCATCGCAAGAAAAATCACACGTCTGTCTCGCACCTAACGTATCGATGCGAATCGCATCATGTCGCATTTCGCACCGGTTGTCGTCGGGCTGCCCCGACGGACGCTGGTCGCGCGGGTCGCGCCTGGCGTCAGAATATTGTCACGATGAGTCACAAGTACTGGGGGATTTATTGAACGACCGGGTAGCTAGCTCTAGGACGATGCGTCAGTCGTGGCTGGCTCTCGAGCAGAGAAGAAAGCACGCGATCATCTTTTTCCTCCAGATTGAGAGCCGCTCTTGCTGTCGACCCACTACGTGCTGGTGGCATTATCCCCCCTTCCGAAAAGAAAAAAAAAACAAGTCCCAAAAAGAGGAAAGAAAAGTACGTAGCATCACCGCGATGCTACTACATAGGCACGTGAAAAAGAAATTGGAAATTCGGATAATGTGAAAGTAAAAATTGAAGAGCGTGCCAATATAAGAAACGTCAATGAACGAGAAAGCAAGTTCACACAAATAAACAAAAAACACAAAGAATGCTGTACGGTAAAGAAAAAGTCACGAGCAACGCGCAATAAATGGTTTCATGCGCAACACATGAACGACGTCCGGCCTCAGCCGTATCCTGCTCCGTGCATGGGGTGTTGAGTCCGGAACCACTTCGTAGTTCACGTCACTGACGCGGCGTAACACTTTATATGGGCCAAAGTACCAGCTCAGCAACTTTTCGCTAAGGCCGCGGCGGCGGACGGGCGTCCACACCCAAACTTGATCTCCGGGGCTGTAAAACACTTCTCTGTGGCGGGTATTATAGCGTCGTGCGTCTGCCTGCTGTTGCTGGCCGATGTGCAGTCGCGCGAGCTGCCGGGCTTCCTCAGCACGCTCTGCGAATTCTTCGGCGTCAGTTGCCAACTCGTTTTCGTCTTGACATGGTAGCATAGAGTCTAGCATGGTCTGCACTTCGCGGCCGTAGAGAAGCCGAAATGGCGTGAATCGCGTGGTCTCTTGCACGGCGGTATTATACGCGAAGGTCACGTAAGGTAAGATCCGGTCCCATGTTTTGTGCTGTACGTCGATGTACATTGAGATCATGTCTGCGAGGGTCTTATTCAGTCGCTCGGTAAGTCCGTTAGTTTGCGGGTGGTACGCAGTTGTTCTTCGGTGTCTGGTGTTGCTCAGTTTGAAAACTTCGTCCGTAAGCTGTGCCGTGAATGCCGTCCCTCTGTCCGTTATTACACTGGAAGGAGCACCGTGTCGTAACACGATGTGGCGCATGAAAAATTGTGCTACCTCAGAAGCCGTGGCTCGTGGGATCGCCTGGGTTTCAGCGTAGCGTGTCAAATAGTCGGTCGCGACGATCACCTATTTGTTGCTGTCCGCAGACATGGCCCGAGAATGTCCATGCCGACTTGGTCGAATGGCGTGCAAGGTGCTTCAATGGGCTGAAGCAAACCAGCTGGCTTAACAGATGGTTGCTTTCGGCGCTGACATTCCCGACAGCTCTTCACGTACTTCTTGACGCTTGCCGAAAGCCCTGGCCAATAGTACCTCTCACTCACTCCGGCAAGTGTCCGTGAGTAGCCCAGATGACCGGATGTGGGTTCATCATGGCAAGCGAAGAGGACGTCGTCTCGCATGTCTCGAGGAACCACCAGGAGGTAGGCACGGTTGTTCGAACGAGCGTTCTTCTTGTACAGCACACCATCTCGAAGGCAGAACGACGGCAACGAGCGGAATAAATGACGTGGTATGATTGTGTCCTGGCCCTCTAAATGATCGATGATCGGACGAATCTCTGCGTCATCCCGCAGCCGTTTACTCAAGTCTGATGAGCTAATGACGCCCAGGAAGCCTTCGTCTTTCTCTGCTTCCTGACTGACGACATGAAGGGGCGCGCGTGACTGTGTGTCAGCGTCTTCATGCTTACGGCCGGACTTATGGACGATGGTGACGTCAAATTCCTGCAGCCGCAAGCTCCACCGTGCTAGCCGTCCTGAAGGGTCGCGCAGGCTTGCCAACCAGCAGAGGGCGTGGTGGTCCGTCACTATCTTGAAGGGACGACCATAAAGGTACGGGCGGAACTTGGTGATTGCCCACACGACTGCGAGGCACTCTTTCTCCGTAGTGGAATAATTCGCCTCAGCACGCGATAGAGAGCGGCTGGCGTAGGCTATCACTCTTTCGATGTCTTCTTGACGCTGAACGAGCACTGCACCGAGCCCAATGTTACTAGCGTCGGTATGGACCTCCGTGTCAGCATCATCGTCGAAATGAGCGAGAACGGGCGCTGATTGCATGCGCTGTCGCAGCTCATCAAAAGCTGCTTGTTGCTCGTTTTCCCAGACAAACGGTGTGTCGTCCCTTGTGAGACGAGTCAGAGGTTCTGCTATCTGTGAAAAGCCATGAATAAATCGGTGATAGTAGGCGCACAAACCAAGGAAGCGCCGGACGGCTTTCTTATCGACAGGAGCTGGTAATTCGGCAACAGCGGCAAGCTTGTCCGGATCGGGACGGATTCCTTCGGCGCTAACTACATATCCAAGAAACTTTAGTTCTTTATAGCCGAAGTGGCACTTCTGTGGCTTTAGTGTGAGGTCCGCCGATTGGATAGCCTCCAGCACGCTGCGCAGGCGCTGAAGGTGCTGCTCGAACGTGGCAGAGAAGACCACCACATCGTCAAGGTAGACAAGACAAGTCTGCCACTTCAGCCCTGTGAGGACAGTGTCCATCATTCGCTGGAAAGTCGCCGGCGCTGAACACAAGCCGAAAGGGAGTACTCGAAATTGGTATAGGCCGTCTGGAGTCACGAAGGCTGTCTTTTCGCGGTCTCGCTGATCTACCTCGATTTGCCAGTACCCGCTTTTGAGATCGAGAGAAGTGAAATAATGGGCACGACGAAGTCTATCTAGCGAATCGTCGATACGCGGTAGCGGGTACACATCCTTTTTGGTCACGTTGTTAAGCTTTCGGTAATCGACGCAGAAGCGTAGCGACCCGTCCTTCTTTTTGACAAGCACGACTGGAGATGACCACAGGCTGTTGGATGGTTCGATAACGTCATCGTCAAGCATCTCGCGAACTTGCGTACGTATCGCTTCACGTTCTTTAGCCGACACGCGGTAGGGGTGCTGGTGTATTGGGGGTGCGTCCTCGTACGTGATGATCCTGTGTTGAGTGATGGACGTCTGGCGGATCTTCGAGCAACTTGCGAAGCAAGACCTGTACTCGAACAAGAGCGCTCGCAGCGCAGTCTGGTTATCGGTGGACAGATCAGGATTGATGTCAATGTTGCTCATTGCTGTGTCTGCGTTATCCACTACTCCTGACGTGAGACAGTTGGTTACGTTTGCTACTTCGTGGGCAAACGCTATCGAAGTGCCACGGAGAAGGTGTCGATGCTCGTTGCTAAAGTTGGTAACGAGCAATTCAGATCGGCCGTCACGAACGTGTATTACACTTCTCGCTACACATATGCCTTGCTGCAGGAGGTGTTCTAAATTTGTCTCGGCCACCACATCGCCATCGCTCAAACCACAGCATGTTACGTCGACTAGAACACTGGCTCGGGGAGGAAGCGTCACGCTCTGTTCAGAAATACAGAGTACGTCGACACGCATTCCGTCATCCTGCACGTTGATTGCTCGCTGGGCTGAGAACATGACGCGGCGCTCTTGCAGATGAATGATAGCTCCATTTTCCTGTAGAAAATCAACTCCCAGAATGACGTCACGGGAGCATTCACGTAGAACAAGGCAGCTTGCTACGAATGTGTACCCTTGAATCTGTACTCTAGTTGTGCAGGCACCCAGTGGAGTAACGACATGGCCACCAACTGTCCGAATCTGCGAGTTATGCCATGGTGTGATTACTTTCTTCAGCTGCGTTGTCAGTTTCCCGCTCAGTATGGAATAGTCTGCGCCGGTGTCCACTAACGCATTAACTACACAACCATCAATTGTTACTGCTATGTCGAGTGAAAGCCGGCTATCCTTTGCAGCAGCAGGTGATGTCGGACCAGTTTCTGTACAGTTTTGCGTCAATAGGAGGTCTTCAGCGCTTCGACGTTCAGCGACCCCGCCCCCAGAGGTCGCTTCGGCTAGTTTTCCCGGCGGGGGCTGGGAGATCGTGCGGTAGAATACCGCTGGGGCGTTGATGAAAATCGCCTCGGTGATGGCGAGCGCGACTGGCGCCCGGCAGACGGTGGTGCATGCTGCTGGGAGAGGTAGTTTTGGATGTCGCGTGGTCTCTGACCGTAACGGGGTGGCGGCGAGTACGCAGAGAAGCCGCGAAGCCCAAGACGGCGATATGGGCACTGGCGGTACAAGTGATCAGCTTCTCCGCAGTGAAAGCACAGAGGCCGGCGATCAGGTGTGCGCCAAACATCAGACTTTCGAGGAGACGTGCGCCGATCGTCGATGTACTGAACTGGTTACACTGAACGATGGGCGACAGAAGCACCAGGGACAAAGGGCAGGGGCGTTGGAGTGTACGTGCCTTCGTAGTACGGTATGTGCTGCGCTGACTGTAGTGAAACAGCAGGAACAGGATGGACGAATAATGGCGGCGTTGCAGCAGGGCGTTTCAAGGCTTCCGCGTAGGTTGTCTCGCGGCGGTATTCAGTTGGAGCTGGCACAGCTGTATCATGAGGCAAGGTGTCCCGGAGGGCCTGGTGCAGCTCATCCTTGATTACAGTTGCAATAGAGTTGACTGTAGGATGAGGTGTTACACCAGCCTTTTGTAACTCTTCACGTACTATATCACGGACGAGTTCACGTAGACAGTCGTTGTTGGTTCTAGTGGTGGTGAAAGTGTCGGCAGTAGACATGCCACTGACTTGCCTGTCGTATTGGTTGGATCGCTGCTGCAGCATTTTTTCCATCGTCACGGCCTCGGACAAGAACTCCGCGACCGTCTTCGGAGGACTTCGCACGAGGCCGGCAAAAAGCTGGTCCTTGACACCGCGCATCAAGTGACGCAACTTCTTGTCCTCCGTCATTCTTGAATCGGCCCGTCGGAAGAGGCGCGTCATGTTTTCGACGTACGCGGTCACAGTTTCGTTTGGCGACTGGACGCGGGCAAGAATAGCTCGTTCAGCTCTTTCTTGGCGGTCAGTGCTGGCATATGTCTGCAGAAGTCTACGAGAGAATTCGGGCCACGTCGGCAACTGCTCCTCCCGATTTTGATACCACGTGCGAGCCCCGTCTTCGAGATAGAAGTAGACACGACCCAGTTTCGCCGCGTCGTCCCACTGATTCAAGTTGATCAAGTTGGCTACGCGCTCGAAGTCCGCCAACCAGTCCTCAACGTCTTCGCGCTCCGTACCATGGAACGTCGGCGGTGCCCGTGGGCTTTCCAACGTATAGCGGTTCGGCGACGTGCTTCCCGTGCCGGTTGCCAAGGTTTGTACCGAAGTGCTGGTCATGTTTGTTGACGTGGTGGGAGCAGTATCGTTGACTTCCGGAGGCAATCCCCTGATTCGGCGGCTGGTCCGATGCACGGGAGTGTTGACTGGCACTGGACTTGTATTACGGCTCCCTGGGGGGGGGGGGGGGGGGTCTGCAACATCCGTGAGGCTACCCAGCACCTTCCACCAGTTTGTCACGATGAGTCACAAGTACTGGGGGATTTATTGAACGACCGGGTAGCTAGCTCTAAGACGATGCGTCAGTCGTGGCTGGCTCTCGAGCAGAGAAGAAAGCACGCGATCATCTTTTTCCCCCAGATTGAGAGCCGCTCTTGCTGTCGACCCACTACGTGCTGGTGGCAATATATAGATGTCACAGAACGAGCGCTAAAAAAGAGCGCGCCGCCAAATCCTTGCGACAACGGGCGGCAGAAACGCCCCGAGGTAAAAAGAGAAAAAAAAAGAAAGCAAACATCGAGGGCTCCCGGGCGCGCGCTCTCCCCGCAGAAGCACGGCTTCGCAGACGAACCTCCTCACCCCACATCGGCGGCCCAGCAAGCCCGCGATTTTTCCAGAAAGAAGTGGGCGGGGCCATACCGAGTTGACTCACCGGCCGGAGAGGGCATTCCAACTGTCTCGCCCTCTTCCCAGCTTTCGCCGCGTATCGCGCCGACGAAATGACCAGAAATTTCTGGAAGGTGGCGCGGAAGGTATTTAATCGAGCGGCCGAGACGACAGAACAGGAGGTGACGGAAGTTAACGCCAGAGCGCGTAGGAATTCCGCCGTGTAGTCGGCGAAGGTTCTGCCCGTAGTGACAGAACAGGAGGAGACGGAAGTGAGCGCCAGAGTGCGTAGAGAGTCCGCCGTGTAGTCGGCGAAGTTTTTGGTCCGTAGGGACGGCTCGAGCTACAGGCAAGAGCGTGGGTTTACCACTATCGAGCGAAGACGCGGGCAACAGCTGCGTGTGTGAAGCCGACGGATTTCCGGCGAAGAAGTTTGAAGCTTGGAGAGTGGCCATTTGAGGACGCGAGGTTTCCTGGAAGAGAAACTTCGAGAACTACGGAACGACAACAACGCTGGACTTTGAGTGAGTGATTCTCGGAGGAGTATCATTCAGACTTTTTGTTCCAAGGACTTTGGACTGAATAGGTTTTCTATCTCTTTAGTCCTTAAGTGTCTTGGTTGTTCAATGCATGCGACTGCATTGTAGTGCGTATTGTTGTCTGTGTCAGTTGTTTTGAGTGTGGCTGATTGTACTGTGTAGTACGTTGTCTGATTGGTGACGTATTGTATGTAACTATTGTGGAGTGTGCATTTTTGTGTATTATTTTCGATCTGCCATTATTGAGAATATAATTTGTTTGTTTATCAACTCTCGGCTCTGTCTTGTTCTTTGGGCCACAGCCGGCGTCCGCTGGCGCACCAATAAGGACCACTTCTAAATTGTCCACGCTTTCGTAGTGCGGTTCGGGGGGCCGATACTTCGGCTCTTGGAATTAGCCCGGCGATCGCCTCCCTAATAAACGGGACAGGTGTGACAATTAATCTGGCGTCCGCGAAACAGGACCTTTTGGTGCACAGTGTGTCCAAAGTAGTGAGAAAGAGCCTCGAGTTGTTGATAGTGCTATCGGAACGATTTTGTGTGTTGTTCCGTGTTCTCGTTAACGAGTGCAGGGGAGTGCTCCGATAGACTGATTTAGGCAGATACTTTTTGCACGCGGCAAGGTTTGAGTTGCGAGACACAATGGATCTCGAAAAGTTAGTTGCTCTTGGTGAAAAGATGGGTCTTTCTGGCGTCGAACTACGGAAGTGGGTCACCCAGAAGGGAAAAGAAGAAAAAGAGAGGGCCAAGGAAGAAAAGGCAGCTGAGTTGGAGAGAGAAAGGCTGGCCGCTGAAAGGGCGAGAGAAGAAAGAGAAGCAAAGGAGCGACAGCTGAAAGAAGAAAGAGAGGCAAAAGAGCGACAGCTGAAGGAAGAAAGAGAGCAGCAATTGAAGTTGGAGCTGGAGAGAGAGAAGTTGGCAGCCGAAAGGGCGAGAGAAGAAAGAGAAGCGAGGGAGCGCCAGCTGAAAGAAGAAAGAGAAGCGGAGATGGCTGAAAGGGAACGGCAGCGGCAGCACGAAATTGAACTCGAGCGGCTCCGTTTGCAACAGCGAAACGAAACTCCCGTCCAAGCTAGAGTTGAAAGCAGCGAACGGGAAGATCACGGCTTCCGCTTGAACCCAAGCAAGCTGCTCGTAGCGTTTGATGAAAGGAAGGACGACCTAGACGCGTACCTCCACAGATTTGAGACGATTGCGAGGAGCCAGAATTGGCCGGAACAGCAATGGGCAACTGCTTTGAGCACGTGCTTGAGTGGTGAAGCGCTCAGTGTGTACGGTAGGCTGACGCCGACCGATGCAGCCAACTATGCAAAGGTGAAAGCTGCTTTGTTGAAGCGATTTAGATTCACTGTGGAAGGATTCCGGGACAGATTTAGGACAGGAAAGCCAGCTGATGGTGAGACGGCTACGCAGTATGCCGCCCGACTTTGCCATTATTTCGACAGATGGATTGAACTTTCAGGGACAGCACAGGAGTACGATGAACTTAGAGAGCTGCTAATTAAAGAACAATTTCTTACTAGTTGCCACCCAAGCCTGTCGCTGTATTTGAAAGAGAGGAAGGCGGAGTCGTTTGAAGGAATGCTTGAATTGGCTGATCAATTCTTGGAAGCGCAAGGTGGCACTAATTTGGCCAAGGTAAAGAAAGAGTGCCCCGACGATTCGAAGAAATTGGCTCCCGAAGAAAAGAAGCGTGCACCAGAGAGCATTCCGCGATGTTTTCTGTGTAACCGAGTGGGTCATCGCGCGAAAAACTGTCGAACAATCTTTACGAACCCTACGGTAGTGAAATGTTTTAAGTGTGGTCAGACTGGGCACAAAGCAGACGCTTGTCGGAACGGAGTGAGTCAAACTCACCAGGTATCCTGTGTGCAAGCAGCACCGAAATCTGATAATAATGCCGTCACTGATGGATTCGTAGAGTTGAAGAATGGGGAGAAAATTCCTATTGTGGGGGCTGTAATGTCAAAACAGCCAACCGGTGTTACGAAGGGAATGCCAACGCTTCCTGGAAAGATTGCAGGCAAGAAGATTACGGTTCTAAGAGACACCGGTAGCTCCACGGTTATCGTGAGGAGAAATTTGGTACGGGAAAGAGAGTTGACAGGCAGAACGAAACCGGTTTGCCTAATTGACCGTACGGTCCGAATGCTTCCCGAAGCAGAAATTGAGGTTGAAACCCCGTACTTCAGCGGGAAGGTTACTGCGTTATGCATGACGACCCCCCTGTATGACCTTGTCATCGGAAACATCGACGGGGCGCGAGGGCCAAGTGATCCAGAATGTTTGGGAGAAGACCCGAAGATAGAGCCCTCGCCAACACAGCGGCCGCGAGATACAGCGGAGGAGCATCCCGCGACGGATCTCACTAGAGCCCAAGGTGAGGCTGCGGCGCAAGAGACAGCGAAGGAGAAGACGATCGGGTCGAATAAGTTCACGGGCCGAGCAACCGGACTTACGTCGGCACGACCTCAACCGACCGACAGTGTAGAGGAGACGGAGTTGGCCAGCCGGACAAAATGTAGAGGCATGATCAAGCGGGTAAATAAACAGACAGGACCCGTCGAAGGTAATGACGCGTTAACGGTGTCGGAAGTGACAACGATGGCTGAGACGCCGCCTCAGATATCGTCGTTGGAAAGGGCTCGCCGAAAAGGAACGTGGAAGCACAAGAAGAGATCGAGCGAGCACCGCAAAAAGGGGCGCAAGCGCTGTTCGAAGTACTCAAGATAGGTGCTGAGGTGGAATCAGAATGTGTTGGGCAGTGCTGAGTGCCATATGTTGTGTTATTGTTCTTGTTATCCTGTGTCTCAAGTGTATGTCGAGCGAGTCAGTGTTCTGTGCGATGGCGTGATGTATAGTGTTGTATAATTGTTGGATAGACAGAACTTTGTACGTTTGTATTGTTTAGAATGTGTGATGAAGTGTTGTAGGCATGTACCTGTGGCTATATTTCATGTGTTGTGGAATTGAACTACAATGTACGATTGTATTGAGGGATATATTGTGAATGTGACGTGTCACGAGCGACGGATTGTGTTACAGTCTGTGAGAATGTGTGGTGACTGTTCGTGCTCGTTTGTGTGGTTTTGAATATTATGAGATAATATTCTTAAAGTGGGGGCCAGTGTCACAGAACGAGCGCTAAAAAAGAGCGCGCCGCCAAATCCTTGCGACAACGGGCGGCAGAAACGCCGCGAGGTAAAAAGAGAAAAAAAAAAGAAAGCAAACATCGAGGGCTCCCGGGCGCGCGCTCTCCCCGCAGAAGCACGGCTTCGCAGACGAACCTCCTCACCCCACATCGGCGGCCCAGCAAGCCCGCGATTTTTCCAGAAAGAAGTGGGCGGGGCCATACCGAGTTGACTCACCGGCCGGAGAGGGCATTCCAACTGTCTCGCCCTCTTCCCAGCTTTCGCCGCGTATCGCGCCGACGAAATGACCAGAAATTTCTGGAAGGTGGCGCGGAAGGTATTTAATCGAGCGGCCGAGACGACAGAACAGGAGGTGACGGAAGTTAACGCCAGAGCGCGTAGGAATTCCGCCGTGTAGTCGGCGAAGGTTCTGCCCGTAGTGACAGAACAGGAGGAGACGGAAGTGAGCGCCAGAGTGCGTAGAGAGTCCGCCGTGTAGTCGGCGAAGTTTTTGGTCCGTAGGGACGGCTCGAGCTACAGGCAAGAGCGTGGGTTTACCGCTATCGAGCGAAGACGCGGGCAACAGCTGCGTGTGTGAAGCCGACGGATTTCCGGCGAAGAAGTTTGAAGCTTGGAGAGTGGCCATTTGAGGACGCGAGGTTTCCTGGAAGAGAAACTTCGAGAACTACGGAACGACAACAACGCTGGACTTTGAGTGAGTGATTCTCGGAGGAGTATCATTCAGACTTTTTGTTCCAAGGACTTTGGACTGAATAGGTTTTCTATCTCTTTAGTCCTTAAGTGTCTTGGTTGTTCAATGCATGCGACTGCATTGTAGTGCGTATTGTTGTCTGTGTCAGTTGTTTTGAGTGTGGCTGATTGTACTGTGTAGTACGTTGTCTGATTGGTGACGTATTGTATGTAACTATTGTGGAGTGTGCATTTTTGTGTATTATTTTCGATCTGCCATTATTGAGAATATAATTTGTTTGTTTATCAACTCTCGGCTCTGTCTTGTTCTTTGGGCCACAGCCGGCGTCCGCTGGCGCACCAATAAGGACCACTTCTAAATTGTCCACGCTTTCGTGGTGCGGTTTGGGGGGCCGATACTTCGGCTCTTGGAATTAGCCCGGCGATCGCCTCCCTAATAAACGGGACAGGTGTGACAATAGAGTACTCGCGTTTTGCTAGCGTAGCGTCGCTATGCCCAGCGGGCGCGCGCGTCAACGCTACATTGGAGTATATTGGGCTGTTCATGATGCACTCGCGACCGTTTTTCTAGCTCCACATTTACAAAACTTGGTGTAACGTGACGTCAAGGAATGACGGAATATATGACTGGTGCAAACATAATAATCCTGTCACACGTGTGATGTACGGCATCATTTACCTCCACCTCGTAATGTTGTGCTAATTTTAAAGTGACATTCAACATTTCTCATTTGTGTTTTGCACGTCATCGATTTTCACTGTACGGGAAATCTGCCAATTTTTTTTCCCAATGGTTCACTGAGAACACCACCTGAGAACACCACCTGCGTCATTGAAAACCTAGCAGAAACTGTGGTAGGCACAGCGTCTTTTGCCTACAAAGACATCCCCACCGCATTTTTGTGACGCAAGTCCGGTGGAATTTGTCTATACTCAATCACTTGCGCGCCGGTTTATCCATTGAGAGTACTGTTAACATGCAACTTGTGTAGTTGTCTTGGCAATAACAGCTGGCGAACTGTATCTGCCCCTCGGTATATTTGAATTTTTGGGGGTGAGTGGGAAGAGAGGTTCTGCATTGTAGATATAATTTAGCGATGTTCTCATTATCAGCAAGTACTTTGTTTCTGGCAGCTGTTTGTATGTGGGTAATCAAAGAGTAAACGTTAGTTGGAAAGCAAATAAGCGCATGTTTTGGGTATGAGACATGCAAATACTCAAGCCAAAAGGTCCGTCGTTGTGTTCACTAGTTCTTTTAGGCAAACCTTGCACTATTTTTTCATAGCTCAGTGGGGAAGTACTCGCCTCGATATCAGAAAACGGTTCGTTCGAAGGCCGTTCGCGGAAGGCTCCTTTTTGCGGAGTGTAAAGTTTTTTCTTGATTTAATTTAGAAAATATTAGTACATCAACTTCTGCACCCCTTGAGAATTGCCACCCTTAAACCCTTCAGCCCCAATGACGGTGACAAAAGGCCTATTTTGGAGTCAGTGTGCATGTCCCAAATATCAAAAACAGCTTATAAAAAGGTGTGGTGGAGAGTCATGCTTGTGCGTCAGCTGACTATCGCAAAAATTGCCCGTGAACGCGGTGTGCCCCCAGAAGGGGCCAAGTATGAGAACTGGAAGTTGTGAAGTTGCTTTGCCTAACCATTCCGGTTTGTTTTACTTAATAAATGCAAATCAATTAGCTAGGCAGTCGCTAACTGCGTTTCTTGGGGCAGAAAGCCATGAACTCAATAACATTATTTAAGTGTGGCAGGCAAGTGCGATGGTTCTGGCGTTGTAAAACAGTTATTTGCTTAGTAGTGGCTATCTAGTATGCACCTCAAGCCAGCCTTCAACAGCTTAGATAGTATGCTACTGTCAATAGCCAGATGAATTGATGTTGGGATTCACATTTTCAAATGGTTTACTTAATACAGATATTGAACTTGTTCCTTAGTACCACATAGATGGCACGCAGGGAGTCGGTGACGAGGTTTTCACAAAATTTTCCAACAGCCTAAATTGTCGTGTAAACACTGCACAAACTCACCAATGAGTATATGGATGCAATAAAACAGGGGACAAGAAAGGCTAACAAGAAGACGCCACAGCAGCGCTTTATTCTGTCCTGCTTCATTGTGTTACCAAGTTATCAGAAATATGCGAGGCCAAAAGGCACACTTTGCAACAATGATTCAGGAACCAGGGTCATTTTTACAGATTGTATTTTCAATTTTTATATTGAACCTGAAACTACAAATGAAAATGCATCTTCAAGCTCTGCATTAATCACAGCAGTTCAGCGCACTGAATTCGTAAGGCTGATATGTTGTGCAGAACGGGAAGCAGCGTAGACGTTTTGACATGTGAGAAAACCATCCCGCGTTTCTTATAACATCGCCGGAATTTGTGCTCGCCACTTCGCTGTCTCTTCAAACTAGTATTAATTGCACAACAATATTTACCGAGATACACGCATCACGTAATCATTTGCTAACCACACAAGCAATGGTATATGCGAAGCAGCTTTATTTACATATGGTGGGATCTATTTAAGGTCTGCAGGTGGTGATAAATAAATACCACACAGTCGCGGAGTGTTACGTCTTGCGTACACTGCAACACAAATTTACAAATTGGCGCAGCTGTAAAAGCAGAAACGTCTTCGTAACTTTCTTGCGAAGATTGGAAGCCGTAACATCGAACGCGCAGCAAGAGAGGAAGCCGTTTTCTCGGTGCAGGCTTAAGTGACCATAAACCTACTGAAAGCTCCCCGTGCGACCAGGAGCATCCACCACCTCATAAACTCGGTACTGGAGAACCTGTATTAAGAGTTCTAGTCAGTGGCGAAGTACTGCAGGTCATTGTATTCTCGAGGATATACTGTTATTTCAGGTCGTTCGTACGCGTTTTCGTGTATCCCGGACCGCTTCTTGGTGCTTTTATTCGAGGCTGAGTCAGGTAGCCCACTCCGGGCCTAATTACCAGCAATCCTGCTTCTCGACGTTTGGTGAACTATTTAATGGCAGTCTGCACGTACATGGGTGTTGTTTTTTCACCCTTATGTTCGGTTCTATGAAAAGAGGCAGAACGAGCTAAAAAATTTTTCAGCCATCTTCGCTTCACGAAAATAGGTATTAGGTTTTTATTTTCTGGAAGCGTTTAAGGCTATGTTACTATAAACCTGTGTGTATCTCTGGCTCGAAGGTTTCTTCAAATTCATTATTTTGCTGATAGCATACAATGACTAAATTGCACCGAATCACGCAATGCAGGCTGCAGTTAATTAGAAATTTCAATAAGATCTGCGATAAGCCTCGGACAGATGCTTGGGGGGGTGTACTATCACAGACTTTTTATATGGTCTGCAGTGGAAGTGCATGCGTTGGAAGAATATGTTGTAGCGAGCTTGCGGCTGTGAAAAAAAATTGTAACTGCTTTGGTCGATTGCCCTATCATTTAAGCGTGAAGAGCAATGTATCTTGTAGCGCGGATTTCCGCCTTGAGTTCTGCGGTGCTCGTTTCAGGTACCAAGTCATTGATCACGCCTCTGCAGCGGTCATGCTGAGATAGTATGTTGGCGTTCACGTTGTAGAAATTGCCTCCATGCTCACCTCTTAAAGCAAAAGAGCTTGTTTGCGTCTTCCTTGGTGGTGGTGCAGCTTTCTGTTCTCTTCACTGGTTCACGCACCTCATCTTTTAAGTCTTGCTGTCACAATTGACAGACTCTTCCGACGGCATGCGTCGCGGTGATGTTATTCCATTTCGTGAGTTGCAGACGTGATAGCGTCCAGTAGACGATCTTATAGTCGTCGAAAAACAAGAGTGGCACTTGGAAAGATGGGTTTGCGCTGTTTCTGCGACGCCGATCGCTTGAACATCTGCTCTAGGTTGATTGTGGGCCTATGAATTAGTTAACTAGTGTGCTTGCATGGGCAGCAGCCTTTTAAAAATGATCGTTTTTCTTGGGGATCTTCAACGCAAAAATATTTGTCTGCCTATCTGTATGTCTTTGCATATGTCAACCGAAACGATACCCGAAAAGACCAAAACTCAACCCGATCCACAGCGCCAACCAATAATGCTCAAAACTCAGTGTTTATACTTGTGTGATTGTGAATAGAAAAAACAATATTTTCCGTATCTGGGGCACAATAACAACACGTCTGTATTGATTGATATGTGGGGATTAACGTTCCAAAACCATCATAAGATTCTGAGAGACGCCGTAGTTAAAGGCTCCGGAAATTTCGGCCCTGCCACGGTGGTCTAGTGGCTAAGCAACTCGGCTGCTGACCCGCAGGTAGCGGGATTGAATCCCGGCGGCGACGGCTGCATTTCCGATGGAGGCGGAATTGTTGTAGGCCCCTGTGCTCAGATTTGCGTGCACGTTAAAGAACCCCAGGTGGTCGAAATTTGTAAAAGAACCGCTGTTGAAGCCCAATGACTTGGTCACATGTGTCATGACGCACTAGACATGCACATCAATTTCATGTTATGACCAGTTGGTAAAGGTACTTAAGCCATGTTCACATGTCCTGGGAGTTTATGTTGACACCAAACTAATAAAGTGACTGTTAGAGCTCCAAAGCTAAGTGATTCATGTCATCGCGTACAAGACGTGCTCGACCACCTTTTTTGTGCTTTTATGTGTGACCTGTTTGTTGAGTTACTGCGGTTCGGCATGGAAATTATTGCCGCTGTCGTGCGCCCACACGCCTCATTTATTGAACGGTCGTCGTAGTGACGAGCTTCAGGCTGGCGATTTGTTGAAGAGTCTTCGTCGCTGCACGTCGACAATTCCAAAACACATTGCCGTAGTGAGCAGTGAGCTCGATTCTATGTCGCGCGCTTGAAGGGCAGCGCTATGGGATAGCTTGGGTGGACTTCGTCTAGCTTTCTTCCACTGTGCTTGGGAACTCCGCGCAAGCTTGTGGGCAGTACCGTCGGCTACCATATCGCTCACTAGCAAGCAGCTCACCACCATTCATAGCAGTGAATCCCCGTTACCTCGTCCTTCTGCTAGAGGTTCACTGGCAGCAGCAGTGACTGATGGGCTTGCTTGAGCTGTAGGACACCGCTCGATGAATACTCTCTGACTTGTCGGCGGCATGAGGGTTTCCGGCCCGCCGGTGTGATGGCTCTGGCTCCTGCACCAAAGCTGTTGCGCTAGGTCACTTCAATTCCGTGTTTTATAACGAATGACACCATTGTGAATTCATCTGCATGCCATATTTAAGACATGCGTTGCTGTTTATTTTTCCTTTCACAAATTTTCTATGCTGTGGCACCATCAAGCTTTCTGTCAGATGTGACAATTTTCAATATTTTGGTAGTTTGTAGGATGCAGCCGTTGCCTATGACGTGCAGAATGTGGTGTGCGCTGGTGCGCGCAGTGCCACTCGTCTATACTTGGTTCGAGACAGCTTGATGATGAAGACTGTACGAGCTGTCAAAACACAGTTTGACCTTGGTTGGCGGTCATACAGGGAATTCAATGAAAGAAAGCAGGGAACCTTTATGCATCAAGGAAAAAGGGCGTTTCACTGTCTCAATATTGTCTTTCGTTGTCGCGTTGCTTTTGAAAGCAGTCATACACACTTTGCTAAATATTTGCGTGTTTATTTTCACGCCATTTTCTTCTACCCGCGCTAAAAAAGCCTTCGAAAAAAGTATTCAGCTTTGCGTGAAGTAACTTTAGTAAAACGTCTCTAGATATTAACGGGTCATTTGAACAAAGAACAAAAAGTTCATCTGAATGAAATAATGGAGTTTTCCGACTGTTTGTTTAGTAATGTATGGCTTCGGACACTTACGACTACCCGCTAAAGTGAGGGCTAAAGTTATTCTATTAAGCTTTTGTTGTAGTATTCTTCAATGCACGTGAGCGAGGACACTTCTTCTAGGCCTGCACATTAGAAGAAGAAACAAAGCTTTCAAAACAGGCTAAATGTGACTGCAGACAGCACACGGTACGAGAAAGCTGTGAAGTTTGAAGTGGCATGACAGTGTAGTTTAAACATTCCTTACCAATGAGAAAAGGACACCAATTTCACGATGTATGTGGTGTTAATGACTCTCCCACCGATCCTTTTTTTATTACTGCAAGGAGTTCATCATTACCGTAGGTGCACCAGGAATCCCAGAACCATCTAAGGCTCAGAAATACTAGTTCAGGAAAGGTGAAGTGAATATCCAGGTGTAGAAGGTGGCTGAATATTGTATAAAGAAGGCTGATTACGGTGACAGGGACTAAAAGTACCTTGTTTGTATCGGACAGTGAAATTGGTGATTGCCCCCTTACAGCTTCTATGTTTTGCTATTTCCATTTTTTTCGCCAAATGTGTCATACTGAACCCACGCCCTCACGCAGGCACATCAATTTACATCACAACGTTACTTAAAAATGTTTTTAATCACGCAAAAGAAACAGGCAATTCTTATCACCCGCTTATAAAAGCACCTATCAAAGCTTATCAGGTTTTCCATTTCAAATTTCACTAAATACTGCCACTCCTTGGCTTCCTGAAAAGAATGGTAATTACATTGCGAAAACAAGAAACGGCGTACTTGAAATAACAACTGAAGCAAAGGTCCTAATTAGCGGAAGCATAATGGAGGATTCAGACGCAGCGGGTGAATAGAATTGCTACTAAAATTGGCATCCGTTTGGGGTCCTCGGCTGCTCTGTCGTCCACAAAGGAAGGCAATCATGCGCTTGATGACGCAACTGATTTTCAGCTTACTCGCACATGCGCCAGCTTGGCAATGACAGCAACGCGTCGCCTGCAAGTGCTTTATTGCACTCTTCCCTCCGCGTTAGCAGCTCATGGCGCTGAACACTGAGATAAAGAGTTTATCTGCAGATGTGCTACCTTTTCTCTTTTCCAGGTAGGTGCTGTAGCAATTAGAGGCAACACGACATCGCCCGCAGGCGCCACCTGCATAACGTACCCTTGTTTCTTGTGGCGGAAATGGTCCGCGAATTGCAGAAACCTTGACTGTATCTAAACGTTACGCGATGTTATTTTCTGTCTAACTGTTAGCAGGCTTTATTTTCTACCATTTATTCTGTATCTAGTTGCAATTCCTTACTGGCTTACTCAGCATCACATGTTGAAGGCTTTAGTAAACTAGCACCGCATCACTGTTACATTTGCTCTTAATCGTTTTAATTCTCTTGAAGCCCGCCTTTGCTAGCGTGGCACGAGCACATATGGTCACTAAATAGATGACAACAAATTTCACAAGACACAGCCTCAGTTCACACAAAACCTTGGCCTATCAGTAGATATATAACGCAAATGTAAAGATAATGTACAATACCTTGAGAGCAAGTCTGTGTCGGTAAAAAGAAACACTATCAGTATTGATTGCGCGCTTTAATTTGACCTCTAAATAAATGTACAGCAGTGCCTTTAACAGTGCACTACTTATGTTACATCAGCCCTTGTATCTTGTGTCACGGGGAGTTTTCAAATTTCAAAAGCAATTATTGGTATTGAGAAATGTAACACCTGTCACACCTATTTTACTTTTTAAAACTTCTACGAGATATATTGCACAAAAATATGTGGAGAATTATCCCACCTCTTTGTTTTTGCTTCACATTGATACCTCGCACTTCACTAGTGCCGGAGGAAAAGTAAACGTCTTTTACTTTTTGCCGTGCTTCATGTCTTTTGAAATCTGATACATGTTTGAAGCCGTGCAATTTTCCTGCGTGTAATGGTTTGCTCTCCCCTACAGCTGAACAGTTGAAGCGAGTATTCATGCGTGAACGAAACACTTTTCATGTCAACTTGTTTGCACATTGTTTGCACTAACAAGCACTGAAAAACAATTGTTGCTGCAATAGTTCTCATGTTTGATTTTGTATTTTTGACAGTACTCTCAAGCGTATATGAATATCGCTTAAGGTTTCGTATACCATTAGTGCTTCGATAGTGCTTCAACTATCGATAGTATAGAGAGTACCAACGACAGTTTTGCATGGCTGACAATTCCACGTACGAGTGAGATTTTGGTGTTCGTAATGTGGAGCTCGTCTGGCTTCACATTATAGGTGTGACCAGCGCACCTCCCATTTTGAGGCACACGATATTGGTATTTTAGAAAAGTTTACTTAAGTATTTCCTTTCCCTGCAGACCAATCTTCTCAGCGCTGAGGCTGCTACCATTTAGTGCCATACATGGCGCCAGAGCTAGGCAGCTCCGGGTTACAGATGTGTAGCTATAGTACTTTTAATGATACTGTATCTCCACGTGCTTATTGAGAGACAGTTCAAATATATATGCGTATCTCAGTAGTGAAAAAAAAATTGGCAGATTCTACGTACAGTATGAATCGATGATATGCGAAAAACGAATCAAGAAGGTGATATGTTACGTTAAAATCACCTCAAGGTCACCAAGTGGAGGTAAATTATGCCGTACACGACTTCCATATCATGATTAATATGTTTGAATGTGTCGTTTACCTTCGTCATCTGTTCCCGTCACGAGATGCCAAATTTAGTATATGTGAAACTAGCGCAACGGCCGAGAGCATGCTATGAACGTCGTATGTTGTCAAGCTCTTTCATGACACGCGTCTTATGATTATCATGTTTGCATCAGTCATATACCTTCGCCATCCGTTTACATCACGTAACACCAAATTTGGTTTATGTGGAGCTAGCGGAAGGGCCGCGAGTGCATCATGAATGACCCATTATACTCCAACGTGACGTTGACGCGCGCGCACGCTGGGCACAGCGACGCTATCCGTTAACAAAACTTCAGCGAAAGAGAGAGCGAGGGAGAAACCACTTTATTTATTTCATCCTAAGGGAGAGGGGCTGCGAGAAGGCAAGCAATCTTACACGCTGTAGGCCTCTTCTACCACCTCAGTCCACCTCAGAATAGCCTCCTGAAGGTCGAGGTTGTAGCTGCACATGGCAGCCTCCCACAGAACTCTATAGTCTCACACCAGGCTCGACCGGTGCGACCAGTGTCCATCCGCACGGCCCGATGGCAACCGGCGTGAAAGGCGACATGCTGCATTCGCACCGATGCGTTAACCAGACAGCAACGCGTCTGCCTTTTTTCGTGACGGAGGGACGCTAGACGCTCTGAAATGCGCATGCGTCAAAGCAATGCAGTGCGGCGCGGCGTGTGCCTGCAAGTATATGGCAGGACCGGCGCCTGGTATGGCAACGCCGACGTGACGCGACGAAATAAATGCCGGCGAGCATGCGCACCGCGTCATGTCAAAATGTATTGCCGCGCCATGGCTGTGGCATGTAGTCATGTTCTGACATAACACGCATCTCGTGGTTATTATGTTTGAACCAGTCACATACCTTCGTCATCTATTGCCGTCACGTATTACCAAATTTGGCATATGTGAAGCTAGCGAAACGGCCGCGAGCGCATCAAGAGCGTGGCATGACACGCGTCTCATAATTTTCTTGTTAGGCTATGTCGCTTGTGTTTACCATGCAATCATACAATATCATACCAGTTTTTCAACATGTCATGTGAACGAAACTACCGCAAGAGCAGCAAGACCGTGAAATAAAAGTCATGATACTAATAACATAAATATCATGATTTTTATGTTGCGACTAGTCAAACAAGCCTGTCATGCAGTCATGTTATACCATACCAAATATGGTATCGATACCATTATCGAAATGGCCAGGAGAGTCAAAAGCCGTAGGCGGTTATATAGATAGATAGATAGATAGATAGATAGATAGATAGATAGATAGATAGATAGATAGATAGATAGATAGATAGATAGATAGATAGATAGATAGATAGATACGCTCAAAGTCGCCGAAGTTTGCTGAGAAAAGTTTCGCGTTTAATACTTTACTGCTTATCGGTTGATTTGCGATAACAGGCAAGGCAGGGACATATCCTTAACTTCTTGTCGTATATGAGCTGAGGCGTGTTTAAAAAAATGGCTGCAGTTTCCCTAGTGGGAACACTGGTTAGCATGCGGAGCATATATGTTGAACTGCGATAAATGTGGTTTGTAATTTGCGACATGCCTGTGTGCGACATGCGCCTGCAATGGGTCGTTCAAGTCGCTGATTTCGGGTAGAGCTTCGATTTCCTCTTTGTCGTAAGTTGCGTCGTCGTCGTCGTCTCGAAACGTTTGAGTCGGCTCCAGTCTATGCGTACGTTGAGGTGTCTGTACAGCCGGGTGTTTTCCAAGTGTTTGAGACAAGCGTGGATGTTGCTGCGCTTGATCAACCCTCGCTTGTAGGTGGCCTTGCTCAACAGTTTTCGCTTGACGTGGACGTCAATGGCAGCGTCGTCTGGAACTTTGCGAGGCAGACACCTAACGACGGCTGGAACTTCGATGGGGACGTTCACTACCTGGCCCTTGATTCCGTACTGTCCGTTGCCGTGAGTTAAGCGTCGTATACTCATAAACGGGAGTCGAGGAGCGATGAGCTGTTCCTCGACAGCGTTCAACTCGGGTAGATGTTCCGGTCGGGGCGGGTAGCGGTAGCCGTAACTCACGCTGAGCGATGGAATTCTACCGGAAATTATTGACTGCTTGCGCGAGGCACACGCGACGTAGTAGGCAAATTTGTTGGCGTCGCTTCCAAACGCATCGCAAAGAACCGACAACGCTTTGGAACGATGGGGTTCATTCTGAACGTTGCCGATCTGCGTCAAGTTGTCGAACCAAAGTCGATCAGACACCTTGCAGCTGTGGCCGAAGCTCCCGTCGAGCAAGTCGCGCTTGAAGCGAGCGTGGTGCGTGGCGTACTGCTTGGCTCGCCACGTCGCTATCGCGGCGCGCTCGCGCTGGCGGGCGGCATCAAGATCGGCCTCGCGGCATCGATGCTTGCACGCGGCTAGCGTCGTGATATCGATACTGGCGGTCAATGACCGAATTTCGCCTTGATGACATGCAATTTATTATCTGTGTGTGTGTGTCCTATGTGCTCTGTCAATAGCCCCTGACCTTTCGTTTTAGAAAAGGTTTCAAGTCGAGTGCAGGAATTGGTATTGATGTACTGGAAGTGGTTTCTTTGGCGGATCCAGCTGTCCACCGGAACGTTGCTTGTATTTCGCGGTGTCCTGGCACCCAGCAGACTGCAACGAGCTGCTTGCATGGATGAGTATACTGTGCATAAGATCAAACAAAGCGAGACAAGGACAGGGTTTTTGCGCTTTTTAGAAGCTTTCAGAGCTTTTACTATGCTTAGATAATATGTGTTATTGCCTTCTGCCATTTTATTTGTTTAATGTGTTGAACGGCCGCAAGCATCGCACAATCTTTGCCGGTGAAAATGCCTGTATCAGAGTGCAGAACGCCGGCTTCTGAAAAAGATGGGCCGACGGGTGCATACGAGACAGAATTGTTGGTCTTTGAAGCATCCGTAAAGGACTCAGGACTTGTGTATTTCTGTTGTAGTTCTAGGAAGTATGTCTGAATATGTGAAATTGGTGCGTGCTTTGTAACCTTCAAGAAAGACACGTCGCAGTCTATCCCCTACCACTGCCACGCTGGCAGGCATACTGCGGGAGCAAGCAAATGTTGTTCCAGTGGCACACCGATTTTCTTCTCTAGGCCCCTCACACGGAGTGAGTAGGGCTGTCTCATAGAAGGCCGTTTCTCAAACAAAGCAAGGCTTGAGATGCCATTAATTGTGGAATGTGAAGGATGTTCTTTGTCTGCGTTCACTTTAAGATACTTTTAAAAGACATGTAACATACCTCTAGGCGGAGCGAGCATTCGTTCAATTACACGTAAGGTCTTTCCACGGGGCTAGAGCGAAAAGCACCCGTGGAGAGGCGGATGCGTGATGATGAACAGGGTCAAGCGTTTTTATTTTTATTCACAATACCTTACAAAAGCCTTATCGGAGCATTGTGTAAGGGAAGCGATACATGGTAAAACATGACTTAAGATAAATATAGAAAAAGATGAAATCAAAACGGTAAAATCTGGAAAGTGCACTATGGTATAAACAACTGCCAGAAAAGCAAGAGTAACACCCCAGTAGAAAAACTTAACAAAGGAAGAGTGTGCACGAAGCACGAACTTAATTAGCATGAACAGTGAGTGATTGTAAAATAAAGAAAATTTTGGCAGCGTTTACAATACTACAATGTGACATAATACAACGTTAAACAATTTGAAACACAAGATAGCACATCTAGAGAGAATGAATAAGCAATAACTACGTAAGCATGAAATGTTTGAGTAGGCGGTAATGAAAGGCTTTGCAGTTTGTGATCGAAGTGATATCACCAGGGAGATCATTCTATAGCTGGATGGCGTGTGGCAGCGCAGAACAATTAAACGCCTTCGTTTTGCCGAAGGTGCGCTCGAAACTGCCTAGATTATGGAGCCATGCACCTAGAAATGCGCAGTAGGTTTTCAAAGGGAGAGAATAAGGCCTGGTGTTTTGAACATGTCCCTGAAGCAGGCTTAAAAGGGAAACACACCGGCGAACCTGAAGAGGGGGCAGCGAAATTTTGAGTTTTATTTCAGTGATACTGGATTTTTGTTAGTAATTTCCGGTAATAAAACGAGCGGCACGGTTTTGAACAAGCTCTAAGTTAGTAATTAAGTAGCCTTGATAAGCGGACCAAATAGATGACGCTAATTCTTACGGCGGGCGAATGAAGGCAAGATACGCTAACTTGCGAATGTTAGGTGGCGATTTACGGAGGTTACGACAAGTGTATTCAAGCGTTTGTGATGCTTTAGCACAGAGAGCGGTAATGTGGGGGCGCCATGAAAGATTGTGAGTCAAGTTTATCTCTAGATACTTGAATGACTGAACACGAGATATGACAGAGTTGTTAATGACGTAGAAACTGGGCGTCGCTGACTGAAGAGCTATAGACCCTTTTCATAAATACGCCACATGAGGGTGAGCTTTTCGTCAGTTTCACTTCGCAAAGGAGCGTGAGATAGCTAGCGCCATCATGAGGGCATGGAAAGCGAGCCGTCAAATGCGCGAGTTCTCTGATGTTTGTGTTGGCGGCTAGTTCTACGTATCATCTGCTGCAATCGCGCCGCTTTCTAGCTTGAACGAGCTCCTAGTACTCTTCGATAAGCTTTTAGATGCGGAGCATCTTATACTCGCGCCTTGTAGTGCGCCGTCCGCTCCGCTTCTCGAACATTCGACAGCTGACGCGCGCGCATGCGCCGTCGCGCCGTCGCCCACTCTTCCACCATCTGTGCATCCCTTCCTCCTCTACACACCGCGCGCGCTTCACTCCTCCACCATCTGTGCACCCTTTCTCCTCTACACACCGCGTTCGACATCTACAATTCTCCTGATTCTCCAGTGGACGCGCATGTGGCGTCGCGATTCGAGAACATTCAACAGCTGACAGTGAATGCGCGGTCGTGCTGTATATATACTCAAGGTCGGCGCTCGCTCGCTCAGTTGCCGCTCGTTGGTTGGTTTGTACGGCGCGTCGACGTCCAAGGTCACGGTGAAATGAATTCCAACGAATCCATAAACACAATGATCGACGTCCGTTCGACCAGCGCCGCCCTTTCGCATACGTGTGTACGTGTTCACTAATTTAACACCCCCTCCTACAACCACGTTAACCAATTTAGCCATCGACCCAGGTAAGTCGTAATTTAACACCCCATTTCACAACCACGTTAACCAATTTAGCCATCGACCCAAGTAAGTCGCACTTTAACACCCCGTTAACCAATTATACGGTCCGCATCCTCCTCAGTGTTCCCCCGAGGGAAGCTGCGGGCAATTTTTTTGAGCTGCTTCCACTGCACAATGATCAATATTTTGTACCATTCAATTAGTTGGACGAGCAGTTTGGCTTGTTATGACTGGCAATGCATGGATGCGCCCTGCAAGAGACTCTCATCAGCGTGCCCTCAGGATGTAATCCACATCCAGCAGGAACGCAAGAAGCGTCTGTGTGCGCTGCAAGAAACGCGCATCAGCGTCGCTAAGAAACACAGCCTGCGTCGTCTGCTGTGGTGCCCTCACAATGGCGGAAGACTATAGTTTGCGTCCACGGAGCTAGAAACGCTTTTTTTCAAAAAGGGTCTATTACTCCATAGTCTAGGCGAGTACGTATGAGGCTTGTATACCAATTCATCAGACACGTTTTGTCACCTTTTCACATAGTGCGTGGCAACACTTTTAGAGCATTTATCGCTTTTATGCACTAGTTTTTTTGACATTTCTTAGCGAACTTCGGTGACTTTCAGCGTATCTATCTATCTATCTATCTATCTATCTATCTATCTATCTATCTATCTGTCTGTCATCTATCTATCTATCTATCTATCTATCTATCTTTTTATCTATCTATCTATCTATCCCGCATACAATGGTATTGTGTCCCCGGATGCATTGAGAAACCTTCATTTTTTGTGTGATCTCTCCCGCAGTGTGTTTGTGGAGCTCAAGGAAGAATCAGCGAAACACACAAGGATTCACTTAATTGACTGAACGCACCCAATGAGATGCACGTCGGCGGGTGGATGCGAACTGACCAATGACACACACACACACACGCACGCACACACACATACACACACGCGTGCGCGCGAACGTGTATGTGTTTTATTCTAGTACACTAAGTATACAGAGTAGATTTCTTTACATGGGTGTATTTAGCCGTGTTACGCCTGTATTTGATGCCCTAAGTATGTCTATAAAGACGATAGCCTTTCTTAGAATACTTAAACGCAGAAACTTCGTTCTGTTTGTTGGTCTGTCTGTCTAACAATTCAGCCATCTGGCGAAAGCTTAACGCAGTACGCAACGCCCACCAATCTTGATCTAGTGTCTAATTTTATACTTGTGAACATTGTCACTCAAAAAGCAAATGTTACGTATTTTTGAGGCGAACATCAATTTGTATTATTACGCATAGTAGTTCCTTTCTTTATTTAGGAAACGCACACATAAGCAATTTTAAAGACCGAAGTGTCTATTTCAAACGTGTTCTTTTGATGGATAAGCGATCCAGATTCGATCTTTCTTGAGGAAACATCGCAGAGGAAAAACATTGTGGTAAATGTTTAAAAAGAAATTATAGGACTTTGATCCAGCATTCACGGTTACGCTAAACCGCTTTTCCACAAAACCCGTTGTCTCCACAACGCGGCCCGGATACCTGTCACTATCAGCCTGGCCCACTTGGAAGCCTTTGTCTTATATATTTGTTAATGAGCATTTACGTGAGATGCAAATATGTGAGAGGCTCCAAGCATTTTTCCTGAGACACCTCATCTGAACCCTGGATATTAAAATATAACCGTGAACAAAAACTCTGTATTTCGTGACGCAAACTGCTGTATTTCAGGAAACCTATTGTCAAGTACCCTCCAGAATTTAGCCGTCTACTACATATGAGCAAAACGTTTTTACAAATGGCTTTAGCCAAAAGTTTGTATGAGCTCCCTCCCCCGTCCCCTCACCATCTTGATAGATATAAGTTTCGGGGTTGTGGCCCGCCACCAGAGGTGAAGAATATATCCGTGCTCTATAGTAAAACAAAAACAAACCTTCAGTTACATTAAAAGGTTGATATGATACCATGCCTTTGTCAAAGACAACAGTTAGGCTGCAACACTCTTTTTGCGTTGTAGTACAAGCGTGGTCGAGTACAGTATTTTCGCAGCGAATCGACAACTAATGCCATCGACTGCTACACAAAAAACTCAAAAAAATATTAAAAAGAATAAAATAACAACGCTTCTGTTTTGCTGCAATGACAACAGAGGATAGACTTATCAACGGATGCCTGAAGATATCCGGGTGGCTTTTGAGTCTTTTCGTCACAGGGTCCCATCATTCCTTACAGTTGATGAAACCGCTAAAGAAACGGGTTTCTTTTTTTTAGTCTTCGCTTGTCGTTTTCCGGAACTTCGAAGAAAGGCACTGTGCTTTTACGTAGATGCAGTGGATGCCCCGGTGGCTTTGTCTTGCGGCCTTTTATGAAAGCTTTGTTGCCCTTGCAGAATCAATAAACGTCAGACTACACGAAAGATGTATGTGCTATGTGGAGAGAACAACAATTCGTTCAATTTGTGTTACTGTTTTATTGGTAGCTGTAGTTATTATTTGCTGGAGCGCTGGATTGAAGAAGGAATGTTTATAGTACGTTCGTTGTGAGCGGTTTGATCTAGATGCTCTACAGCTGTTTTATACGTTGGCCGCAGTATAGACATGATTATGAAGTATGAAAACCACTTTGCTTGAGAAGAAAAACCAATATATTTCTCGATTTGATATGTGGAGTTGAACGTCGCAATACTTTATAAGAGACGCCATAGTGAAGGGCTCCGGAAGTTTCGACCACTCGGGGTTTTGTAATGTGCACCGAAATCTGAGCACACGGGCTTAAGGCATCTTCGCCTTCATTGAAAATGCAGCCGCTGGAGCCAGGATTCGATCCCACGACCTGCGGGATGAGCAATATATTTTCACTGTTAAAATATTCTCAATATAAAACGTATCTGTGCTTGTAGAGACGGATTCTTCTTACATGATAGCCTTACTCGAGACGTCGGTACTGTAGAGATCTTCACGGTCTTGATATCAAATATATACACTCTACGGTAGCTCATCTTTCACTGTGAAGCAATTGTGGCAACAAATGCGGAACACAAGAAGTACGTCGAACAATTAGGGTGCATAGAACGCATGCAACACAACTGTTGATGTTGTCACCGTGCAACTACTGTTACGAGCAATATGCGTGCTTTCTGCAAAACTGACCTGCGGTAAGAAATTGGTGAATTGAACTAGCTGTTTTTTGTTCAATTTTGAAGTACAAGAGCGCACGAAAAAAACAGCGAGTAAGAGAGGAAGCACATGGACACTTCAGACACGCGCGTATAAGTTTACAACAAATGCTGACCAGAGTATTCCGTTTGCAATCCTTAATTTTGCACTCTTTTCAGCAGCAGTGTATTAGCAATAACGAAAGGTCACTAGCACAAGTGTATATCATTTGCTGATATTTCTCATCAAATTATTTATTGCAACTTGAAAAACATCTCGACCAAAAACCTGCGGTTGTGGACCTACATGTGAAAGAATACAAATGTTTACAGAAATAATAATAATCATTGCGAATCATACAAAATTATCCTTGTGTGAAAATGTGTTCTTTACAACACACTTTGAATTTAAATAGAACGAAAGCTATACCTGCAAACTTCAAATGTAACTGGTGCATATTACTTAGTAAAAAATGATAGTAAAAAAACATCACTACTGATAATACAACGCTTTTCAGTACATAAACAAATATACAAAAACTTCTGACTGTATTACAAGAACATGGCGTCAGTACACGAGGATTTGGAAGAATGCAGTACAGTTAGAAATGTGTACAAAACCTTAGCGATGCTATACCAACAACACAGAAGTGTCAGGCCAAGTTATCAGACGCTGACCTCAATACTCTACGCAACCTAGTTCAAGGGGCACGACTTGTAGAGTTCCACGGCTACTTGGAATAGGAAGCCACCCTCATTGGGCCCACAGTGAGCTCGCTCGTAATGAAAGTGTATTCTCTATGGCTCTATCGCTCTACAGCCCATTTTACTCACGAAACACCTATACTCTGTATCACCACTTTGGTTCAGCACTACCAAAGCTACAGGGTGTAAGAAAGCTACAATCTTGCGCAGCGAAACGTAGTCGCACACACAAGCGCCTTAAAATCGACCAGGTCAGCTAGAATTGGCGTTCTTTTGATGTGTTTTACGCCACATGAATGCATGATATGTTTATTCTTCTTCGAAATAATTGCTTACGCACTTATAATATTTGTGTCGCTTACCTCCGATAACTGTGTTTCCAATAGACATGACAGCACCCATGTACAAAGGACTGTCCGCTTCGATCTGGACTTGCTCTTGCTACACGCTCACTGCAGTGAAAAAACTCAAGAAATGCTGTAATCAGCCGTCAATTTATTTCAGCTCTCTCAGAGACTGAAGCATCAGGTAAGTTTTGCTGGCATTAGTGAGATATGCTGCTTGCTTAGCTGCATCTGCTAAGCTTAACGCGCTGAGACAGTTTCCGACTGCATGGTCAGACCCAGAACGCTTCCGCTCCAAATATTAGGCATGCATTCTCGCCCAGCATGCCATAGGTGTCGGATTCTCCTTCGGTGAAAACAAGAAAAAGAGAAAAAAAAAGAGCGAAGGAACGCGTGAACGGAGAAACAGTTATACGAGAGCCACGAACAGCGTCAGAGGGAAAAAGCCACGAAGTGACGCTGTCCACTAGTATGAGATTCTACCGATTTTTCGCAGAGCAACAAATTCCCGCTTTTTTAGGTTCCTGGTGTAGTTCTCTGTTTAATAGTTTTACTGTATTTTTATGTTGTTAAACTATCTATAATAACTACAGTTCGTTGAACAGACGCAGTGAATACGGTGAGCAGACGACACGGTGCGAAAGAATACATGTGAAAGGGCGAAGCGCCCTTCCCGCTGAGGGGTCTGTATAGCCGCCACAGTGTTGACGGGAACTTCTGAAAGAGAGTATAAGTGCCGAGGTTTGTCCGCCTGGTGTCCGCGTTATAAGTTAAACAGGACCGCGTTATAGGTTAAATATTTGTTAACAAGAATAAAATAAAGGGCCCCAATAGCACTGAGACACTGACATTTCAGCACTCTTCAATCCATGTGTATGACTAAACAAAACGATAACTTGAACAAAATTTTGGGTAACCTGCAAGCTTCGCCTTTATGAGTTGAACGCGATAGTGATGTCTTGTCCCAAGTGCGTACAGTTAGCACATACTACCTTATTCATGATGCAACTCGATAGTTAAAATTGGAGAATACTGTGATCTAATCGGTGAATTTAAAATGCACTTGTGTTAGTAAAGCTTTCACATATTACTGCATTCAGTGTAATAGGTGCACGCTTCAAACCATATGCTATTACACGCGTAAAATTTTTTTCAACTTCTATGCACCCAGCACCTGATTCTGAGGGAATAATAGCAGTGGCGTTTGTGCCCTTGGTACAAGTGACTGGCTTTAAACCACAAAGCCATTATGATAATCACATGTTCTGACGCTCGATGCCAATGTATGCTCGTACCATGCAATGCTAGCACAATAACTCACGTTTGTTGTGAAGCCTTTACAGAAGACAAGTTTATTTGTAGAGCACGAATTATTTTCACTGCATTGCAAGCAGAGGATACATTTTTCAGTATATGTTTAAGCAGACACGTGCCGGTGTGGCAGGACATGTCCTTCCTCCTCAAGCAGTATTTGTCTGATCTTTCTTGAGACCCGAAAATTCTTATTATTCTTTTTATTTAGTAGTCTAGTACGCGGGGTTTAACGCCCCAAAACCACCTTATGATGATGAGAGACGCCATAGTGGAGGGCTCCGGAAATTTCAACCACCCGGGGTTCTTAAACGTGCTCCCAAATCTGAGCCAACGGGCCTATAACACTTCCGCCTCCATCGAACTTGCAGCCGTTGAAGTCGGGATTCGATCCTGCGACCTGTGGGTCAGCAGCCGAGTACCTTAGCCACTATACCACCACGGTGGGGCATTCTCTTTATTCGCATTTTCCCCGATTTTTGGGTCACGCACAGCATGCTGATGTTTCGTTCATGACCCCACACCGACGCCGAAATTTCTGTAGAAGAAGCTCTATAACCGGTAAATGAAACGCTCATTTGGGTTAGTTGGTACAGCCTTGACATATGTTGCAGAAAATTGCGCCGCTATGCGATGCAACTTTTTCCAACATATGTCAAGCTTTTTAGTGCTATCGCGTTGAAACAACGAGGACTCAACACCATAAAGCACCGATATATAGGCATGCATCTATAAATCAAGATAAAAATGGCTTAACGAGAGACTAATATCAGTGATAATTTTATGGAACAATATAAAACACCTCCCATTGCAAAACCTTTATACAAGTCGGTGATTTCAACCTACACAACGGACCTTTGAACAGAACTTTTCCTCGACTCTCACTGTTACTTGTCAAAGTATACAGAAAACCACTGCTATTGTCGAAGATTCTGTGCGCATGGGAAAGGAAACAAAATGTTTTCATATGTAGGATGGCGACAAATCAATATAAAGCATCTACGGGCCCAAACATTTTATAAAGTCGGGGACTTTAACGTAGACATTATGGACTCCAGACCTAGCTTTGTATTTGACTCCTTGTGTCATATGATGTATCTTTAGGACACTGCTTTTGTATTATATGGTGTGACGCTCGGGCAACGTTTAGTAACCTACCCTGACGATACCCAAAGCCTGATTAGATAGGTTGGTATGTGGCGTTTAAGGTGCCAATACTCTCATACGGTTATGAGAGACGCCGTAGCGGACGACTCCAGAAATTTTGATCACCTGGATTTTTTTAAGGGCACCGAAATCTGATCACACTGGCCTACAGCACTGTCGCCTCGATCGAAAATACAGCCGCTGTAGACGGGATTCTATCCGGTGACACGCAGGTCCACCGCCGAGTACCTAAGTCTCTAGACCACCGCGGCGGGGCCATACACAAACCTTAACTCACTACTGATAATTAGCTTCGTAGAGGTACGTAATGTTTTAGACACTACATGTTTAGGAATAACTCTAGGTAAGTATATAGTCTATAAATCTGCCACGTAGTGTAATTAGCTCAGGCTTCAAATTCCATCAAATTGTGTGGAGTCGCAGAAGGTCACTAGGCGTTTTACGAGGCATTCGAAACTCTTGCCTTAAAGAGGCCCTAACGCTGTTTGAAGATGCTGAAAAAATGCTGCCAAAAAGCAGTGCAAGCACCTGAGAACATCCAAGCCAATTCATATAACGCCGCTCAGGGCAGTAAATGTGACAATCATTTGTCAAAACCAACTACAAATGGCTGCTGCTTCACTCTACGCATTATGCCATACCGCGAAATTATCTACCTTATACTCACGTCTATGGTGGTTTGCTGATCTGAACATTGCGGTCTCTGGAGCTACCGGTGCGACCATGAATCACCGCGCGTCTGCTTGCGACATACTGAATGTAAGCGATTTGTTGGTGGACAAACACAAAGAGAAAGTGCTCTTGGTTATGACACGCGCTAACGATGAAATGAATTTTCTCGCTATGTTTCTGTCTTCTTCAATGCTAGGGTGTCAGTTCACTTCCTAGCACAAAATGTTAAAAAAAGCGCCTAATATCACTCTTACATGACTGATTATAAAGGGTTTTGCACTGTGATTCATGAAGTCACATGCTAACAGGAAATATATTTTATTATATCTCACAATTGTTCTGTGGAGCTCTTTGGTTCATCAAAATGCCCTTATCGAAGGGTGTTATATAGTTGTAAGAACGCAAAGCACCCTTAAGGTTGGAAACTGGTTAACGTCGTACAGCAAAATTTTTTGACTTTCCATACAACCAGCAGCTCTTATATAGTCAGCGTTGCAAAATTCGGCCAAAAGTAAAAGAATAGGTCACTTTGAAAAGTTTTTTCGATTGTTGATCGTTTTATGATGGTATTTTAAGTGTATTAAAGACGATATGATACAAGAAGGGAAACGAGACAGGTCGAATGAATGGAACAGTACGAACAAGATAAAACAGTTATATTTTGCACGTTTCATTAACAAAAACACATAACTACGGAATCGGCCGAGTCCGACAACCACTTTGTCTTTATTATTTGTTCACGGTGCTGACTTGCAGAGTGCACAGGCTGGGCAAATATAGCTGTGAACGAGCGGTTTGACTTGCAGAGCTTGCGGTTTGCAAAATTGTAGAAATTACCTTTTTCCGACAAACCATAGAAGTGGTTGGTGTCCTAATGACCCAAAAAATATTATTCTCAAATGTAGATATGCTCCGAAAAACAGCCAGCCGCTAATTGAAAGCATTTAAAAATGTTTTGCATAAACAATGTCATAAAAGAAAAAGATAATGCAGAGGAGCATCAATCATGTCGTGAAAGGTTAGAACCATAAGACACAAAAGAGTAATCCCGTGAGGTCACTTTGCATGAGAGATATAGAGCTGAAAACTTCTACGTTCCGTAACTCCTATAGTGTCTTAGTTTTTACCCGGACATGCGGAGAGAAGGAAATATGGTTCACACGGCATGATGATGAGCAAAGCGATAATGAATGCGTGTAACGGAAGCCCTAAAATAAGTACGCCTAGAAGCGCACTCATTTCAAATGCGTATCTGATGACAAAACACATTAAGAGTGTTCTCGCTTTCGCATCTTTCAAGTTCAACACAGTAAAGTTAAAACTATTAGGCAGCGTAAATGCAGCGTCACACTTAGCTTCCATCTGCTTATCATAAGTTTAGTAAACACTTCCATGAACACATTTTGTAGTTATTTTCCTCATGATTTTATTTAAATTCCTTCCGGGAGATCCAGCGACGAGCTTCTACATAGCGATGATTCACATTTCAGTAACCTTATTAGCAGAAAGAAGCAAAAATCTTGTGGGAAGGCGCTGATGTTCTCTGTGATTGAAAACAAAGGATCAACACCGCACATATACTTTTTGCTGAAGCCTCTTGAGTCTACTTGAACGCCAGGCTACACTCTTTCCTGTCTCCTTTCTCGTTTTTCTTCAAGTTTGCGTAGCTCGTCGAACTTCCAAGTACTACCATGAATTACGTACAATTTTGTCCAAGTGTTTATAATAAATTT
Source organism: Rhipicephalus microplus (assembly GCF_043290135.1). Taxonomy (NCBI): domain Eukaryota; kingdom Metazoa; phylum Arthropoda; class Arachnida; order Ixodida; family Ixodidae; genus Rhipicephalus; species Rhipicephalus microplus. The sequence continues at coordinate 102,065,941 of NC_134701.1, forward strand.
TGTATCTATTTCTCTCTAACAGCTTTATCAGTATAGCTTATACCTTATTGCTTATACATTATTGTCTAATGTTTCGTATAGATCTCTCATCTTCTGTCCTTCTATCCCCATCATACCGTTTTTGTGCTTTCATCATGATTTTTCGTCTACTCGAACCAACACTTCGCACTTCATTATGGAAGACAGTGAGCAGTATATTTTGGTTTTCCTGCCACTAAAAGTTCCACCTAATGCACTGTCTACGTAGACATTACTAAAACCGGGCTCACTGACTCTATTTTAAGTGCGTTCCTCACACCAATGCTTTTTATTCACTCCGCTTCAAAACTGGTCTCCTTTCGACCTACTGTCTAGTGTAAAACTTAGTGCCCATTATGTGCGTGCATGTCTTTCGCACCGAATAAAGCAAGCCTTTGCGACGCAATTGTTTACCAGCAAGCAGCGTGCTGCACAAATTGACATCATTGTTTTGTGAGCGTGTGGCTTTAAAATTTTCCCAAGTGCTCATCCTCTATTGTGAGATCTGAGGAAGTGTGTAGAAGCTGCATCCAGTGATTCCCCTTACGACGATCACGCTTTAGCTTCCGCGTAGAAGCAGCAAAAAAAAAGATAAGAAGATTAGCGTGGTGTGCATCTTGAAGAACGACATGGCGGAAGTCCGCTTTGGTACGAGTAGCCGCCACTGGCAATAACATCGCTGGAAGTGCGGCTGTTTTTGGTCAAGTTGTCAGTTATATTTTAAGGAATATTTAAGAAACATCCCAAAGAGCACACGTGTTCAGGCGGCACAGAAACTATAGATTTTCTTTTTTGAAGTCGGGTCTGAACTTTTTCTATAATTGCATGCTTTGACATAACTTGTCTCTGCCGCACATCTTCAAATGTACCAAACCCGAAGAAGAATCACCAACTGGTGTGACGAAGAAGTGGCCCCAATTGCTGACAGCACATACAAGCAACTATATTTATCAAATAAAAAGGCGCGTGAACTAAGTAAAGCCATTTCGAAGAATGATACACATCGCATGTCTTGGTTGTTTGTCTTTTACGCTTACAATCCATGTTTTCACAGTCAAACACAGCGAAGTGGTAGCCTGTCGACTTGTCATCGTATGTAAAAAATTGTTTTTAACAGCTAAATCACTTTCCCTTGTCGAATAACAAATAGAGATTGACATCTCCCACACCACGCAATCAAAAAAAAAAAACGTGAATCCACATACACACAAGGGGCAGTGGCTGGACGGCCGTTACGCGGTGGAGAGAGTGAGAGGAAAAAAATGCAGCGGTTCGAGGTTACGCTTCTCCTCTTCGCGAAAACCATCTGTCGCTAGCTACCATGACGTTATAATCTTGTATAACGTAAGTTAAACCACGAGAAACACTAGAGTGAGAGAAAGAAAGACACTTTATCAGAAAAAGAGAGATTCTCTCCTGCGTCCATACATCTGTGTCATGCTACTTTGTGTAGGGATAGACACAACATATTAGGCCCAGTTCTCGGACCTTCAAACCAGCGTCGTGTCGTATTGCATTTAGTCAATTACCTGTTTTAGGTTGTCCATTGCGAAAGCTCTAATAATAGGATGTCTCGCAGAAGAAGGCAATCTCGCAGAAGAAGGCAATAATTTCCCTGATGCCTTAATTGTAAATTGATTCATCAGGCTTACTTGGTCACCACTAATTCTTTCACGGTTTTGTTCTTCACTTTCTCTTTCCTTTTTACGATATGCTGGAATTCAAGACATGAGCTTCGACCAGCTTCGCCGTGCGATAGTCTGGCGCAACATAGCAGAAGCTGTGTATTTTAAACAGCGACTCTGTTTTAGTCGTGTATTCTTAATTTGTAACCACCGTAGATTGTAGTGGGATAAACCCACTGAAAGTTGGTAACTCCCACATGCGCATATCTGCCCCTCATCCCACTACTCCATCTAATGAATACTTCTGCAACTCCCCACTAGGTCCATTCCCTCTTCCGCCACTTCTCATTCATCAAGGTCATGCCACTACATTTGTCCCCACAGCACTCAATCAGCATAACTGTTTCATCAGTGGGGTTACCAAATGGAGCTGGCTGAATTTTTCAAATCAATTGATGATAACCTTTCACCGACCTACCGACTTGTCTATAAGAAGGCCGGTTTCCATGACCAATATTTTTTCCTTTTTTGGTATGTGCTTTCATCAAGGCCAAAACAAATGTTTCGCTCATGAGCTAGCCTATACAGAGCATTCAAAAGCATGCATCAGCAAATTTTCAAAAATAGGTGACCCGAATGATTCACCGACCCCTTTCATGAAACATTTTCTATGGTGACAGATATTTTCCAATGACCAGAGCTTTCTGTTTCCGCACTAATTGAAGAAATTATTACTTAGGCTTTTCATTACTGAAGATGCGTTTTGGTCAATAGAAAGGATTGGTGCCTTTCTTGTGAGGAGACCACTGTGGTTTTCAAGTGAAAAGAGAAAATGTCCGATTTTTTATGTTGGCGGAATTGAAACGCCGAAAGTTGAAGTGCCATACTCTTCAGAAACTCCTACAATGAGCGTGCGCCGTAGCATCAACCGCTGGTAGGCTGCCTTGTGCATGTATGCAGCTTACGCCTGTTTTTGTAGCACGCACGCACGTTAACCAGTGTAGGTAAACAAAAAGCACTGCAGAAGTTGCAGCGACGTCATTCTAATAGGCGGTAAGTTGCGCTTGGGTTTGGTTTCACAAGTGAAGTTCGTGGAACCTTATTACTTTCAAATATTTCCAGGAGGCCATCTTCTCGAAATCTTACAGTGGCAACGGATTCTTCAAAGAACTTCAGTGCTGTGATTCCACTTAGTCACGTTTATCCACTATAGTTGATTCATTCGATTATCGTAATGGTTGCCACAATGGGTGCTCTTAGCTATTTTAAGAGGGCTGTCACCACAGAAAAAGTTAGTGTGACAGCTGTGAGCAAACACTCTTAGTCCCTTATCGTTGCAGATTCTCGGGCACTTCTCTGGAAACTCTTGCATGCTTGCTTGGCGGAAAAACATTCGTGTGTACTTTGTGATATATATACTTGATTATACGAGAAATAAAAAAAACATCATTTGATACCAAACAGAGGAAGAAAAAACTGAGGAGCTGATGGCCACTACAAAGGAGCACAAGTCGTCGAAAAACTAGTGTTCTTGGAACAATGTGGAAATTACATTACCTCTGTAAACTGGCTCCTATTCCTTGCACATGTTGATGTTAGCGTGGTTAAGTTTCAGCGCAAAAAAAAATGACGCCGGAAGACAAAGGTTGCGATGCAGAGCGTTTTGGTGTTTTCGCGAACTTAAGTTTACCGCTAAGGTAAGCTTCAAGGCAAGCAGCATCAACTAACCAAGTAGTTGCTTTTTTGAACTATGATAACCGAAACACTGAAAAGCCTAAAGCTTAACAAAAATCCCAATAGAAGCGACAGTGGTTTATCATCGGTGAAATAGGGAATATGGGATACAGCAGGCTTTCAAACATTTATGCCTTGTTGAATGTACTTACAGTTTTTGGAACATAATTTATAACTATGTGCCCTTCACGCCATGACGTAATTGAAAAAAATGGCCCTCTCAGATAGTTTTCATTGAAGCAATCGCTCTCATCAAAACTGCTAAATAATAAACTTAAAAAAAGAAAAGAACGACCGCTCATTGTTGGAACGCGGTTTTGGTGAAACCAACTATATGTCGTCCCTCTAAGCGAATTACTTTGTACGTTGTAAAAAAAAATATAAGTGCCTTAAAGATATACAGAATGTGTTAAGTGGCGCATATGCTGGGAAGGTCAGCGTATATGCCTTTATTCGTTTACTTGGCGTCCTCCTGCGCCATTTAAAACAGTGCATACCCCAATTCCTATAACCTGCTTCCACAGCGCCCAGTTTCCTGAAACCTCATTTTCGCTACTCGAAACACGAGAAAAACTGTTCTTTCTGGCTTCTCAACGCTGGCTGTACCATTTTAAGACACCTAGCCTTTTAAAGGCACTGAAACGTAATTGCATCGAGAAGTACAAGGGAGGCAATTTAAGGCAACTGCTTCGCGTAGCGGTCGTTTCTTGACCAAAAAGAGGCGTTGCTGAGTGTGGTGTCATCAATTTTTTTTTTCGCGACTGCAAGGGGAGCTCACAATACTCCATCACATGCTGTACGCTGCAGGTGCTATACGACAGAGCTAAATGAGGAACAAAAAATCAAAATCCAACTGATGTCGCCTTTTGTGTGTCTCTGTGTTACAAGGCTCTAGAACAAGGACTGGGTGAAACATTTCTGACCAGCAACAATTTCCTGATTCTGCGACACCATTCACCAATTTATTATGTTCACGGATCTCAGAATCAGTATTTTTCTGCCGTGGCTTTCGTTGCCCGCGTCATCCATTATAGTTTGTAACAGCTTCGTTAACTGTTTTAACTTCATTCCTGAGGCATGGAGAAAAGATATAAATGCGGTAAAAGTAACGTACTGTTAACTTAACAGTCACCTATCTTTTAAATCTTGCTTTGCTCTCTAGTCACATTATCCCCGTGCAAAATTGCCGTTTTTTTCACATAGTAGCTCAGCTGCCCGGCCTTTAAGATGAGGTTTTTAAAAATTACTTTGCAAATACTTTCCCACTTGCTTATTTTTGTTGCAATTTTTGCCTTAGCTGTAGCGGCGGAGGTGTCAGCATGTCCGATCGATGCAGCACGCTCACCTGTGCCGCATCATGCTTCTTCACTTGGTGGAGTGGGCTGGTGCTTCCCATATCTTTTTGTGTGTCAGCCGTCAATAGCCTTCGTATACTTGTGATCGCACATAAAGCGTACGTTGTCCATGGTAACGCAAGGCGCTTTATGCGCAGCGTGTTGGTCATGGAGACGACCAAAATGCGCTTTGTGTGTTCATTTTTTGCTGTCACCAAAATTAACCGGCTGTTGCTTTGTGTGAAATGGGTGCAAGGAAATTTTCGCGCATACCTATCAGACCTACCACGTTTTCTTCTTTGATTATATATTTACTTATCTATTTTTCATTTTACGTTTACTTTTTTCTATCTTTGACTGCCCCGCCGTGGTGGTCTAGTGGATAATGTACTCGGCTGCTGACCCGCAGGTCGCGGGTTCGAATCCCGGCTGCGGTGGCTGCATTTCCGATGGAGGCGGAAATGTTGTAGGCCCGTGTGCTCAGATTTGGGTGCACGTTAAAGAACCCCAGGTGGTCAAAATTTCCGGAGCCCTACACTACGGCGTCTCTCATAATCATATGGTGGTTTTGGGATGTTAAACCCCACATATCAATCAATCAATCTATCTTTGACTACTGCACACCGCTGCGTACCTTCTAATTTCTTCCGGAACGGGATCACAATTCAAGTGTTTAGCAGAGCAGAACATTTACAGGCAAGAGCATCCGTCTTGCGCTCATCTGTAACCGTAGATGACATGGTGAAACGTCAAATGATAACTCACCTCAACGTCCTCGACAACAAATTACTTTGCCGTATCAGGATGACTGACCACGAATGAGCTAAACGGGAGAGAGCAATATTTATCGTAAATAGTGAACGCTAATGCGCAAGCTACTGGACCATTCCTGAAATTATCATTGCTGGCACCAGCATTCCTGTACCTCGCGGGCGCCGGGTTATGCTTTTCTACTTATTTATTTATTTATTTATTTATTTATTGCTGGTTATCACATCCCGAGGGCATGTTTTGGAGTTAATACAAGTTTCACTCGAGTGATATTTCTGGTCATTATGTTTAACCCATCAACAGCAAATACCTGAAAAGTTTCGAAAGCTCAGATTGAAACATGTAGGATTATTCAAGGCTAGGTACATGTAGGATAATTCAAGCATATAATTTCCACCGTCCTAAGTTCGGGTGATATCTGCGGTGCGTCGATATGATAGTGAATACAGCAAGGAACATTATTTTTAGAGAAAAGATTCTTTCATACACAACGCGGTTATCTATATCGCTCGCAAATACTCTTCGCTACATGAAAACTTTATGTGACGTTTACAACCTAGGATATACTACACATACATTGATGCATATTTTTCAAGAGAACATGAAATATTTGAAAGGATGCGCTAACAAATGCATCGTGTCAGACATTTTTGAAATCCCACAAAGCTTTTTTGGGTCTCTAATAACGTTGTCACGTGCCCTAGAAGTTAGGAAATTTTTTGTGTGATGCCACATCCTTACGTCCTACGTCGGCTGCATAAAACTAATATATAAATTGTTAAGTGTTAACGTCCTAAACGAATGATATCACTAGAGAGACATGGCAAAGGAGGGTTCCTGATACTTTGACCATCTGATGTTCTTTACATGTATCTACATCAAGGTAGACGGGCCTCAATCAGTTTTGCCTCAATAGAAAATGAGACCGCCAATGGCGGGATTTGGTCTCACTGTCTGCTGATTAGCAGTCCAGCACTACAAGCATTAGACAACTGTAGCGGGTCCTCACGTGGACTACGTCGCAAGCACTTCAGTAGACTAAATTTGTTGCATAAGTTGCATTGCGGGTAAGAAAAGCAAACAATGCTGTGTTCACGAAATAGATGTTTGATTTTTCTGACGCTCAACCTGCTAGCCTAGTCTTGCTTTACCTTTGATGTTAACGTAACAGCGAAGCATTTACACCTGCTTATAGCAGCGCAGTTAGACTTACCGCAAGGAGCTTTGGCTTTACACGTTATCTTTAATTATACGAAATACGTGTATCCTCTTGTTTTATTGTGGTGCACTTATGTAAGTTGTGACGCATATATTCTGGTTTCAATAAAACAACGTCACCGCTGAAAAAAAAATAAACTACGCACTGTAGTTGCCCTAAAGAAATTATCCGTGCAAATCAACAAAAACTGGACGAGCAACAAAACCATTTCTCATTTCTCTTGATAAGGGGCAATGAGGCAGGCACTTCAGTTATAACGGCTATCTTTGATGAAAGCCACTTCTTTAGCCACCTCACCCTACTGCGACGCTGTGTGTTCAGAGTATTGTGCTGTTTCTAATGCTCTTTCGACAAAACTATTATTGAGGCATGTCACGCGAACTTCAGCGGTTAAGCTTCCTTGCTTTACAATCTAGGTTCGCGTTCCAGTTTTTTTGTTTTGTGTGAGTGAACCGTTTTGTTTGACTCCTTTTTCTTGAATTCATTAACGCAGGGCTCCACTTTCACCAAAATGAAGTACAGCTGCCGGATATCCTAAATCTTCTTTACGCACTAACAAAGAGACATAAGTGTTGGCCTAGTTACTACGCTTCAAGCTGCTGAACGGAAATACTGGGCTTCTATTCGAAACATGGTGAACGCATTTCGATGAAGTACTATATGCGTCTTTACTGTGATATTTCTATACAAATTAGAAATTCCTGCGCACCACGACGGCTGTCATAGCCTGAATTGCCTTCAAACTTTCAAGACTGCAAAGCAACCGAACAATAGAAGAGTAGACAAATATTACAGCATAAGTCGTAAATGTGACAGTCATATTTGGTGTCGACATGAACGATTAAGACAACTAATCTTTTCAAGTTTGGCAGGAGGTGCCATAAGTGCTCGCTAACTTTCTCATTGCGAAATTGTGAAGCTGACTAGCCTCAGGGTCTCTTGAAATGAAAACAGGGGAATTCAAGAATCAATTCGCATGTCAACTCGCCTATATGTTAATCAGTTCTAAGACTGGCCGTGTTCGTCTGACCCGACCGTAATGAACAGACTCCAGGAAAATATCTACAAATACTCTTCAGGGGATGCTTAGCACTTTTCACTTCAAGACGTCTTAGCGTGTGTTAACGCTATGCGGACTTCCAAGCGTGATTAAAAAGTATGCTAATCCAATTGCATGAAAATTTCTTGCTTAACCAATAGTTTTCTATTTCGACAACAATTTAAAAACACATTTTTAATGCTTGTGAGGCAATTTATTGTTTATTTCAGTATTAGCGCACGGGAGATAAATATTTGGTCTTAAGAGCAATAAATAAAAAAATTGTCACCTATGCGTGAAAGAAGGATGATGTTACAATAGAAAACATCACATTTTTTGTTGAGTTTTTTTTCTGGCGAAGTTCTTTGCAAACATTTGGATGAGCACAAATAGAAGGGAAACTTTCAAGACATATCAAGATCAATGTGTGATCTGATACCTAATCGTAAACCTCACCATTTTGTTTGAAATACTACCAAAAGTCTGCATATTGAAGAATAATTGCAATAAACCTTCATATAAAGCAATGACTGAAAATCACTATAGAAATGCAAAACGTAAGTTTTCAGATACCTCAAAAACTGTTTGTATTGGACATGCGTTCGACTAGTACGATCCCAGAGAAACGAGAGGAAAGAAATTGCCTGAATGAAATCCTTCCTTTCAATCTATTCCCATGCCTTTTTCTTCATGCAGTATATTTTCAGATAATGCGAACATGAAGAACACGTCTCAGATTTCTTACAGATTTTCGCGCCATAAAATACATGTTAGAGGAGCGCTATCAATTATAAAAATGAGTAAGCCACTGAAATGAGTACGCCACACTGAACGTTCCCGGCCTCGACACCAAATTGAGGACAATAGGCGGCAATTCGCTGCTGTGCCCCTCTAATGTGGCAGGAAGAAGGCAATATTTCACACAGCTCTCTCAATTTATTAAGCATTTCTTTGAGTGTTTGTGCGCAAGCATGTGTCTTCAAACATTATTTTTTCACCAAAGAGCGCAAACAAGCGTGTATTTATTGCATAGCCCAGTGCGAATTTGTGTTAAGGCTTGCACTCTCCTGAGGTGTAATACGAAACATTTTCATGTTTGTGTTTTAGGCAACCAAGCAATCATTGCGCACAGCTAAGTTAAATGTTTTTGATGTGATGTAATAATTGTTTGTTTCTATTTCGCCACGTTTTCGTTGCCGTAATTGAGTATAGTGTGATGTGTAGCCTGCAAGCTGGTTTGTTTTTATACTGAAAAAAAAAGACTTCTTTGCAGTGCGCTTGGTATCGTTTTTATCTAATTCAACAAATACTTCCTGGCATGAAGAAAAAATTATGCTGGACATACTATATTAAAAATATTTGGCTTAGAGTCCACGTACTATAATATGTACAGCAAATTTAGCAAAATATATAAAGAAGTATATATAAGTTATACTGTGAGGCGTAACGCAGAAAATCTTTCTTCTTGCTTGCCTTTACAAAACCAAATTAGTGTTTCGCCAATTTCACCTACCAAATAATAATTCCGAATGGCAGGCGTTCTGCTAGGTCATAACAACATTCTATAGCTCTCACATTTGAAAAAAAAGTATGAGCAGAATTCCAACTGCACTGTACGACTTTACGTCAGGTGTAGTAGCCGCATACGAAGATTTTTTAAAGGCGCCCTGCAACACTTCTTCAGCATGGTCAGACAACACTGCTGATCGGTAGTAGAGGCTCCCGAAAACACGCGAGACAAACGTTATTGCACAGCACGTGGCCTGGAATTCACAATAAATTATCAAAGTCAGCTTTAAATTGCTTTCTCTTCCCTCGACAAACCACGAAAGATGCTCAAAAATCACTCGTACAATGCCCATCTGTCAAACATTGGATGATTTGAACATGGCACGCTTGGTCGTTACAAAGATTATCGCGGGAGGCCGTCACTCATTCACACGTGCGTGCGCGATCACATTGAAAATGCTGCATATCCGAAGAAAAAAAAAGTAGTCAAGGTCACGAGGCGCGCTTGACGTATTTTGGTTGCCACTCCCATTCCTCCTTGCTTAGCTTCCAGCGCTTACGTCAGGGCAAGAGAAGAGAGAATGCGAATGCAGCATGTGATAAATATTTGTAACTCCGCTCGTACTATAAAATTCTTATAATTTTTGCAGCGTAGACTTTGTGAGGCAATAAGCTGTGCCAGTGAATTAATTCCATGGTTACTCAAAAAAGAGTGTTACAGGGCCCCTTTAAAGGGCTTGCGGTGAATTATGCTGTTTTTCGATTGTCAAAAACAAATGCGTAAGATTCATATGAACCATCAGATGGTTCCTTGTTCATGATTTCTGTTTCTGCCCTCAGAGACCTACATGAACAGAGGTTACAGAAGATGTTGTGATAATGCACAAAAGTTGACCAAACAAGGGGACGTTATTCACTGCCACGAGGTAGAGGAGTGCAGTTACTATAAGTGATCCGTAATCACTTTCTCGAAGAAGAAAATGCGGTCCCATTGTATGCATTACCAAATACCCGCGGCACCCATTGAGAGAAACACGGCGTTCAGAACGTAAGACAGCAGGAAATGCATAGAATATCTGAATACACTTGCTAGTTTGATCGCATTGGTAAGAAGCCAGAATATCTTAAATCAATAGGTACACCTCAGCAAACGTCACTTATAGTGCCTAATCTAGCATGAACTGCCAGGTTTTTTCATAGTTGAGATTCGTGTATTTTCATGAAAACGTGTCCAAAAAAACTTGGGTGCTTTGTCACATTTCTTCATAAGTAAACCTGTCACGTCAAAATGGTTCACTTGCTAGGACGTTGCTCACCGAGAATAAACAGAACTTTTCGTTCGCATAAAAATGAATCTTCCATACAATAACTAAATTTTAAGTTTATTATTCAGTTGGTTCTCTGCTATGAGATTTATGCTATATTATTGATGCTGTAAAACAACATCTGACTGAAATGGTGTTATTTATGTAGATGTGAGATCCGAGGAGCTTGTACAGAAATACTGCCATAATAACCATCAATTTTAAAAAAAGTGATTAACTCTTCTTGGAACAAATTTATTGGATAAATATCCTCAGGAAAATTACATTTGCACTTCATCGTGGGCTTGGACACCTGGCCTATGTTATGCTGTTACAGAATAAGTACAATTCTTTTATTCACGTATTTCGTATACACCACTTACTAGCCTACACACAATAATCGAAAGCAAGTGTGAACACGTGGTATATCTCTCATATAAAGGAATTTCCAGGTAGGCTAAAGACATGCTACTTTTTTTCCTTGTTGTCAAGTGAAAAAGGCGTGCCGAAATTCAACAATATACGAATCTTTATAACCAGCTGTTTCGGAGCTGCCGAAGCGTTCGAGCGGACAATATATTCTGCCGCCAATGAACGTCACCAGAGGAGTCTATTCAGGGTGTTCACAAGAGGATTACCATTAGCTCACTCGCTCAGTAAGCTCATCATGAGAGAATTGAGGCGAATAGTGGATAAGTCAAGAAGACAAGTCAAGAAGAAAGACATGCAGTTTTTATCATTTCTGCCTTATTTTAAGCTGGTTACAAGGTTTCTAAAAGATCAAGGAGGCATGGAGCCCATTTCAAGGAAAATTTGTCGCTAGTCACATATTTCCGATTTGGGAGATTTATTTTCAGTTGTTGCAACAACTCCAGACACAGCTTTGGTTCCTTCTTGCCACATGCTACTTCCATTGTCTCACTAGTTCATTGTTACCAGGGAAAATAACAAAGAAAAATGAGCTCTTCAACGCGATAGCGTTGAAAGGGGCGAGAGGGCGTGATAAAATGGTCTGTGCGATGGCAGGGAGAAGGTTAGCGTTTGAATATTATAAACTTTCTTTCACACAAATAAGGGTGACACATTCGTCCCGTTTATTTATGCCAGAGTGAAGACTGTTTAATTTATGAATGATGTAGGATTGACAAACATCTCGGTCAAGATGAGTTTTAAATCCAGACTGTAGTACGGTAGCCTTGACGTTTACAAAGGTGTGACCTAGGATCTGGACATGTTTTCATAGTTGAAGCTGAGATAGAGTAGAAGCGTGTGCTCTATGGTTCCTAAAGCCTAATTTGTATGACGTTTCGCTTTGACCGGTGTATTACTTGCAGCATGTAAAGCACTCTAGCCTGTAGATAACATTGTCGGTGTCACAAGTCAAGTCTCCGTTGATGCTCATGGGAAAGCTTGAAGCGCTGCTAGTTACGGAGTGCGAAATTGCCTTGTATGGGCTGACCTTTCAACGGGGTTTATTTAAAGGGTGTCTGCCGACATAGTTCGATTGGTTGTTTGTTTTTAGGGGAGTTAGGGTATTACGCAGGTTACAAGTTCCGCAATAAACCACCCTAAGTGATTTCGTAAAGATGTCTTTTAGGCGGTCACTTTGAATCAAGGTGCTGTGGTGTTTCTTTAGAGTGTTGGTCACAATTGCAACTAATGCTGAGTGCGCTTGAATGAAATTGAGATTGTTACGTGAAAAGGTTGCTGACAATTTGTTACTCGTCAGCAAATCCTTGTAGTAAATGTTTTCCACCGTATTGAGAGCGCCGTCAATGATTCGTGAGGAATGTCTCTGTCTGGTTAATGCACCTCAAATTTATTCGCAGTTGCAAACAAATTTATTGTTGTTGGAGCAGAAGCGTTCGAATAAATGGCTTGACTGTGTGGAATACTGCTTTTGCAGTGTTTTGTGTGGCTACTTTGAAAATGAAGGTAATGCAATTGTTTGTCGGTCGGCTTTCTGTACAGCTTTATCGTCAGTTCTTTCATCTCCTCCCATGCGCAGGGTAGCAAACCGGCTGCCTATAGGCTGGTTAACCTCCCTGCCACTCTTTTTTTTCTATATTCCTTCCTTTCTTCGTCGTCAGTTTTGGTGGTATAATGTTATAGTGAGCTCAATAAAATTGACACTGATAGCTGAGTATGAATGCAAGGACGAGATATTTAAATATGCATTAATACAATCCTTAGTGAAACAAAGAAGATTGGAATTGCCATGACGCTATAATAAAAAGATATTGTCGATTAAACGTTTGTTGTAAAAATGCTTCAAGTCACAGCGCGAAAGGAACTCGTTTTCTAGGAGACCCGTTAAAACATTTGCGTAATTGGTGCCAATCCTAGCGCCCATAGATTGCTTGCCTGATTGCTTGTTCCTATTCTTTGGATCGTATCCACCACGAGGATCGGCCAATAAAGCGGTGGTTATTGTAATAGGGAAAAACAAATTTCCAACTTCGATGAGACAAGTAATTATTCAGTCATCTAGGGAATAAGAGAGGATACTCATAAGGTGACTTACGAATAAAGTAGGTAAATAACTGCTAATTGAACTTAAAAAAGGCTGATAATTCCTAATATCTGAAATTAAAAAGGTGAAAAATGAATGAGGAAACATTTTTGTGTCTCTGAAAAATTCACAAACTGCTGCGCAAAAGCTCCTGTTGTTGTGGGGCACAGAAGCCCCAACAAAAAGGAAGTTTTCAGAATTAGGGGTATGCTTTATTTTTTAAATATATTGTCTGAATGCTTCTTCCTGTGGCTTGTGCAACGTCAGCAAATAAGTAGAAAATGATTGATGTTTTCCGGCTCTTGACAGTAAAAGCAAAAGGGAGATTGCACCTGACCAAGACCTGTATAAATAGAAATCTAAAGGCGGAATCCGGCATCGAAATTTCGTGATGCAGACTTCCAATTGCGAGAGGGGCACCAATTGTTATTCCAAGAAAAAGAAGGATGACCGCATTCCTTGACTTGTGATCTAATTTTCATGGAATCATCATGTAAGCGATGCCTACGTTGTTGGGATTCAGTGACATAACTAGTATCAGGTACAATGCGCCGTATATGACCATCTAGGGACCACCTCGTGCGAGTCTCAGCCATTGATCATCATTGATCATTGATCATTGATCATCATTTATCAGCCATTGATCAGCCATTGATCATCAGACATTGATTATAAGTTTTCCAAGGGCCCAAATGGGTGCAAAAAGCTCTGCTTCACATATAGGAGCGTAATCCAAGAGATGTACTGACAATGAGCAAGATAATGTCTGAAATGCAGTCTATACTCCCGCTTTCTCTTCACACCAGAATGTATTCTTAGCAATGACGTTTACAATTGCTGTCTGTTTTGATCATAGATGAATGATAGCATCGCCTACTGAGCTTTTGCTTATTTTTTTCAGTAAGTTTGAGGTGCGCAAAATGCTTGCCATTGGCTTATAAAGCGACACGTCATTTCTGTACGCCTGGTTTAGTAAATAAAATGCTAATGACAGTTTCATTAGCGGAATTTGTAATAATTTCTGGGGTTTTATAACCCGAAAGCAGGATGTAAATTGTGGCACTTTGTATTGGCAGACTTTATAATATCGTATCCTAATTGGAGTGACTAATGTGCTTCGAGATATTACTACACGGGTGTATTTTCAATAAGCCCCTTCGAATTGTGACAGTCATGATAGCCAATCGAATCGTTGATATCCTACCTAGAGCGTCAAGCCCTAATGGTGGGCACACCATTGTTGGTACCTGCCCGGCTATATATGTGTCCAATCACGAGGCTCTGTCTGTGCAGTGCGATAGTTGTTTTACATTGTTTTTTGTAGGATATGAATAACTTATACAAAAAATTAGAGGAACCTAGCGCTTCGCCTTTTAGGAGTTGATCGCGATAGTAACATTCTCTTTCTAGTGAGTACTTCAAGCACCTAGCGCATTAAACTTTTTTGCTATGCAGCCACTACGTGGCCCTAAAGGAATAGGTGCTGTAGCGTGTGTGCCTTTTGTAGTGGGATACCGGCTTTTAACCATAGAGCCATCATGATGGTCAAACATCCTAGAGGCCGTTGGCAATGAACGCTTGTTCCACGCTATATTACTGCAATACTTCATGTTGCAGCGTGAAGTAAGTATACAGGACCTGTGTGTTTGTGAAGCATGAAAGCTACTTTCTCTGCATTTCCAAGCAGAGAAAATTCTTTTCACTGGTCTCACAAGCAAGGACGTGGCAGCGTGGTAGAACATCCACTTTCCAAGCAAACGACCAAGGCTCGATCCCCACTTGAACGCAAACAAGCATAGTGCGGACGCCACTCTCTTACAAGATTTTATTTATTTTATTTGGACCAGGCTCGATTTTTTGTCAAGCATATTATGATAATTTTTCTCTCCCAACTAACGACTCCGACGTCGGAATTTCTACGAAACAAGCTCTTTAACGTTGTCATGTCAAAAACGCCAGGATGAGTCTGACAAAGTAAGACAAATTTATGCTCGTGCTCTTTCTCTCGTTCGTTTATTAGCTACTATAAGCAGTTGAAAACTTTTTCTAAGCAATATCTTACGGGCCTTGACAGTGATATAAAAATCTAGACACAAGTCGCGATGACAAGGCACCAGTACATTATAATATCACGTTAAGCAGTATGTGTGCTAGTAATCCTTTCGCGTAGATTTGGAAAGCAGACACGGAGTATCGTGAACGTTTTTTCTAATTACATTTCGTGTTGAATTTTATCAATTTGGTCGTTGTATTAGTGCGCACGCTTGATTTTATATCTATGTACTTGCGGTGAAGCTTGAAATAAAAGTGAGCAAAAGTTCACGTCTTTTTTTTTTGCTTCTCTCAGCATAAGTAGCTTCTACTTCTGTGCTTCGGCACTGTCCAAATCTGTGCATCAACGCACAAAATATCAAGTTTCGTTCAGCTGTCCTACGAACCTTACTTATCTGTAGGTGGCAAAAGAGGCTGCCTAGAAGTATTATTTAACATAAACTAAGGGGGAATATACTCTCTCATGACACCGCCCTCTTGTTTTTTTTTTTTACTACGCTAAATCTACCATGTTGAGCTAAGCCTCATTACATTGATCTTGGGTAAATTTAAATATTTTTATTACTAAACTTTTCGAAAACCAAGTGTTTAACAGAAAATTTCACTATTCAAACTTCAGCAACATTTCTTTCTTAGTGGCCGAGAGTCTGCTTCGAATGGTCGATTCAAAGCAAGTGCGCATTTCCGTTGGCCGATGTGGAGCAACCTATTCCGTGATGGAGCTTTCGGGTTGCTCCGTCCTGCAGAGGTGGATTTCACGAGATCTCCGTTAACGCTATGCCACCTTTTCCGGGATGGCAAGGTAATTCGGTACTCTTCAGTGTTTTTGTGGTAGTGTCTGATCATCCTGTGCATTCGTTTACACTCCTTAGAAAGTTTTGTTTGACTATGCTCGGACCGATAGCTAGAAAACAATTTTTGGCAGTAGTGACAGCCGCAATGACGACGAACAGTGTGTGCGAATGATGTTTAAAAAATTGTTCATTGATCAGCCGTGCACACACCAATAAGTTCCGCAGCTTGTTTACCTGCCGTATGCCTGAATAACTTCCGGAGTGACCACACGTGGAGTGTTCACGTGTTCCACTGGCAGATCGGCTTGGCACAACCCGAGTGCTCACGTCTAGATTTCGGCGGCTGCTCCGAATCCCGTAATGGAATTTGTGATGAGTATCAGTGAATGGACGAGCCTATGAATAGAACCAAGCAAAATAGCTGGAACAGGCGACATATTGGATATCAGGTACACAGGCACATTTAACCAATTTGGCTTTTTCAAAAAGCTGAATCTTCGCGCGTGCGCGGCAGAGAGTGAGTTATGTCATTAATTAAGAGGGTGTCGCGCAGACTAAGTGAAACTTGCCGTTTGTCACGGCACCCTTTTTCCCGTGAATCCTCGTCGGGCTCTGTTAACGGAGTGGCTGCTGCAAAACGAAAGTGCCTTGCTGTTCTCGCTAGGACTCGCAATAAACAGTACTTTCGAACTCGGAGGAAAAAGAGTGTTACGTCGCCGCAATATATAGCACCCATACCACGCCCATATCGATTGAATAACAAAATGGAAATCAGGTTTTAGGCGGACTACAGGTGGCGCCGGCGAGTACGCGCTCTTGCGTATGAAGGAAACTTTGTGTGCTGCATTTTAGCCCATCGCTAGTTTGATGTGGAAAGCACGGCACATCAACTGCGCTTGACCAACCTAAATATAATGAGAGATCCACATAATAAGAAGATAGTCACTGCCGTAGTGAGTTATGGCAGGATTTTCCTGAAAATATTTCGAAAATGAAGGTCTGCGCTCAATCTCACGCGTGGTAGCGCATAATAGAATTCTCATAACTATCCGATCTCTTGAGACCGTATTCGAAAAGATCATCTTCATTATCATTTCGAAAGTGATGAACTTTTGAAAAGAAAAACTCTTACACCTACTCTGAGGGCATTTCTGCTTCAAACGCCTAATAATTGTTGCTATGTGCCATAGAAGCGTGCCGGAAGAAGCCATTTCCGTCCGGCGGGTATCAGCCGCAAAACGAGGTTAGCGGGTGTATTATAACAGTGCAGACATCGCCTTTTCTTGGATGCCTGCACGTAGTCAGCTGCCCCTTTAGCGACATTTCACTCAGCGCGGTAAAATAATAGGCTCCACGCTGCAAAATCTCGTCGATCGACCTTTAGCGAAACTCGGCCGTTCTTTTTTTTACGTCTTTCGTCCCCGATGTCCTCTCTTTACGCTCGGTGCACAATAGCAGCGCTGCGAAAAAAGAAGTCATGCTTCCTAGGCTGAATGGGTACTTGGAATTTGCACCATTGGAGAGGAGCTCATAAAAACAGGTGCTTCCACGCAGCAAGCAACCTTGCGTTACTAATTCGAAAAAGACCAGTCGTGCGTTTACTGGCAGACGCGTGATTTTTCAAAGAATGCACCTTATCAGCGTCACTTTCCCCAAACTGACATTGAACGTAGTATGATTTTGGACAAGCGTTGTTGTGTACGGTAAATATATTGATTGCGACTTTGAGGACCACTACTAATACTACTCATGTAAAACACCTCCGAAGTCTTCAAGTTTATTTCTTGGTTCCTGTGTGTTTTGAGAAATTGAAGTAATATATACCAGGAAACGGGGAAACCCCGAATAGGGAGAGGCGCTGCAGCACGCAAATTACGATTTTCTGTCACTTCAATCGATTCATATGCATAGGAGAGAAAGACAGCAATACTAGCACGTCAGCAACTTCGTGCAGCGGTGTATTTATTTAGTGCATCGATATGTTCACCTAAAGAAAATGATTTCAATTCATCTTTGATAGCTACCTGGGGAGGAATAATGGACTGTGAAAAAAATCAATAGAATTATGTTTCTTGTCAAGCTTTCATTAGAGCGCCGCGGAATCTTGATTAACACGTCTTATTATTCTATAATTGGGGAGTGACGCCTCACCGCGGTGGTCTATAGCAACTAAGGTACTCGGATGCTTACCCGCAAGTCATCAAATGCCGGCTGTGGCGGCTGCATATCCTATGGAGGCGGAAATGTTGTAGGCCCGAGTCAAAGAGCCCCAGGTAGTCGAAGTGTCCGGAACCCTCCACTGCGGCGTCTCTAATAATCATATGGTGGTTTAGGGACGTTAAACTCCACATATCAATCAAAACCCCCGGAATACCCCCCGGAGAACACTACGAGCATATTTTCTCTCAGGGCTATCTTTTTCAAATAGTGTAAAATTTGATTTACATACAGTATATGACACAGGTTTTCGCAGCATCCGGCTCAACATTGTTTTGTGGCTGTCCGCGTGTACGCCAACCAAGCAACAGACACTCAACTACTGACACTTGCACTAACACTGGATTGCCTGCCAAGGATATTCGTTCACTTTGTCCTACAAAGCTAGCGGTCAAAGTGTGATAGCATGATTTCATCAGGGTGTTCCTAAAACACAGCCTGCCACTCTTTCGTTTAATTAGATTCGAATGCTCTGAATTGCGCTGCAGAGAGGGTGTCTTGACCGCAGTTTATAGCACCTGTAAGTATGTTCAAACAAATAAAACAGACAAAGGTCATGAAAGCGGATTGTGCCTCTTTGCAATATTTCATACGTCACTTGTAGTGGTACAAGACACTCCCTAATTATTGCTACAACTACCCTGACCTGACGTTCAACGTTCACTGAAACACACTCAGTGAAAACCGAGAAATCGTCAACACATAAAAAGCCATGCGCAGCTTTTTCTGGGCGAGCTTACCGGACAGAACAACGTCAAGACGGGCGAGAAAATAATCGCTCTGTATGGGTTCGGTGTACAATTCTGTAAATACTCCCGTTTTTTTCTAGGTAAACGGCATTGTTTCATTATTTAAAAGTTGGCACAAGAAAAAATTGTAAAAGCTTTAAGAAAACTCTGCTAGATATTAAGGCATCATTCTGGAACCTTATCGCACCACATTATTCACTGGACTGTATCGTTGCTTCTAGCAAGTGTGAGAAATCGAGTAAAAGATTATCAACAAAAAAATGAACAAATCCTAAGTGATGATATGCGAACCACGAATGAGGAAAGTCAATATGTCAAATCAGCGAAAAATTTCGAGGTTGACGTAAATTATGCCGTACATGACTTCCCGGTCACGGTTATCATGTTTGAAGGTGTCATTTACCTTCGTCGTCTATTTTCGTCACGTCATATCAACTTTGGTATATACGTGGAGCTAGCACAACGGCCGAAAGCACGCTATGAGCGTACCATCTATTCAAGTTAAACATGACACGCATGTCATTATTATCATGTTCGGATGTGTAATTCGCCTTTGTCGTCCATTCACGTCACGGTATACCAAAATTAGTACGCGCGTTATGAGCGCAGAAAGTAGTCATGTTTGTCATAACAAGCATATCATGATTATCGTGAAAGTAAACATTCGACAGATGTCTGTCTGGTTGGGTATAAAAACTGGGAAATGATTTTTCTAAAAGAGAGAGAGGGGGTCATTAACCACCCCGTGGGTGCTTTGAAGACGTCTCTGCTACGTAGTCTCAGTTTCCCCTGAGGAAGCAATCAAGTCTGTTCCGAAAGGCCGGGTTTCTTCAAAAACGTTTGATTGGTGTTTAAATCATTTTTCATTGTTATCATGTTTAGACGTATCATTTACCTTTTTCGCCCATTCAGGTGACGTAGTACCAAAATTAATATATGTGGAGCTTGTGAAACGGCCACGAGCATGCTATGAGCGTATCAAGTTGTCATGTGTCACATGCCCCACATATCATGATTATCATGTTTGGACGTGTAATTTAGTTTCGTAATTTTTTCACGTCACATTATACAAAATTTTATATATGTGAAGCTAGAGAAACAACCCAGAGTGTTGTTTGAACGTAGCGTGTAGTTCTCTTTTACATGACGCGCATTTCATGATCATCATGTTTGTACGTCCTTTAATCACGTCGCGTAATACCAAACTTGGTATGAGTGAATCATAAGCGTGGTATGTTGTCACGTTCAGGAATGAAATGCATGACATGATTATCATGTTTGCACGAGCCAGGTACTTTGGTCATCAATTCACGTCCCATAATACCAAATTCGGTATATTTGAAGCAAGCGAAACGACCGTGAACGTACCATGACCGTGGCCTGTACTCATGATTTCCTCAACATACATGTCATGATTTCTACGTTATGGTTTGTCACTTATGTTTTCCATACAGTCATGTCACAAAATACCATGTTAGGTGAATGAAACCACCACAAGAGCAGAAAGAGTACGAAAAAAATCAAGACATTCATGACAATAATGTAACGATTTTCACGTTATCACTATTCACTTATGCTCCTAATACCAACATGGTATTTTATACCAGCTTATCATCACATCATCATGTTGTTACGGTGATACTGCCCTGTTATTCGATACGAAACGGCAGGGAGAGCTAAAAGTTGTAGGCGGCTAGATAGATACGCGCAAATTTGCCGATGAACGCTATGAAATACAACGCATTTAGAAGCTTGGCCGCCTTTGTCGGCGTTAGCATATAAAAACCTAATATTTAATCCGAGTTTCTTATCATGAAGAGGTCTTTTTCAAGACCACTTAAGCTTGGCTTGTAAAAACAGTGCCACTGTTTTCTGACAGGAGTCGTATTCTGATACAATTGCTCTTGGAGGAACGCCAGTTTTGTGTGTTTTTTTCCTTAATTGAACCAATAGGTCGTTCTTTACGGCAGTTTCTAAGTACTTCTTTATATACCGAGGTTGAATTTCTTGTATAGCTTACTATAGCATCCGCATAGCAGCTGCTCTTCACGCTCAATCTGAGCTGTGCTAAAGCAACACCAGTTTAAAGGTACTTATCAACAGTAGCCTGCGCTCTAGCAATTCAACTTCATGCCATTAACGACACTGCACACAATGTTACCTCTTTACTGCCTACAATCGAGTGAAACCGAAGAACTATATTTTGGTTCTGCAGGACGTTCTTAGCGTGTACCGGGAGTTTCCCACTTAGAGACCGAGAGAGAAGATCCGGTGGTCGCTACATGGGTCTGCTCGAGGGCCAATCGCCCCGAATGAACAGCTACACATTTTCTCTTCATTCTTTAGGGGCTATTCAATAACTGAATAAGATTGACTAGTGACCTCTATATATTGTACCTAAGGCAGAGGAAATACGTTTTGTGGAGTGTTGTTTCTTGGGCGAGTTGGAAATTCATAGCAGGCACTCTATCCTGTCTCCTCTTTCTTTATATCCTTGTCTCGATTGCGCCCAAACAATTTATTGAGGTCTGCAGAGGCGCACATGGTGTGGTTCATCACCAAATAGGGTTCATTACCTCGTACAACATCGTGAATAGGGACTTTATTACTGCATTTTGCTCCCTAATGTTTAGTCGAATTATGAATATACATTTGACGTCGCAGCCAGTGACGTAAGAGTTCGTAGTATCAGAACATTGTTGCCAAAGTGTCCTTTCCGTTCGCTACTGAAATAATGGGCAGATCCGACGTACTTTGGGAATCTATGTTATGCAAAGCGTGCGGATGTAAGGTGGCATGGCGTATTTTTTTTATTGAGCGAAGCCTTACGATGTGGCGCTAAATATATTGTAAGACACTAGCAGCGTTGGAGTTTCGACAGCGTTTATTAGGCCGAATGGCCTGATTAACCCTTCGAACAAAGACGACGTTCTTCGCGATGATGATTATATACATATGAAGAAGATGAAGGTCAAACGTTGTAAATATTGTGCTTACACTAATTCCCCCTCACGCGGAAGCGGCCGATTAGGCCGCTGTTTATGACGGTGGTGTATGGCGCACGAATGGTTTTAAACGCCACACGTGAACAACCTCCGTACTACGAAAACGGCCGTTGGAAGGCTTGACAACAGGGGTTACTCGATAGTTAACAGGAGACGTCTGCTCGACTATAGCGTAGGGGCCGATGAAACGTGAGTTACTTATCACACACGCCGGGCACCTGCGTTGGGGTCCACAACAGTACTTCGTCTCCAGTATTGAAGTGAACTACGAGGTAGACGCCATCGTAGCGATGCTTCCGCTCTTGTTGGCTTGCCTGTGTATTGAGGTGGGCGCGTCGGCGACAATCGGCCAGGCGAGAGATTAAGTGCTCCCTCGATGACGATGACGAGTTAACAGGGACGTCAAAAAAGGAGATGTCGAGTGGAGATGTTGCTTGACGGCCATAGACGAGAAAGAATGGGGAATAGCCCGTGGTGCGCTGCGTAGCGGTATTGTGCGCAAAAGTCACGAATTGCAGAATGTTATCCCAGTCGTGTTGGTTAGTGTTGCTATATATAGATATCATGTCAGTCAAAGTTCGATGGAAGCGCTCTTTGAGACCGTTAGTCTGGGGATGGTAGCTGGTAGTCAGCTTATGAATCGTATTACATACGTGGAGGACTTGTTCGAGTAGTTTCGAGAGAAACGCCTTGCCCCAATCGCTCAATAGGATGCGTGGTGCACCATGTCTTAGAAACATTGGCTCCAGAAAAAAATGTGGCAATGTCCTCTGCTGATCCTCAAGGAAGTGCGGCTGTTTCGGCGTACCTTGTTATGTGGTCAACTGCTGTGACAATCCAGCGCTTGCCGCTAGCTGACAATGGTAGTGGTCCGTAGATGTCAATGCCAATGACATCGAAGGGAGTGTCAGGACACGGAAGAGGTTGTAGAAGACCGGCCGTGGAGGAAGTGGGTCGCTTGCGGCGTTGGCATAGCGAGCATGACGCAACATATCACGCTACGTAGTTAGAAAGGCCATGCCAGGCAAAACGACTGCAGATGCGTTCATAGTTTTTTTGGAAACCGAGATGACCAGCCTTGGGGTCATCGTGAAACGCCTCCGAAATCTGCGCCCTTAGGGAACGAGGAGCAACAGGAACCCAGCGCTGTACTTCGGGGTGGAAGACAAAGCGGTAAAGGATTGATTTTTCAGTCTTGAAGTTCCGCAGCTGTTGATGGCCGCGGGCGTCGGGAGGATGAGAGGAGTTTTGAAGGCGCTGCACTATAGAGCGACAGTAAGTGTCGCTGCGTTGGTGGGGTGCAAACATCTTGTTGCCGAAGGCAGAAAGAAATTCGACACCGGCGAGTGAATCCACTCTTTGAGACACTTTGATGGGTTCACTCACAGTTAGCGACAGGCCAGGAGTGCCTGATGGCGATTGTGAAGGACAGCGGCTAAGGGCATCGGCATCGTTGTGTTTCTTGCCGGATTTGTAGATAACGTCAAACTCGTATTCTTGGAGACGAAGTATCCAGCGACCGAGACGTCCCGACAATTTCTTCAACGTCGAAAACCAGCACAAAGCGTGGTGGTCAGTGACGACGGTAAAGTGGCAGCCGTAAAGATATGGTCGAAACTTATGGATGGCCCAGCCAACGGCGAGACACTCCTGCTCGGCGACGGTGTAGTTTTTTTGCGGCTGTGAGGGTGCGACTAGCGTATGCGATGACGCGTTCGTCATAACGCTCTGTTCATTGCAAAAGCACAGCGCGGAGTGCGTGTCCGCTGGCATGAGTATGGAGGAGAGTGGGTGCGGCGTTATCGAAATGACAAAGCACTGGCTCAGACGTGAGGGCACGTTTCAAGGTGTCAAAAGTCATTGGGCATTCGTCCGACCATACGTATGACGCTCCCGAAGAAAGGAATTGCTGAGGTGGCGCAGCAATGGTGGCGAAGTCTCGTATAAAGCGCCAGAAGTACGACGCAAGGCCAAGAAAGCTTCGGAGCTCTTTGACGCGTTGAGGCACCGGGAAGTGAAGAACGGCGGTAATCTTGTCGGGATCAGGCCGGATTCCATCTTTGCTGACGAGATGTCCGAGTACTTTAATACTTTTGCTAGCAAAGTGGCACTTCTTGCCGTTGAGCTGAAGGCCAGCAGCAGCGAGACACATCAGAACTTCATCTAGGCACTGCAATTGCTGTTCGAATGTTGAAGAAAATAACACGATGTCGTAAAGGTAACATAAGCGTGTTTTTCACTTAACGCCCCGCAATAGAGTGTCTATCACTCGTTCAAATGTTGCTAGCGCATTGCAGAGGCCGAAAGTCATGACGTTAAATCCGTAAAGTCCGTCGGGTGTGGCAAAGGCAGTTTTTTTCTTGTCATCCTCGTGCAATAAAATTTGCCAATAACCGGAGCGAAGGTCAACGCTCGAAAGATATTCTGCTCCTTGTAAGGAATCTAAGGCATCATCAATGCGAGGCAAGGGATATACGCCTTTTCCGGTTACTTTGTTTAATGCCCGGTACTCAACGCAGAATCGCACCGAGCCGTCTTTTGTTTTCGTACGAGAAAGACAGGTGACGAGCAAGGGCTTGAGGAGGGGCAGATGATGTTTTGCTTGAGCATATAAGCAACGTGCTTGTTGATGATCCCGCGTTCGCTGGAAGAAACATGGTATGGTCGACGACGAACAATAGAAGTTCCGTCGGTCTGTATGCGATGAGCCACTGCAGAAGTCTGGCTTAGAGCAATGGAATGTACGTCGAAAGAAAATTTATGCTTAGACAGCAACGCCAGTAGTTCGTCTGCTTGCGGGGGAGTGAGATCCGTGCTGATGGCATTGACGAGAGCCGTAGTAGGTGGAGCATCTGTTGGCATTGAACGTGATTCCACCAGACTGGCATCCGAAGCCACTAGAGAGATAGGTTGTGTGTCCACGCTGGAAACTATAACAGTCCCCTTGGTCAGCAGAATCGGCTCATTGGTGATATTGTTGCGAAAGACGACGACGCCAACACGGTCCCGAAGGCGCCACTGCTCCGATCTCCGCCGACACGGTCACCAGCTGTTTGGTAGCGTAGGTTTCTCAGCTCGCGACTGCTTCTGCGCAGAGCTGATAGACGAGCGGACGAGACGACGGTGATTTAAACAAGGTTTATGTACAGCATATATATACAGAGGCGTTTACAAATTCGGCACTGGGGCCGACAGCTTAGAGACCCGAAGAGCCGAGCTCTCCACTCTAACACATAGGTCTGCTCTCAAATGGGTCTGCTCTCACATAGGACTGCTGCTAACACATAGCTCAACTCTGACACACAGCTCTACTGCGACACACATGTCTGCTCTCACATAGGACTGCTCACACATGGCTCAACTCTCTATCACATAGCTCTCTTCTCTGACACACAGCTCAACTCTATCACTTAGCTCTCTTCTCTGACACACAGCTCAACTCTCTATCACATAGCTCTCTTCTCTGACACACATGTCTTCTCTCACATGGGATTGCTGCTCGCGACGTGCCGCAGGGCTTCTTTTATATGCACCGGGTGGATTCTTTGAGAAACCAAATATCCAACCAGAAGCGCCGCTGGTCGTGAGGTCAGACTCCTCAAAAGGGGTCACCGCTGGGCCGCGTCATTCTTTCTCATCGAGTCTGGAGAGGCTGTGCTGCAGGTGGCTGCACCCAAGGACGAGTGACGTCACCAGGCATTGCGTCAGACCCACCAGACAGGAAGGCGCTGGTTGCTGGCTCGACGGGCTGCTCGAGTGACTCACTGCAAATGCGCGCCAGAAAGGCGCCGTCGCGTGTTGACGCCGTTGAGTTGTTCGCGTCAGGCGGGCTCGCTGGCTGGCCTTGACACAGATTGCCTTTTTCAGAGGCATGAACGTTCGCTGTGGACTCGCAGGCATAACAATATCCAGTACTGCGAGAAATGTGGTGCCGTTGGAGAAGCGGACAAGACTCGATGAAAGTGCAATCCCTCTTGATAGATAACGGGCGGATGGACTGACTAGGACGTCACCGTGGTCAATGGAGTCAGACATAACCGTGATAACATGCTCGTGGTTAGGTGGCACAAGAAAGTCATATGCTGTTCGTAGCTGGTAACGTGGTGATTTCGGGGAAATATCCGTCTCTCGCATATGTATGAGTCGTTGTCGACAATAGATGGAAGCAGCAGCATCAGAAATAAAGTCACATCCTAAAATAAGCATAAAAGCACAAGAATCCAGCAAGGCAAACTAAATATGATGCCGGATCTCATCAATGAAAACTCTAACGGTGCACTGTGCTGATGGCCGTACCTGCGAGTCATATGCGCTACGTAAGAGAGTGCCAGTATAAGGTGTGGTAACCTTACGTAGACGAGTACACAATACCGCATGAATAACAGAAATAGCAGCCCCCGTGTCCACCAATGCCTGAACTGGTACCCCTTGCGCGTACACTAATAACAAGTTGGCTGGGCCCTCTGAAGGTCTTGGTATTTGTTCGAGCAATGCAGCTTTCCCTCCAAAAACTGCACCAGCCAGTTTTTTGAGTGGTAGTCAGAAGTAGGTACAGCCGGTCTCAGAGGAGATGTTGAGCGTCGGAGAGGTGAAGGGGACCGGCGGCGTCCGGGATAGCAGGGGCGAGGTGCGGCGAGTGGAGAAGTCGGAGAGAAGGAACGTGTCGTAGGGCGTCGCTGGTACTGATTCGGGGATGGCTCCGAATCCCTTTCGTAAACATCGTAGCCACGGCGTTTGTCCTGTTGTCGCTTGCGGCAAAATCGTGAAATATGACCCCGAAAGCCACAATAGTAACATATTGGGTGGGGCGAGCGCCATGCAGGGGGCGTAGTGTGCTGGAGGGCTCACAGGCGCTGGTACCGGCGCTGGGACAGGCGAGTGTGGTGCAAATGCTGCTACGTTGGACTGCTCAGGAACAGGATGCGCGTGCTGAACCAAGGCAGGTGGCATGGCAGTGACTTGCGCATACGTCATGGGTGGTGTTGGTGGCGCCGTAGTGTTCGATGGGAAAGCGCCAGTCATGGATGAGAGCTCCTGTTTGATAATGTCGCGCAGACCAGCAGATTGAGAGTGAGGCCGAGGGGCGGGTGCACACGACAACACTTGCGCTTGAAGTTCCTCGCGAATCAGAGTGCGAATCAGCGCGCGCAAATCCGCATCCGATGAAGGCCGGCTGCTACGTGCGTCTGGGTAGTCTGGGTGTAATAGATTGGCTTGGAGTTAATCAAGATGCTGACATGTCGTGATGACGTTCTCAACGGTGGTGGTGTTTTAACAGCCAGAGCGTTAAACGCGACATGGCCTATCCCTTTGATGATGTGGCGAACACGATCAGCTTCTGTCATCGCCGAGTTCACGCGGTGGCAAAGGGCAAGGACGTCTTCAATGTACAATGTGTACGTCTCCCCGGGATGTTGGGCACGCCCATCGAGCTTTCGTTTCGAGACTTCGGAATAGATGTTTGGTTTCCCAAAAATCCTGCGGACTTGTCGAGCAAAAGTAGGCCAATCCGGGAAGCTGCTCTCGTGGTTAAAAAACCACGTTTTTGCGACATTAGAGAGATAGAAGGCGACGCGACGAAGTTTTTGAGGCTCAACCCATTGGTTATAAAAACTGGTCATGTCGTATTCTTTTAGCTATACCTCGACGTCGTCGTGTGGAAGACCACAGAAGATGAGTGGGTCACGCTGCAGGGCGTTGACGATCCACGCAGGAATGGTTTGTTGGACAGGGATGCCGGATGTTCCGGGCAGCGGTTCTTGAGCCATGACAGCGGACGGGGGAAGCAAGCGGCGACCCGAACGAAGCTCCAGGGGAACGTGACGTCGGAGAGGACTTCGGGATCAAAGCAGCCTCCACCACTCTGTAAGACAGTAGCAGCGTTGAAGTTTCGATGGCGTTTATTAGGCCGAATCGCCTGATTAACCCTTCAAACGAAGACGATGTTGTTCGTGATGATGAATATATACGGATGAAGAAGATGAAGGTCAAACGTTGTCAATATTGTGCTTACAATATGTACAATTGCACGCACATACGTACTTTCAAGAGTCGCATACGTTTTATATACTCAATTGTTTAAGGCTGTGTAACACCAGAATTTTAGCAACACCAGAATCGGTAAGCTGATATGAAGCGCTGGTGCTTGCAAGCATGATAGCCCTCAACACAGCCACGTAACTCAACTTCCGCGGATGGCACCTAACTATAATGGATTGATACGACGTGGCGTTTGTATCACAGAAGTACGTATGCAACTTTTACAAAATGGTATAGACACCACTACAATCGATGTTTCACCAACATTGTGGTCTATTTGAAAAGTAGCTCCAAATTGTTGTGTGCCTTTGTGCCAGAACACTTCATTTGCACACAGAATGCCCAGATTTGACTTCTGCTCGTACTCTGACATTTTTTCGTGAAATTTGTGGGGTCAACGCTGTAGTTGTCGACTTTTTAATAACGCTCATGCGCTAAAATACTGATTTGATTTCTGACTGTTCTTGTGTAAATGTGACTGTAATTTATTTGTGGCATATACCGTTCAAGGCTATGTTCGAATGATCTGGCGGAAAGGATTTGGTGACATACGCAACGGGATTATCACATTTTATGCCTTTACCAGTAACTCATATTCGCCTAACCTTCTTACCCCCTCCCTCCACTTTGCGTTTAGTTTACCCCAACCTCATCGGTTTATCACGAGAGCACGCAGAAGTTGGCGACTAGATAGATAGATAGATAGATAGATAGATAGATAGATAGATAGATAGATAGATAGATAGATAAATAGATGGATAGATAGATAGATAGATAGATAGATAGATAGATAGATAGATAGATAGATAGATAGATAGATAGATAGATAGATAGATAGATAGATAGATAGATAGATAGATAGATAGATAGATAGATAGATAGATAGATAGATAGATAGATAGAAGCAGCGCCATGAGCCACTTCATTTCCCTACAGGCTCTCGTGTCTAGAAACTCATTGTGTGGAATGTATACACGGCTAAGATTTTAAAGACGATAGTCTTTCTTGGGGACGTTCCACGCGAAAATTTTGGTCTGTCTGTCTGTACATTTGTCTGTTTGTCCACTCTTACCGGCATCAGGTACTTCAAACAGTTCATCGAATTCACAGCGACCCCCTATGTTGCTCAAGGTTGAGCGTTCATGTTTGTGCAATTGTCAATTGAAAAGCAATTATTGTGCATGTCTGGGGCACCATAACAACACGCATATATTCTGCATATGAATCTCTTATTGAAAAACGCATACATAAGTAACTTTAGGGACGTAGCGCTTATCACGCTACGCTTACCATGCAATGCTTGCACGGAACGGGGAGTGTTTCCAACGCTTTGCTAAGGCTAGATGGTGGTGGCACCTACCCGTTGTCTCGCGTTTTACAGCTTATCACCTCTGAGATGAGCGCGCATTGCCACGCGCTTTTTTTTCCAAAAAAAAAAAAACGACCCGATGGCGCTCATGTATCACGTATGATGTTACTTAATGGACTCGTTCGCCTCCGCTGCACGCTGGAGGCACTCTAACGCATCGCCTCCGGAATGCCATTCAACGATTTTCTTGCGCTGAACATCAAATATATGTTTTGTTCACTCTCTCCACACGCAAGACTATCGTCTTTCGAGGACATTTGCGGATTACATGCAGTACGCGGCCAAATTTTTCATATGGGAGTGGAGTGCATCGCTGTTTCAGGATGATAATCCCGTCGGCTGAGACGAGGCACTTCGAATAATTTCTGTAAGCGCTTTGCGAGTCACTGAGCAACTTCGAGTACAGAAGCTTTCGGGTAGTGGTAAGAGCGTGCGGAGTGGTCTATCTGAGGGCTTCTCCCTTTTCTGCCAATTGCAGCGCGTCGCACAGGCAATAAAAAAAGTAGAACATCACCGCCAGTCGCAGCCACCATGGCCACTGTAGCGAGAATTTTCAATCCGGTTGTTCGTGCCGTGTTAGCAGTTAAAAACGCGCGTGCATTTCTTAGTTGGGATATGTCAGGCATCGAGCGTTGTCTGCGCACCGTCCAGTATTATCTCCCCACTCTCATTTCCCCTCTCATAACAGCCTCAGGCGGGTGCACTTATCGTCGCAGTAGCAACCTGAACATGTGGTAAGAGAGAGTGTAAGAGAGGGTAGGTGCAAAGCTTCGCCGCTCCTACTCTCGCCGTTTGCTCTCTCTTCTACCGGCGCACCACTTTCCCGTCTGCTTGCGCCTTACTGTCGACCGCTCACTGTTTCGGCGCCTCTCGAGAACATCTGGAAATGTGTGCCAGAGACGGCAGCGTGAAACACCAAAACTGAGCCAAAAACACTTTGTTTTAACTGAATGGCGTAAGAGAGCTCGTGTCGCAAAGCTTCCGCCTTCGGCGTCGGCACCGTTGGTTGTGAGAGAAAAGTCGTAAAAGAAGCAAACAAAATAAAGAACATAATTTTTGGTTGTATAGAGAAGCGAACCCGGGCCGTTCGCGTAGCAAGCAGGTGTCATAACACGAAGTTACGATGTCACTGCAGCTCCTTTAGGAAAAAACTCTATATACATGCCAGGCGGTGGAAGGAGTCTCCTTAACGCATTTTGTTTGACAGGTGTCACAAAGAAAAGGAGCCCATTCGACGATTTGTAGGAGCATTTGGAAAGCCATCATATTACATAAAAAATGGCTGGTATACTGCAGCCATCGCGGCTAAAAACATGCAGGAAGTTGTTTTTATTATAGCGACATGGGTTTGCATTTAATCATAATATTTTTATATGTGTAATAAATGTGTGCCGTTAGGCCAGTCCTGTGTATGAACTGAAGTAGTGCATTGCGGATTGTGTTGTCATGTATCCAATGGATGTAACTCGTTGTTTCGGTTTATCAAATGCCAGCTTGAAAGAAGTGACGGGAGTGTTCTGGCTTTACCCCTTAGCATGTCTTTTTAAGGTGGTATGCATCTGCTTGCATCACTGAAGTTGTACAATGCGGACATGTAAGTGGTAGATGACACAGATTCATGATAATATAACAGCCGGTGTAAGGACCACCCCTGCCCGAAGCCTCCTAAGCACTTTCTACACCCTACTGAGGTGAGGGGGGAGAGAGCAGCCACACGGTGGAATGAGAGCACGTGTATTCTGCCGGAGAAGATTTTCACGAGTATGGAGTGAGCTTAGGGGCTGAGGTGGAAGGAGAATGGCTTGAATATCTATGTCTGGAGGTAAGTGCGCCTGCTGGTCAGCAGCAATGTGGTGTGGGTTACATAATACAGCATTGTGCACTTTTATGCACATTGCTGTATTATGGTTCATTTTATGAACCACCTTGAAGATCTCCATCACTTTGTGAACTTTTTTGAGCTCCTTGATAGCTCCGAAAAAATCCGTGAATCCGTTAATCTGCCTAATTGTAAGCAGCTTAGAGGAAGAATCTCAGATTGCGCCATGAATGGGATGCAGTTCCATCACCAGAGGAGTGGCTTCCGTAGATAGATAACTTTGGTGGCGACTGACAAAATTGTGCGTGAAACTCAGGAATGATGTCCTTCCGCCGTCTTGTAGGATAGCAGCATCTGTACATAAATTGCAGGTATTAGCGCATGGGGTTTCAGTGATCGAGTGTTAGTTCATTGTACCTGATGTATCAGTGCACTGTGACTTTGTTGTCTTATTAGATGTGATGGTGGTGAATTCTAGGGAGGCAAAGACTCAGGCTGGTTGTGAATGTGAGAGCCATGTTGAAAGTGAGCATGCAACGCAGCAACAACTGGCACAAGTTGCCTTTTGATTTCACAAGCTTGTTCTCTTTGCGAAATTAGCTCAGCGATTGTGTCAAACTGGGATCCTATAAATTTGGTATGGGAGTGGTTTGAGGTAACACTGTTATTGTGCACATAGCATCACGGTTAATAGTCTCCAACTGTGCCAACTGTGCCAAATTTAGCCGCTGAAATCGCACCTGGTATGAAATTTTTGGCTGCATAACTGTGCGGATGAGCTGTCGAGCTACATGTGCTATAGCTGCAGCTGCTTTCGATGCAATGCGGCAAATCAAATGAAGTGTTTTCGTGGAACACTGTCTGTTTTTGCGAAGCCAGTGTGCTCCACTCACGGACTGGTAAATATAAGACCTAGTATGCGGACTTTCGATGCCCCAGGAATGGTCACTGTACCTATTGCAAATGTAAAGGGGCACTGCTTCATTTTTCTGCATCCTGCTTTGTTAGCCACTTGAATATAGCTTGATTTTTGGGCGACATGTCTAACTTTGAGTTTCGAGTGTAGTTCTGCAGAACATCAAGGGCGTTCTGAAGCTGTTCTGCTTGTCTTGAGACGTTTTTATGCACAGACCACAAAGTAACGTCATCAGCGTATATTGGCAACTTTACGTCTGGAATTCGGTGTAGTTTACAAGCTAGAGGTATTAGAAAAATGTTGAACAGTAGGGGAGGCAAAGCTGATCCTTGCGGGACACCTCTGTTGGACATGAATCAACCTTCAGGCATTCCTTCTACACTTATGGCAAATATGCGTTTGTAATGAAAAGAGTAACTAAATCTTACTACCAGCAGTGCAAATCCGAGCTCGATTAGGTTGGATAAAATGACGACATAGTTTCTGTTGTCGTAAGCTTTCGTTTCGTTCATTGCTACTACTGTGCGTGTTGCGTAGCTGTGTGGAGAAACTTGTAGAATGTCAGGCGACAAAATAGGAAGACCGTCTTCAGTCCCCAAATGAAAACGAAACCCGATTTGAGCCAGATGATACTTATTATGTCGTTTAGGCCACCAGGAAACACGTGTGGCCAGCATCGTTTCAGTAAGCTCGCAGACAGTAGCAGTCAATGAAATTGGGCGTAAGGATTGCAAGTTATTGGGACACTCTCCGGGTTTCTGAATCAGAACGACAACTGAGTGTTTCGAATTAGATGGGACGTTCCCAGTCTTAAATACTTTATTATTAGCCTGCAGAAGTACATCAAGAGCTTCACCTTCTATGTTCTTGAAAGCTTCGTAAGGATTACCCTCGGAACCAGGCGTTGTTCCTTGGTGAGAAGTTTCAATCACCGCTATTAGTACTGCCTTGCCTAAATAACTGAATATATCTCATTTGGCACATGGATTAATCTCGTTGATTTCGGGGCAGGCTATATAATATGCGCTACCATACTTCAGAAAACATGCTCTTGCAGCCTGTTCCGCAAATTCTTGTGGCGTGCTTCGCATTAATAACCTAACGCTCGCTGCAGGGTCAGGTTGCTTACGACTGCGCTCCATCGACCAGAGCGTATGCCAAAGGCTCTGTTTCCCACGCCAGATCCAAGTTTCTCAAACCACTCATGCCGCCACCATCAATAAAGCTGCTTTTCGCGATGCGCCTGTGCTTCTATATAGTTGGCATGTTGTGCACGGCCGTATGGTACATTTGTATCTTTCAACGCATACTATTCCGTTGGACGCCACTTCGCCAAAGTGGCTAAAGAGCGAGGTCTGGTTTAGGTTGTTCTTCGTCAACAGTGCTCATGGTTGTGTTACTGCAGAACAGTCCTTGCAAAGCGGGAAGAATTTCTGTGGGCTCTGTGGGAACTATCAGTTGATGATTGCCGAAATTTATCCCAATGGGTGAACTCTGCGCGTCGTCAAACTTTCCTGATGCATCTTCTTTGTAACCGAATAATGATTGGCATATGGTCCTTACCCTAAGTATCCGGCTAAGCAGCTCTAAATGTAGACAACTATGTCCATCTATTGAAGAAAATATCATGCCTTTTGAGAGGCGTCGGTCAAGCAAACAACATACGCTAGATAATGTGCGGCGATATGTGAGGCATAGTGAGACTTTTTAAGGCTTTCTTGATGGCAAACGCACGGCGTGTATCTTCGAGGCCACGTGATTCTTGCTTTAGATTAAAAACCTATATGTACCATTGGCGTGCGTGTGCACGCGTGTGTGTGTATATGTCTGTGTGTAACAAAACATATTCTTAAGTAGGCCCTTAGCGGTTCAAGGGCGCTCTAGGTGCCGGATTTCGTTATCGCGTTGAACTCTGAAGGGCGAAGCTAAAGGGTCTTCCAGGTTTTGTTCACATAGTATCTTTAAACGCATAACGCGGTTCTCGCGACAGATAAAGGCCACGCGCGGTGAACAACGCTATTGGCTGCACTGTGTGAGAAAAACAAGAATACAATATTCTTTTAACGCTGAGTTTTTTACGGTCGAAACGCAATTATGAATGATACGTAATGTATTGGCGTTTTCTCGCGATTTCCTTCGGGGTGTCGGGAGCATTTTTTCTTTTTTTCGTGCTGTGATTTTGCAGCATTGTGTGCTCAAACAGAGTGTAGTTCAAGCGTACGTCGGACAGGCAGTCTTAGAGAAGAAAAGGAGAAGAGGGGAAATGCACTGTTTGGCACCAGGTTTAAGATATGCTACCCCGGATTTCACAAGCTCGAGCGACGGACGTTGTCGTTGTTCAAAGCCTCAAAGCATTAAGCCTAACGAGCTGAGTGCGATTGAAATTTCCACCGGAAAGACATGGCACTATCGAAAAATTCGGCGTTGTATGAAAAACATTTTTAACCGTGGTTCATCATACAGTCACGTCACGCAATACCAATTTTGTTGAATATCAAACTAGCAAGCCAAGCATGAGCGCATCATGACAACGGCACGTATATCGTAATGTTGGTAACATGGAAACCAATATTTTTTATAATACCGTCTGTCATTTATGTTCCAAGTCAAGTTCGTTATGCACTCACGTCTGTTATTCAAAATTTGGTGCATGTTATATATATATATATATATATATATATATATATATATATATATATATATATATATATATATATATATATATATTCTGATGAAGGCCGGACCCACGGCCGAAACGTCAATAAAATAAATTCGTACGTGCGTCTTCTCTCGTATACGAATAATCTTTCCCGGACCCAGAATCACTTTTGTTTTTGGTATATATATATATATATATATATATATATATATTAGAGAGAGAGATAACACCAAAGTGTCTTTCGCGCGTGAATCAATGCTTCACATGCTTCACAGAAGTGGAACGTCAAGGCCCACCAAGAAAAATTCTAGCATGATGTTACGCCCCCGTTACCAAGCAGTAAAATGAAAAATCCTACGCAGGTTTCAAAGCATTAGAAGCTCCCACAAGAAAATAGATTCACTGGTACTCCATTTTGTGTATGCGTTGAAAAGGAGAAGTTACTTGCATTCTTAGATTTGTGTGGTCTTTTGTAAATAGCCGAGGAAACAGCACTAAAATTGCCAACGCCAATTGTGAAGTTTCTTTTTTCAGAATAAGGACACTTGAAAACTCATAATCTAAAAAAAGATCAAGTGGGGCCCAAATTTTAGTAATCCTGCTTCAAACGTTGCAGGGTCAAAATGCTTTTCCTTCGTTTTTTCGACGTGCTCGTGCGTGTTATCCGGTCAGAGCACGTATATTTCTGAAGTGGCTACAAGGCGCCAAGTTTCAGAACTAGAGACGCATGACGTGACACCAGGTTGGTGAGTATGAAAGCGTTGGCGGATGTTGAAAGGGAGACAGGTTTCTGAAAAAAATAGTTCTCATCGTCATCCAAATCACAACCAATAGACGAAACCTGATGAAGTTTCTGGAGTATTTTTCAGGTAAGTTTTTTGGTGGTGTTAACTGTAGGTGGTTTGACGGCATGTCCACATGACCACGTTTTTTATGTGTCGCCTTCACTTATCGTTCGGCTTTATTGAATCACGTCCTCGTCGAACCTGAGTTATACGTGACCACGTTGCCTAGTGTTCCTGAACTTTTGTTGTGGTTGCTGCATGTGGTGAAAAGCGCTTTTTGTGACAAGTTTGCTTGCACCTATGTGTTAACTAGTTCTGTCACACTAAGCAGACTTTGATTGCATGTCGTTCATCTCGTAAGTATTATTTGCTTACTCTAAATATTTTTCCAACCTATGATTATATTACAAAACATGCACATTGATTACGAGTCTAGGTGCTCAGAGGCTTGTGCGAAACCTAATGACCTGTCTGTATATTCATCATCATCCTTATCGTGGGCTCTATGCCCAATGTAGGTCAAAGGCCTCACCCATGCTCCGCCAATGATTCCGGTGATGTGCTTGCTGCTGCCTCGTTGTTCCTGCAAACTGCCTAACGTCATTGAACCCTCTATCTTTCTGTATCCACCTTCTACGTGTGTGTTCTTTTGGACTCCGGTCAGTTACCCTTAATGAAAAGCAGTTATCTTGCCTATGCGCTACGTGCCCAGCTTATGTTTATAATTCCTTGATTTCAAATACGACAACCCATTTGTTTCCTGACACACTCTGCTCTCTTTGTGTGTGTTAAAGCTACACCTATCATTTCACTTTTTGTTGCTGGATGCGTTGTCTCCACTTTTAAGACGAACCCTTTTTTGCAGCATCGAGGTTCACGCTCCACAGGTACGAACCGATAAAATGCAGCTGTATATACTACCCTCTCGGGATAATGTGGCTAACTTGAATTTTCGTTTGAGAACGGTTGCCGAGTATGCTTAACCCCATCTCTATCTTCTCCTCATTTTGTATCATGATTCGAAACTACCTTTATTATCTGTCTGAAGTAGACGTATTCCTTCATACTGTCACGGGGTCGTGACGCGGCCGAAGACTGGATACTTCGTGTTGGGATTTACCTATTTATTTGGGTGAACCTGTGCCCGGTAAACGGAAAGTCCAATTACAGCAGCAGTCTTGCACAGATAGCAGTCTCGGACTGATAGCGGCGAACGGAGCGTCGGCCTTCGATCAACAACTGACAAGTGGCGAAGCGCGTCGGCATTTATACTCTTGCCGTCGAATGTTCTAGCGTTATCGCTGGCGGTGGCGTAGGTTCCAAAACAATCTGTACCGTTCGCACAGTGGGCGTGATCTTACCGAAATGATCTACTACAGTCCGCTACCTTCTCGAAAACTGCAGGCGCGGTTTGCGCTGAGAATCGTGCGGTGTTTTCGGACGATAACAAAAACTTGGGAAATGGGACGTGGCATTGCCCCCCTCTGAATAAAGGCATCGTCCCGATGCTTTAACTAAAGATGAAGGTACAATAATAATGCAAGAAAGTACAATGAATAAATTACGATACAACAATAACACACAAAAAAAACATTGTTTCCGTTTGTTAACGCGCATGAAACGGCTTGAGGCGCGTGACATGGACGACTTCAGGTCGCGATCGGCGTCGTTGAGATTTCATGATGCCATCGGGGACAACCTCGTAATCAAGTGGGCCGAGACGTCAAACCACCCTGTAGGGTCCGAAGTACCGTCGCAGAAGCTTTTCACTTAGTCCACGTCGGCGTATCGGCGTCCACACCCAAACACGTTCACCGGGCTTGTATTCCACGAAGCGTCGTCGAAGGTTGTAACGGTGGCTGTCGGTCGTCTGTTGATTCTTGATACGGAGACGCGCAAGTAGTCGGGCTTCTTCGGCGCGTTGAAGGTACTCGCTCACATCGAGATTTTCTTCGTCGGTGACGTTGGGTAACATGGCATCGAGCGTCGTTGCCGGGCTCCTTCCGTAGACCAATTTGTATGGAGATATCCGCGTCGTCTCCTGCACCGCCGTGTTGTATGCTAAGGTCACATACGGAAGAATGGCATCCCACGTCTTGTGTTCGACATCGACGTACATTGACAGCATGTCGGCGATCGTCTTGTTAAGCCGTTCGGTGAGGCCGTTGGTCTGTGGGTGGTACGCTGTCGTCCAGCGGTGGTTTGTTTGGCTGTATGCCAAGATCGCTTGAGTTAAGTCGGCAGAGAATGCCGTTCCTCTGTCGGTGATAAGGACCTCCGGGGCGCCGTGACGTAGGACGATATTTTCGACAAAGAACTTAGCTACCTCGGATGCACTGCCTTTTGGCAGGGCTTTTGTCTCGGCGTAGCGGGTGAGGTAGTCGGTAGCTGCCACGATCCACTTGTTTCCGAAAGCCGACGTCGGGAATGGCCCCAGTAGGTCCATACCGATCTGCTGGAAAGGTCCGCAAGGTGGATCAATTGGCTGCAGAAGTCCCGCTGGCTTTGTCGGCGGTGTCTTGCGTCGCTGACAGTCCCGGCATGTCCTCACATAACGAGTGACGTCGGTGGTAAGACGTGGCCAGTAGTACCTTTCTTGTATCCTCGCGAGCGTGCGAGAAACACCGAGGTGCCGTGTCATCGGATCATCTTGCAGAATCTGCAGGAGTTCTGGTCGTAGAGCTGAAGGCACCACAAGGAGGTACTTAGCTCGAAGCGGTGAAAAGTTTTTCTTTTGTAGAAGACCGTTTCGTAGAAAGAACGACGCAAGTGCGCGCTTGAATACCTTCGGGACTTCGGCGGTCCTGCCTTCGAGGTATTCTATTAGGGCCTTAATTTCCGGGTCGGCCCGCTGTCGTTCAGCGAAGTCGTCGGTAGTTATCGTTCCCAAGAAGTAGTCGTCATCCGGGTCATCGGATAGAGGTTGGTCGACAGGCGCACGAAAAGGACAGTCGGCGTCGGAGTGTTTTTTGCCGGACTTGTAAATGACAGTAATGTCATATTCTTGAAGTCTCAGGCTCCATCGTGCGAGGCGACCTGAAGGGTCCTTCAAGGTGGCTAGCCAACACAAGGCGTGGTGGTCGCTCACAACTTTGAAGGGCCTGCCGTAGAGGTAGGGGCGAAATTTCGACGTAGCCCAGATGATGGCGAGGAACTCCTTTTCTGTTGTGGAATAATTTCCTTCTGCTTTGGATAGCGATCGGCTGGCGTAACTAATAACCCTTTCAAGTCCGTCAACCCTCTGCACAAGAACGGCGCCAAGACCTACGCTGTTTGCGTCAGTGCGTATTTCTGTCTCGCAAATTAGTCGAAATGGGCAAGTAACGGAGGCGTCTGGAGGCGATGTTTAAGCTCCTAGAAAGCGTGTTCCTGTGGCGTTTCCCACTTGAACTCCACGTCGGCCTTGGTAAGGTTAGTGAGAGGATCAGTGATGCGGGCGAAGTTTTTCACGAACCGCCTAGAATAGGCGCACAGGCCCAGAAATCGGCGCATGGCTTTCTTGTCAGTGGGCGGCGGGAAGTCGGCGATGGCGGCTGTTTTCCGTGGATCGGGACGAACTTCAGACTTGCTTATAACGTGCCCCAGAAACAAGAGCTCCTCATACGCAAATCTGCACTTTCCTGGCTTCAGTGTGAGTCCGGAAGTCTTGATGGCTTGAAGTACTGCTTCAAGACGCCGAAGATGCTCTTTGAAACTCGAGGAAAACACGACGACGTCGTCCAAGTACACAAGGCAAGTCTGCCACTTCAATCCTGCCAGTAGTGTATCCATAACGCGTTGAAAAGTTGCAGGCGCTGAGCAAAGGCCGAAGGGCATCACCTTAAACTCTAAGAGGCCGTCTGGTGTTATAAACGCCGTCTTCTCTCGGTCTCTTTCGTCGACTTCGATTTGAAATAGCCAGTCTTGAGGTCCATTGACGAAAAGTACTTGGCATTATGGAGCCGATCAAGTGCGTCGTCTATTCGTGGGAGAGGATACACGTCCTTTCTTGTGATTTTGTTCAGGCGGCGATAATCGACGCAGAAACGTAGGGTCCCATCCTTTTTCTTCACTAACACCACGGAGGAGGCCCATGGACTCTTGGACGGCTGGATAATGTCATCCCGCAGCATTTCATTAACTTGTCTCTTCATGGCCTCACGTTCTCGCGTCGAAACCCTGTACGGACTTTGACGGAGTGGTCTGGCATTTTCTTCGGTTATGATGCGATGCTTCGTGAATGGGGTCTGCCGAATTTTGGATGACGACGAAAAGCAATCTTCGTATTGCAGGAGCAGGGCCTCGAGCTGTTCTTGCTTATCGTTGGGAAGTCTGGGATTGATGTCGAAAGCTCTGGGAGGGGCTTGGTTCCTCTGAGCAGGTTCCGCAGAATCGGCGAGGGCGAAAGCACTGGTGGCTTCGACAATTTCTCCGATGTATGCGACCGTTGTTCCTTTGTTCACATGTTTGTACTCATTGCTGAAATTCGTGAGCATAACCGTTGCTTTGCCTCCCCGCAGCTCTGCAATTCCTCTCAATTACTCATTGAAGCAATGCTATCAGCAAATTGTAAGTTGGCGAGTTACTCTTCATTAACATTTATACCTAATTCTTCCTATTTGAAGGCCTTGAAAACCTCTTTTAAACAAGTTTTTAAAGAAGCGCTGAATAGTGTCAAGGAGGTCTAAGTGCCTTACACCCCTCTTTATTGAGATTTTGCCCTCCACGTCCACCGACAGTTCACCTATGTACAAGATCTGCAAATGTTCGCGTTCCGCGAACCTTACTAGTAATTCCCGTCTGACATTTCTGGAACTGACCAAACATTGCCCCACTGCATGGTCTCCACCCTGGTTTTTGTCCACCTTTGCAATAAATTCACCAATTGGTACAGTGCACTGTGTCTTTACCTTAATAATTGCTCTTTGTACGCCTCCGTAGAACGGTTCTATTATCTGCTCATCATGGCTGGTTTTTGTGTGTATTATGTAGTCTGTGTAATAATGTAGGTATTCTGTTTTTGATTTTTATCTTTTTATGGCCTATTTTCTACTCCTTTTCCTCCCTCCTGGGCAGGGAGGGAACAGGATACTATTATGAGGTACGGCTTTTGCTCTTCTTTTCTGTGTCTTACTTCTTCTCTCCCTCCTTCATTAAATTTACCATCACGAAGCGAAAAAAAGAGCATCGTGATACTTCATGATGTCTCGGTTTTATTTTGAATCTAATATGAACATGAGTGTCTTAGATTTATAAATCACTTGAATACGTTATAAATTCTGCGTATAGAGGGCACAAATCACACGAACTTTTTTTTTACGAATTGGGAGTTTATTTGGTACTGCTGTGAGCAAAATATTTCACTTTATTTTTACTGATTTTTTCTATTTTTAGGTAGCGGTTCCTTTGCAATTGAATAAAGACATTTAAAGAATACTCAACTGCAACAGTGAATTGATTTTGGATGATAAATTGTACTCCCACAACAATAATAACTACAATTTCACAACCATATGTATAAACAAAAAGCTGAATTGAAAGTCGAAGTTTTATAAAGTTTTGTGCGCAAATCTCTGGGCGTGCAGTATTCGATTTCAATCGTGTTTTGGCAACATAGGCTAAATAAAAGTTTCTCAAACCTGGTATTTAGAATATATGGTCCCCTCAGAGTCCACTGCACTTGTTTGGTACGCTCCCTAAGACTTCGTAGCAGCTGTTGCCATCTATGACGTAAAGGTGTTTGGTGCAGAAATTTCATGATGTGTCACCATCAATATTTTCTGTTCTCAGGCTTTCTTGCTAAGCAAGCGTCCTCTCACTGTAAAAGTGGAATTTTGAGTAGTGTAGATTCATATTTTACTGAATCCACCTTTCACTTTGGTATCCCTTTAAACCAGATATGAAAAAAAACAGAGAAATCATCCATGGAGCTTAAAATCTCAATTAGAAATTCAATTCCGGTCTGAATAAAGATCGTAGTTTTTTGTTATAATAATGTAATAATTTGGTCATAACGTGGCACCAGTGTGCTATTTTGAATTATATATCTGCTTTCCTGGAGTAAACCAAACTTTTATGTTATATCGCAACAATTTCACAAACTGTACGATCATTTAGCATCGTCTTCGTACTTGGATGTTCATGGCGCTAATATTCTCTATAATGAGCTTTCAGAATAAAGTTCCCCTACAAATCTGTAAAATCACGTCACTAAGCTTCCTATGTGTGCCTGTGTAGCTCAAATAAAGCTTTACAATTCTTTTATTTCGAATACTAGTAATAAACGCACTTTTTGCATAAATGGATTATATGCACGCTTGGCGTTATCATATTATTGCGTTATTAGGCAGGTTAATGTGACCTTTTTATCATCAACATTTAAAGATAACTAATGAATAGCATCGCTTTAAGAGTAGAAAAGAGGGCGAACACCATTTATAGCATGGAGGCTACAGAAGAAAATAAATAAATAGATGCTGAAGGGTCTTGAAATGTTTTTATATTGCTTATACAGAATTCAGCATGAAATATTCAGTTAAAATGTTCAAACGTTGCGGCCATTGTAACAAATTGTTTGTCGCATAATACAAAGCGAATAACCTATTCTGTGACGCGTATTTATCGAAGTTGTTATATTGCTACCATTAACCAAACGTGCTGACAAGACTCTTTATTGGTAAATGTGTCGTGGAAGCGTGACTAGTTTAGTTGTCAGTTTGCACATGCGCTCATGCGCGCTACAAAACTTGTGGAGCCATGTATGGTTCAAAAAAAATATTCAACAATCACGATACTTGTCCGTTGCCAATAAGGAAGAATTACTTTCTGACCACAGTTATAATTTAAACAGTTTCTTTGGTTTAAGAACACTACAAACACAAACGACATAAAGTACCACACCCGTACACATATACAGCCATGAAGCCGCATTCTGATATCACTTTCTGCGACTGTTTCACTTCGCGTGAAATAGATCAACGACACTTTAATGAACAAGGCAGCTGCTTACAAGTCATGCAAACACACTCAAAGCGAAACTGTCATGATCATCCGAACACGGTGCCTTGATGTAAGTAAATTTTGAAAGAATATTTATTTCTCTATGACTCCAAAGAATACTGACCAGCCTTAGGTGCCACTGTCACCTAAGCCGAATATTGTAATCAAGTAATAAATGCGAAAAAGAAAACAAACTATGTTTGTTGCACTGATTTTTCAACAAAAGTGCCGACGGCGTGGGCTTTAACCACTGAGGTAAATACTTAGAGAATCTGACTACCGAGTATTGGGGCTAGACCTGGTAAAAATAAAGATATTGACACAACCGCTATAAGCTTATAAAAATAGCGCAGTGAAGAACCTCTGTTATTGTTAGGTAGATTCCAACGCGATTCCCACGTTGTCAAAACACTTGGAGTGCGAGCTGACATTACTTCTTTCGGACTCAATTTGACAATCTATTGGATGACAGAGACACTATCGAGAGAAGGACTATTCCGACTTTACTGAATCCAAGGCAACAACAAGAAGTTGAAAGATTTTTTATCAAGGTCAATGCAGCCTTGTTATAGCCTCGATGAGAGCCCCGCAGAAAAATAATATTTGCGATTGATTGTAACGGGTACAAGACTTTCCTTTTCGACCTGCCGCCTAGTCAAGAACGGCTTCGTATCTTCCTCAGCATTACCATAAGTGATTGTTGAGCAGATTGACAAAAAGCTTCCAGTCGACATGACGTCTTTATTATCAATATAGCAAACCATTCCATCTCCTGTGAACGTGTAGTCTAAATGCTGAAGTTGCAGTAATGAATATAATATTAATGCACCATGGCAATGACATTATCATTATTTTTCTTGTTGTTGTCGTTGATAATAGCCCTATCAATATTTTTCAACGCGTATTAGCGTGTTAGCTTTTGTACGCCACTAATCTGCCCCATACATTAATCACATTAATGTACTTAAAAAAAAGCATGTACTCTGAAATTGTAAAGAATATTGCAATCTTGCGATAAGAAACACGATTCAATTCACAATGCGTCTGTCCTGCAAACATATTGGTTGCCAGAGTATAAAAATATAATTTCATGAAGAATGTCGCCCGGCCTAGCAGGCCATGAGTCGGATTTATATATATTTATGTTCAATTTATGGCTTCAATCATCTCACATCACCTCGGTTTTTCAAAACGTCATGTTGAATTTAATAGGTGACAAAATGTCAAATGCGCCATCCATGTCAGATGCATGAATATTATTCAGCATGAAGTCTCTTCGTTAAGTTATTGCAGGCACGAAACACAAATACAACTGCCTGAGGTGGCAGCGCCTAAGTGCGCCAGTAAAACAACCCGCAGTCAGCGCAACGGAGAAGCTGTCTCGGGCTGTAGTATTGCATAGCTGTTCAGAGAACATTGTGAGGGATGTGCTACGTTACCCGGTGCATTGGAACACTCTAGCTGACGGACAGGGAGAGACTGCTTCCCCTAATTTTGAGACCCGACATTCTCGCCGA
This sequence comes from Rhipicephalus microplus, assembly GCF_043290135.1. Lineage (NCBI taxonomy): Eukaryota > Metazoa > Arthropoda > Arachnida > Ixodida > Ixodidae > Rhipicephalus > Rhipicephalus microplus. The sequence goes on from NC_134701.1 coordinate 102,109,905, forward strand.
TATGTGATCACACGCAAGCATAGTGCCCAGCCCGTTTCGTGTTTGTGAGAAGCAAGCGCCTTAATGTCCCTCTGAGGACACCAAAAACGTGATAGCGAGGTTGGGAGCGCGAGGGGAAAGAATGGAACAGGTACTATCATCGATGGAAGTTGCGCTGAGGCCACCCCTGCTTAACTCTCATAGACACCATGGGCTGCTGCAGAAATATCAGCCTGAAATTAAGCCATTAGGATGTCACAAACAACTCGTCCTGATTGCCTTTATTTTGGTTCGTAATCAGGATCAGAGTCACCTACACCTAGCTTGTTGCCATGACCTCGAGCTTCTTCGCTGCCTGACATGTCGTTGCCTTTGCGCGTGTGACGTTGTTCACGATGCGTTTAATCTTTTACAGTTTTTAGACACTCGCAGATATGAGCACAGTATTAAGCAAACCTCCACTCTGTTATCAATACAATAGAGCAGTGCCTCGTTAAATGTTTTTTATTCGTGAGGGGTTTGCCTGTAGGCGCCTGTTCGCAGTTACAGTTTACACAATTCAACTTCTTTCACACAAAAAATTAGGTTTCTGCACTGAGCTAACTATTTATATATATATATATATATATATATATATATATATATATATATATATATATATATATATATATATATATATATATATATATATATATATATATAACTCATCCCCTGGTGAAGAGAGGACCTCTCCCGAAACTGTTGGGAAATAAATATATTTATCCTTGTTGACAACGCTCCCGTTGTGCCATATCTCATATATATATATATATATATATATATATATATATATATAAAAAATAAGGGAAAGAAGTGTATACCTAAGGGCTCGTTTTTCCGTGTTTTAACACAATAATAATGAGATATAACAGACAGTAATGCCAAGGAATGTACAGGGGAAGTTATTAACATTAATGGAATGTAAATAAGAAGAAAGAAAAGTGGATGAAAAAATTACCAACTGTAAGCAGGAATCGAACCTACGACCTTCGAATTACGCGTTCGATGCTCTAACCACTGAGCTATTACAGCGGCACTCCCTCCATCCACTTTTTTGGGTTTATCTGTGAATTTAGAAGTAGGAGCGACAGTCAGCGCCATCTATAAGCCAAACAACGAGTGTGAAAACACTCTTATGCGCATGTTTGGCGTCACGTAGCACGTGATTTATTATGAGCGGGCAGCTGATTAATTGTCCCTCTTATACAACCTAAACACACCAAGTCTGCCAGTACGAGACCCTCGTTCAATGAAATAAGGGAAAGAAGTGTATACCTAAGGGCTCGTTTTTCCGTGTTTTAACACAATAATAATGAGATATAACAGACAGTAATGCCAAGGAATGTACAGGGGAAGTTATTACATTAATGGAATGTAAATAAGAAGAAAGAAAAGTGGATGAAAAAATTACCAACTGTAAGCAGGAATCGAACCTACGACCTTCGAATTACGCGTTCGAACGGAAAAACGAGCCCTTAGGTATACACTTCTTTCCCTTATTTCATTGAACGAGGGTCTCGTACTGGCAGACTTGGTGTGTTTAGGTTGTATAAGAGGGACAATTAATCAGCTGCCCGCTCATAATAAGTTCACGTGCTACGTGACGCCAAACATGCGCATAAGAGTGTTTTCACACTCGTTGTTTGGCTTATAGATGGCGCTGACTGTCGCTCCTACTTCTAAATTCACAGATAAACCCAAAAAAGTGGATGGAGGGAGTGCCGCTGTACTAAAGTGCTTATTTGGGCCGGTTGGTACATGGTCAACGAAGTGAAAAAACAGCGCGTAACACAGGACACAGGACAGAGAAGAGACGGACGAGGCGCTGACTTACAACCAAAATTTATTTCGTACAGGGGTGTATATATAGCACACGAAACTTGAAAAAAGAGGGAGAGAAGTCGAGTGACATGAAAGAGTAATTTTTGTTATGATTGTATGCGTATAACAAATAAACTGCGATTGCGCAATCATTCGCTTGTCAAATACGCCAATTCCCTGGTGAGGAGCGTTATCGAAGGTGCACTGACACACATATCGCCTTTCTTGATTATGCAGAATGCCTCATAAATCTCACGTGTCCTTTTATCTCTGTAGCGTCGAAGTATCTTGCATTTGTCAAACAATGCACGGCATCCACAAATGGAGCTGTGCGCAGCTAAGTGGCTGCCAACAGAACCCCGCATTAGATTGCGGTGTTCCCTGAGGCGGTCATTTATACAGCGGCCAGAATGCCCGATGTAACAGCGGCCGCAAGAGAGGGGAATTTCATAAATGGCACAAAAACAACATTCAACAAACTTGATTGCGTGTTTTTTATCACACACGCGAGGCCCTCTGTCCTCTCTGTTCACCTGATGGCACATACTAGAGAACTTATTTCTGGCTGAAAAAACAACTCTGATTCCAGCTTTTTGTGCTACCTTTTTTAAACAATGTGACACCTTATGCAAGTAAGGAATGACTGCTGTTCTTGAAAAAGAACTTTTTTCTTGTCCACTAGTCGGTTCGGTTAGCTGTTTGATGTCTTTTAAGATACTTTCAGCTATGGAACACAGTATGTTATTCGGGTACCCTGCCTTGCGCAATCTGCGCACCTGTGACTCAAAACTAGTACACAATGTGTGATGGCAAGACCGCATCAGGGCCGCCTTTAGACAGGATTTTGCAATCGCTCGTTTTACAAGTTTTGAATGCGCAGAACTGTAGGGTAGCAAACTTTTTTTGGAGCGGGGGGCATACTGCCAGCACACGTGGTCGGACAAAAAAACTTCAATGTCAAGGAACCGGAGTTTGTTAGCAATGGGGAATTCAGTGGTTAGTTGCAGTGAGCCCAAGCAAGTGCGAAACACATCAACAATTTGATCAGCACGTTGCTGAGCTTCAGAGTGGTTGGACCGGTACAAAATCAAGAAGTCATCAACAAATCTAAACACTTTCACGGCGCTCGTCAGTTGTAGGCAATTAATGAGAGATCTGTCATATTTGGCTAAAAGAATGTCACTTAGGATCGGGGCGAGACAGGAACCTATGCAAACACCTTCTTTTTGAATATAAAGTTTGTCATCATGCTTTATAAATGTAGAACGTAAATAAAAGGTCAACATTTCTAAAAAGTTTCTGACGCTAATTCCGCACGAGTCCTGAAATTTGACGTTCCCATAGCGGTCTATGCAGTCGCTCACCTCTGCGCACACCTGGTCCATCGGCAGGGAATAGTATAAGTCTTTTACGTCCACAGAAAAGAAGCTCACTTCTGAAGGGCACTCTTGTTGAAGAAATTCGGATACTATTTGAGGCTTTCTGATGAGGCAAGGGTCTTCCACAGGAAGGACAGATAGGGAACGCTGCAAGTACCTTCCCACCAGGCGCTGCCATGTGCCCTGTTCCGAGACAATGACGCGGAAGGGAACTTCCGGCTTGTGCGTCTTTGCTGAAAAGAACACTGAAAGGTTCACACCCCTCGCTGCTCTCACTGATGACGCCAGTTTTTGAAGGCCAGCCTCTTCACAAAGTTTGCTAGCTGTTGCCTTGACCTTGGAAGGTTTTACATTCGCGACTTGGAAGTTTTCGGTGACAGCAGCGTCCGCCTTTTCTTTGTAGACGGTTGTCGGGGCAAGGACAAAACCGCCTTCTTTGTCCGCCTGAAGGAGCTTGAGATCTGCAGCGCGTAGCGACTTTATCACGGAAGGCTGACGTGATGTTCCGGTTTGCTTTGTTGGCAACAAACAATCCACGCCTTCTTGAATGCACCTGTCTCTATTATCAACAGAGGCTCGTGCCGCCGTGCTCCTTACTATGCTCAAAAGCTCTACTTGGTCCAATTTTGGTGGCTCGCAAAATTTTGGGCCCTTTTCCAATGCGCTTTTTACTCCAGGAGGGATGCTTGCGTTCCCTAGAGTCACAACTTCTTGTCCAGACTGGCATGTTTGCTTCTTTCTTCTTGGCAGGCTGGCAAATATCATCTTCCAAAGAAAATCCGCTGTCCGGGATGCAATACCCAGGTCTCTGCGGTAGGCCCTCAGAGCACTGTTTTGCGATGCATTTCCCATGCTTGCAGCATATAGGCAGTCCGAGTAGAACCGCACTTGTCGCCAGGCCTCCGACCGGAAGATTCGGCATATTCTGTCAGCATGACCCTTTGATGGCGCTAAACCACCAAAAAGTTGAAGAACATCTGGAGGCAGAGACGAATTCTTCAAGGCGAACGTATAAAGACGAGTCCTGCAGATCGCAGTAGCCAGCAGGTTTATACACACAACGGAAGAGCGGAGAAAGGGGTAGGATATAACAGAGCCCGATGTATTAGAAATGAACTGTACTAAAGTGCTTATTTGGGCCGGTTGGTACATGGTCAACGAAGTGAAAAAACAGCGCGTAACACAGGACACAGGACAGAGAAGAGACGGACGAGGCGCTGACTTACAACCAAAATTTATTTCGTACAGGGGTGTATATATAGCACACGAAACTTGAAAAAAGAGGGAGAGAAGTCGATTTTCTTTGGAAGATGATATTTGCCAGCCTGCCAAGAAGAAAGAAGCAAACATGCCAGTCTGGACAAGAAGTTGTGACTCTAGGGAACGCAAGCATCCCTCCTGGAGTAAAAAGCGCATTGGAAAAGGGCCCAAAATTTTGCGAGCCACCAAAATTGGACCAAGTAGAGCTTTTGAGCATAGTAAGGAGCACGGCGGCACGAGCCTCTGTTGATAATAGAGACAGGTGCATTCAAGAAGGCGTGGATTGTTTGTTGCCAACAAAGCAAACCGGAACATCACGTCAGCCTTCCGTGATAAAGTCGCTACGCGCTGCAGATCTCAAGCTCCTTCAGGCGGACAAAGAAGGCGGTTTTGTCCTTGCCCCGACAACCGTCTACAAAGAAAAGGCGGACGCTGCTGTCACCGAAAACTTCCAAGTCGCGAATGTAAAACCTTCCAAGGTCAAGGCAACAGCTAGCAAACTTTGTGAAGAGGCTGGCCTTCAAAAACTGGCGTCATCAGTGAGAGCAGCGAGGGGTGTGAACCTTTCAGTGTTCTTTTCAGCAAAGACGCACAAGCCGGAAGTTCCCTTCCGCGTCATTGTCTCGGAACAGGGCACATGGCAGCGCCTGGTGGGAAGGTACTTGCAGCGTTCCCTATCTGTCCTTCCTGTGGAAGACCCTTGCCTCATCAGAAAGCCTCAAATAGTATCCGAATTTCTTCAACAAGAGTGCCCTTCAGAAGTGAGCTTCTTTTCTGTGGACGTAAAAGACTTATACTATTCCCTGCCGATGGACCAGGTGTGCGCAGAGGTGAGCGACTGCATAGACCGCTATGGGAACGTCAAATTTCAGGACTCGTGCGGAATTAGCGTCAGAAACTTTTTAGAAATGTTGACCTTTTATTTACGTTCTACATTTATAAAGCATGATGACAAACTTTATATTCAAAAAGAAGGTGTTTGCATAGGTTCCTGTCTCGCCCCGATCCTAAGTGACATTCTTTTAGCCAAATATGACAGATCTCTCATTAATTGCCTACAACTGACGAGCGCCGTGAAAGTGTTTAGATTTGTTGATGACTTCTTGATTTTGTACCGGTCCAACCACTCTGAAGCTCAGCAACGTGCTGATCAAATTGTTGATGTGTTTCGCACTTGCTTGGGCTCACTGCAACTAACCACTGAATTCCCCATTGCTAACAAACTCCGGTTCCTTGACATTGAAGTTTTTTTGTCCGACCACGTGTGCTGGCAGTATGCCCCCCGCTCCAAAAAAAGTTTGCTACCCTACAGTTCTGCGCATTCAAAACTTGTAAAACGAGCGATTGCAAAATCCTGTCTAAAGGCGGCCCTGATGCGGTCTTGCCATCACACATTGTGTACTAGTTTTGAGTCACAGGTGCGCAGATTGCGCAAGGCAGGGTACCCGAATAACATACTGTGTTCCATAGCTGAAAGTATCTTAAAAGACATCAAACAGCTAACCGAACCGACTAGTGGACAAGAAAAAAGTTCTTTTTCAAGAACAGCAGTCATTCCTTACTTGCATAAGGTGTCACATTGTTTAAAAAAGGTAGCACAAAAAGCTGGAATCAGAGTTGTTTTTTCAGCCAGAAATAAGTTCTCTAGTATGTGCCATCAGGTGAACAGAGAGGACAGAGGGCCTCGCGTGTGTGATAAAAAACACGCAATCAAGTTTGTTGAATGTTGTTTTTGTGCCATTTATGAAATTCCCCTCTCTTGCGGCCGCTGTTACATCGGGCATTCTGGCCGCTGTATAAATGACCGCCTCAGGGAACACCGCAATCTAATGCGGGGTTCTGTTGGCAGCCACTTAGCTGCGCACAGCTCCATTTGTGGATGCCGTGCATTGTTTGACAAATGCAAGATACTTCGACGCTACAGAGATAAAAGGACACGTGAGATTTATGAGGCATTCTGCATAATCAAGAAAGGCGATATGTGTGTCAGTGCACCTTCGATAACGCTCCTCACCAGGGAATTGGCGTATTTGACAAGCGAATGATTGCGCAATCGCAGTTTATTTGTTATACGCATACAATCATAACAAAAATTACTCTTTCATGTCACTCGACTTCTCTCCCTCTTTTTTCAAGTTTCGTGTGCTATATATACACCCCTGTACGAAATAAATTTTGGTTGTAAGTCAGCGCCTCGTCCGTCTCTTCTCTGTCCTGTGTCCTGTGTTACGCGCTGTTTTTTCACTTCGTTCAGTGCCGCTGTAATAGCTCAGTGGTTAGAGCATCGAACGCGTAATTCGAAGGTCGTAGGTTCGATTCCTGCTTACAGTTGGTAATTTTTTCATCCACTTTTCTTTCTTCTTATTTACATTCCATTAATGTTAATAACTTCCCCTGTACATTCCTTGGCATTACTGTCTGTTATATCTCATTATTATTGTGTTAAAACACGGAAAAACGAGCCCTTAGGTATACACTTCTTTCCCTTATTTCATTGAACGAGGGTCTCGTACTGGCAGACTTGGTGTGTTTAGGTTGTATAAGAGGGACAATTAATCAGCTGCCCGCTCATAATAAGTTCACGTGCTACGTGACGCCAAACATGCGCATAAGAGTGTTTTCACACTCGTTGTTTGGCTTATAGATGGCGCTGACTGTCGCTCCTACTTCTAAATTCACAGATAAACCCAAAAAAGTGGATGGAGGGAGTGCCGCTGTAATAGCTCAGTGGTTAGAGCATCGAACGCGTAATTCGAAGGTCGTAGGTTCGATTCCTGCTTACAGTTGGTAATTTTTTCATCCACTTTTCTTTCTTCTTATTTACATTCCATTAATGTTAATAACTTCCCCTGTACATTCCTTGGCATTACTGTCTGTTATATCTCATATATATATATATATATATATATATATATATATATATATATATATATATATATATATATATATACATATATATATATATATATATATATATATCCAGCGAGTGTCTTCTGTGAATCCAGTGATGAATAGAAATTGGCTTGAGCGGACAAACGTGTGAAAACTTTTATTGCTCCTACGTTTCGGCCGGGGTCCGGCCTTCGTCAGGGACCCCGGCCCAGCGTATGCACGCGTCAGCGTTATATTAAGTATATTCGGCCCTAATGATGCGCTCACAGCCACTTCGCTAGCTCCACATATACGAAATATGGTGTTACGTGACGTCAATGAATGATGAAATATGAGTGGTGCCAGCATGATAATCCTGACACACGTGTCATGTAAGAACATGACACCATACACGCTAATAGCGTGCTCTCGGCCGTTTTGCTAGCTCCACATATACTAAACCAGGCATCACGTGACGTGAATGGATGATGAAGGTAAACAAAACATTCAAACACGATAATCGTGACACGGAAGTCATGTACGGAATCATTTACTTCCGCCTCGTAACATTGCCCTAATTTTAAAGTGACGTATGAACCTTTCCTATTTGTGCTTTGCATATCATCGACTCACACTGTACGTGGGATCTACAAATTTTTTTGAACCCAATCTTTTTACTGTTAACTGGCAGATCAACAAAATAGTTGACCTCCTTTATGTTGTTTTAATATTTTACAAAGCATAATGAAACCTATTTTGGTAGTTCTGTGGTGGATCTAGAAAATAAGTAAACCAGCAGAAAAATGTTTTCACTGTTCTTTCTTATCTTACCACGTAAGGGTTAACGCTCTTATGAGGTCATGCTCGCACTCTATGAAACGCAGTTTCATAGCCCAGGTCGAACGCCTCTTAAGTGCCATTTACTAGAATGCCCTGGTTTCTGCTGTTGCAGAAAATCTTTTGAAGTAATTCGAAATCAACGAGGGAAATTTCAGCCTCAAGATTCGTCAGTTCTTACGAACTGTCTTGCAGTCCCTTATCTGCACAACGTTTCGAATAGGCTGCAGAAAATTGGGAAACGAGCAGGTATCATTGTTCTATGTTCCGCACCGAAAAGCTATCAAAGCTTTGCAGGTTAGTGAGGCATCCAGCTGCAAATCGAGTAAAATGCTTTGTGGAACACAGAATGCACTTCATACCTTGTGTTATTGGTGTCATATATCTTATTCTGCTACCCTGCGGTACAATATACATTGGGCAAACCGGAAAGGGCTTGAATGACTGTTTGAGTGAGCACAATAATAATGTACACAATGCCGTCCAAGGACGACTCGGAATTCACTGCCTAGAGTGCGACTGTGTGTCCCGTTTTGAGCGCTGCGAGGTAATAGGCAAGCACCACTCACTGGCCACGCGGGAGATAATTGAAGCATATCACATAACCAAGTTTGAAGGTACAATTGTAAGTTCCCCATCAGTGTTCTATTGTAGAAAGAGATTGCGTATCTTGATAATTTTGAAGCCATGTATTTGCTCAATCAACAAGAGACAGTAGTTTTGCTGACACTGTTTCGCAGTGGTTGTAAACTCCACCCTTCTACCCATGCACATCTTCTTCTTTTTTGTCTATATATGTACACCACTCCGATATTAAGTAATTGTTGAAAATCAGCGCTCTTTACCGTCCTCATTGTTTTGGTTCTGTGGTTACACAGTATTTACTTTAGCGTTGCGCTGTTCCTATATTCAGTTATGAAGTAAATAGTTTCAATTTACTTCAAAGGAACGTGGTGAACTTCGCTTTTTACATATAAAATTGTTCTGTATAAGGAGGCCTGCATTGTGGTATTGTCACCGCAGCTTCGAATATTTGGGGGCATGTCCTTTTAGTGCGCCATGGTGTTTTAGTTTGTGATTACAGAATGATTGAAATAAGGACACTATATTTCGCATAAAGAATCTTGTTATGGAAAGATTCACTGGCTAAAATGTGTTTATTGAAAAGTTCACAAGGCCAGTGAACAGTTTACAACGCAGTTGGGACAAAGGGTTATGAGTGAACTGCGCGATTGAACTTATGTTCGAATTTTTTGTGGCAAGATGGGTACTGAGAATGTGTTACCTTTACCAGTGCGGCAAAGACTGGTAATTTAAGCCGAAAAAAAACACATGCAAATCGCAGAAAGATCCAGAGCGACTGCATGGAAGAAAGAGGAAGGAGAAAAGTAGCGCTGGTTGTTGGAAGAAGGTTTAATCATTTGCGCCTTTAGTTTGGGCTACAGTCACAGGAATGTTTACTACGCCATAGAGGAATTTATCAGTCAGACTGAAAGCATATCGAGTTAAATTCTTCATCTTTTTAAGCGTTTAAATATTAGTATTAGGTAATTATTTGTTGTGATACCTATCCCTAGCATATACGAATAGTAGTGCGAAGAAACACACACAAGAAATCACCTAACACTCGGCCAATCCCCTGCATTGGGTGAGAGCCATGAGAAGAGGAGAAGAAAAAGAAGGCAGCGGCTAGGGTGTGGCGTGCGAGCTCATAGGGCGCGGATACCCAGGCGTCAAGGCATCCACCTAGCAGGCGATGACAACCACAAGGTCCTGGTGACCATTCAACCATCGAGGCGATTGGCGAGTTCCCGGCACGTCCTGGGTCTGATATTCGAACGGAAGACGGCGCCGCAAATGACGTCGTCTACCGGGAGCGAGAGCGAACCGTCGGGCTACGGGCCCGAGCTTGTGCACTCCCATCACGGTGGCTTCATTACTGGGCTGCTACCAGATGGGCGCGAACCACTGGTGAGCCGTATCTATGTCTTTGTCTGGCTGGACTCCAATACCAGAACGTTATTGGCTGTACTCAGACACCGTTTGGACTCGTAGAGAGTTACCCTCTTTAGCGAGAACTGCGTCGGTATTCAGTATGACCGTGCAAGAACTTTAACGGGGGAACTCGGTAGATCATTCAGACCTTTAGAGGTTCGCCTCTTTAATGAGAACTGTATTCATTGTCTGCCTGGCCGGTGCTAGTTTATTTTTTGTGTATTTTAGCATTCTCTTTTCGTGTTGTTTTTGTGTGTGTGCAAATATCTATTTTTCTCAACTCTAATTAAACATTCACCTCTTCCTCTTGTCAGAGGATAAGGTTCCACTGCTAGCCTGACTGACTTTTTTTATCGAACCTGTCACACAAGGACATTGTATGCAACATGTGCTAGACATGATAAAATAAACATAACGTGTATAATCTGGGTAGAAACAGAAAAGCACAATGTAAGAAACTGCATACACAAAAACTGCTACACGACATGCAGGTACCATAAAACCTATAAACAATAGCTACAGTCACAGAAAAATAAAATAAAATAAAATATGAAGGAAGAACTTAGCAACTTTGAAGTTGTAACCAGAAAAAGGAAAAAAAATCAGAAAAATCAAATAAAAATGCTGCTTTTTTTCTTCGTGTGCAACCAAATATTATCTCGCTATGTAAATACGAAGTCTGCAACGAACTTGAAGAAATATCAGATTTCTCATCATAAGTTTTTTATAATGCAATTGTTTTGATAAGCTATCAAAGTACACACTGGCAGTAAATAATTATTCTGAAAATGCGGTTTGCACGTGAGGTACGACGGCTTATGGCTTAAAAAAAACCGTAAAATCGCAGTTCTTTCAACCAGGGGATTTTTACGTGACTGTATATATTCCAAATTGTAGGCAGAATACATCGTATTGTTTGATCTTTCTTGGTAATGTGAGAGATTCGAACAAGTTCAAGATCAATGCTTCTGGTTTTTCACGTGCCATATTTTGCTAATAGACAAATAATCTATCATATCACCTTTCGCAGTTGTTACATCACAATACTGGCAAAGATAAAAATAATGTAGTGCCACCTATCATGCGGCTTCACTGCGTACCTTGCATAAATTACGGAACTGCTGAATCATCAATAGGCAATCACAGATTCACAATCAGTCAGTACGAGAGACGAATAAACGTGCTACGCCTCTTCGAGAAATCCCCTTTTGCAGTGGCAATTGCCAAATACCTCAATATATCATTTGCAAGAATAAAGAAAAACATCACTGCACCCAACAGGTACGCATAACCATACTTGAATTGTGTGGTTGTTTTGATGGTGCTAGCCCACCATAAATGCATGATATGGTACTGTATTTTCAGAAGCGCTATGCAGTTTTAAGGTAACATGAACACCCCAGAGTAAAATAATTGACGATTTTTGAGGATTTCTTAGATGAGACTGAGCATTCTGACTTGGCGGAAGTTACAGCTATCTTATGCGCCAAGGTATCATAACTCCAAAATTGTAACACATCATTTTCTGTTCTCTTTTGTCCTTGTATCATTACGCTCTGAACTTCACTGCAAAAAATACTAATACCTGTAGAAGAGTAAGAGAAGGAAGAAGCAAATAAATAATTGCGCGGGGTCACCCAAATGCGCGTCAACTTCCTGCCCGGTGCTCGGGTAAGACACGAGGGGAATTATTTAAAGAAAGAACGGGGAAGGGATCAATGTCGTGATTCATGTGCGCCGGTCCATTCCACGCCTAGAAGTGTTTGTTTACTGTGGTAGAATTTAAGAGGAGTGTAAACGCCTGCGTCGTTTAGCTCATTTGCGACGCGTATATTCATGACATGAAACAATTAAAAGCTATTCGCCTCCATTGAAAAGTGGTTACAGTGATTGTATGCTGGCCCGACGAGAAAAAGTACGATGAAGACCGCGGCCGTAGCACATCGATGAAGGCGAAGTGGTATCATCCTGAATACTGTGCGGTGACGGTGCTCACCAAAGAATACCAGCTGGTCCAAACTTCCGGAGCCCTGTACTACGGTGTGCCTCATACTTGATTCGTAGTATTCGCACGTAAAACACCGCATATTATTATTATTAGTAGTAAAACGTTCGAAAAAGCGACTTACTCTACCTGTGTTCATTTTTGGGCTGGGGGGAAAGAAAAGTGAGCATGGAGGGCTGTAATAACTACAACGCCCAAATAGTAACAGCACGGTCCGCTCAAATGAGCAGGTCTCTTTAGGTGCAGAGAAGAGCGCTCTATCATACGCTTATGAGCCTACTCTATCTTTTAAAACTTTTTTTACTCGGCTTCCTATTGCTCTGTCACTCTTCGCTGCAAATACCTCGTTTGAGGGTCGTTAGGGAGAAGCGCATCCGGTGCGCTTGTTAGTAACGAGTCCGGGAGAACACGAGCTTGTAACCCGTACCTGTCGTCCCAGCCAACATCGTTGCTAGCTCTTCACCATGTGAATAGTATTTGCTTTACATAGATTGTTCTTCGAAAATTCGTTCCTTGTGAGGCTATTTCAATATAACGCTGCAGCTACGCCTAACATGCAGCCTTCCTTTCACGGAACAAGTTGGGCATGCTGACGTGGCAGTACTTTTGAAATTGTTTCTCTATAGAGAGGAGAATAATATCTGTTTTCCTTTTGTATCCACTGCGATGCAAAACAGCCAAATATATCAGAAGTTAACAATTTCTACAGCTGCGTGACAATTTAGGAGCAAGCCGCGCGCGCCATCTTTCGCTGCCTCCACTGTAATGCTTTGCCAGATATACATCAACATATTCATAGTTATTGAAAAACTGACGACGCGCGTTGGTAGTGTGGTAGTTATGCTGCTAGTGTACCGATAAGGTCGAGGGATTGTATATTCTGCCGTGGCGGCCACATTTTCGATTGAGGTGCAAACGCATACTCGTGCGCTTATTTATATGCACTTAAAAGAACTCCATGTAGCCAAAATGTCAGGAGTCGTCCACGATGGATTCTTTCATAATCATGTCATGTTTTTAGAACGTTAAATCGCAATGGTAATATTCCCACAAAACGAAAGCTTTATTATTATTATTATTATTATTATTATTATTATTATTATTATTATTATTATTATTATTATTATTATTGTTGTTGTTGTTGTTGTTGTTGTTGTTGTTGTTGTAACCGCCACACTATGCGCAAGGAGTACGTCGGTGAGATGCGTTGCGTGATATTTGACCGTGTGGCAGTGCTGGTGAGCATAGAAAATTTATGTGCGTCACAGTGTCAGAGGTAAGGTGAAAAAAGTCGCTGCATTATAATTGACCCACAGGTTGGTATGGGGTGTCGTTGATTTGTGGAAGTTCAAGACAGAGCATACTGGCGGTACAATAACAACAGAGAACTGGCGGCAAGAAGAGCAAGGACTACTATGAAGTCGTGTGGAAATGCTGCAAACATTCTAATGAGGACGAGAAATCGATGACCGGCCACGGCAAGTGGAGCTTTGCACATACCGATGGCAGATGCTGTTGAGCAACAATCGCCTTGCACGACGGTGGTCAAGGGGGCCTAAGTACCTTCTTCATGCAACGACGAAAATTGTTCACTTACAGTATCTTTTAGTCAGGGCCTATTTCTCTTTCGAAGTTTATTGGTTAAAAATGCATAAAGTATAAGAGCATAAAACGGAAGAGGTCCCATTGGGGAGGACTCTGAATATTTGAACCTCTTGGATTCCGTGCCACAAATACCACACTGTAGGTCACTAGCATTTTGCTTCCGTGAAAGTGCAACCAGCGGTGCTGCGACACAAACTATACACATCATACGCCGATAACCTTAGGCAATATAAGCTATCATTTAGTCAAAGTTAAATCAATTTAGTCTTATGCAGTAGATTTTGTTCACCTGAACTTGATAATGAAGATAACTTAGTCATAGTTTCCAGGAGGGGCCGTAACGTAAAGAATATTCTCGCGTATGATACAAGATAAACACGCGTCCTACAACAGAACAGTGTAAACCGCCCTCTAATGTGTCACCACACCAGGAATATGACGCGAAGGCGTGAAGTTAGACACTCCGAAAACATCTCATGCGTCGCTTCGCTGCAAAGGCGTGATCGTGAAATGCTTCGCCCTCTCGTTCACCGGCTGAGCGGAATGCCTGAGCCCTTCAAGGAGATGCTTCGGCGTGCGTGATAAGGACCGACATGGCCGGGACAATATCGCTGACCACCCAGGAATTGCACGAAAGGCGACGTTATAAAAGAGGGAGAGCGAGAGACAGAGGCTGTAGAAGTTGTGGATGTCACGCGCCACACGCGAAGAGCCTTAGTAGGATTCCCGAAGCTCCTCATTCTAGCTGAGTGCGTTTCACGCTGGGTAGACAGCTGCTAGCTGATTTATCCTCCCGACTTCACTGTTCATACCCCTCTTTCTCCTTCTCTTTCTCCTTCCATGCGTATGAGTCAAGTTGGAGGCCTGCTTTAGTATATCCCCTTTCAAAACAGGTTTCGTTGACCTCTCACGTATATTTTGGGCGTCTAGTTTATGCACTTATATGGGGCTTCTCGGGAAGACTCATTTCAGTGAACAACTGAACTCGTGCTATTTAATCCAATATGGTTCATTGAGCAAAGCGTTTCGCAGCACCCTCCACTTGCCAAAATGCAGGGTCTCAGCCGTGCGAAAATGCAAGGTAGTTTGCTTAGTCGAGGAACTTTATTGCTCTTATTGATGTAATGTAATATGAACGTGCACTTTTCAAGCATAACAAGACGTTACAGACAACGCTAACCACAGGCAGCATTAAAAAACGAGCGAGAAGAAAGTAATAAGTATATCTGGTGTTTTATTCCTGACAGCGAAGATATCTGTATGAGAGGCACCGTAGTGGAGGACTCCGGAAATTTTGATCATTTGGTTTCTATAACGTGCAATTACATCGCATAGTAGCCAGACCACAGCCAGTTCGCCTCCATCAAAATGTGAACGCTCCGGTTGGGACCAAACCCGTGTCCGTCGTTTCAAGCAACATAAAAGAACTGCAGTAGTCAAGTATTGTATGTATATTCGTACATACTAAAAGTGGCACGGATTTATTTTTGTGGGTATATGTAGAAGAAACTTTGCCTTTCAGCGTAACGCACTGCTAAGCGCATGATCATCAAAGCACGAGACATTTTCTCTCCCGTCCCCATCACCTCTTTTCCTGAGGAAGCTGGTCCCTATTTCCGCCAAATGGTGCGCAGTAAATGTGAGCATGAGTTATAACGTGTTGGCGTGAAAGAGCTCATTGCGCAGAACTCCCCTGTCGCCGTTGGCGTCATTGGTTGGGAGCGAAAAAGCATCATCTTGTCCGGGACCGAAAATTAAGGAAGCCGTAAACAAAAGTAATTCTAAAAACCCTAGTCAAATCGAAACACTTCGTCTGCGTAACAAGAAGGAACCTACCTCAGACACGTTAGTGCTTGAAACTCCTACAAAAAAAAAATCATCTGTGACTGTTATCTAGCCGAAGGCGTCTCTTTGTGCAGGTGGTATTGGGTAAGAAAAGCCTTGAAGAGCGGCAGGGGTCAATACATGTGAATTACGCAACGTGTGTTTTACAGGCCCGCGCATTACGAAGTATTTAGACACGTTTATTGACGGTTAGCTGCAAAAGCACCAACAAAGTAAAGAATTGTGTTAGTTGGCGTACTGCCTAACTTACGCGTAGTCGGCCCTTTGCTGATTCGCGAAATAATTGTGTCGTAGTGGATAGTGCGCAACTGTATTGTAATAAGCCTCCAAGAATAGTTCAAAAAGTGGCAGCATATTCACGGAGTGAATAATGGAGGGTGGGGCGAAGCATTCGTCCGTCCATTCGTTCCTGCTTCCGTCCGTTCATGCGTCCGTCTGTGTGACCATCCATGCGTCCTTCCGCCCATCCGTGTGTGCGTCTGTTCGTACATCCATTCCTGCGATCTTCCATGCATCCGCCCCTGCGTCCGTTCATGCGTCCATCCATGCATCTGCCTGTGTGTCTGTTCGTCCACCTATTCAACACCCCAAGTACCACCATCTCGCATCATTTCATCATATATTCCCCATTAAGAAGCGCCGCCATCCAGCGAACATTCCAAGGAGTAAACGAGAGGTGGCACACGCACACTTCCTTACGGCTTGAGCTTCGGGTCTACTTCCCAAATTTATCCACCTCGAGTTCATGGTATATACTATATAGTGCACTGTTATCATGGCACTTCGGCCCAACGTTCCCTAAACCTTTCTAAAACCAAAAAGGTTACGCCCAGCGAATATAATGTAGCAACCTTTTCCTGTCAGATAGTGCTCAGTGTACATGCCAGTGGCTGCTAATGTGAAACGAGAGACAGGAGGATTCAGCTTTTAATTTCTTACGGCTTGCGCTTCGTATCTGCTTCCCCCCTTTAACCACCTCGAATTCATTCATGATATATACTAGTTCATTCTATTCATGGCCCTGCGGCTCAACGCTCGCGAAACCTTTCTAAATCTAAGGTGGTTACACCCAGCGGGTATAACGTAGCAACGCTTTCCCTTCAGATAGTGCTCGATGTACATGCAATGGCTGCTAATGGGGATCGCAGCGTGCACGTTAACTAAAAGCCGAATGCTCCTGTCTCTCATACCCCATTATCAGCTATTGGCATGTACATTGAGCACTATTTTTTGTTGTTCAACAACGCACAGAAGGAATCTCTCACCGGCACCACCTTGGAGGTCAAAATGTTTGCAGGTCAACGCGTAAGACTGGGTACATACTACGACGGGACGCGGGACGAACGGGTGCCGCTATAAGGAGCTTCGCCCCTAAAATGAATCGGACTGCTTTACGTTGGTCTTTTTCTAAGCTTCAGTGTTGAATTGGATGTAAGGGTCCCACACGATACATGCATACTCTAATTTATGACAGATGAATGAATAATACGCTATTAGGCGAGCGTTAGGAGGAACTTGCTTTAATTTATGCCTTCGGTAACATAGCTTCCGGAAAGATGCCTTGCAAATGTTGGAAACATGCGCATTCCAAGTGGAGTCACTTCCTCTTGAAAATATTAAAGTGTCGATTAAAAAATGATTAGGAGTCGATTTCGCGCGTCACGGTGACGCGGTGTAATGTCACAAAAGTTCTTGATATGCTTTCAACAAAGCGTCGACAATGTCATTCATGGTATTGATTCACCTGTATTGCAAGAACGAGCTTTTAAAACATTTTGGAAGCGGAAAAAATACATTCTAACAATTTCCTATCCCGAAGTCTGCTTGTTGACTGTCCTAGGTACAAATAAAGCCTAGAGCTGGCTTTTAGAGCCTCTAAATTTGGTGCGTCAGTGCCTCTAATGAAAGAGATCGTTTCCTAGAGAACAATACTTCTGCACCACGCCAGTAAACAAAGTGTCACTAAAATATCGATATGAATAAACAATTTCTAGAAAAAAAGGCATGAAGTTATACTTTTTCCTAAAGTCCTCCTTCTGAAACATATAATTCAAGACGTAACCTTCTACAGCAAACGCAAAACTCTGGCGAATAAATGCCTAATGGTTACGTGTAATATTTAGTATGTGAGTCAACAGGTCTTAAATTACTGTCACACCTTACTGTATAAATACACGTGTAGGCATTTAAACGTTACTGTAGACGTCTACGTTATCTGTACGCTTTCTGCATGCGCTCAAATGCATAAAATTTATGGTCATTGTTGTATTGGTTCTCCTAATTGGTTGTCGGTTTATTGAGCCATAACGCCCTACCTGCGTTCACGAGTCTGTGCATCTGATGCAACTTAGTTGACTTCTGACACAAAAACTCTAGCACAAACTTACAGGGGCACTGTGACGATAGCATCAATGCTATTTAAAGGCATGTCTACAATATCAGCGATGACTGCACCCCCCCCCTCTCCTAAAAAAACACCTTTAGGTTCAGTTTGGAAGCTGGTGACACCACCGAATCAGAAATTAAAGCAGTACGCAACGAGGTCATTATGTGGATACTGCTTATAAACAAAGCACATCCCGAGATATCAGCCTGTTACTGGAGACATGTGTAACACGAACAACTTTATTAGTGGTCGCAGATTACCCGGCCACAAGGGAATCCAGCCACAAGAGACATTGCAGAGACTTAATTCTTACTAACTCTGCGCAACGCTTACCTATTCTAATACTTATGTAGTCAAAGAACTCTCATCTTTTTTTCCGGCAAGATGAGCGACGTGACCGGGAGGAGAAAACGAAAATTTTACTGTATTGGAAACCCCACAAGAATGTCGGTACCAGCGCCATTCCTACTGATATGAATGGCTCTTGTAACCGGGTATCTGCTAAAAGTGGGCAGTCAACAGACCGACTGAAGTTTCTTGATGTTAATGTATCGCAGCTTAGTGGTCGGAGAACACATGGCTCTGCCACGGTGGTCTAGTGGCTATGGTACTCGGCTGCTGGCCCGCATGTCGCGGGATCAAATCCCGGCTGCAGCGGCTGCATTTCCGATGGCGACGAAAATGTTGTAGGCCCGTGGGCTCAGATTTGGATGCATGTTAAAGAACCCCAGGTGGTGGAAATTTCTGGAGCCCTCCACTATGGCGTCTCTCATAATCATATGGTTGTTTTGGGACGTTAAACTACACAGATCAATCAATAAATCACGCGCATGGGCCTTAAGAACGGAGCGTTGCTTAATGTAAAAATGACTTAGTTTCTAGATCTCCACTTGAATGCTGCACATACGCATAGCTAAAAAGTGGCTATGTTGCGAGTTGCCTACATTTATCGTCGTTTCATAAACATTTAAAAATGATTGTAACATAGTTTACACGGGGCTATAGCTTCGACATTTGAAGACTTGTGGAACCATCGTCTCATAAAAACAATAAATATGGCACCACCAACGACTTTCACGCAACAAATCGATCTTCTTTGTCTGGTTTTTGCACACTCGCCCCGGGTACTTCGCCAATAGGTGCACTAGATAAGCGACGTACTCTGGCAATTCTTGATAATACAGAAAACAAGCGCCTCAAAATACCAAACTGAGCTGTAGCGCTAAGAGGATGAAAAGAGGTGGAAAGTATGCACGCCATACTGGCCACGTCTTTCTACCTTTGACATAACCTTCTAGTATTTTGTCCCGAGCCAGTTCAGTATGTCACTATGTACCCAAGCGTTCTTCGAAATTGTAACTGCCGCCAGTCGTAACGAACGAGTATATAATTAAACATTAACAAGACATGTTATACAGCGAAAGCTGATATGAGATTACAACTCGTGTCACACGCAGCGCCGTGGTTGTCCACCACCACCGCCGCCACCCGTAACCACATCGAGCGATATTAGAAAAAAGAACCTAGTACCAATCACAAAGTGGGACTCAAGCCCGGGTGTGCTGGGTGCCAACCCTGTATTCTACCACTGAGCCACGCCACTGCTTGCGACTCGTTGAAAACTTGCCTTAGGCAGGCGTGATGTCGGGAAAGCAATCGCATTAATCCGACATATAAAGCGTTTTAAGACAACGAAAGAACAACCAGTCGTCGCACAATGCGAACAGCGTAACGAGTGGGTTGTCCAATGCTTCAACCCATTACAAAAGCTTGTTCTTGGCCCCCTATCAGCTGTGGAGCATACCCATTTCGAGCACGATTCCTCAGCCTCGTCAGCCACTGCATTAATAATTGGCACAAAATTCCTTGCAAGTGTTTAGTGGATACCACGCTTTTCAGGAATATGACGAAAAAAACATGGCATAGCAAGTGGCGGCCCAATACCCTAAAATTTATAGTAATGCCGCAGCGGGCATCAAGCAAGTGTGCTTGCAGCGGTTACCCAATGAGTGATTAGAAAAGGCTCCGTAAGGTTGCTCTTCTAGCATTCGTTGTGACTGTGCTGTGCCTTCAGCGCAGGCCTCGCGTTTTTTATAGGTAGAGTCGTTGTGTAAGCCTCTTGGGCTTATCAAGAACGTTTACTTGACCAAAGTTGAAATGGTAATTGATGCTCTGACGCACCGTCAGTGCTCACGTTAGACTACACAAGGCAGTTGTATCGAAACGATGTGAACTGAACGTTGTAATGTTGTGAATATCGTACCGATCTTTCGTTAGCTCCAGCCTCCAGGGCTGAGCAACACCAAGATAGCTTGTAGAATGATAAGAATACTGGAAGGCTGTTTAGTAGACTGCCAGCACAGGAAACGGCATTTATTTTTATTCGGCGTGACCCTAGCTTGTCAGGAATACATATCTATTGGTTATTGCAGTGTTATGAAATAGCACTGCAACAACTGACCTTTCACTGACATTACGCCTGAAGAATGATTTAACAAGATTCAAGACCTGGAGAAGTTGTGCGGTAGAGTGCCAGAATGCCATGTAGAATTCTTGGGTTCGATTAGTACTCCCAACGTGGGAGCGATCCGTGGTGTCGCCCTGAGAAGTGGCTCTTCTTCGAATCATTAAATAATATTCTTTGTACCGTACCGTGTCACCAGACAGCCATGTTACTCATACCTTCATGCCCTACCCTACAAATTTTGGGCCACACCAACTTAAAGAGGGTATCACGAGAGCACTCAGACGCAGATAGATAGATAGATAGATAGATAGATAGATAGATAGATAGATAGATAGATAGATAGATAGATAGATAGATAGATAGATAGATAGATAGATAGATAGATAGATAGATAGATAGATAGATAGATAGATAGATAGATAGATAGATAGATAGATAGATAGATAGATAGACGGCCGGGCGGCCAGACAGACTGGCAGATACGCTCAAAGTGTTTTTGGGTTGTTAGAAAATGTTACGCGCTTTCTATTCGCAAACAATTCGCTGATCCGTGCTCGTGCGTTCGCGAAAAAGAGTACAAGATCGAAGAGCTGTTGTACAAGAAAACAATCAAAAGTATGCCAAATAAAATTGAGAACAGAGAAAATGTTGAAGTAGAAAAATGCATTAAATGTAGAAAAACGAACAGTACTACCAGGCCTCCGTGCAACGTGCAGCACAGTCTTAGCGAAAGCTGGAACAGTTGCCTTTCAGGGCATTTTAAGCATTATTTGAGTGATTGCTACTAGCCCACTTGCATGGTACCCACTTCGCCATAATTCATAATGTTTTTTTTTATTGTATGAAGGCATTCACTATGCCATCCTTCATCATTTCTGAAAGGAGCGTGGCACCCGCTAATTATTTGCAAAAAAAAATTGCGCATTTTTTATGCTGCGGCAATTGAGGATAAAGAATTATGCCTGAAGCTTTGGTATTAGAGTAGCAACATTTACGGCCCACTCCTTGAGAAATTCGCATTGTGAGAGGTTCGTTTTGAAACTCTTAATTACTTATAATACCGGAATCGCTTAGCCAACATAAAAAATGCCTAAGGCGAGTTTGCAACGGAGTTACAAGCACAAAAATGTATATCAATGCTTGCCTAGACAGTAAGAAGAAATGCATGTGTTCGTTAATGAAAACAGTAGCAATTCTGTCTACTATGAGGGCCCTTTAAGGAATTATGTCCTTTCCGCAAGACATGGTAGTAGTTGCACCGCCATGTTTGTTGTGTATTTTAACAAGTTCATCTTGTCCCCTCGCGTGTGACATGAACCCAGAAAGAAAGAAATAAAAACCAGCGTAGCTCTATTCTAGAATACTGGGCTGGCACGCAGGAAACTGGGTTCGAATCCTGTGGTGTACTAGGTGTTTTTTCTTTGGTGTGTTTTTTATCTTTCGTCGTACTCGTTAGGGCGCGCTGTTAGAATCCTACTTTTGTGAAGGGATATAACCCTAATTCTTTGCAAAACTTTACAAAGTTTTCTTCGCATGTTCTTCATTTTGCTTAGGTGTTGTCTTCGTGATTAAAAATGCACCCACTTTTACCCTCCTGCAGCAAGGCTCACACAGCGTAAGAAGCACACACAGAAAAATAACTTTGGAGAATTCCAAACACAGAGAGTTCAATTACCACGTGAGTCCTTTTTCATGTAGTCGATGGAGCTTGTAACGTGCAGGGCTTTGAAAACCTTCGTTTTTCTGTGGCCTTTAAACAACATATGGAGTCGCCAAGGGCATATTACTTCTTTGAAGTCATTTGCGAATTATTCTTTATTGCCTTTCAACGTGGTACTGTTACCAGATTGAGCCGTACGTGATATAGAAGGACGAACACGCAAGTCATGGTGCGACACGGAAAGCGTGCAAAAAGACAATAAACGCTCGCTGAAAATAGACGTGTGGAGCAGTATTACATTGTCACAGAGTTAGAGTTCTCAGCCGAATCCAATGCAGGGCACGTTCTTCTGTTTTGTCGAGTGAATGACGCATACAAATCCGTGCATTTCAACGACAGTCTCTTGGGCAGTGCTTTTTTTCGCGCAGATACTGGGACAGACTGTTTCTGAAGTAAAATAAGAGAAAAGTGAAATACAAGAACTAAAAATTTTACAATTTCACACGTGGTTGCATTACGCACTATGCTGCTTGCCTTCTTTTTGAAATCATATGGAGATCTAGCACCTAACACGAGCACAACGTTATGTGAGGGCGAAATTCTCGCTATTTTAAAGACAGCCGGATTGTAGTGTGCAACAAGCCAAACAACTTCAAGACAGAAACCACGTGGCACGTATCCGTTCAGCCCCGCCCTGCCGACTCAGCTCGCCCTTGCGGCCAGTGGCGAGGAATCGCTGGAGACATTTTGTTTCCCTGAATAAGAAACCACCCCCATGCAGTGCCTGTGCGTACCTTTGAATTTTATTGCTCAATGAAGTACATTCTTTCTTTATGGAGCTATATGGTGGCAGTTGATCCACTGTAGATTTCTTCGAGGATGTTTGTATGTGCTCAGTCAAGGCCTTGGTTCCACAGCGTCTGCTTGCTTGTTGATGTCTCTGCTGAATGAAATGCGTTTTCGTAATCTGTGAAGTATGTGTAAAGTGGTTGGGTGCATTCTGAGCATTTAGCTATCACCTGATCCATAGTATGAATGTGGTCGATTGGTGAGTAGCCTGTATAAAATCATGTTTGATTCTTTTGTTGATTGAATTTTAATGCTGTCCTTATTCAGTTTGCAATTACCATGACGAAGAGCTTGTATGCGATGGAGAATAAGGTGATTATGCTATATGTTTTCACATCATTGTCGCCCCCTTTCTTATGGAGTAAGTTGATGTTAGCATCCTTTCAAGATACCGGTAACATCCCCATCAGGAGGCACTCCGTGAACAAGAATAAAGAAGCGTTTGAGACAAGGCAATATGATCCCCCCAACGCTGTTTAACACGTGCTTACAAGAGGCCTTCAGAGACCTAGAATACAAATTGTTATGGATAAAAGTTAATGAAGCAACAAGCGCTTCGCCGATTAATTTGTATTGTAGAATATATCAGGGACTTCTTGCAAATTAATCCCTCGTGAGCTATACTACGAGATGAGAAAAGTAGAACCTAATATTTATCAGCAGAAATCAAAAGTAATTTACAGCAACCTCGTAAAAGAACAGCGCTTTGATATAGGTAGCTGTGCACTTGAACTTGTAAGAGAGTACGTCTATTTAGGACACCTAGTAACTGTGGAGCCGAATCACGAGACTGGAGTAACCAGTATACCACAAGAATGGGGTGGAGCACATTCGGCAAGCACTCTCAAATCATAAATCATAGGTTGCTATTAATATTCAAGAAGAAGTCATATAACAGCTGCCTCTTACCGGCATTTACCTCAGAGCAGACACCTGGAGGATAACAAAGAGGGTTCAACTTAGCTTGAACCCTCTTTCATCTGAACAACTCAGCCAGCATAGGAAAGGAAAATGATTGGTGTAACTATGAGGGACAAGAAATATGTATATTGTGTCAGGGAACAAATAGTTGTTAGGAACATCATAGTCGAAATCAAGAAGAAATGGTCACGGGCAGGGCACGTAGTACAAAGGCAACACGACCGCTGGTAATTGGGGATCCTGCACTGGATTATAAGAGAAGGACAATTTGTGAAGGAGAGACAGAAATTTAGGCGGGGGGCACATACTATTTGGAAGTTTCAGTTATAAAATGCCAGCAGTAAGTATAGGACTGAGTTTACTGAGGGAAAATGGGACAGGTCTTTGTTCTACAGTGGACTTAGTGAGGCTGATTATGATGATGAAAATTGGCGCTCTCGTTCTCTTTTTTGCCACTTTTACTTTTATCGAAGGATATGTTTAGGTATCGATATTAAGTCCATCAGCATCGCACTTTCTCAGTATGCGCTTACCTTCCCCCTGTTTCAAACTCGGCTCTGTAAAGTGACGGTCACGCATAAAAAAACCTCCGCTCATGTGCGATAGTTAAACATTTAGACGGCAGTACATATTATGACAAGAAACTCGCAATACTTTTCTTTCAAACCAGATATTGCAAGTGCGAATGTATTTTGCCAGATGCCTTCTTTATTGGGGCTGTTCCTGCACATTCCAACACGGTTCCGGAAGTTTCATGCATCCCTCGCACTATATTGCGCAGGTCTTCCAAACACATGGCCCACGGCTGCCTTATTACCATTTTTAAGTACGTCTCTAAGCTACATAGGCATGACAGGTCTAAATCACTTTGTTCTGATGCATGCCATGCATACATCATATGTTGGTACATAACTGGGGAAGGGGAAGTCTGTTTCCAAATCGGCGTCAAGGTTTTAGTCATTTAGAAGATAGATACATATGTAATCTCGCCACCAAATACCCTTTGAAAGTGACCAATATACGATATATAACAGAGATCGTTCGAAGGGCAGAATTAAGTGACGTGTCGTACAATATATGCGATGCCCCCATTTTTGCTACACATTGTCCGGACTCTTGCGGTACTGCGGAAGTAACTTTTTCTTGGTGAGCAGATAGCACTTTGAAATGCCTACTACAGTGTAGAAAATAACAGCATATCCACAGTGTGCATGATGATGAGTGGGGCCAAGCATCTGTTAGTTCGCCCGCGCTTACGTCCGTGGGTTCATCCTTGCTTCCGTCCGTCCATGGGTGCGTATGTGCGACCGTTCGTCCGCCCGTCTGCCCGTCTGTCTTTGCGTCTGTCCATCCGTGCGTCTGTCTGTTCGTTAGCTCGTGCGTTCGTCCGTAAAGTTTTTTGATGAGCTGACGGCACTTTGAAGTGCCTACTACAGTGTAAAAAACAACAGCATATCCACGGAGTGCATTTTGATGAGTGGGGCTAAGCATCTGTCAGTTCGCCTGCGTTTACGTCCGTCGGTTCATCCTTGTTTCAGTCTGTCTATGGGTCCGTCTTTGCGACCGTTTGTCCGTCCGTCTGTCCGTATGTCTTAACGTCCATCCATCCGTGCGTCTGTCTGTTCTTTTGCTCGTGCGTTCGTCCATAAATTTTTTTGATGAGCTGATGGCACTTTGAAGTGCCTACTACAGTGTAAAAAACTACAGAATATCCACGGAGTGCATGATGATGAGTGGGGCTAAGCATCTGTCAGTTCACCTGCGTTTACGTCCGTCGGTTCATCCTTGCTTCCGTCTGTCAATGGGTCCGTCTTTGCAACCGTTCGTCCATCCGTCTGCCCGTATGTCTTCGCGTCCATCCATTCGTGCGTCTGTCCGTTCGTTTGCTCGTGCGTTCGTCCGTTCGTCCATCTCTGCGTCCCTCCATCCGTTTGTGCTTTCGTCCATTCGTCCAGCCATCCATCCATGCGTCCATCCGTCAGTTCATACGTCCATCTTTGCGTCCATGCGTCCAACCTTCAGCCGTCCGCCTGCGCATTTGTCTGTCCGTCCATCCATCCGTGTGTATGTCCATCTAATTATAGTGAACACTCCAAGTACCGTCACCTCGCATCTTTTCATCACAAACTTATCATATAGAAGTACCGTCATCCAGTCGACATTCCAAGGACTGAACGAAAGGTGGCACGACCGTAATACAGGAGTGGCACGTGCGCATTCTGTTATGGCCTGCGCTTCGTGTATAGCTCCCACCTTTTACCGTCACTACTTCATGGCTCTGCGGCCTAACCCTCCCTTACCCTTGCTGAAATCAACAAGGTTACGCTCAAGGATTTAACATGGTAACCTTTTCTGATCAGACAGTGCTTAAAATGCGTCCTTCTGTTACGAGAGTTTCAGTAAGTATCCAATTCAAGGCAAAAGCAAATCTTATTAGAGATTAATTCAGTGATACTTGCCTCTGCAGGCTATTTCATCGAAAACAGTTATCTATTTATTATTCACTGAGGTTTACCGTGCGTGGGTTTCCTCCTCAATTAAAAAAAATGCACGCGTACCTCACTAGTGCGGCCGTGGAAGTGGCTACCCACTACTACTACTACTACTACTACTACTACTACTACTACTACTACTACTACTACTACTACTACTACTACTACTTCTACTACTACTAAAACTATTACTACTACTACACAAATCGCGGACGCTCGACCCACGGCTTAATAAGATTCGCCCCTAAAAGACGAAAGCTCAGTCGCTACAGCAGTGGGGGCTCACAAAGCAGGCTGCGCATGCCCATGGCGCCTGACATTACCTCCGTGAGCCTTGAAAAGGGAACAAAAACGAATGTCTTCGAAGGTATTCTGTGTAAAAAAAGTCCTTGCAGTCCTTTAGTGGAGGGCTGAAATGCTCAAAAACGTTTCTTCACTTTAAGTCCTTGCATGATAAGTTGGAAATTCATTACTTTACTTTATTCACTGAGAACTCAGAATAACATGTGAAGGAGGAAGATGAAAGCAGGAAGGGCAGGGAGATTAGTCAGTAAAAATAACATTCGAAATACAAAAAAATTAGGGGACTCTTAAGCTTCCCCTTTAAGGGTTAAAAGCAATAGCGATATTCTGTTTCTAGTACGTAAATTCAAACACTGGGGCATGAAACCTTTTAGAACATCATTGCTATGCTACGTGGCCTTTCAACAACAAGTGCCTCAGCCTTTTTGCCTTTTGTAGTTGTTTACCGGCTTTGAACCATGAAGTCATTGCGATAATCACATGTTCTTATGAAAGCAATGGCAATGTGCGCTTGTACCACGCATTCTAGTTGCAATATTTGATGTTATATTTTGAAACAGGTATACAGGACGCAATGCATTTGCAAAGCGTGCTACTTGCACGGCATTGCCAAGCAGAGAAAATTATTCTCACCGTATTCGCAGTAGGCGCATGGCCTTTCCAAGCTACTGAGAATAGCGTAAGCTAGGCCAAGTTCCCCTGGCTATAGCGTATATTGTGGGCAGCAAAGCCAGACCATTTCGCAACATGTCTTGAGGATTGACCCCCGGCAACTTTTTGGGAAGGTGCTGCCTTGTCGGTACTCGCGATAGGCACGCTTGCATTTTCTTTTTCATCAGCAAGCTATGGTAGGCTTTGCAGCTACTGCCCTGCTTACAAACGAACATGCAGAAATTCCACAGAATATTCGCAACGTACGTATGGGCGTCTGAATCGAAATGGTGCAGCCGTACCAACATTTTTCGGGGGATAAAGGATTGGGGGCTGGTTTTGGGCCACCTCTTTTCACGTCAGTTGGTTAATTGGTTTTTGTCCTTTAGAGATGTGCCAGATCCGTTATTACGCACACTCATACGATTACGACTGGAAAGACTGCTCCCGGAACTGATTGGGTCTACCGAAGATTCTGTGACAGGGATCAGGGGCTTTTTCAAATAAAAAAACCTTTTTGCGTAGAAGATTTTCATCTGTACAATTTTCTCGGAAATATCTATCTGGTGTCGAACGTAAAGCACTTCATTTTGCGTTAAGTGATATTATTTTCCCAATAATTGCGAGAACAAAACTCGAGACGATGCAACTAAAAGATATGTAATTAAACTAAAATCCTCCACCAGACTGGGGATCGAAACTAAGTATTTTGCGTGGCATGCTAACGTTCTATTACATAGCCACGCGTCTCTTCTTTTAAATATTACCTGGATCATTCGGTGAAGAGTTACGATGTATCGATTCTGTTGTCGGCGAAACAACTATTCCGAGACTCTGAAGAAGCTACTTTTATAAATGAAGAGGAGAGGATTCTGTGCGAAAGGGATTGAAAACCAGCCATATCGTTTGGCGAAGAAAGGACACGCAGCGCTAAATCGTCTACGGTACATGAATCCCGTGCCTTCATTTCATGCGCCTACACTGAGTGCAGCGGAGAACTGCGGGAGGCTCGTATTCCTACCACGTCTGATGCACAGTACAGCACTGTTTAGGCATTGTCTTCATTGCGGCGGTCAATCTGATGTCCTGACTTGGATAGCAATCTAGTGGAGCGATTGGTCTACGCGCACGGTATAACTTTTCCAAAAGATGAGAACCCAAGAGCAGAAAGGAGTCGCACAGCCACCCTGTGTGCGTTTCCCACCACGGCTATTCAATCCCCTTTAGGGGCTTGAATACCTGACGCACGCCATGTCATTTGCCAACGTGCATTCAAGAAAAGCAAAATATGCAGTAGGTGCGGCCTAGAAATGTACGCGATTTTCCGTGCATGAAGTGCTCATTGAAGGTATCGTGCAAGCAAGGCATTCAGAGAATTGTTTTTTCCGAGAACGTTAAGTACTCGCCAACACACTTGCTTTCCTGAGAACTTCTACTTCCGACATCACTCACTGAAAATATTTTTCGGCACTGATGCCATACCTAGCGCAGGAAGCAAAATTTCAAGTCGGTGGCGAAAACAACAAAAAAAGTTGATTTCAGATCCAACATGATTAGTAAAACTTAGGTTCTTTAAGAGAGCAGAAAAGTGAAAACTTTGTTGCGTGACTCAGAAGCGCGTTATCACTAACGCACCTTCAACTTGTCTCTTCCGATGCTGAAGGGACAGCCGTTCCAAGTGCAAAACTAGAAGGCCTCGCTGATCAAAATACGGTGTCTCATATTGATCCAACAGAGAACTTTTCCCTCATTATACGTTGACCTAAGTTTTTTCATTCACAAGAATTTTGAATGCCAGATGAAAGCACTTCTAGTGGTGTTAAGTCTGCTCTTATGCTTTCGAAGGGTGAGCGGGACCTGGCATCTTGTCCGTCTATCATACCAAGTGGCTTGATCACCGTCCCAATAGAACGCTCAAGACAGGATCAAGGTTCAAGTTGATATAAATAAAAATAGCTAATATGTAATCATAGTATTTGAAGTTAAAATCGCAAAACACTTCTGCAAAGATGTAAATGACTCCTGTGTGACGCAACAAAGAATACCACCAACTACCTCACTGCGTGAACAAGTGCACCTTTCGTTGCACCAGCCGTGCATCGCATATAAACACGTCGCATGGCGGAAACAGCTTGACTGAACTCGCTCAAGACGACACGTATCTCAACTGCCGTAACAAGCAAGTAACCGATAAGGCGCAACAATACGTGCGCTGAAGCTTCGGTGATGCTGAACGGGCCGTTTTTTTTAAATAATTGTATGTAAGGAGAGGTTGGGGCCAACACATGGCACCAGTTACTCCTCATCTCTTGCACAAAAGTTAACATCGCACAATTTGTAGCAAACACAAGTCTATACATATGTACATTGCACAACACTTACACAATGAGTTCACGTTTTTCAACACTGAGTGTCCACACCACACAGAAATGGGTCCACACTGCATAGAACAATGTCCGCACCACACTGAGTTTGTAAAAAACACAAGTAATCACGCCAATCCATGCGTTCACACAAAAACGGGAAAAATCAATGGAATGTCTAAGGTGGTCTTGTCGCTTAAATACTGAAATGTTTTCAGAAAGGTTTTCCCAAAATATTGTAGTGAAACGTGAAAATACGGTTTTGAAACATACCGTGGTTAACATTGAAGTACATTTGTTTTTTGTTTAGTACTTTTGAGCTATTTCTGATTCCTCCAGAAAGTGAACGACTGCATGCGCTGCAGTGGCTTGTAGTTTTCCTTTCGGCCATGGACCCAAGATTTTTGCAATTGACGGAGGTCGCTTATCGAAAGAATTGGCTTTTGGAAAAGGTTCTTTCGAGGTACGTCATGACTTTAGCAGTGCAGAAGAATGTGTTCCACGTCTTCCTGAGCTTCTCCACATAAGCAGGTAGGACTGCCAGCTTTCCTTATTCTATATAAGAAAGCCTTCGTGTAGGCTGTACCAAGTCGAAGCCTATGGATGACTGTTCAAATTGGGGGACCGTGATCAGTAAAAATGAAACTATGTGGGTACACTATACGCGTCTACACCTTAAAAAAAGAAAAAAAATGACCGCAGCCAAAACCAACTCGAGAGCAGCTCGACAACAAAGCGAGAAGGTGTCTCTCGGGTATTGTGCGCACCCGGAAAATGTTCTTGACCTTGCCAATGCTCGCCAAGACAATGCTTGAGAACGTCATGCGGGACCTCTGTATGCGTTCAAATAGAGAACATTTCGATTGGTGCTGATGACCCAGATTAGCCCTCAATATAAATTTCAACATAAAATGAAATATTTTATAGAAAACACTCATCACTAATAATTGGTCAGAAGTGCACTTACATGCAGGGTGGTCAAGCAACACAAGCATATTGAATGCTTTAAAAGAAACTTAAATGGCCAATACCCCCAAAACTTTTCTTATGAAAACACTTTGCTTGCATGGATGCACTTGGGCACTCATTGGAACGACAAATAAATGAAAGAAAATGCCTCTGGTTAAAATTACCGCTCCACTTTGTCCACCTCCCTAGACGTGTAGCCGCGTTGTATCGTACCAATGGCGCAGAACGTGCGCTTAGAGATTGCTTTGACCTTTTTGAACTGTTAGCTCGCCCAAAGGAGCATGTCTCCAGAGCTTCGCAAGGCCTCGATTTCGCCAAGCCGGACCGTCCTGCATAGCGCCCGAGAACGTGCTGGCATGTAGGGGATGTTTCCCTATTGTTGTAGATTGTGCTGAGAGTGCACACGTTTGAAGATTTTGCTGAACTTAAGATAGCATCAGCAATAATGCCGGAAGGTTTTCTCAAGCATTCTCATAAGCCGACGTGTATCACGCACGACGAGGTTACTGTCCGCTGACGATTGCGTTCGACGATAACTTTTCACTTCACGTGTCGGTTCTTTCTTTCTGGCCATTGGGCAACTAAATAAAGTGTGTCGTTTTAAATGAGAAGCATTTCTTTGCGAAATTCGGCGAGTTCGAGCGTATCTATCTATCTATCTATCTATCTATCTATCTATCTATCTATCTATCTATCTATCCATCTATCTATCTATCTATTTATCTATCAATCATCTGCCAGCTTATGTCATTTGGCTCTTCCGGCTGTTTCAATTATGAGATCTACACCAAAATTGGTACGCATAACACGACTGTATGACAAGCATAAGAGACTAGTCATAACATGAAAACCATGAAACATATGTAACTATTTTCATGATCTAGATGTCACGGTCTTGCTGTTCTTGCGGTGGTTTCCTTCGCAAGACATAGCAGAAGTGGTATAGTATGACATCACTGCTAGGTGTACATAAATGACAGGCCTTAATGTAGAAATTATGACATGCATGTCGTCTAAGTTATGACTGCATGACATACGCTCGTTGTGCTCTCGCGGTCGTTTCGCTATCTTCACATATACCAAGTGACGTGAATAAATGGCGACGGCATATGACTTGTACAAAGAAAATTATCTTGACATGCGTGTTCTCTACTACATGCCACGCTCATGATGCGCTTGCGGCCGTTTCGCTAGCTTTATATATACCAAATTTCGTATTACGTTACACGAACGTACGACGAAGGTAATGACACGTCCAAGCATGATAATAATGACGTGCATGTCATGTAAAACACGAGTACATGCTACGCTCATAGCGTGCTCGCGGTCGTTTCCCTAGCTTCAGATATACCAAGCTTGGGGTTACCTGATGAGATGGGATGACGAAGGGGCGAACATGATAATCAGGACATGCTTGTCATCTAAGAAGATGATTACATGCGGTCTTTTCTCTAGGTCCACATATATCAAATTTCGTATTAGTTGATAAAGACGGTCGACAAACATAAATTTCCGACGCGAGCATAATAATCATGACATGGAAGTCATGTACACCATATAGTCTACATGCATTTCACTGCTGGTTCCGGTTTGCAAACGTTAGTGGTGACGTAGTTACGTGACAGCAAACAACAATTTTGCATATTATCTAAATACCTAACTACGCTTATCATCTCTATCCTTGTTTACTGCGAACTACGTTCGTGTGCCTCATGACTTCGTGCTGATATTATAATAAGCCTTCCTCACTCGTGCTTTGCGTATCATCAAATACAACTGTGGGATACGCGAATTGTTTTACTTTCTTGATCTCCAATTGTTCATTACCATAGCTACGCGACAGTATACTAAAGGTGTATATTTTTGCCACCCGCTTGATAAAATGACATGGCGCAGACCTTCTTGCAGAGTTTTTAGTTTTCATGTTCTTTGCGGCAGTGTTGGCAAAGTCACGATAGGGCTGCTCTAGAATTTATTTCATGTGCCGAATCCTGGTTTTGAAGGAAATAAAACAGCCACAAACTGGTCTTCTCATGGCACCTTGCCAACCACTTGTTATGTGGCGTCACGTTTTCAGATTGATCAGTCAATTTTAGGATTTGTACTGAGCGTAATATGCATAGAAGAAGGCTGGTGGCTGCTCTGGCTGTTTGACCAGGCCAGATGCAGTTGTCGCAAGCGTGCCTTTGTATTTCACACAATCTTTTTTTCCAGCCTTTGTCCTCTTGAAAATCTTGTGTTGAATTGATTTTCACTTTTGCTTCTCTGCACAAACGTTGCCCAACTTACCTTTTCTACGGTTTGGGCTTTTACCAATGTGAATGACCTCAAACGTGACACAACTGACGATGAGGTGAACTATATCTAGAAAAATTGTTCATCAGTTTTAGGATGTTTTTATGAGTGTTTTGTGTTCAACAGACGTTTTCTTGGCATGCAATTAAACTAAATGCCCGAGTTTTTAAGAAAGTATTTAAGAGCTCAAGTAACAATAATAAAACAAAGAGACCAACCAATAAATACATGCGGCTTTCTGCTTGTCGTAAGTGAACTTTGTTCTGTAGCCATAGAATGGATCTCATCAAGAAAACAATAATCACAAAATAATCACAAATAATAGAAAGCACAAAAAGACGAAGGGGTTGAGAAAAAAAACGTAGAGGGACGTAACCATCATCATTTGGCCTGTCGGGTCGGCATACATATCTAAATCTTCTATGTGCGCATTCATATCTCCTAGTATAATTATCTCACACTCACCACCTAACTCCTGAATGTCATTCGATATACACTTTACTATTGCCTGATTTTCGTCTCTAGCCTTTGCTCCCGTCCACAAGTACACCAAACCAAGAAGTGCCATTTGCCCTGCCACTTTCCCTTTTAGCGATAAATTTTCCTTGCACTCCTGCTTGATTCTTTGCCAGTCTGTACTTTTATGAATGAATCCCCAATGCCACCCCCTTTCTGCTGCCTTCTGTTCAATTACAATATTCCCACGAGTGGTCTGGATTGTTAGGAGGTTGTTCCATGTCCATGAGATGTGTTTCTACAATATTGTATACCATCGGCCTCTCCTCCCTTAGCTGGTCTTCTATCTCTTCCCACTTCAGCTTGTTCCTACCACCCTGCATGTTAATATACCCTATGTCTGAATTTGCTCGGCGCTCGTGGCTACGTCTATTTCTGCCCCGGACTCTTTCTATCTTAGATACTGGTGCCACTTTGGAATCGTATCTGTCCATACCACCTGTCAAAAAGTCTCCCTGGTTGTTTCTCTCGTTACTAGCTATCCTGCACACCGAAGAACCTGCTTGCCCCCCAAAACAGCTACTGCGCTTCCTGCAAGTCGCCAACTCACCTCATGACCTAGCCGCCCATCGAAGGGAATTCTGTCTCGTTGAAAAGCACCCCACCTATGCACCTCTCTGTTTATTTCCACCACCTCAAAGCCTTTTTCTCGGCTCATCCGCCATATCTCTTGGTTTGCGTTGACAACCGCTCGTTGCAGGTTGCTATCACGCACCGGTACCTCCGGTATCGTGCATATCGCTACCTGTACCTGAAGAGAAGTGGCGCGCATGTCATCGATGCCTTTCGCCAGTGTGGTTGCTAGTCCTGCTGTATCTTTATTTAAGACATCGTTTAAACCACCTGAAATTATCACGAGGTTACGTCTATCAGCTGTAGTTTTGAGTTTTGCGCTCGCTTGCCTCATGACTGCTTCCAGCTTGCGTCCTGGGCACACCCCTACTGTAACCCTCTTGTCACCTCTTACCCTCTCTTTGATGGCTTCTGTGCATCGACTTAAATTCGAGTCCCCTGCGATTATCACATGCTGTGACTTTTCAGCTAGAGCATCCTGCACCTGGGGGTTACTTGCACCTGTGACGCCGGCTGCTTTGTACCCTCCCAGCCCCACCACTACTTCGCTGAAGCTGGGCCTTGCGACAATTGAACCAGCTGAACCGGTTTTTTCCGAACTTGCTTGATCTTTCTTCTCCACAGTTGTCGTTGCCAGTTCCCTACTGTTCTCTCCGTAGGCCGCTTCTCTGTTCCCCTTGGCCAGTGCTTCCTAGGCGGACTTCAGCCTTTCTCCCATAGCCCTTGTTTTCTCTTGCTCTGTCGCCAACGCAATCTCGAGTTCGGTGATTCTCATGAGCAGGTCACTCTGGGCAACAATCATTTTCTCCATTTTTTCTTCGACCTCACATTGCCTAAATTTCGCGTCAGCCTCTTCTCCTTCCGCGTTTACGCTTGGGTCTACTTTCAAACCAACCCCACATCCTGAACACTTTACAGTCCTTTTACCCATGTCTTTCCGACACCAATTGTCCCTATGACTTGTCTCACTCGATAATTACAAAACTCGCTCCCTGCCCTTCGAAAAAGAGAAAGTCTAAGCTCTCCTACAACAATTTGCGTGTTCCATGCACGTGCACTTCCCACCACGGGGTGGCAAAAAAGAACAAGAAATCAAACACGCACAAACTAATAAATACCTTGTGACTGACCTCCAAAAAGCCGTACAATAAAATAAGTGCTACAGGGATTTTAACTGCTGCCTTATAATTATAAAGACAAGCTCAAAACATGCAGAACAGCTTATCTGCGCAGTAGATCGGGAGCGCTGAAAAAACACGTCCATCCACCGTGACAGTCCTAACCGAACGTCACACGTAAGACATGAGCGCACTCTGACAGTTTTCTTTAAAAAAAAAGGCACGTGGCTTTGAGACGGGTGAGCGCGCCCATCTCAGAGGTGATAAGGTGTAGAATGCAAGGCGATGGTAGGTGCCACCACCGTCGCGTCTTAGGAAAGCATTGCAAACACTGCCCGTTCCGTGCAAGCGTTGCATGGTCAGCGCAGCATTATTTATTTATTTAGGTTTTATTTAGGTTTTATTTATTTATTTATTATTCATTATTTATTATAAGCAGCACGGCCCCTAAAATTACTTATGTATGGCTTTTTTAGTAAAATACGCACATGCAGAATATACATGTGTTGTTATGGTGCCCCAGGCATGTGCAGTAGTCGCTTTTTAATTGACGTTTGCACAATGAATGCTCATCCTTGAGCAATATTGGTGGGCGCTGCAGTGGGGTCGGCTGTTTCAAGCACCCTATACCGTTAAGAGTGGGCAGACAGTCAAAGTTACAGACAGGCAGACAGACAGACCAAAATTTTTGCGTGGAAGATCGCCAAGGAAGACTATCGTGTTTAAAACTTCATGTCAGTGCTACAGGACTCGCTTAGCGCGTAGCGGGCGTCTCCAACGTAGGGACCGACAAAGAGTACTTGGTGGCCGCTTCGTGGGTGGCCCATTTCTGGTCGGCGAGAAGTGAGCTGCTGAGGAACCTCTCCCATTTGTTTGAGGTAGAGTCAGGAGGAGTTTTTCTACACTTCCAGAGCTTGTGTGCGAGTATCGCCGTGTGTCCACATGGTGGGCATGTGTCGCTGGGGTATGTATCAGGATAATAAACGTGAAGCGTGGAAAGGTTTGGGTATGTGTGTGTCTGTAATAGGCGTAGGGTTAAAGCCTGCGGTCTGTTAAGTTTCGGCTGTAGGGACAGAGAAATGAGGCATTCAAGGTAAAAGTGCTTTCTTATGTCATTGTACGTAATGGGTGCATCCCGGTTGGTTTCTAACTCAGCGAGATGGGGTTGGCCCGTGGCGGTGTAGTCGGTAGGTGATCAAGTTCAGGACAGATACTTTCTTGGGGTGGGTTGGTGAAACAGGCATTTAGGCATCTTGCTGTGCAAAGGCAAATAGTTCGAGAAATCGAAGCATGGCCATCGAATATTCAAAAAGCACTCCTATGAAATCCATAACGTTGAGAAACCCCGATGCAACATCTTATTGACAAGAAGATGTTCCTAACTGCATTAGAAAAGAAAACTGATATGTTGATTTCTTCGAAAGACAGACTTTTTCGGACAAACATTGATACACGTTCGGTGATGCCAAAGGCGTGGTCATCAATTATCGTAATCACTAGATCTGCAAGAGAGTTATTGAGCTTCGCTAGGCATTTTTGTATCCTGGTTAGAGCGACATACCAGAAAAAACGATGCTCAGGCGTTGACACCTGAACCAGGAAGAATTTCAAGCATATTAGGATTTCATCGTGGCTTTAGGCTGCCGGCGAGAAGTAATCGTTAATTACTTCTCGCCGTACTAACAAAAGAAGAATTTCAATATTGGTAGTAAGAGCATCCAACTACTTTTTGTTCGAACGCATAAACTGGAAGAATTTTCGTTAGCTTCCGCAACTTTGCACATGATGAGTGAAACAGAGTATAGTTGCTGGCGTATCATAGCCTCGTTCGCAGGCTAAGTGTTGTGTTTGTTGTTCTAAAAATACATCATTCAGACACAGAAACGATTTCTTTCTGAGATAGAGCAAAACAAAAAGTTTTTTGCTGTTTTAGCATTCATTCCTATATCCTAGCTACTACCATATGTATGTTGCCCGCTATTTGTCGCATCAAGCCAATAAAAAGCGAATGATCCTTGTCGTTGCGACACATGATATGCTGTCACTTCCTATAAGAACAATTGCCGATGTGTGTCACCGTAGTCTGAATTTAAGGCCGCTTGTTCCGTGAATAAAAAAGAAACCACGCTGATTTCGGCATTGTCATTTGCGCGACGATATAGGCGCATTCTGCAGCACTAGAAGAACCGATCGAAAATACATGCTAGAATTGTGTCACAGGGCCCCATTAAACGACTTAAACACGAAAACTCCTGAAGAATGGGGACGTTCCGTAACGCACGCAACGTGGGTAAGCCATCATTCGTGGGACGTGAAAA
Source organism: Rhipicephalus microplus (assembly GCF_043290135.1). Taxonomy (NCBI): domain Eukaryota; kingdom Metazoa; phylum Arthropoda; class Arachnida; order Ixodida; family Ixodidae; genus Rhipicephalus; species Rhipicephalus microplus. The sequence continues at coordinate 102,147,422 of NC_134701.1, forward strand.
CTGTGTTGCCTCCTATTTAATCCCATTTTCCTAAGTGTCCATTAAATATTCTCATCGACTATACATTTAACGCCTTACTTGCTTGATACTGGTTTGAGCCACAACATTCAATCGGAAGTGAAGTACGTACCAACGCAATTACCAATTCTCAAGCTATCAACTCCTCCTGTATCATTGTAGAGCAGCCACATGCATGACAAGTGATGAACGCTTACAGAACTTCACTAATGCAAAATGCGTCATTTATATTCATTAGAATGACACAATACTTATATTGAAAAAATCCCAAATTGTTAGTGCCAAATGTCAAGGATGGGTTCCCCTTCCAGGACACAAGTGGCCGTCGCTGCTCGCCCGGCTTGATCAATGAGACACCATTGGGTCTTGAAGCCAGATCGTGTTGGGATGGCCTACCAAGGCTCGCCAGCATCGTGATTATCAGAGGCTACTGTGCAATAATGGCTTTTTTCGGCATTCCTATGTAACGTACTGCAACGTCGGTCTTGACTCGCATCATGGACATTGGCTTGCACATACAGAGCGTTCAAAGATATAGGGAGAGTACGGAATTTATCTGCTTCTTTCACATTTACTTTTGCTGTAGCGGCAGGCATCAGTCGACATGTCAATGAGAGAATTTAAGTCTTTCATGCAAAAATTTATTGCAAATTTCCGATTTCGAAAAAGTTGTGTGTGGTAACAATTTCGAGGTAATGAATTTCTGTCTGATTCGGTGGTGAAAACAAAACCAAAACGTGAAAGAGCTCAAGTGTACCGTTTGTCTGAGGTGTCGCAAGTGAGTGAGGGTCGTTATATCAAACATCAACTGACTTTGTTGTGTGCGTGTGTGGGTTGAGGTTGCAATATTAGAAATCATGACGTACATACCTTAACGAACGGGGAAGAACTGGACATATGTGTGGCCGTTGTCTGAAGCAGTGACGTCGTTTTTCTCGTCTGCTTGTTGCGTTCATCGGTGCATCGGTTTCTGTAACGCTGATCAATTTGTCTGAATTTCAGTACGGTGCAATAACTCATTTAGACCGTCTTTTCAAAATTTCAAATCTGTGTGGTTTTTCGCATAAAGAACATCGCTTCTCCAGTTTCATAAAACAGCCTATAGTTCTTTCATTTCCATGTTAATTACTTAACATTACTCTATTGTAGTGAATAATGTCTTTAACCATTTTAAGTGTCTGCTGATACAAGAAAATCAATAGGGATGACAGCAAGTGAATAACGCATTTCCCTGATTTTTTAAGATACTGGGCACATTTATTGAATCAACCATAATATTGGGGTTTATGTATTGCAACTTTTTCAAATATCAGTGGATGTTAACCTGAACTTGCCTAAGTGGTGAGCACCATCGACATTTAGTGATTTGTGCCGTAGGGCACAAAGGAAATTGTTGGTCTATACTTTATTCAGTTGCTGCATCACGACTTTATGCACTCGGGATAATGCTGAATGCGAAGGAAAATCTTTTCACTTTCCCATCATCAAGAGACATCCCCACAATGATTAAGGTTCGTCAAAATGGACATGTTTGATGCATCACCTTTCCGAACCAATCCGTGCTGAATTCAATAATTAGTCAGTCCAGGAATTGCAATTTTTTTCACAGTATACATCTAGATTTATGAGTTGTCTGGTAAATTTTTCACATATTTCTATAGGATTCTTAGGCACATCTGATATTACGGAACGATATACCGACTGCTCAGGTGAGAATCTACGGGGAAACATTGAGTGCCAGAACTTGCTAAAAAAAATGATCACACCGTGGAAACATAAAAGTGGCGGGATGAGCAGCACCACAGATTCCTGGAACCGAATCTTAGGAGTAACGAAAACATTCTTCACCGCTGTCAAGTAGAAGAAATGCGGTAGTTTAAGTGCTTCCTTCTTCAAGTTAGGCTTTTCTTTTCAACAGCAGAGGTTAGATTGATGGTTCTACGGATGAACTGGCTTTGCAGGATGGGGTACGTTGAAATGACTTCCGTAAAAATGGTTCTTGAACGCTCACCACGTTGTGTTTAACAGTAAAAAGCCAAGCCACATGGTTTGTGCGCATAAGCTTTCTTAAAGTGCAAGCTCGTTTCACGAAGAAGTTATCTTTACGAGTTCTTCACTGCACTAATCATATGTTTTCATGTTTTCGTTTCGTGAACAGTTTTTTTTTTGCTGTTGCTCACATGCCAAAAATCATTTTAAACTGCGTACTAGTGAAGCCGCCTATCGGCAGCTTTTTTTTTTCGTTGTCCTCCATCTGCGAAATCGTACAAGTTGGAAATACATTTGAATTTGAATTTGTCTGCACGTAAAAAGCAAATCTCTCTCCCACTTGTCGTTTAACACATTTATCCAAGAAGTGTTTTTTTTTCTGGTCGTCTCCTGAACAATTTTATCGACACTTTACGGAATTCAAGTGAAAGCAGGCTGTCGTGGAAACTGCCAACAATGTTTTTTTTTTGCGCGCTGTGGAGATCGATCCTCGGTATTGATTTTCACTTACCATTTTTGCAGACTCCCTTCGAAATGTTTTCAGATGCACAAAATGTAAATATGAGGTCATGCGTTCCCCTATTATAATTTGTTTTTATTTTGGATGTACAGATAAATAGTCATGAAATTGGGTATTTGGGTGATGTGGTCCGAACCCCCTGCTTTGGAGAGCAAGGGCATTGAAGGAACGTCACGTGCGATTTTGAATTTAGTTATCGCGAATCGGGATAGACACATCACAGCTGATATAGCTCCGTTTAAACTTGAATATATAAGCAATATAAACATACACACTGCTTGCATGAGCAGTTATGCATGTGATCTGATACCACTGAACCCACAATCATCAAGAAAGCAAAGTGAATGATTTATGTCCTTACACTTGTGACCGTGATGCGTGAAATCACTCGTTATTGATCAGAAAGCGTGCGACGTTCACATACACTTGACCGAAAGTATTAAAAACAAGCGAATGCAAACTTTACTCTCAAAACCTCAAGCTTTCCTCGTCTTCTACGCTGATGTGTGGTTCGAACTGTTACGCAGAAAAACTTGCATATTGAAGTCACTCTCGACATGTCAAGCGAAATATTGTACATAAGGACTAGTACAAACATGTCTTGCTGAAATGTGACTGCTGACCTAAATTCTACCAAAGCTTGTACTTTGGACATAGTTAACTAGAAAAACATTTTGACATCTCAAGATAGAACGTTACTGTCTATATATAGTGGATCGCTCGAGTGCATTTATTTAGTCCCTGAGGTGCGAAACACATTTACGATATTATTACTCCATAGCGTGTGCGTCTACGCTTAGAGCGTATACCTTCTGTTATAATGGTCAGTGTTCGAGAAGATAATTATTGGAACAACGACTTGGTTACAGAACTTCAAACCATTATTCTAATTGCGCATAGTGCAATACAAGGAGTAGCACCAAGTGAGTGGACCTCACATGGTTCTCATAAATGAGAATCGAAGCACAATTAAAATGTTTTTTCTTCCTCTGTGTGAGTGATTACTTCGAAAGAGCGGTGGTGCTTTGCGAGATGCAGCCGCTGAATGCGCACCATCATTTCGAGAAAAAATGAATTCCAATAAAAGCTGTCGCAGAATTTTGCAGTTGCTTTTCGTTAGACGAGAGCCCGTGTATGATTGATACACGGTAAGAGAAAGAACAAAAGCTAATCAGGGCTTCGTACTCTGTGTCACGGTCAGCTAAACCATAGTAACAGCGTTTTCATTGTGACTATGACTTTTGTAAATACCATTGTATTTCGTGGCGGTGCTTGTTTCACCGCAAAAAAATGCTTAACTTGGAAGAAAAAAGTCCTTTAGTGGACCGCGTGCTGCTAGCGTAAAACAATTCGCCTCTCAAGGACTCATGACGTATAAGCTTCCCGAGTGCCTTTTCAGGGCATAAAGCCAGTGCCTTCCGTAGCCTGAAAATAACGTGCCTCCATCGAAAGTGCTTGAAAGAATACTTCTAGTTATGCTTGTTTTCCTAGTCGTTGTGGCTTGCATGGTTTGCGTAAAATCACTTGGTTATTAGACACTCTTTTATAGTGTCAGAAAGAGGAACGTGACCCTCCTGTCAGTGCCATATGCGACCGTTCGGTGGGCTGGTGTTCACTCGTACATTGGTGATGCGCAGTGCCGCAGAAACACGACACTATGCGCAGTCTTCACTTGTGTGATCCCCATAGAGCCAGTTTTCATCGCTTCTCAGGAGTCCTACAGAAGGTGCCTGACGACTCAAATGACTCACTTTCTTTTCTTTCCAACTTTTCTCATCATACAATAGTAATAATACAGTGCATTAACAGTACTTACAATGGTAACCAACGGAGGAATAGTCACTGTAATTCTTTTATACGAATAAGTTGCTCAAATTTTTTTAAGCCACTCTGGTAGTAGGTCTCTAATTTTACAGTCTTCAATAAAGTTCGAGTTCAGTTTCCGGAAAAATTCACGAATGAAGATTGTATTGATGTCAGCATGGTGGACTCCTACGCATTTTTTTTCAAATACTGTGAAAAACATCAACATAAAAGTATTAAAAGGTGATCTATCGCATTCTTCATTAACAGGTAAAACCGTGATCGCGAGGCCATCTAGCGGTAAATATTTCTTGGTAGTTTTTGCGTATTGTCCCAGGAGAACACACCTTCCCAACAATACAGAAAGACGTGTTTGATTGTTTCAGATTTACGACAGAGAAACCAGTGTTACCCACGGTACAAACAGACTGTTTTCTTGCATCCACAATCAAACTTCCAGAGTCCGTGATGAAAGCCTTAAGAAAAATGATTTTTGGCCATATTGAACAACCATTTTTTTAGTTCGGGACAGTATATTTTGACCATACTTTTGTAAACTGGCACTGGTAAAACAATGTTGACAAGGTGTCTGTACAACCTCTTTTGTTTTACTCCTGCTAGATACTCGCTTGAAAATTGTCCTAATGAAAATTTTCATGTGCCGACGGCTTCTTTTAAATAACCATGAAGCGCCCCATGCTTGTGGTCTCAAGCGACAACAAGTGAAAGTACATTGCTTTGAACCCGCGGACTAACAATCTGCGTAAAAAACAAAGGTGACAAACTGAGACAGCAAAAAAAAAATTATTGTGGCTACACAGTTCTCACACTGAATACCATATATATACTGCAAACATGCGGTGCAGTTTAAGCACGGTTGCATGTGGGCAATGCAAAACATGCAATGTGTATCAGATTTTATAGACAAAATCAATACATAATGTGTCCCCTGAGAATATAAAAAAAAACCAATCTTCTAACTTTATACACTTTTTCACGCAGTTTAGCGGCTTGCCGCCCTTTCCACCGCCACTACGGCTCACTATCACAATGAAATTTTTTATGTTACGCCGAAATATTTTGCACGGTGATTCATAGACGGCCTACTAGCATAAACGTCTGGACTAGAAGGCCAGTCGTCAGGGCAATATCCCAAGCATTTTTTCCCGGTTACGAGTGGAGAAAAAAAACTCAGCAGATCCCACGTACCAGGCAATCGACGTCATGCGAAACATGCGGAGGAAGGTGACCGCGTTGCAAATTTTCTATTAAGCGACACGTAATGAAAAGGCGCCAAATATATGTAGAATTGTTGCACGCACAGACATCTGTTGAAGACTTGCAGATGTTTATAAAATCAGTTGTTTGCACTTCCGCAACGATGCCGCCTAGAACATTCGTATAAGCAACATGAGAAGCTGATATAAAGCGCTTATGCTCGCGAAGATGCTGGCCCTGGACACTGTTACATAAATCAACTTCAGCGAATTGCAACCAACTGCAATTGGAGTTAACCCGATGTGACGGCTGTATCAAAGGAGTAAATAAGTTATGGTTATAAAACTTAGTATGCAGCACGAATCAACTTCAGCGAATTGCCACCAACTACAATTGGAGTTCACCCGACGTGACGGCTGTATCAAAGGAGTAAATAAATAATTTTTATAAAATTTAGTAGGCAGCACTGCAACCACTATTGACGTTTAACGAAGATTAGCGTCTCTCTGAAAAGTAATTCGGAGACCTGGCGTAGCTCTGTAGTAAAATGCTTCATTGCCATAGGGAATGCTTGAGATTGACTCCAGCTGGAACCCTGGCATTTATTCTTTGCATTCGTTGGGTCGACGCTACCGGTGTCGGGTATTTCATGACGCTCGTGCGTTTAAATTGCCCATATGTGTTCTCGTCGTTCCTTGGAAAATACGAAGTGTCAATCCCCTGTGGCACACACGCGCATACCAGTGGCACATACCCGCCCGTGGGTATGCGCCACTTTTTGGCGAGAAGTGTTTGACGACATACGTGACATAATTTTGACATTATTCATGTATTGACCAGTGCGTCATAATCATCAAAGCATCATAACCCTCCGTTCTAATTTTGGTTCACGCCAAGTTTGGAGGGTGACCACGAGAGCACCCAAGCGTGAGCGGCTAGATAGATAGATAGATAGATAGATAGATAGATAGATAGATAGATAGATAGATAGATAGATAGATAGATAGATAGATAGATAGATAGATAGATAGATAGATAGATAGATAGATACGCTCAAAGTCGCCGAAGTTCACTAGAAATGCTTCGCATTTAAAACTCTTGAGTGATATTGATTGATAAGTTGGGTTGAACGTCCCAAAACCACCATATGATTATGAGAGACGCCGTAGTGGAGGGCTCCGGAAATGCCGACACCCTGGGGTTCTTTAATGAGCACCCAAATCTGAAATTTAAAATTCTTAACCAAGATATCTACAAAAATGACACTACCCTGAACGATAGTTTTAGGCGACGAAATTTTATGCCTACCAGCACAGCTTCACGGTTAAGTGTCTGATGCCTGTAATTGATAGGTGCAACGCATTCATGTAGCGCCAGCATATAGTGCATTCTTCAGAGCTTGTGAACGTTCTGATTAGACCGTGTGCATGAAGGGTGTAATGTAGTTGAGTCTGAGTCTGATGCTGAGTATACGATCTTTCGTGTTTAAAAGCTGCCATGTTTTCTCCGACCAGATCATGGACGACCAACGGCGGTGATCGCCACTACCAAGTTACTTGTGGTTGTAGTTGCTTGCTCACCGTCTTTTAACATTTTCATTATTTGCTGGCCTTGCTTTTGCTTTTAGTTTCTCTTTTGCCCTGCAAAAGGTCGACAAAAAACTCAATGCTCAAGTGTTCGACTGCTTGGTTATTTAACGTCACAAGCACTTGACCATATAAAACAACGAAGCGCTTAAGGTACAGTTAAATAAAAGACTTGAGATTGAATTAGTGGAGAACATTAATGTCATTTCAGTATTTCTGAAGTCTCTGGATAAGAATACGCTATGCTCAAGCGCTATTAGCATTCTCGCAATTAATGCGAAATTCTTACAAATAAAGCATCAAGACGCGGCAGGCGTTAGCAGCAGTGACACGTGCGCTCGTAATGCGCATCGCCCACCGCAAAACAATGACAGCAATTATTTATTTGTAGGAGTTATTCTTCTCAATATAACCATTTCATTATGGGAAATTCCGCAGTCGAGGAACCTGAAACTTTTGGCAGCCTTGAGTTCTTTAACGCGAAATAAATCTAAGCAAACAGGCCTCAAGCATTTTCGCCTCCATTCAGTGGCAGAAAGGCCACACATAATGACGCTCTAAGGAATATTATGTTTCGGGAGGAGTAGTAGCAATGAAAATCTGGCATAGCAAGGGACGTATGTGTTCAACCTCCGAAAAAGGTGTCTGACTGTCATTGGAGAAAACAGAAAGGACAGTGAAAAAAAGAAGGTAGACTTTTTAGGGCATCTTCTTGAGGTATGAGTGCCCAGAACAACAAGCGACACGCCAGTGTACATCTATCCTGGCAAAAAAGCCAATATAGAACTGTCCTCATTGGGAATACAATCGAACTCATCATTTCTCGCATAGAAGGCGGCCTTCCTAACCACTTGAGTACCACTGCAGCAGTGAAGGAGAAGAGCATCGCCATTACGGCAGCTTGACCTGTTTCTGGAATCACGTCTTGTAGTGTAGTGAAACAAAGCACGCACGTGTTTGCATTCGGGTTTCACCTCGGCAATCGTTCCGACAGAGTTTATTGTGTAACAAACAGTATGATGAACATTGTGCCTGCGGCGGAATTCGATGCGAAAACTTTTCTTTCAGAAGCTGACTCTTTTGCAATGGGCTGTGTCATAACCTCATGCTTAACAAGCTAGTAGACTCTGTTTCTTGTATTACGTCTTAGCGACAAAAATCTTAACGTCAAATATTTTATCATGCTCGGTTTGGCGATACAACGTTACGTCTAAGTAGCACGACTTCATAAATTGAGCTTCATAGTTGGACTATCATGGTGCCCGCTGTGCACATTACAATTGTATTAACGCCATTTGCCAATATGTACCAAGCACCCCATTTGCCCACCCCATTTGTACCGAGAACCCCATTTGTCCATATGACAAAGAAGAGGCCAGCTGGCCTTTTCTGCTTTTTCAGACTTTCGTCGCGCAAAACATTCATGACATTATTTTTCAAGCTATACTTAGACTGCCTAGCAGGGTTCAATTCGGCATCCCTACTTTCGCGTACACAGCTCAAGAGTGCTTTGAAGTCCTCGTATTTCCCCACGCTTACTGAAAACTACAAAGTAATGAAAACACAATGAAAGCTCCATCGATTACATATTTTAAGAACTGAAACGCGAAAAGTGACAAGGCTACTTTAGGCCACACCCTCTTCTACCTCCCTCATTTCTTCGAGTGGTAATGTAGGGAAAGTGACCCAATAATAAAAAAGCATATCATGTAATATTGATGCATCACGCGTGCTATGCTGTTAAGTCCTTTCATACAAAAATAAACTGTTTTGGATTGCTGCAAAATGCACGATATGCCGTTTTGCTTAATTACTTTATTTTTTCTATGCTGTGTTTGCATAGGTACTCATAGAATCAAAAGGCACGCTACAATTGGGTGTCACGTCACGTGTAATGCATATCGCCACAGGCTCTTTGAGATGCGTATAAATGTAATTACGAAGGTGCTCCTTCTTGACTATTGTTCTCTTCGACAATATGAATGAGAATCAAACCCTTGTCATGAATCCTAGCAGAACATTATCTGAACCACTTGCAGCCGCGACAACAAATGCAGTGTCAGAATAGTGTCATCCTTTTTATCTGCATATAAGGCATTTTAAAGTTTTGCTTAATCTAATACACAATGGCTTTTGGTCAGGAAGAATAAATAGCAGCAGTTTAAATATGGTTGTGTTAACTCAACATTTACGGAAGTGCGGAGTTGTCATAATAAACAAAAGAGTCGAGCTCACTGACTTCAGAGCCAGCATATAGGTATACTGTCTTTTTCTGTGTTTTCAACACACCGTAATTGGGAACCTTGATGCTGAGATACCACACTGTGCTGATGTGTGGTGCTGGGGAACGTGTATAAAAAATCCATGCACCTTCACAGATCAGAGGAACCTTAAATCAAATTTGCTGGCTTCAGCGTGATGCAATTTTTTTGAAAGTCATTGCACATATTTTTTTGTTTGTGTTCGCAGGAATGGTTCAAAGAAACAAAAAATGGTGTGGTGTGCCACACCCTAGTTGACCCGTTAACTGCAAGCAAGTTTAATCAGTAGTGCGCAAAAAGAGCTCTCATTAGTCTCCAGAGGGACGATGAGGTACTTTATCTCTGATGTTCAACCCTCATTTCTTCTCAGTAAAAATTGAAAAAGGTGCTCTCAATGTTTTCCCTCTTTCTTTATCAAACATCATTAAGAAGCCCCTAGCCTAAGTTATACTGCCTTGCCATGTTAGCAGCATTGGCCATTTCTCTCTTTTTTGTTTCATTCATTTATGCTGCTTATAACCTTTTTCTCCCTAGATCAATACGCTTCACGTGAGTGGTAGGTGGCTGTGCAAGAATATAGGAAATTAACTCTCGAAGTCATTAACGCCTGATTTTTATTCTTTCATCTGGCAAAGACAACTCTTCTACCCCTTCTAATTAATTAGGAAGGTGGGAATCATTTCACACGCCTTCATTACCCTGCTGCCTAAATAATACTGAGGCTCTGGCAGATAATCTGATACCCGTCACATTATTTGCGTATGCAAGCAATCTTGTGCGCTTTCCTGGCAATTTTCGGTTACTTTTTCCTAGTTGCTTGCGATTTCAAACCGAAAATGTGCATGGCAGCGAGACTAAAGAGCCATTAATCAACAACATTGAGCTGCTGCGGTGGTTTATTGTAAAAATCTCTGGCAATTCTGCACGTTTTTTCAGCCTATTGATGGACAAAAGCATCAAATAAAACTTTCTGGTAAATACATTACGTTTTAAGTCATTTCGCCCGCACCGAATACTGTACGTGGGTGGTTAGTTGAGGAAAGTGACAGGCTCTGCACATTGTCATGATCCACCATAGCTTGCTCTACGCAGATGATTTAGGGAGAAGGCAGGTGAGGAGTGCGTTCATGTTTAATAAAACGTTGTAATGCTGTTTCAAGTGAGACTAGTAGCACGTTACATGCAGGTGGCAAGGTGCGCATGCAGCCAGACACCGCATTGCAGTATATGATTATACCTGCGACTTCACACACGTCCATGAATGTTGATGCGATTCGCGTTTCGCGCGAGCTTGATGGTGGTTAGTAACTGACCACCCACCAACTCGCTCATAGAATGGATCAGCAATTAGGCAAGTTTCTGTATTCGTGGAAGCTTGTATAACGTAGGACATTGACTAGAATGACGACAGGAAACCAGCCCTTCGAATGAGTAGGAAACGAAGTGAATTAAAGAAAATGTTGCGTATTTTTATCATTACCGAGGTGTGCTGTAAATCTATAAAGTTTGTTTTCTTCAGTTTACCTTAATTCGTATTTTTGTAAATAGTGGGCGAAAAACAACTACAACTATTCCAATTTGGTGTGATCTTCAGTTACTATATAGCTATAAAAAGCACGTCGCAGCACAATTGCTTTGTGAACAAAGACGTGGGAAGAAAACAAGACCGAACAAGAAATCGTCTTTTCGGTGATGTTAAAATGCGACTTATGGGTTGCCTCAATAAAAGGGCGCAATGCATACGTAAGTATGCGTAAACTTATATAAAATAAATTGTATATGAAAATCACTTTTTATAGAAAATTATGTTCTTCGCCACTTGGCTGTGGCATCGAACACTGTTCAATATCTACTAACCCTTGCTGCCTTTTTGCTGCAGATCACTGCTTCTACACAGCTGGACTTTGCTTTAAAATCGGTGAAGAACATCGCACGTGCATTATCAACAGGGCCACAAGCAACTGCAACCAGAAGGTGCTACTGTCAGCTGTTTCCGGTGGCACTGCTTTACCACGGGAGAGGGGAGACATCCTAAACGGCCACGTCGGCTGCGGACTGCTTTCATTCGGCAGTGGCAACGAACACGCTTCGATATAACCTAATACTTGCTACTTTTTTGCTGCAGGTTAGTAGTTGAACATTGCAGATTTTTTTTGTGTGTGTCGCTGCTGCCAAAGATTGTGAGGCTTGTGACTTAAATTTTTTTGTAGCGAACAAGGATGCGCGCACAGTTTTTTCAACCATGCCGAAGGAAATGTTAAAACTGAAGGGAGAATTACGGTCGGAATTCAAACAAGAGCTTTCAAAGCTCAATACATTGATAAAACATTATTTTGATACGAAAATTCGAGAATTAAGAATGAAGCAGCGGAATACGGCTAACAGCATGGAAAGATGAGCACATACGATCTCTGTAATTGTTGAACAGGCAAAACAAAATGAGCTTCCTTGTGCTGAGTGCACAGCTTTCGAGTCTAGAAGTGCTGACATGGAAAGGCGGCTTCTGCTTGCCGAGTGGTACTCTCGCAAAGTCAATATAAAAACTCAAGGCATTGCTAAACAACAAAATTTAAGTGTGCTGCATTTAAGTGTGCCGCATATCCTATAAATTATCGGAAGTGCCCTTATGAAGTCAATCAGAGAAGCAGACATAGAATCTCGTCACAGATTGCTTGCGAGAAACCCTGAGTGTTCTAACATCGTTGTACAGTTCAAATCAAGATCTAAGCGTTAAGAAACTTTGAGGAAAGCAAAGAAGGCTCGACTAACAAACAGGTCTAGTACTTTATATCTCGACACCGATCTAAATCAACAATCACCTTTCGGGACATTTAAAAGACTACTCAGAATGCCAATAAAAAGAAACATAAATGCAGCCGAAACTCTGCGTGGACAGCAATTGACACGTTTTTAGCGAGGCAAAGTGAACTTTCAGCAGTTTTTCAGATTCAAGATAAAAATCTTTATCGAAGATGTCTTCTCGTTCGGAAAAGGCCTACTGTTGGTTTAAGAAAAATGGAATACTATGAGTTTGTATTATCTTAGTTGCTTAGTGCTCAAAGCAGATTCCATTCGACTGTGTTACATTTCAATGCGAGATCTGCAGAGTTTAAAAGTGACGTCATACACCACCTTCTTAGTGATGCCACATTCAAGTTTGAAGGCATCATGATGACCGAAATGTGGTATGATGGTGCAAGTTGCCGACAGAGGTTCAATGGGTATTGATTTATTGATTAAAACTTTATTTTTGTCCTGAGAAACGCAGGAGAGACCCCGCGCCACCCGGCTAATCCCACGTTGGGACCGTCAAGCTGAGCTTGGCGGCCCGTTCACGGGCACTCTGGACGGCCAGGGTTCGATCCTTAAGTTTGGGGCTGCGTAAGAGCGCTGCTCACCTGTCCTCGCTGAGGGCGGGGCCAATGGCTTCACATTCCCACAACACATGATTGAATGTGGTTAACAGTACACAAGCGGGGCAATCCGCACTTGGATACAGATGGCATGAAGAACCGCAGGGTTAGGATACGCACTAGCTTGCAATAGTCTTAGGGTCACTGCCTGCGCCCTGCACAAGGCCGGGTGTGGGAGAAGGAATACCCTTCTTGACAGATAAAAGTGCTTTGTTATTTCGTTGAACGTAAGTAAGGGTTCCCAGCGAGGCAAAGGGACTGTGGAGGCGGCGCGGTCAGTGAGTCCTCGCGCGGCCTCGTATGCAACCTCGTTCGGGTTAGAAGTAGAGCCCTCAATCGACCCCAGGTGAGCGGAAAACCAAGTGAGAGATTGGGGCGTGATACTCTTGACGCTTCGGAGAATGCGGAGGGCCTGAGGGGCTACCATCCTGGTTCCGTAGGGCATTGATAGCCGCCTTGGAGTCGCTGTATATTGACTCTCTGCGACTATCTAGCATAGCCAGCGTGATTTCCACCTGTTCGGCTATCACGGGCTTCGATGTGCAAACTGCGGCGGAGCAAGTGAGCCTGGAATTAGAATCGACGATGGAAACAGCGAATGCCTCTTGTTGGACATATGACGCAGCATCCACAAAGCTTGCATCAGTAGGGTTGCTACGGACGTGCACGAGCAGAGTTCTACCCCTGGCCCTACGCCGACTGACGTTGTGCGCAGGGTGCATATTGCGGGGAATGGGTGCGATGCGCAGTTGAGACCTGATGTTTCTTGGAATCTGCGTGGAATCGGGGCACTCTTCAATAGAGATGAGGCCCAAATCATCGAGTATCTTGTGGCCCAGTTCGGTTCCGGAAAGCCTGAGCAGCTGTGAGCGCTCTTGCGCCTCGATTATCTCTTCGTGTGTAATGTGAACACCGAGCTTGAAAAGGTTTTCAGTGCGAGTGCTTACAGGCAAGCCAAGCGCGAGCTTGAAGACCTTTCTTAAGAGGGAATTGAGCTTACTTCTCTCTGCAACATGCCAATTATACATGGCCGCCGAGTACGACAGGTGGCGGAGCACAAACGCATGTATGATGCGGATGAGATTGTCTTCCTTGATTCCCCAGTGTCTGTTGGTTATCCTCCGGATGAGGCCGAGAGCACTTTCCGTCTTGGTAGTGATCTGTCTCAGCGCAGCTCCGTTAGCACCGTTGGAGTCAATATACATTCCCAATATTCGGAGCGAATCCACTCTGGGCACTGGGAACCCGTCACTAGTGAAAAGCCGTATTTCACTTTGAGACGCAGGTTTCCAGTCACGGTGGCCGCCGCCTCGGGGTCTTTTCTTGTATAGCAGAAGTTCAGATTTAGATGGGGAGCACCTGAGACCGGTGGGACGGGGGAAACGTTCGGCCACGTCGATTGCGCGCTGCATGGCTTCCTCAACTTGACCAACGCTCCCGCCAGTGCACCAGATGGTTATATCATCTGCGTAGATGGTATGATTGATTCCTTGAATCTTCGCGAGTTGATTGGAGAGCCCGATCATCATGATGGTAAATTTGTTGGTGAAATAACTGAGCCCTGTGGCGTGCCGCGTGAACCGAGGTTGATCTCTCGTGAGAAGTACCCTTGGATCTTGAGCTTGGTAGTTCTCTGGTAAAGAAAGGATCTTACGAAGTCGTAGACCCTCTTCCCTAGCCCTAGTTTGGCAATAGACTGGAGAATGAATTCGTGAGAAACGTTGTCGAAAGCCTTCTCCAGGTCTAATCCAAGGATGGCTCTGGTAATTCCTGTGCTCCGGTCGATGATCTGATGCTTTATCAGCTTCATGGCATCCTGTGTCGAGAGACAAGCTCTGAAACCAATCATATTGTGGGTGTACATGTCATTGGTCTCGAGGGGCACCTTGAGTCGGTTCAGAAGGGCGTGCTTTGCTACCTTACCGACAAAGGACGTTAAGGAAATTGGTCTTAGATTATCTAATTCTGGTGCTTCACCAGGTTTCAGGATTAGAACTGTGTAGGCCATCTTCCATTTTGCGGGAACCTTCCCACGGCGCCACACCTCATTATTCTTTTCCGTAAGGAATTCGATGGAGGCATCATGAAGGTTCTTGAGCATCTTATTGGTTATGCCATCAGGGCCAGGGCGGATTTGGCATTTGGAAAAAGAGAGCCTGCCGTATTTAGGCCACAGTATTGTCCTGGTCCAACTCCGGCACGTCGCACCCCGCGTAGTCCGGAAACTCTGTGGGTGCAGAGCTATCCGCGACTCGCAAATACCTGTCTATAATCTTGTTGACAACCAATTCGTCCGGGCTAGAGTCAGTAGCAAGATGGATGCCACGCGCGAGGGATCGCCTCTGGCTGGACCTGGTGCTGCCCTGACCAAGAAGGTGTTTGAGAAGACCCCAGCTCTTCCAAGATCTGAGCTGACCCTCGATGCTCTCACAGAGCTCATGCCACTGTTGTTTACACAAGATTTTGCAGTGCTCCTCGATCGCCTCGTTAACCTCGGAAACCTGCTTGCGGAGCCTCCTGTTATGCTTCTGTCCCTTCCACCTCGTGAGTAGAGCTTGCTTGGCTTCTAGCAGGTGTGCCAACCTGCTGTCCATGCTTTCAACATCGAGGTCAGTGACGACCTCCTTGGTCGCTGCCGTGGCGTCATCTCTGATTTCTTTGTACCAACCTTCAAAGTCTGTCTCAGCCGTCGGTGCTCTCTCAGCTCTGACTTCGCGAAAAACGTCCCAGTCGACCACCTTGAAATTTTTCGTCCTAAAGCGGGCAATCGCGAAGGCTAGCTCGATGATGTAGTGGTCACTTCCGAGGTCTAGAGCCGTGTTGACCCATTTGAGCCCATCTATATTATTCACAAAAGTCAGTTCCGGGGTGGTGTCCTCACATATGGAGTAACCTCTCCTAGTGGGGAAATCCTTGTCAGTAATAAGCGTCAAGTCGGCTTCTGTCGCAGTCTGCCATAGCTCGCGTCCCTTGAGGGTATCATACATGTATCGCCACACGCTGTGTGGGGCGTTGAAATCCTACGACTACAAGGGGTAACTACTCGCCATGCTCACAGCCCTTTTGAGGAGAGAGTTTGCTTTCGCCCTGCGATAACTGGGACTGCAGTATACGTTGAGAATAAAAAGGCTATTTCTTCGAAGACCATTCTTGGGTGAGTTCATTATAATTTCAGTCATTACGTACTCAATGCCATCGGCAACTGCACAGAGGTCACGCGATAGGTAATTGAACATTTTGATGATAAGTGTGGCAACTCCCCTACCATCTGAATGTGATGACGCTACTAGGTAACCCAGCAGTTTGATGGGGGTGCCAGACGCAACTTCCTTAACAGCGATGATTTGGGGCTTAACATCATGAGTTCTTAAATATTGCTGTAGAATGGTCTTTTTGTGAGTAAACCCACCACAGTTCCATTGCCAGGTTCTGAAGTTTTCGTCCACACTATCCATGTTTAGGCTGAGGGGATGGTTGAGCAGCTATAGCTGCCCGGAGGATCGCGCCCTCAGTCGGTGGCGCTAGTACATTGCGTTGTGCTGGGACCTGCAAAGGAGTTGGACCAGGGTCCCTCCTCGCATCGACCTCTTCTAACTTGCTTATGCGTTCACTCAGTGCTCCTAATCCCATCTTGGGGTGCGCCACGGCTTCTTGAATTTTCGCTGAGTCAGCCTGCATGTTGACAACGGAAACCTTGAGTTCCGACAGTAAGTTTACCGCGTCTTCTTCTTGTGTGTTCTCAACCGCTCGGCGCTTGGTTCCGCTAGGCGCATGAAGTGCCTCAGACGTATCAATGACGACCGGGGTTGGGGCGGGCTGCGCCAAAGGGGGCGAGGACGCGAGCTTTCTAATCTCCGCCATCTCCGCTGCTAGCCTGCTCATTTCTTGCTTAAGCTGCGCGTTTTCTTTCCTCAGCTGCTTGTTAGCTCGTCGCATCTCATTGAGCTCACTCGCGTTGGGAGAACCGAGATTTGATTCGTCGCCTCTAGGAGACTCACGTCTTCCTCGAGCCTTGTCGGCGCAGGAGGGCGTCGGCTTCTTGCTGTTAGAAGTGGTAGACGTGCTGGAGCGAGACCTGGTCGGCCCCGACGAAACGTGCTCCGGCTTTAAGTTGGAGCGAGGCTGCGAAGTGGAACTTCCCCGGGCACGGTCTGTCGACCTGGAGCGCGAGCCAGAACATCCCTTAGAGGCACCACGGTGCCTGGATCCGGAGCGGCCTCCCGAGCGTCCCCTGGAACGGGGGCGTCCTCTGCGCTGAGCATCCGTGGTGGGTGACGAAGATTGGAACTCGTCCGCAGTGTCGAGGTGACGTTGCTGGGACGGTGACGCAGTAGTAGCCATTCTGGCACGCTCACTGCGACGACGGCGCACAATGTACGGGATCTTGAACATTTGAGCACAGTCTTTGCTAGCCGTGAGATGCTGGACACCACAGAGTTTGCACTTGGGAGTACACACATGTTGCTTGTCAGGGCTTGCGGCACCACAGCCTCGGCAAATCGTGTCACCGGGAGTGGGGGCACACGTCAGCGCGATGACCAAGACGGCTGCACGCATAACACACGTTGATTTCCTTGCGGTAGAGTGAGCACTGCATCAGCACTGGTCCATACGTGACAAAGTTCGTTACACAATACCCGTCGATAGCGATGATGACCGTGCCAGTTTTGGCTATTCTCTTGGCTTCTAAGGCAAGTGGATTATCTGTGTTGACAATCTTCGCATCGATGACGTCAGGGCCATCTTGATGTGAGACGTTGCGAATCACCCCTTTGCAAGTGGAGTGTAAGGAGTCTCATAGGCACTTAGCTCGTGCAGCCTGCCTGAAATGAGTATTTGCGCCACCCGAACGTATTGGTCTGCGTTTTTGCGCTTAAGAGTGGCAACCATAATATTTTGCTGCATATTCGGGCATAGAGTATCCTGACACAAATCTTCCTGGCTAATGCCAGCGGCAACTAGTATTGCGTCTGCCACTGTAGCTGCGCCAATTTTCGAGATATTGAGTCCACCTCTCGGCCGGATCACAATCTTGATGTCGTCTTGAGGAAGGGAGGGCATCTTTCCCGCCCGTATTACTTTGGACTTCAGCGCAGCGCCTTTCGATATACCGCGGCGTGCGCCCGGCTGCGACGATGGCATGTTAGTTTCAGCGGTGCGTGTTTTGGCGCCAGCTCTTCTGGCCTCTGCGGACTGCCAACATTTATCTTGAGTAAACTCTTTTTCTGAAATATCCTCTCCGTGCACTTCATACTCCATTGTGAGCAAATAATTCCGCGCACCGGGCTTCCGAAGGACCGGCCGCAGGCGAGAACAAGCCAAGCAAAAGCGCGGTCTCCCGAACCACTCGTTAGGGTTAAAGAGGGCACCGCTCCACAGGAAAAGAAATTGTTCTTAACTTGACAAACGCTCACTCACTGTGGTCGAATATGGTATCGGTAGGATCCTGATGACTTCTCGGAACCGATGCAAGCAACAGTTCATGAACTCTTGAAGAAAAAACTCTAGAAACACAAATTTAGTTGCGTGTCCACAGGAGCCGTACGAACGCAGCCTCCCATTCCTTCAATGGGCATGAGGCATTTTTTCTTGACCGTCGTAACAGGCATGGTGTAGGCGTTGCTGTACACGTGGATGGTCGCTGGAAGTCTAATTCAGCATCAGATTTTTGTGTCACGTATGAGGACTACGACGTTTTGGCATTCAGGCGCAATGCAGACATGATAGCTGTTGTGTATCGTCCTTCAGGGGGCAATATTTTGATCTTTCAAAGCTTTCTTAATAAATCTCTGCCATACGTATCGTCCAACGATTTTACACTAGTGTGTGTGGAGATTTCAATATCAGCACCTTGAATGATAATCCCATTGCGACGGACGTTTTGAGCAAGCTTCAGAGTGCCGTATTGGGGAATGTCATTTCTGCAGAAACACGTGTTACACCATTATCTGTTCCATGAGCTTTACTTAATTATAATATATTTTGAAACCAGTGTATTTCAGTGTGGAGCAATTTCATGAGATATAAGTGATCATTGCCGGGAATGTTTACGCCTTATTCCCACAAGTCAATTATTAAGCAGATTCATCGAGAACCGTACACCATGCAAACTGCGACAAACCACAGTTTGGAGTTTTTTAAGAAGAACATTAGTGAACATGACTGGTCTTTTCTTCTCAACATAACTTGTTCAGACAAAGCCTGTCGAAAATTTCTTGCTGATTTTGTACGTATATACGCAAAACGCTTCCTATTCAAGCAAATTAAACTGTGAAAAATATACGTAAACCATAGGTGACCTCTCTCTCAACTTAAGATTAAGCTTTACAACTTATTTTTGAAATCAAGAGTGCTGACAGATTTGGCACAGTTTAAAGAAATACGTAACCAGTTGAATCGAGCACTCAAGGGAGCTAAGACAACTTACTACGAGAAATGCTTGAGCAATCATCTGATGTTATATGGCGCTTGATTAATGATGTGCTAGGTCACGGTAAGTGGAACTCCGCACCAACTAAGATATTACCGTTGACATTACAGAGCTCGCTGGTAAAGAACTTGCGGATGACTTAAATAATCATTTTGCGAATGGTGGTATATCAGCGAACAGGCCTTTACAAACAGACTTTTTCAGGGCTACAGTCATTGACTCCGTCGATTTTCGGCTGGAGCCACAGCTTAATCACCTGGACTCCACCAAGCGCGACGTCCATCGACGCAGCGAATCATCTGGACCCCGTTGGAATCAAGTTCGACCCAGTGGGTATACGTTTCAAGCTTTTGCGACCGAAGTTCACCCAGCCACGGGGGTGACGCCATTACGCCTAACTGCGACGCCGGATCCTGGTGGCTTGGAACGCCGACGGCGTCGCACCGGCCACCCGAGGTAACATGGCAGCCACCGCGTCTCACCCACCGGGTTACGATCCTGAAGGCATGGCCTGGACTACAGTTCCAGCCTCTCAAGACGACAACTTTGCTGTTCCGAGTTTTCGGCACCAATCGCTGAATGAAGTGGTCCCGCGTTGCGCATTCGTTCAAGCAAATACAGTGGCGTCCAACGCCATCTCGGCCTCTGAAGCACCAGTGGGCAAGACACAGCCTCCAGTATCATGCGCTGCAGGAGGCAAAGGCAAGGTTATTACGAAGTGGAGGCCTCGCCTAATCCCAAAACCAGGCCCAGATGACTTCGCAGTCGTGCTCAAGCGACGCGAACATGTGTCGCTACACCAAGTTTTCCCGGAAAACCGCTACGGAGACGCCGTCACGGCCTACCTCGGACGCGAGTTGGTGAAGTCGGTCACGGTTTGGCGGTGTCATGACCAAAACCTCGTCATGATTCAGACCCCGAACCTGGCAGCGGCGGATCTGCTTCTCGGGGAATTTTAAGTGAACACTGAGCATGGGATGGTCCCGCCCCATGGATACCTATGATAAGACGGCTGTGATGTGTCCCTTGGCGTCATCGTCGTCAGCAACTCGGACACCACTGAATCGCTTGGAGAGCAGGTGCAATGGAGAAGAGCAGGGACCATCGACGAGGTGAGCAAATTTGGATACTCTAACAAGGCTCGAGTCACCTTTACCGGGAACGTGAAACCATGTTTTTGAATTACGAGAACATGCTTTTGCCCGTGCGAAAATATTACCGGGCTGCTCCAGCGTGTGGCTTGTGTGGGTCCGTCGGACATCGAGTGGATGCATGTGCCAACACGAAGCCCAACACGTGTGGACTCTGCGGCCAACAAGTTACGCTTGTGGAGGGGATCCGGCCCCTCACGGGTGTGTTCCTTGGTGCTGATTACACGGGCGTGAACATGCAACGAACTCGCCAGAGTGCGCGGTGGAATACCGTACCCACGAAGTGATCACCCTGAACGGTGGGACGAAAAAGAAATAGACAGACAAGAAGAAGAGCCGCCATCTTGGCCGCCCTGGCAAGCAACCAAGGCGCGACAACACTGCGTAACCGGCATCATCTGCTGGCAACGACGGCAAGTGGCCGCCGGCGCAGCCACTACCACTAGGCGACATTGGAAAACTGTCGACGACGCCATAACGCGGCGAGACCGGGACCTTGGCCAACGTTCAAAACATGGAACGGAGGTAAGCGGTATGGGTAGGGCCGCCACCCCCCCCCCCTTCCCCCATGCGGCACGCGCGGCCAAGCCTACCAAGATAGCAGCTGTCGAGGGCAAGATGCAGATGTTGGTAAATTGGACCCGTATCTGCATGTAATCTGCAAATGTCGTCGAAAGACGATAGTCTTGCGTGTGTAGATAGTGAACAAAACACTTATTTGATGTTCTGCGCAAAAAAAAAGGTGAATGGTATTCTGGAGGCACTGCGTAAGAGTGCCTCCAACGTGCAGGGGAGACGAACAAGCGCATTAAGTCATGTCACACGTGAGACGTGAGCGCTATGTGGCAGTTTTCTTCGAAAACGAAGCGCGCGCCTCTGCAAAGGGTGCGTCCGCCAGTCTGAAATGTGATAAGGTGTCCGACGCAAGGTGACGGGTGGGCGCCACCACCGCATCGTTTTAGCAAAGCTTTGAAAACACTCGCCTTTCCGTGCAAGCGTTGCATGGTCAGCGCAGCGTGATAAACGCTACGGCCCTTAGAAAAACTTATGTATGCCATTTCTGGTAAAAGACGCACATACAGAATATAAACGTGTTGTTTTTGTGCCTCAAATGTGCGTAACAATTGCATTTTATTTCACAATCACACAAGTATGAACGCTGAACCTTGAGCAACATTGGTGGGCGCTGCGGATGGGGTCAACCCTTTCGGGTGTTAGCTGGTGCATTTTGAAGTACCCGGTACAGTGCAGTGTTGCCAATTCCAAGGAAGCTTCCCTAGAGCTAGGGAATTTCGGTGGTATTTAGGTAAAAACGCAGAAATTTGTCAACATCTAAAGCAACTTTTTGCTTCCACCTGGTGGTGGTAGAAAACATTTATTTCAGAAAAAGTTTACTAGAGAGTGCCGACGTGGCCCATCGGCGTGCTAGAGTGGCAAGACCCTATTCCGGGACGCCAGTGGAGCTGGAAGCTGCCCGTGCGCGCTCCACCAAGGAGCGTTGTGCAGCCAAGGTAGAGCAGCCGAGCAGGTGCTCCTCCCAAGCCTCTCTAGTTGGGATAGGAAAAGGGGATGAGAAAGGGACGGGATTAACTGGGCACGATGCTACGACGTGATATGTGTCGGCAAGCACATGACAGGTCGAGCAGGTGCCATTGATTTCCGGCAAAAAGTGCCTGGCGACCGCCGGACTGATAAAGGTGTTCGTCTGCAGGCGGCGTAGCAGTCGTTCGTCCGCTTTCTCCAAACCACGTGCGGGGTCCGGGTAGAGGCGGCGCGAAGCCCGGTAATAAGCCAAAATTTCGCGAAAGCGCGTCAGGTTGGTATTGCCAGATTCCGTCTCGGGACATGGAGGGGCAACGGCCCGGACAGGAGAAGCGCGGGCAGCGGCATTTGCCGCCTCGTTGCCGGGCAGGCCCGAGTGGCCTGGGGTCCAGACTATACGAATGGAATGAGGGTTAAAGCGCCAAGAGGCTGCCTGTAGTAGGCTAGCCGCCAGCGGAGCAATGGAACCCTGAAGGTACTCAGAACAGGCCGAGCGCGAGTCCGTCAGGATGGCGCGTGAGGCAGGGTGAGAGGCGGCCAAAGCTATGGCAACCTCTTCAGCGTGCGTTACTGTGTCTGCTCGAAAGGAGAGGCCATCTACGTGTTTGCCCTCTGTAATCACGGCAGCCGTGAAGTGACCCGAGGGGGAGGGACCCGAGACATCCACGTAGAAAACACCAGGACGATCGGAGTGTCGCGTATGAAGGGCCGCGGCGCGTGCTAGTCTACGGCCAGGATGGAGGTCAGGGTTCATATTACGGGGTAGAGGTTCAACCCATAGCTTTTGACGCCAGGGCTCTGGTACCGGCTGCAGAGGGTCTTGGTCAGATATCGGGTTAAGGCCAAGTCTGTGTAGAAGACGGCGCCCTGAAGGCGTCTGCGACAGTCGATTGATTTGGTTAACGCGATGAGCTTCGCGCATCTCTGCAAAGGTGTTGTGTACCCCCAGAGCCGTGAATCGGCTGTTGGAAGGTGCAATAGGTAGGTCCAGAGCGCGTTTGTATACTGAACGAAGAAGGACGTCCAGCTGGTGCTCGTGTCGACGACGCAGGCGAAGGTAAGGCAAGGCGTAGAGGACGCGACTGGTCACAAACGCGTGGGCCAATCGGAGGGACTGAGACCCGCGGAGGCCGCCGCGCTTAGTAGAAAGTCGCCGTATCATGCGGCTCACCTGTTCGCTGGTGCGTCTGAGGCCTGCTATTGTGCCCTTTGGATCCAAGGACGATGTGAGGTGAAGGCCAAGAACCCGAATATTTTGCACTGCCGGGACGGGCCCGGACGGAAGAAAATTTGAGGCGGCGGTAGCGGAGAGACTGAAAGAAGAGCCGATTTAGCTGGAGAGCACTCCAGGCCGCATGAACCTGCGTAGGTGTCCACCAGAAGGGCAGCCTTTTGCAGGCGTTCTTCGATTTGCGCTAAGGAGCCGGTGTTGGTCCAGATTGTGATATCGTCCGCATATAGTGCGTGTTGTATTCCCTCGACCTCGCTTAGAAGAGAGGGGAGGTTCATCATCGCCAGGTTAAAAAGCAGAGGAGACAGGACTGCCCCTTGAGGTGTACCCCGCGTGCCTAATAAGTACGGGCCATGTTCGGTAGAATTAAGGCGAATGAAGGCGCTGCGATGCGATAGAAAGGCGCGAATGTAGTTGAAAGTCTTCTGCCCGCAGTTTGTGGTAGACAGGTTAGTGAGTATAGTGCTGTGTTTGACGTTGTCGAAAGCCCCGCGGAGATGGAGAGCGAGCACGGCTTTATCGTTATGGCGCATAGTAGTCGGCTCTATGATATCGTGTTGAAGCTGGAGCAGGACGTCCTGCGCCGACAGATGCGGGCGAAAGCCGAACATCGTGTCGGCAAAGGTGCTCCTGGCCTCCAAGTAGGCTGAAAGGCGTTCGCGAACCATGGTTTCCATGAGTTTGCCTGCGCAAGACGTAAGTGAGATGGGTCTCAGTGCCTCAATACTAATGGACTTTGCCGATTTGGGAATGAATGTCACGACCGATGTGGTCCATTCCGTTGGAAGCGGAGAACCGTCCCATATCGAATTTATAAGCTGGAGTAGCGAGAGGTGTGCTTGGTCGGGAAGATTTGCCAGGAGCGATACTGTGATTCCGTCGCGTCCAGGGGCCGTGTGCCGTCGCATTTTCGTGAGTGCAAATCGTAAATCAGAAAGCGTGTATGGGGCGTCGAGGTCGGTGTTGGGGGCGCCGGAATACGTATATTCTGGGCCTGCGGGATCAATAGTGCGGCAGATGTAGCGGTCACAAAGTTCTCGCGCGAGTTCATCCGTAGTGCCCTGAAATGCATGCAGAACACGGTGGAGCTGGCGTTGCGTTTCTCCCCTGGTGGTGGAGGGATCGAGAAGGCTTCTAAAGAGTCGCCACGCACTCTTAGAGCTCATCTGGTTTGCAGCCTTCGAACAGGTGTCTGCCCAGTTAGCATCGGAAAGTTGTGCGGAGTATGCGGCCGCCTCTGCAGTGAGCGCCTCAATGCGAGCGCGAAGTTTCCGATTAAGTTTGTTGCGTTTCCAGCGCCTTATGAGCCCGCGGCGAGCGTGCCAAAGATGTAGGAGGTGTGGATCGATCGCAGGAGTCAAATTAGAGGTTGCAAGGGTGCGAGTGTTCGCTTGTTTCTTATGAAGAGCGTATGATGCTCACGCTGTATATTCGGTCGAGGAGAGGCCGGCGGGGAATGGTTGCATTCTGAACTGAGTCCAATCGGTGAGACGGGCTTGGCCCCAGTGTTGGCGCATTTTCTGCCGCGGTGTGAACGAAATGCGGAGTAAAAAGTGATCGCTGCCTAGGTTTTCGCCTAAATTTTCCCATGTAGCATCGCGGATGTGACGGGTGAGGGAGAGGTCGGGGCATGTGTCTCGCGTGACCGAGTTGCCGGAACGTGTGGGTTGTGCCGGATCGGTAAGAAGCGTCAGGCTCAGCGAGGAAATGAGCTCCTTAAGCTCTCTGCCCCGGGCCTTCTCGTAGTGGTAACCCCAGTGAGGGCTGGGGGCATTAAAGTCCCCGACATTCACCAGTGGTTGTCGGGCCGCTATACGCAGTGCCCGATGGAAGAGATGCGCAAACGAAGCCCTCGCAAGGCGAGGGGGACAGTACACGTTTAAGATATGTATTGATGGTTGGCCCCTCCGCTGAGACAGCACTGATATCATGCAGTAGTCGTAAGGAAGATCCAGATCGAGGTCGATCTGTATCGCCGTGTAAGTTTTATGCACGAGAAGGCTTGTGGTGGTGCCGCCTACATAGGAGCAGTATCCAGAAAGGGATGGAGCAAGGCCAGATTCTTGGAGCGCCAAGACGGCCGGCTGAGAGCCAAGTGAGCTGAGGAAAAGGGAAAGATGTGAACGCTTTCGCCTGTTCCCGAAGCCTCCAGGGTTCCACTGTATGATCTCGAATTTAGACGCAATGTTTGAACGGGACGTACGATTGGTAGCCATCGTGACTGTCCTAGGTTTTATATTTGGTCCTCCATGTCCCGCTCGGAATCCTCAGAGGCAGGGAGGGGCACGGAGGCCGGATTGTCCGACGGCGGGGTGGTGGTAGCCACCTTACGACGACGCCGTGGAGCTGTACCCTCACTGCTCACCGAGCAGGAGCGGGAACGCGATGCCTTGGGTTGAAACTGGGTGATTGCCCAGGCTTGAATAGCCTGGGTAACCTCTACTACTATGCGTTGGACCGAGAAGCTGGTGAGGAGGTGATTAATCGAAGCTTCGACGCGCGTGAGGCGTTCCTCTACGCGCGGGGTGTGCTCTTCGCTAGGGAGAGTTTGGTTAGCGGGCAAGAGAACCTGAGGTGCCCCAGGAGCCTCAAGAGCTTCTGGAGTAGATGTGGCACCGGTTCCGAGTGCTGGAGGACACATGGCTGCTTGAACCGGCGGTTTATTGGGAGTGGACTTAGCGCAAGGACTAAGCTTGGACGTAGCTGGCGTAGGCGCCTGGACAGAGGAGGCAATACCAGATGGCCTGGCAGTACGCTGTTGTTGGGGTTGAAGTCGCTTATTTAAGAGTTCGAGTTGTTTAGTTAAAAGAGAATTTTGCTTTTGAAGTGCCGCAACTTGCTGGCGAAGGGCCGCAAGTTCGGGAGAAGGAGGATCGACAGAAGGGGGTGAGAGAGGCTTAGAAGCAGCTTTCCCTGCCCAACTGCTCACCTGAGGTACCGCCGCTGGTGCTTCGAGCGGTGGGAATGCTTGAGAGTCGGCGTGGAGTGGTGGAGCCGAATGATGCAGGTTTGTGCTGCTGTCTGCCTGTGACGAACATGAGGTGGTCCCTCGAGGAGATGTTGAGGGCTGCTTGCGTTTCCGATATTTTCGGTATTTTGCCGTGCAGCCACTGGTTCCAGTCTCATGGGCGCCGTGGCAGAGGAGGAACTTGGGGTGGCAGTCGTGGGCATTGAGACCTGCAGGTGCGGGGGTTCCACATTTGGCACACTGGGTTGGAGCGGCGTGAGGGCACTGAGGTGGTCGATGACCGATAGTACCGCACTTGGTGCATACAGGGACCGTTTTCTTATAGGCGCGGATATACGTCGCCACGCAGTGGTAGAAGAGGAAGCGGGGTAACTTCGTGCCCTCGAAAGTCACCACCGCCGCCGCGGAATCTCCGAGTTTGCGGACCGCAAGGATAGTACCTTGAGGCCAATACAGTTCAGACTTTATCTTTTCCGGGCTTTCAGCAGGGTTTACATTGATGACGCCCTTGCATGTATCCCCTGGTGCCTTGGCGTGGCCTCGAACGGGCAGCTGCTGGTCCCCCACTTGCAGCTGGAAGTCCCCGAGGAGTCGCTCTGCCATAGGCAAAATGGTGGTGCTACAGACCAAGATGATCTGTTCCCAGATTGGCCACACTTGAATTTGCGTGGTAGTCCGGTCGCCGAGGTAGCTGCGGATGGCGTCGCCCGCGCGATCGGCCGGGACAAATGTGCGTAGCTCGCAGGGAACGCGAGGTTTCAGCACTACGTTGTAGTCGTCGCGAGAGAGGCGAGGAGTTTGACGCGGACGCCACTTGCGTTGCTTCGCTGGCTGCGAGGACGGAGCAGAGGTAGGCACACCACCGGAGGGATGGCGCGCCGGCGTTCCTTGCAAGGCTGGGGAATGATGGCCCACCGTGGCGTCTCGTTGTTGTTGAGACGCAGACTTCGATTTCGCTTGCTTGCGTTGCCACAGTTTCACCATGTCGTCGAGGTATTCATTTTCTGATGGCATAGTGTTTTCGGAGGATGAAATCTCCATGGACAGCATTTGGCTTGAGGTAGGATCATAGCCCGTAACCACGTTAGCGGCCGCCATCGCCGGGCTGAGAGCCCTTAGCGAGGCGGCGTTGTGGCCGGGAGTGAAGGACGTCCCTCAAGTTGTCAAAACTGGACCCACCTGGACGAAGGTGTTGTCTAGGCGAAGCGGAGAACTTGGCGGTGACGATAAATCCAAGTTTCAGGGGTACCAAGGTGGATGTCCGCAGAAATAGCAGAAAATCTACGGAGGCGATGTGGAGTGCGTCCGTCACCATCGAGCGCTCGCAGCGCCCCCCTTGCTTCCACCTGAAGCGAGCAGATCGACGGAGGCATAGAATTTCATACGATACTACTTGTGTAAAACTCTAACAATGGAGGGACGTCCCGCTCACAACCTCCTTTTAGGGGCCAAGCTCCTGTTTAAAAAAACGTTTATTCTCTCATGGGACGCAACAAACCTAAAGGACAAGCGTCAACCTTATGGCGTGGCTTGTGCATCCCTCGTAGCACGTAACCATCAGTGGCACATACCCGAAATAGGTATAACATTTGACCTCCAAGGTTGTGCCGGTGAGAGATTTCTTCTGTGCGTTGTTAAGCAATAAAAATTAGTGCTCAATGTACATGCGAATGGCTGCTAATGGAGAATGAGAGACAAGAGCATTCGGCTTTTAGTCAACGCGCATGCTGCGATCCCCATTAGCAGCCATTGGCATGTACATTGAGCACTATCGGACAAGAAAGGGTTGCTACATTATACTCGCTGGGTGTAACTTCTTTAGTTTTAGAAAGGTTTAGTGAGCGTTGAGCCGCAGGTCCATGAATACAATGAACTAGTATATACCATGAATGAATTCGAGGTGGTTGAAGGCGCGAAGCATATACGAAGCGCAAGCCGTAAGATATTAAAAGCTCAATCCTCCTGTCTCTCATTTCACATTAGCAACCACTGGCATGTACATTGAGCACTATCTGACAGGAAAAGGTTTCTACGTTATACTCGCTGGGCTTAACCTCCTTGGTTTTAGAAAGGTTTAGCGAGCGTTAGGACGCAGTGCCATGAATACAGTGAACTAGTATATGCTATGAACTCAAGGTGGTTGAAGGTGGGAACTATACCCGAAGGGCAAGCCGTAAGAAAGTGTGCGTGTGCCACCTCTCGTTTAGTCCTTGGAATGTCCACTGAACGGCGGTGCTTCTATATGGGGAATATATGATAAAAAGATGCGAGATTGTGGGACTTGGAGTGGTGAATAGAGGGACAAACGGACACACAGGCAGATGCATGGATGGACGCTTGAACGGACGCAGAGGCGGATGCATGAACGAACGCAGGGACGGGCGCACGAACAGACGCATGGACGATCACACAGACGGACGCATGGACGGACGAATGCTTCACCCAACTCTCCATCATTCACTACGTGGATATGCTGCCATTTTTTTTTGTTCCTTCTTCCACTTTTTCTCTTTTACACACTCCCAAAAGCGCTGTGTCATGCCCAGTAGTGATGTCGAGGAGTGCAAGGGGGGAAGGGGCCGGTCACTGTCCCCAACGCTGTGTAAGCGTTGTCCTAAGACCCACTTTATTGCGGTTCATTCTGTGAAGTCTGTGTTCGGCGTCGATTGCCTGAATCCTGGTTCGAACCAAAGAAAAGGTGCTCTCACTCGAGCGCGCCAAGTATATTTGTGTTTTCTTTTACACCAACTTTCCATTTTCTCGCCTTTCATTTGCTGCATTATTTCTTTGGTTTTTTTGTTGTTTTTATGCGTTTTCATTTTTTTGCGAACGCTGTCACGTTGCAAGTGAGCTGGCCCGTGTAGCCATGTGATTTCGCCAAGGTCACCAAGGCTTCTGTGAAAAGCGCAGCCAAAACAGTATGCTGCATGTATGCGGTTATTTGCACAACTGAAAAAAAAGTTAAAAAAGTGCCTGGTAGAAGATTGCAAGGATATATTTGGAACAAATGTATGGCAGTCAACATTTCCAGTAAACATACCTTTTCGTTGCCATTCAGCAGGTTGCGAGGGATGAATTGCCACATGGCATAATATGCTTTTATGCTTAAACTGTATTTCACCACAATATTCTGCATCAGATATTATGACAAAGATTGAGAGTGACGTTTTTCAAACATTGTTAATAATTTAAGTAAGCGTGCATCGCTTCATGTTTTATATGAACACCACGAGCATGCAGGAGAGTTGCAAAATAACACAACTGATTATTAATTTTTTAAAGCTTTCTCGCTGGTATATTTCACGTACTGAGCTGTATATGCTCGCTCTAGTTATTATTAATAATAATATTATTATTATTATTATTATTATTATTATTATTATTATTATTATTATTATTATTATTATCTTGCATGCTATTACAAGTGCACTGTGTTGTAGTGTAAGATTATTACGTTTCGCAATAAACTGCTAGCAGTGTTCTAAGGTATATTCTGTTGATTTATTCCTTCTTCAACCTTTATACCATGCCTTTTTCTTGGTTACTTCTCTAAAATTCTGTGATACTACATGTCCTCCTCCCTCCCCCTCCCTCTCCTATATGTGATGACCGCGTACCTTTGTGATTTCGTGTGATAAAATGTTTAAAACATTTCAATTTGTACTACGACATTTTTTCACCTTCACCACAGTGAATATAGTGAATATTATCGAACTAATGCACCAATGTGTTATAAAAGTTAACTTAATATGGTTTTCCATAGCACAAACACATATTAGTCTTCAAAAACTGTATTTCACGAAAATCTGGGGAAATGTAGGGAAGATTTTACTCCAGAGAGGGGAAAAAACGGTAGCAAATCCGCGGGGTGAATGATCAGAGTGGGGCGAAGCATCCGTCCGTTTATTCGTTTTTGCTTCGGTCCGTTCAAGCGTCCGTCTGTGTGACCATCCATGCGTCCATCGACCGGGCCGTGCGTGCGTCTGTTCGTGCATCTGCACGTCCATCCGCGCGTCCGTCCCTGCGTTCGTCCATGCATCCGTCCTGCGTTCATGCATGCGTTCCTTCGTCGGTACAGCTATCCGTACGTCCGTCCATGCATCTGTCTGTGTCCATTTGTCCATCTAGTCAACACTCCAAATACCACCATCTCGAAACTATGCGAGAATTTCTCTGACCTTTGTTAGCCCGGTAACTACAACACAATCACTTCGTTAAAACCCCAAAGCCAGCCAAAATCTATGGTCATCTCCACCGAGAGTTAAAGGCGCGCCAGAGATCGTTCACTTTCCTCCTTTCTGCAGGTCAAAGTACGCGTGACAGATGAGAACCACCGCTAAAGTCCCTGAAAAAAAAAAATTGGCAGATCCCACGTACAGTGGGAATCAATGATATGCGAAGCATAAATGAGAAATGTTGATATGCCACTTTAAAATCAGCACAACGTTACGAGGTGAAGGTAAATGATGTCGTGCATGTCTTCAGTGCCATGATTATTATGTTTGCATGTGTCGTT
Organism: Rhipicephalus microplus; assembly: GCF_043290135.1. Lineage (NCBI taxonomy): Eukaryota > Metazoa > Arthropoda > Arachnida > Ixodida > Ixodidae > Rhipicephalus > Rhipicephalus microplus. The sequence continues at coordinate 102,178,068 of NC_134701.1, forward strand.
TATCTTCGTCATCTATTCAAGTCACGTGACAACAAGTTTAGTATATGTGCAGATAGCGAAACGACCACAAGCACGCTATGAGCTTGATATGTTGTCATGTTCTAACATCACACGCCTGTCAGGATTATTATGTTTGTACCAGTCATAAAGTTTCGTCATCCATTGACATCACGTAACACAAAATTTGGTATATGTGGAGCTAGCAAAACATCCGCGAGCGCATAATGAAGGGCCCAATATACTCTAACGTAACGTAGACGCGCGCGAACGTTGGACACAGTGACGCTATACGTTAGACAACGTGAGAACTGAACTCTATATTCTGACGCCAGGCGCGACCGGCGCGACCAGCGTCCGTCAGCGTGGCCCGACACCAACCGGCGTGAAATGCGACATGCTGCATTTCAACCGGCGTGAAATGCGACATGCTGCATTTCACACCCACTGCGTTACCCACACAGCACTGCGTTTGCTTTTTTAGTGACGGAGGGACGCCGGACGCGTCGCAATGCGCATGTGTCAAAACAACGCAGCGCGGCGCGCGCCTACGAGTATATGGCCGGACCAGCGACTGGCGTGGTGACGCCGGCGTGATGTGACGAAACGAACGCCGGCGCGCACGTGCCCGTGTCGCGTCGAAGTGTATTGGCACCTTGACTGTGGTATGTCGTCATGTTGTCACATGACACGCATCTCGCGATTATCATGTTTGCACCAGTCACAGACCTTCGTCATCCATAGACGTCACATATTACCAAATTTGGCAATAATGAAGCTAGCAAAACGGCCACGATCGCATCATGAGTGTGGTATGTAGTCATGTTGTTACATGACACATATGTCGTGATTTTCATGTTTGGATGTGTCATTAACCTATGTCGTCTATTCCCGTACCGTAATATCAAATTTTTTATATGTGAAGCTAGCGAAACGGCCTCCAGCGCATCATGAGCCTGGCATGTAGTCATGTTGTTACGTGACACGCATCTAATGTTTATCAAGTTTGCACCAGTCTCATATATTCGTCATCAATTTACGCCCCGCAACACCAAATTTGTTATATGTGACGCTAGCGAGACGGCTGCAAGCGCATCTTGAGCGTAGCATGTTGTCATGTTCTTACATGACACGCTACTCATTATTTTTATGTAAGGGTCTGTCGCTGGTGCTCACCATGCAGTCATGTCATACCATACCAGTTTTCCAACATGCCATGTGAACGAAACCACCACGTGAGCTACAAGACCAAGAAATGTAAATCATGACATTCATGTCATAGTTACCATCATTTGCATCTCATGACTAGTCAGATGTGTTCTTCCTACAGTCCTGTTATGCCATATCAAGTTTGGTATTTATACCATTATCAAAATGACCAGGAGAGCTTACAGTTGTAGGCGGCTATATAGATAGATAGATAAATAGATAGATAGATAGATAGATAGATAAATAGATAAATAGATAGATAGATAGATAGATAGATAAATAGATAGATAGATAGATAGATAGATAGATAGATAGATAGATAGATAGATAGATAGATAGATAGATAGATAGATAGATAGATAGATAGATAGATAGATAGATAGATACGCTCAAAGTCGCCGAAGATCGCTAAGAAATGCATCACGTTTAAAAAACAAGAGCTCCGGGAACAACTTGCACCAAACGCCACCACGTGGCAGGAGACGTAAAGAGTTCGCCCTACGCCCAGCTGCGTAAAAGATAGAGAAATAGCATGTAGCATCGAGTTCAGCATTCCCGAGACTTCACTTAAACTCAAAACGTCGCTCAAACTCAAAAACATTCTCTTCACACATGTGCTGTGTGTATGTGCGCGTCCTTGTTCGCCCTTCTTCGTGCTTCCGCGGCGCGGTACAAGTTGCAGCTGCTTGTCTTTCTTCGTGTTACATTTCAATATTTCGGTATTGAATTCATTGCTTCGTCCTTGCGTTGAAACTGACATTTTGTGAATGTGCAATATATATTTTTCTCTTTCAATATTTTTTCCGCCCATTTCAGTATAAGGGCTAGTCCCTGTAACATGTATTACCTTGAGCTTGATAGTATTCTTAAAACGTACGTAGATATGAGAGAAACAGAAAATGACTTATACAAACATGAATATAGAGGCTACCAAAAACTTTAATAAATTTTCTGACAAGCCTTTTTGGTAATATCACGCTTATGTTACTTTATTTTCGGGACAAACCACTGTTATCCAGTGTGCTAAAGGGCGTAGGTCTTGTAGTCGATGTGCTGCACTTATTTTGCTTGTTGCGCGAATACCTAAAACGTTGCTGATTGAAGCAGCAAGATATATCTGTAATGCTTGTGTTCTGCTCTTTGCGTACGGATGTTTTCTTGTGGCAAACTTTAATTTATTTCCATCTCATTGTTTGGAATTTCCCAGAAAAAACACCAAACGGAAAAGTTTCATAACTCTAGAACTCGGCGTGAAGACTTTCGAGGCAGAAATCCTATTACCTCTAGGCCATGGACAAGCTTCTGTTTAGCTGCCTGCGTTTCGTGTTTCCGCTGGGTTGCACGGAATGCGATGAAGGCTCCATGGTCATGCAAGGTATTTCAACACAAACAAAGAATGTTTTTTTTTTAGGAAACGCAGGAGCGCGGAAAAGAGGGCTTGTGAAGTTTACTCTCGTAGCGGATTACAATGAAAAGCTTTTTTTTCAGTAAGAAATCTTCTCTGCGCTCATCTTTATAGATGATGTTCTTTCTTCACTATAGTATACAATATAACAAAATGACATCAAACATCTAGCAGCTAGAGTGAGCTCTTGTACTGAGAAGGTATACAGCGGTTGCTTGAAGTATACACTTTAGACCGGGCTTCTTCTGTAGCCGGCAGCTGTCTTACCGGGTATGCATTCTAAAGTGGTTCCTAGCAATAAGTCTGAGTTGTTAGCTAGAACATTGTGACTCGTGCTGAGGCCGCCTTGCCTTGGTGGAATGTTGTGTTGAATGATCCCACGGGTTATGGTGTATGGCTTTCACGAGAGTTAAATCTTTGTTACCTGTCCTCATCTAGAAAAGGCACCTAAGTGCGATAGATGGATAGACGTTGGTGTCGAGGAGATGCCAATACATGACCAATTCTGAGTGCATGAAAACTCATGCGGAACTTCGCTTGCTCGCTGTGTTCCGTGACGCGGGCAATCGCCACGATTGGCATCCTTGCGCTTTTAAGAGAATGGTTGGAAGCGTGAGTCACCAGAATTCTTATATGGCGGATGGTGCTTTACCTGTTATCGCCGTGAGCACTTGTACAGCTCGGCATTTGTGTCACGTGTATCCTTGTCTCTCGCGTCGCGATGGATCAATATGACGGCATGTCCTCCTCTTCTCAAAATAACGTATGTGTTTTTTAGCGAAAGTTGCGCTGAGATCAGAAAAAGGGCTGTGTGCACCATAGTTGTCCGCCTCTACCGGTGTTCGTACCCACTTTCGAACGAAAAAAAAATTAGGTGAATAAAAAGACCAATGACAAAGTGGGTTTCCAACCAGGGTCCCCTGCGTACCAGCTCGTATTATACCATTGAGCCACGCCGTTCTTTCCTGTGTTTCTGATGGAACGTTCCACACAATGATACAAGATAAATATGTTACAGTACACAAGAAACATGACTCAAGAAGCGCTTCAACGGCCATCAAGCACTGGTAAAGGACATAACCCCGCAAAACTTCTTCATAATAAGCGGGGTGCCTACGCCTTCTAACCACAAATGAACACAATCATCGCTTTTTACTACCTCAAGAAACCTTGATGGACATTCTTTAAATACTGTATTGCTGGCCTCCTATAAGGGTCACAGTGAAATTCAGCAATCCGAGAGCTCCATATACTATCCAAGTGGGTCATCATGTATAAATCAAATGGTAATTCGTCGTCATTCTGTAGTGCTTAACAACTCATCCCATGAAAGTCTGACGAAAGTTCTCTTTTATTTGTACTCTGCGAAACAGCCCAATAGGCTACTCCTTCCTAACAGTGTAGAAAAATGCGGTCAATTGTTCCCGGTTTGTCACAGAATAGACAGTTCGATCCTCATGACATATAAAAACCTCTGTCCGCTAGAAAGGTTCTTGCGAGAATTGATGATGATGATAAGCGACATCATAATGTCGCAAAACCACCGTATCGTTATGAGACACGCTGTAGTGGAGGGCTCCGGAAGCAGCGACAACCTGGGGCTCTTTAACCTGCACGCAAACCTGAGCACACGGGTTTACAACATTTTCACCTCCATCAAGAATGTTAAAGAGTGGCTACGTGGGCTGGTTGGTTTTGCATTTTTGAAAGATGTATACTTTCTTAGTGCTCAGGGAACGTTTTCATAAAGAAGATAGATAGAGCCGAGAGATATGACAGAGTTCGTTCTGTTCTATCTCTCGGCTCTGTCTTCCTTCTGAAAACGTTTCGTGCGCACTAAGAAACTAAATTTCTTTCAAAATCAAAATTGCACCCGCTGCAGCCGGGATTCGATCCCGTGACCGGCGCGTCAGCAGCCGAGCACGTTAGCCACTAGACCACCGGGTTGGGCTCTTGCGGGAAGTGTTCCGGTGCGTATTTTAAAAAGAGATTTTTTTCTTTACTTTGGAGCTACCTGCGTCTTTTTACTGTTTTAGGTACACTCTGATCCCTGCGCTTTGAATGTAATGCTCTACGCAGCGGGATCAGGAGATCTATCTATCTATCTATCTATCTATCTATCTATCTATCTATCTATCTATCTATCTATCTATCTATCTATCTATCTATCTATCTATCTATCTATCTATCTAATAATCAATCAATCAATCAATCAATCTATCTATCTATCTATCTATCTATCTATCTATCTATCTATCTATCTATCTATCTATCTATCTATCTATCTAGCCGCCAACGACATTTAGCTCTCCTGTCCGTTTAAATAATGGTATTATTTATTTTTATTTATTTATATACATTTCACCTACATCGCCGTAATGCATTACGTAGCGGAGGTACACATAATAATTTGGCTACATATTTTTCAATCGCAAAAATAGATACAAACAACACAGCAGCACACAAATTATTTTAAGAGAATAAAAAAAACACTCGAGTATTGCTGAGCGAGAACAACGGCACAGTCATGCATTTGTAAACACCCACACGCTTCGAGACAACAGACCATTCTTAGTGGCAGTGATATTGATACCAAACTTCGTATGGCATAACATAACTGTGCGAAAAACATATTTCACTATTCATAACATGAAAATCATGAGAAAGATGCTATGAATATCATGATTTACAAATTTACGGTCCTGCATCTCTTGCGGTGGTTTCGTTCACATGGCATGTTGCAAAACTGGTATGGTATGACATGACTGCACGTCGAACACAAGCGAATGACCGTTACGTAAAAATCATGACATGCGTGTTATGTAACCACATGTTTACATGCTACGTTTATGATGCGCTCTCGGCCGTTTTGCTAGCTTACATGTACCGAACTCGGTATTCCGCGACGCGAGCGGACGACATAGGTAAGTGAAACATACAAACATGATAATCACGACTTGCGTGTCATGCAACAGCATGACTACAAGCCACAATCATTATGCGCTGGCGGCCGTTTAACTAGCTTCACACTGGTCATTCGGTATTACGAGACGTCAATGGATTACAAAGTTATGTAACTGGTGCACACAGGATAATCATGAGATATGTGTCGTTTGAGAACATGACAACACGTCAAAGTCAAGGTGCCGATACTTTTAAACGTGACGTGGTGCGCGTGCTCGCCAGCGTTCATTTCGACGCGTCACGCCGGTGTTGCGACGTCAGGCGCCGGTCCTTAAATATACTCGCAGACGCCCGCCGCGCGGGGTTGCTTTGACGCACGCGCGTTTCAGCGCGGTTGGCGTCCCGCCGTCAAGAAAACAGGGAGACGCAATGTTGTCTGGGTGTCGCATTTCGCATAGCAGCATGTTGCATTTCACACCGGCGTTCGTCAGGCCGCGACGACGGACGCTGGTCGCGCTGGTCGCGCCTGGCGTCAGATTATAGATTGCTCGCGTTTTGCTAACGTAGCGTCGCAGTACCCAGCGAGCGCGCACGTCAACGCTACGTTGAAGTACACTAGGCTCTTCATGATGCGCTCGTGGCCGTTTTGCTAGCTTAACGTATACCAAACTTCAAGTTACAAGACGTCAATGGATGACGAAAGTATATGACTGTTGCGAATATGATAATCCTGACATGTGTGTCATGTAGGAACATGACAACATACCATGTTCATAGCGTGCTCGCGGTCGTTTCGCTAGCTCCACTTATTCGAAACTTGGTATTACGTGAAGCTAAAAATGACGAATGTAAACGACATATCCAAACATGATAATGATGACACAGAGCTCATGTATGTCATTATTTACCTTCATCTTGTAACGATGTGCTGATAATTAAATGACATATCAAATTTTCTCTTTCGTGCTTAGCATATCATCGATTCCCACTGTACATGGGACCTGCCAATTTTTCTGATTTTCAACTGACCATAGGTAGTCAGTCGAATAACAGGCAAACACACGCTGACCACAACTTCCTCTATGTCAGCTCGTATTGCGCCACTCATAACTTGATTGCCCACAACCAACTCAAGCAACAGTGCCTAGTTTTAGTTGACACGCTCTTAACAAGAATCTCTTGTCTGGCGAAAAAAAAAATACGTGTTGACTGACCGCTTTACGAACAGTTAGGCTGACCCAAGGCCTCCATTGTTCACCCGCATAAACGAGTTTGTATTGCTGAAAGTTTCTCCGTTACACCCAAACAAATATTAGAAAAACTCGACGAAATTTTCGCACCTTGACCTACGAGCAGTAGTGCTGCTTAAGTTACCTTTCATCCAATTGTGTTCTCGTTATTTCTTTTGTTTGTGATTTTATATTTATCAGTACTTCTGTGTAACTCAAGCTGCACTCTGAGATGCTTAACCTCAGTTTTTGTCCATTCATTGGTTGCAAAAAGTTTTGAGGTTAATGTCCAAGATCGATGCTAAAGCCTAAAGAACGTACCCTAATTTATTCGGCTTCCTGCAACTTCAGCAAAAAATTTAGAATCGATTAGTGATTCTTCAGTGCCTTCGTAAGGATTACTACATGTCACAACATCGTTAACATATGCGAGTTGTTTGAACTCTTAAGATTTTATTCTAAACCAACAAATGACATGGTTCTGCAGTATCGACAACGATAACTTTCAATGTCGATGCAAAACAGCAGTCCTCTAACAGGACAACCTCAATGCACTGAGAGCTAAGTTTTAATAGGGGGTCCTGGAAGCCTTGGTAAATATTAGACTTGTATTACCTCCACACCATCTACAAGTATCTTACCAACTATAATGTGCTCCAATACTGCAAACAAAAAAGCATGGGTGACACGATAAAATGATTTGTCTGGATCCAGCTGCAGCATGGCCACACGAGCTTTCACGATGTTCGCACATTTGCAAATGGCCCATGTTTATAGAAAATTGATTACTACGAAACGACCTTTATTTTCACAAATTTGGTGTGAACTGACAATACTTTTTTTTACTGACCAAAGTCTAGCAACCAAAATATTCCTTATCGTCTTGTAGTCAACGTTTGTCCGTGTGAGCGGCCTGTACACTCTGACGTGCCTAAACTTTTCAAGCTTCTCTGTCTTTGGAATCAGAACTGTACATAACTCACCTAAGGGCAGTGGTACTTTTTTTACTCATAAGCCTTATTAAAAACGCCTGCGAGTATAGCTCAGAAATTCATTGTAAAGACACTTGTACCAAGCGGCACAAAGAAGATCAGGTTCCATAGACTTGGCACAATTTCACTCAGTAATCACCCGTTCAGCTACGTATGCAAATATAAATATTTCTAAAGACCTTTTGATTTCATCACTTTAAGTATTCACTTTATATATTTTGCTTTAAATCTTTATATATCTACTTGTGTACTTGCAAAAAAGGTTTTCAAAGTGGTTTGAAAACACACCTTAGGTTCTGTCAGTATCGATTACTTCGGGACCATCCTTCTATATTTTTTTGAATATGATTTCTTCAAGGGTTGGTTTTTCCAATCCTAATGTTCTTTCCGTAGGCGTCTTTTCATAGGCGTTTCTTTCGTAAGCCTCAGCTGTAGCACGAACGAGTCCACCGCGGTAGTACTGCTCGTTCTCAACTTCAGGATTCAGTTTATTATTGCGTATGCCTTATTTAAACTCTCGCGTATGTTTGCAGTTCAATTCATTTAAACGTTGTTAGGTTATTCGTCATTCCTTTTTCCGTGCTTTCTTTTCGTAACCTAATGCGCAAGAACGATCGATAGCAGCATTTTTATTGGCTATTGACTCAATGTCCTGGAATGTTGGCCTCATCAATCATAATTATTTCATAGATGCAGTTCGTTATCTCACGTAAAAATACTAGTCATTATTAAAATAGCATTTATTTTATACAGATTGACAAAAACATACCCCTTTAGTTATCCCCCATAAAGTATTCAACTAAAGAACGATTGCTAAAAAGAATCGGGCAGACAGCATAGGTTTGCAGTGTGTATTTATTTCAGCTGACACGTAAATGTGGTCTAGGCGAGCGTGGTTTCGCTCCTGAAAAAGGCGTGAATCACGCATCCCGCGTTCCCTTTATACAGGCACCCACGTCTTCTAACCCTACTTTGGTAATCATGTTGTCTAACATCATGCTACTTTTGTCACACACTTGGGGTCTGTTTGATTGGTCCTGCGCATTGTGGACGAATTTCAACTCACCAAATAATACAGAGTTCCATTCAAAACTTAGGTGTTCGTTTAGCTGCGAAAAAGGAGCATGCTTTTCTCGCAAAAGGCCGCACAAAGTAGGCCAATAATATTCATTGAAAAGAAAATAACAAGAAACCTATTCACTAAAAGGCAGGTAACTTCTAATGAAGAAGACGAAGCCTGCAGACGTTCCTATGCATGAATCACAAGGTAGTAGTGACGTGCAATAAATCTCAGCATCATGCCCCGGATCTGTATGTCACCGTCTATTTTCGTTTCTTGTACAGCTCGTACATTCAAGTTATGATACACCAGCAGCCTATATATTCGTCTTTGTTTGCGCTTCGCAGCGACACCAAAAAAATTTAGCGTTGCCACTCTTAGTGCCAGTGCAAAAGCCATCGCTACACAGTGACCAAGTTAGCCCGCGACAGAAGTCAGCCCCTGACAGCTTACCTTAAATGTCTAGCATACAGCTAGAAATATCCGGAGCCTCCAGGTGGAACCCTTCACTGGAGGGCAGTGGGGCCTTGTGCTTGGCAAAACTGGGCTCGGACGCGGCCTTGTGTTAGTGCGTCGGAACTAAGACGCCTTCGCAGAGGACCATATTCATCCTTCCCGCTGGACACCTCGCTCCGTGCTGCGTACTGTTTGTGGGGGGTTTTATTTGGTGCCCCTGCATTGGTGATTTTAGTAGTCACTAAACGTTCTTCGGTCGATTCAACTGCCTCGTGTTCCTTTCTGGGGTGCTTGTGCAGCGTTCCTAAGTTGGGCAGGCTGGTTCTTTCATAACAAAACCCTTAACAGCCAGTACTATTAACCATTAGCCAATGCGGCTGTACCAGCTGCACCATCTAGGCTCACCAAGTCCCCTGCTCTTTCGCAGCTTCCTTAACATTTTCCGCGTCCATCGCCAACATCTTCTCCGTCTTTACCTGCGTGTGGTCCGATCGCCGACATGTACGTAGGAATACACTCATTTTCACTGTGGCCGAACCTACGACAGCGTGAGAATTGAGGTGCCATAACCATCTCTTCTAAAATGGTCTTTGTCTTCTCGTCGCAAGTACAGCACTTGCAGATCCAGTTAACACCGGCAAGGTCAATTCACCAGCTACCCTAATTTGGTGTGGGAGATCTTGTTTCACGCCACTCTTAAGCCTAAGTAGCACAAACTGCGTGTTTTATCCCATGTCGGTGACTCTTTAAACGCGCCAATGATCCCGATTGACAACACCATTCGGCCGTCTTCATCGGCGACACCATAGGACAACCAATAAAGGGGCCGCTGCACCTGCTGATCCTGGCGGCTTACGATGATATATTGTTGCCCCTTAACCACCAGCTTTTTCACGTCCAGCAAACCCTGCATAGTTTCCGCGTTGCTGATGGCGATAACCTAGAAATTATTTATCTGGTAGGCCTCCAAGACCTACACCTAAGGCAGCAGCCTCTTAGAGCCATGCACCTCTCTGAACTTATGTACTCCATATGGTCTTTCTCGCACAACGGCGTGTAAAACCACGGTGTCTTGTGCGACACGCCTCTTTGGCAGTAGGCGCAAAATAATCTGGTCGCCAGTGTCTTGATATTAAGTTATCCTGCTTCCGCAGCTATTCTGTGCTGCAATCGCCACTACTTCGGAGCACTTAATTCCTGCGTCTGACGCGTGTCAGTGCCGACGAAAGAATGACCGAGCCACACCGGGGCTTTGAAACTTTATTACAAACTGACCCTGGGCCGGCTTGTTGCCAGCAAAAAATCTCTGAAATATGAGTAAAAAAGCATTTTAGAGCAACCAAGGACCAACGAAGGGCCATACAATGCGAATTGAGTAAGGAGTGGGTCGTCAACAGCGCCAAGCTTGGCCCTTACAGTTTCTCACGAAAATACCTAAAAGGAAATCTGGCAGAACCGTTTGTGGAAGTTACTTAAGGGGGAACGTTCAAGAAATAGAATGATGGTATATGTGTCTGTGATGCTTGTGTTGAGCGAGCAGTTGCCTCAAAAACGTATACAACTGCGCAAATAAAGGTTCTCGGAAATCAAACACTTATAAGCGGATCTTGTTCACGCAAACTATATTCTAAAATAAAATTCAACTCATATCGACGGCACAACCAAACGGCGAAAAAAGAAACAGGCGACCTAAGTCGGCAGAGAAAACGCTGGCTTTGTCGTCTGTGTACAAAGTTTAGTGAGCAGACGACAAACTTCTTCCTTTTTCTTCTGTTTTAAGCTAGGTTTTGATCTAGGTTATTATTTATTACTAATGATGATATATGGTGTTTTTTGGCGCAAGGGCCATTTGATGGCCAAAGAGCGCCAGTTCATGGGGCCAATTGCGCCACGGAGACAGTCTATTTATTACTAAGACAAAAACATTATAGTAAGTACAGATCAGTGATCATCGAAATTTCTCTCTAAATTTGTAACGTCCTTTACTTTAAAAAATAATAATTTATAAAACCACTCTATCATTGGCCGATCCACCACAGTGGGTATGAGCCACAAGTGAAGGGCAACAAGAACAAGAACTTATACGCATAATTCGAAATTCGTCATTGTCGTCAGTCAGAGTATAAAAATTGTGGCAAAATTTATTGCACCCGTTCAGCGGGCATCACGCTTTTTTAAGGACTGACGAATAATGGCTTGTTGAATGCTTACCTTCTGTGCTAAATTTAAACTATATGGCGTAGTGGATACCCTTCAAGTGTACCTCAATAAGTTAACAAAATAATGTTTGAGATGCTCTAGAAAGGCCGCCATTCCCAAGAGGTTCGAAGAAATGCTGGAATGCTTTTCCTGCAGTAGTGAAGCCAGCTTTTGCCCTCTAAAGATCTCGGGAGCATGCTATATTAAGGTGGTACCCCCTTACACAGCAAGTCGTTTTGATTTGTTAGTATAAAGACAACGTTAATTATAATTTAAAAGATCGTTGTTTTTGAAGAAGTCATCCACACATGCTAGTATCGATGACTTCATCTTTAATTAACTTTGCTTTAAATTCGAGGATTACTAAAGAAAACTACTAACACAAGGACGGACTTTGAGCACTATCTGACCCAAAAAGGCTGCCATGCTAAACTCATTGGGCTTGCGAGGGAAACGCTCATTCTCCATCGCCGTTCGTGTTTATTGTGCGAGTGGGGCTCTCACCGACGCGTGCGTCCAGTGTCGGCGGCATCCCTTCGGCGTCTCACCCACATTCAGGACCCTCGGGGCTTCGGCCAAGAAATCACCAACCCCTGAAGTCTCTGGCAGGATGGCGTCAAGGCCAGTATGCACCCCAACATAAAACACTGTTTCACGTTTACTGTTCTTGAAGGCACGGTCTCCACCCACGAGATCATCGATTGTCTCGAAAGGACGACTGGCAGCGAAGGGGTGCTGTTCCCGCAACACCTTGGTTGCTTGGTAGCAACGACGACAGCGGGACAAGCCTCCAAGGTCATGGTGAATGAAGGTTTTGTCCTTAAAAAAAATAAATGGCAGCATATCCACGGAGTGAATGATGGAGAGTGGGGCGAAGCATCCGTCCGTTCATTCGTTCATGCTTCCGTCCGTCCATGCTTGCGTCTGTGTGGTCGCCCGTGCGTCCATCCGCCCGTCCGTGCGTGCGTCTGTTCGTGCGCCCGCACGTCCATCTGTGCGTCCGTTCCTGCATTCTCCCATGCATCCACTCCTGCGTCCGTCCATGCGTCCATTCGTCCGTGCAGCCATTCGTGCGTCCGTCCATGCGTCAGTCTGTGTGTCCGTTCGTGCACCGATTCAACACTCCAAGTACCATCATCTCGCATCTTTTCATCATATATTCCTCATATAGAAGCACCACCATCCAGCGGATATTCCAAGGACTGAACGAGAGGAGGCACAAGCACACTTTCTTACAGCTTGCCTTCGTGTCTACTTCCCACATTTGACCACTTCGAGTTTATGGTATATACTAGTTCACTGTATTCATGGCACTGCGGCCCAACGCTCGCTAAACCTTTCTAAAACCAAGGAGGTTACGCCCAGCGAGTGTATCGTAGCAACCTTTTCCTGTCAAGTAGTGCTCAATGTACATGCTAATGGCTGCTACTGAAAAACGAGAGACAGGAGAATTCGGCTTTTAGGTAACACGCACACTGCGAATTTTTTATTGTTTAACAACGCACAGAACAAATCTCCCACCGGCACCACCTTGAAGGTCAAAATGTAAGACTGGTTACACACTACTACTACGACTACGAGGTACGAACGGGTGCCACTATATGGAGCTTTGCCCCTAAAATGTTCAAGTGGAAGTCGTCAGCCTACCAATTGTGTTCGTAAGTTTGCACAGGCTCCTGCCATACATACCCGATAACGCGGTCGTCTCTCCTTGGCAGCCTTTCGGCAAAGTACGTGTTATATATTATGTTACTCTGCAACAACGTCAGTCTAACTCCACCTGTACACAAGTGGTGAAGATGTAAATGGCAAAGCCGCATCGAACTTCATTTAAACCCATAGACGCCGCATTATGTTGGAGTACCGTAGAGTGCATTGCTTCTGTGGACATTGCTCCGATGAAGGCGACAGGGCTGTGACCTGTGCAATACTTTTTTGTCATAGGTTCAGCGCTTACATACATGCTATGAATGAGTGCACCGAAGCCTGTAGTAGATGGGGAGGGGATCAACTGACCAAACACTGTTTCAAGCGCAAATCATACGCAAACGCAGCTCAAAATACGCCGTCACTGAGCTTAGGAGACTTCCCAACGCTACAAGAATCTAGCTCAAGCTTCTCAAGTGAGGCCAAGCAATCTTGAACCTATGAAATACTGCATCCTCAGAAGAGAACGACACAAGCCAAGACACCAGGCCATTGGGAGGAAGAGAGCCTGACAGAAAAGTTCGTAGACGCGCAGTCGGAAGGAGCTACTCTCGTAAACCAGGCCAGAATACCACACGGGGCATTTACCGATGAACAGCCTACTCAGACGCAACGTGAGCATTCAATTGGGAGTTCTACGGAGGCGTCCAGTGGTTTTTCTTCTCTGCTTGGCAGAATCAAAACTCGACATAACTATAGCGCCTCAATGGTGTCTGAGGAGCCACAAACGCCTTTTTTTAGATATTGTGTACCTAGGAATCAACGTTAAGCGAAGCATGCGGAAATGAGGTAACCATGTTGCAATATGTTTAGGGTGATCATGTTGCATATATTAAGCTTCATGAAAGTACGCTAAATATATGTAAAAATGTTGCACGCTCAGACATATGCTGTAGAAGTACAGATGTTTATATAACAAGTTTTTTGCACTTGGGCAAACATGCCAGCTGGAACAAGCTTATCAGCAGTACGAGAAGCTGAATGAACGCTGATGCTTTTGAGGATGCTGGCACAATACACTGCCACATAAGTCAACCCAAGCGCATGGCGAATAACCAGAATTGACGTTAGCCCAACGTGACGGCTGTATGAAAGGAGTACCTATATAATGTTTATATAATTGGGCAGGCAGCACTGGAACCACTATTGACGTTTCAAGATCGTTAGCGTCTATTTGAAAAGCAGTTTCGAGACCGGGCGTAGCTGTTTGGTAAAATGCTTTGTTGCCACGTAGAATGCTTGGGTTTCGTTCTAGCTGGGACCCTGACATTTGTTCTTTGCATTCGTTGGCTCGAGGCTACTGATTTCGGGTATTTCTTAACGCTTGCGCGTTGAAATTGCCCGTTGGTGCTCTCGTTGTTCTTGCGTAGATACTAATTTTCAGTCACCCGCGGCACATACCCGCATACAATCGGCACATACCTGCCCGAGGGTATGCGCCAATATCGGGAAGTGTTTGTTGACGTACGCGACGGGTTGGTGACATTGATCATGTCTTGACCACAGCTTAATATTAGTCAAAACATCTTACCCTGCCATGCTAATTTTGGTTCACGCCAAGTTAAAGCGGTGACCACGTAGGCACCCAAACGTAAGTGGCTAGATAAATAGTCAGATAGATAGATAGATAGATAGATAGATAGATAGATAGATAGATAGATAGATAGATAGATAGATAGATAGATAGATAGATAGATAGATAGATAGATAGATAGATAGATAGATAGATAGATAGATAGATAGATAGATAGATAGATAGATAGATACGCTCAAGTCACTGAAGTATGGTGAAAACTGCTTCGCATATAAAAGAGACATCGCATAAAGCACTGCCTCAATTTCTTCTGCCGTGACAGCGACAGACGCATGTCACAGCACCCCGTACGCTAACCTTGGAATTTTGGCGACCCTCGAGCGCATGAACGAGATGCCTTTGACATCGACGAAGCAGCTAAGAAGCCGACCACCAACACGGATTAAACCGGTGGACACCGAGGGTTATACTAGGCCCGCACGATCTGCAGACGCATCGAGTTCCTCCAGTTCCCGACGCAATTCCTAGCCAGGCAGTGGGCAGCGACTCCGCTTTGGTTTGGTTTGGAAAAACTTTATTGACAAGTCCGAAGGCGTGCGCCCTAGCACACGGCGGGCCGCTCCCACGATGGGACAGTAAGGCCGAGCCCTAGCGCCGCATCGTGGGCCCTCTGGACAGCCCAAAGTTGCGATGTTATGTCTGGACTCCGGAGAGCGGAGTCCCACTTTCTGGACGATGCTGTATCGGTGCCACGTACCGAAGGGCACTCCCAGAGCATGTGGTGTAACCACAGAAAATTTAAGAAATTCTGCTTTGGATCACTGCCGCGACAATTTTCACCAACCGTGAGAGACGACGATGTAAACATTTAACATTTTGCCTCTCACTCATCTCTTTCTTTCCTCTGAGTAACATCTTCGCCTGTATTTCAACAATGGCATTACTTTCTTTCATGTCGTTCAATGTTCACGGTTTTCAAAATCTGGTGAAGCAGCACGAAGTGCTTGAAGTCGCGTGGGCGTTCGGAAAAGACATACACTTCTTGCAGGAGACAAACTTTCGTACCAAGCTTGACGCTGCTAAGTTACGGGAAAAGTTTAGTGTAAAGGCCTTATTCTCACTCACAGATTCGCGTGCACGTAGCACAGGAGTTGTTTATATGAACGCAACGCTGAGAGAGGATGCTCAGCGTTGCGCTGAGGGGGGATGCTCAGGATGCTCAGCGCAACGCTGAGGGGGAATGGACACCGAAGGCTGCATCACAACGGTATATGTGCTAATTTAGTGCGAACGAGTCAGATTTTTGACGTATATGCACCCGTAACGAGGTCAAGAACAAACGGGTTTTATAAAGGTGTCCTAATTTTTTTGCTCGAGCAAATATGATATGTGCTTGTCGGAGACTTCAACTGCGTGCTTGATACTAAACGCGACGTCAGGGGACCCGGCTAAGGCGTCAACACTTTTTACGCTAGAGAATACAGCAATTAGTTAATGATCTCAATCTGGCAGATGTGTGGTTAACTCTAAATGGAGTCAGGTTCATTGCAACCCGCGTATGTTGCATTCGTTCAAGCTGCATTGACAGAGTGTATGTGCCCAATGACTCCATACCAAACCTACAAGCATGTGAGGTGGTCCAGCTTGCACCAAGTCAGCAGAAACTCGGTGATCACGCTCCGTTACTTTTCACCTTTAACGTGAGCACAACATCGAGTATCCACAAACCATGGAGAATCGACTCAACTACTTTTCATGATGGCAAAAGAATTTCAGGACTCTAAACAGATCTGGTGGCCTTACTGGCAAAAGTGCGTTGCATAAGTCAGGCCACACGGGACCAAATAAATCCTTGCTGGCGCCTCATAGCTCGGCAGGCAGGAAAAGCACGCCACGCTCGCCTGAAGGCCAGGATAAATGAAATTCACCGATGCATTCAATTTATAGGAAAAGGGGTCAACCACGTTCACAATTCTCGAATATGTTGAAGTAAAAAATCAAATACCAAAATCTTTTAAAACAGAGATCTCACGCTACAAGGCCTGCGAAAATTGCACTTATCGACAGATGAAACCAAGCTCTTGCAGTTGCAACGTTTCTAGCTTCTCGCTAGAAACGTTGCAAACTGCAAGAGCATAGTGGGTTTCCCGGTGCCAGACAAGAAAACCTTAAAAATTGTCACATAGGTCGATGATATTTCGGTATTTTTCGTAACTTGGCTAGCTATAGTACGTTCCTTGGCATTTTTGCCTTGTATTTCTACCTGTCCGGTGGCCTTTTAAATACCACTGAATTTAAGCCATTGCGCTTTGGGGGCTTTAGAGAACTATTGCCAGGAGACGTAGAATACGCTGAAGCTGTTAAGGAGCTAGGCAATTACTTTGAGGAAAGAGAAGTTTCAAAGAGAACCTGGGATTACGTATTTAGAAGATTCACCGATGTCATACCAGCAGCCTCTCAATTTAATCTGTCTTTAATGGCAAAAACAGCAGTAATCAAAGACACTGGCATGCGCTTTTGAATTTTACATAGTACAAATTGTACCGTGTAACAGAACGCCTAGCCTCCATTGCGGGATCATTGCTCTGGGAAAGAAAACTAGCAAAAGTACGAAGGAAGTTTTTGCAGCTTTCCACTAACCGTGGAGGCCTGGGCCTCCCCGACACACCAAGATTCACGGGAGCGCTGGCTGCAAAAACAACGAAAAAGCTCATCAATAACTAAAAATACCACAGGGACAGGATCTTGATGTACCGGAGCATCGCACTAAAAGGAACTTTCACGCAAATTCTTCCATCAAACCACGAGCGAAAATTCCGCTCAAGTTGTACAGAGCTTCCATTGGCTTAAAACAAGCAGTGTAATTTATAACTTCATGCAGTGTAGAAGACGTTAATCACAGGAAATAAGCAAATTGAGGACATGTAGCCAAGTGAAAAAAGAGGAATAAAAAGCATCCTGCACAAAAAAAAACGGAAACGATGGCGTTGTCATCGCGTACCCATTCAGGTGCGCGAGTTTGGCTTGTTTAGAAGATGGAGCGAATTTCCTACGCGGGACCAGTTATCACATTGAGGAGTCGTTCCAAATAACCGCTCTTCAAACTGCGGCAAAAGAGAGACGGTCCAACTTGATCTGTTTCAGTGCTCCGCGGCGAAAGGCGTCTCACACATGGTACAACGCCTCTTTGGTTTTCGCACAGTGCGCATGGGAAGAGAACGGGGGCTGCTTGCAAGACTGGTTTTTACAGTGACCTTGTGTGCACTGTGGCGATGACGCTGTTTACCGGAAGTATGGCACAAACCTCATAGAGGCGCCTATCCCACACTGCAGAAAATGCGGCTCATTGTGTGGAATTACCTAGATCAGCAGCTGGAAACGCACGGCCAAGACGCTTTCCTTCGGCGATGGTACACACGTTTTTTCAGAGAAAGAGAGGGACAGCTGAAGTTTCTAGTTGTTCCGTACTAGCCATCCACCCAATCAAGTACGCATGCATACGTGGTATTTTGTAGAATGTAATCAACTTGAATCATTTCAGTTTTCCTTTGACTTGTAACACTTGGATACCCTGTGATTAATTAGATTTTGGTGCTCATTAGTAAGATGCATACACTGTCTTTACTAGTTTTCGAGGTTTCATTTGTGTATGTACAAGTTAAGTTTAACACACACTTCTCTTTCTCAATCGCCGAACGCCAACAGCTCATCATGCCCCTTGTAAGATGAATGCCACAGCCGCCATCTTACGGTGGGAAAGGCTTCACTCGTGGGCAAGAATTTTCACTCCCGCAATTTTTTATAACCTCCTTGCACCATTTCAGTTTTCTCTGTGACTGTGCTGTGGGTTCCAAGCAGGCCTGGGGCTTTTTTTTTTTTCAAGCCCATGATAATTGGTTTGCTAGCAGTTTTCCTGAGCTTCTTCAGAAAACAGTGCCAGTTTCTTTCTGTACCTATATATGGGCCTATATACGCAGCTATGTGGTTGGAGGTGGTTACGTCTTTGTTGCTTACTGATGACATTTTTCGTGGGTGTTTTCAACATGACCTTCGTGTGTTACTTGAAATTCTTGTATACTCCACGAATGAAAGTTTGTCAATGCTCGAGTCATTCCGTATATTAGAGTCCACGTACGGCGCGTCGTTAAAAGAATTATCAACTCGTTGAATCGTCGTTCGGAGCGTAGTTCGATAACGCTAACGACGAGAGCTCAGACTAGTGTTTTTGCATGAGTGTCCTTGAGGCCATTCATATCTTCGCGTTATTTGGTGATATGAGGCCATGGTGCTTCGTGTTGTGTCGCTTGTGTAGTCGAGAGTCCTGAGCGTACAAGATAGGGGCATTAGGCACGCCTTTTACAGGTCAGAACAGCCTCAAATCTAACTGATGTTGAAAGTTACAATGTGGGTTTGTTGGTGATGCATTTCAAAGAAGTTGGCGTTGTACGAACCACTGAGAACTAACGACATTCCAAATCCAACGATCGCTCACAGTTCAATCTATATACAATACTTAGTCAACAAACGCCACTTTGAGTGCCAGTTCTGTCCCCGTACTTTCTTTCCTTCGTGCGTATGCTTAAATGTGGCTGCAACCACTCGACATAAGCGATAGAGCTGGTCTTGGTGGCATACCTGATGGGTATGCACATCCAAGACAACGGCATCTGAGCCGTGGAAGATATATCACAGCTGAGACTTGTCATGGTCAAAGAAAAAACTGCTTCTCTTCGAATATCTAGAAATTGTGATGGTCAATAACTTTTGTGTTAGGCCGATGCTACGAAGGCCTGATTGGGTTGAAATGGGGCGGAAACAAAAAAGGAGAATAAAGAGATTGTGCTTTTAGTCTTTACTTGGTTGTCGTGGAACGCTACACATTCATTGAAGTGAAGGGGCATCTTGGGGGAATACTTACCAGTGTCATCTTTCATCCGTACAGTATCTACAAAATCGAGCTATTCGCGCTATTTTTAACTGTTCTCGCGACAGTAGCGCCGCTCCCCTTCTTCAATGCAATAAAATCTTAAATGTTAACTATCTATTAGGGTTTAATCTAATTATGTTTTTGCATAAACAAATAAGAAATCAACTTTCTGCTAACTTCATTAATCCTAAAATGTTAGTTAATACTAACACTACCAGGTTTGCGGCTAATAATAACTTTTTACTTCCTAAGGTTCGTACTAACTATGGTAAATCATCTTCACTCTTCTGTACCATCACCATATGGAATAATTTGCCAACTTCGCTAAAATGCAAAGTTTCTTTATTTTCTTTTAAAAACTCATTAAAAGAGTACCTGTTAAATAGTTGATCTATCATCTTGTTTGTGTTGTTTTATGCTGTATTATTCGTTTTTTGATTCCATGCCTTTTTGTTTTCATTCTGCTTTACATATTTTTGCTTATACGATTCTAACAGCTGCTCGTGCTTTTATTATTTGTAATGATCACCGAGGGTCCCGTTGCAGTCTTGTACTTTGGGACCCTCTTCTGTATATTTTACTCCCTGTAACATCCTTTTATGACATGATAATAAACTGATTGATTGATTGATTGATTGAAGGAAGAGGGGCTTACGAGCTAGATGGCTGGGGCCCCATGTCCAAGACACCACTTGCATGTGCCGCCATCCGGGCGTGGTTCAGAGGTGCTAAGGGAATTCTTTCACACTGCTCCAAAGATTTTTCTATTTTGCACAAACGCGGTAAACGATTGAATTTATTTTTCATTTTATTGCAATTTTACAAGATATGGTACATGGTCGGTCGTGAGTCGTGACACCACAGAGAATCACGGCTATACAAGGTTGGATTAACTTTGTTAAATAAAAAAAAAGATCGGGATAAACTTCCGTTAAACAAGCTACATTGAACATAGGGTTGGCAGATCCCAATTTAGCTTATTCACTTCTAAAGATATCTTTGCTGCTGTAGCTTAGTTTCACAAGATTTGCTTGTAATATAAAGGTGCACAGCTTTTTCTGCATTGAAGATAATTCAGTCATTGGCAATTCAGTTGTGTATTAAAACCGCTCATATCAGAACCATCAAGTTATGGTATGCTTTATGAACATTCAAAATGTCCGCTTTCTTTAAAAGAAATGTTTACTGACCTTCATAGCTTGTCTGTTTTGTATAGAAATAAAAAGCGCATTGTCTCAAGCGTTCAATCTCTCAGCGGTTTCACTGAGAGGTGAGCAGAAATAAAATAAACAGAATTTTTCGATCGGCAATCTATCTTCTACCATTGGTGTGATGAACTCTCGGAGCATTGGTTGGTGGAGAACGATGGTGATTGTATGGCCGGTGCGAGCTTAAAAGTGACACCACGCAAAGTTTTTGCCGGCTTTATGAAATTTTCCTTGATAATATGGCCAGCCGCAATGCTCGCGGTACTCTTTCGTGGGCAGACAGTCATGCAGGCAGCCGAACATGACACAGGCACCACCACCACGAGCCACTTTGAATTAGGGAGTGAGAAAAAAGGAAATATTATCATTTGGCATTATGTGAAGCTGCCTAAAGTGCGTGAAGTACGTCATTTTATAAATGTTTGCGTTTAAGCAAAATCAGTTTACTTGCGGTGAACTCTTTTGCCGCCAATATTCTCAGCCACACCGCTGTTTAGTGAAGGCAGAAGTCATTCTTTGTAGAGTTTGAACACAACATCAAAATATATTTCATATTTTAAAGACAAAAGCGCGCTTTTAACCGAAATGTGGTGATCTAATGTCTCATAATTGCTACAATCAGAAAGAATCCACTTAACGTTTCCTTGAACAGGCAGTACTGATATGAAAATTTTATTTTTTAGCCTATTCTGCATAGTGCTTCGTAAAAAAAGATTGCAAAAGTAGCACCATTTATATTTGCTTTTTGCTTAGCCCTAGTCTTTCATGAGTAAGAGCTGCGGAAATTTCAACGAGCTTTTGTCACGGCAGAATATTGTCGTGCAGTTTGAACAGAGCGCACCAGCATTCAGCTCGTGGTTCATGTTCTGCAGAGGAATTCCAACGCACGTGCTTTGGGGCGCATCAAACGAAGAACAACAAAAAACTTCACAGCTAAACTTTACCAGGCAATTTTATCCAATAACAAAAATTGAAATGTGTTGTACGTGAAAAAAATATTGCGATGAGTAAGGTTACAGTGCTAATTAAGAACCACGTGACACAAAACGTGGGACAATGCACCTTGCAAATAAGGTTACTGAGTTAAAAATGCTGTTTATCTTTGTAATTTCGCTGCTAGGAGCAAGCTCATGTCAGAAAGAGCAGAGAGCGAAACGTATCCAGCAATGAAACATTTCAGAAATGCAGAGCGCAATTCTCTGTGGCATTTATATGAGGTATACATTTCAGGCTTTGTACAAGAGTAACACTCTCGAGAGTTAGTAGCTAACATTAGTCAGACAATATACACGTAAATTGTAAGAGAAAAAGATTGGGCGTCAACTATTTTTGAACGTAAAAAGTGCGACGCTTTTTTCAGGCTCCCGAGAAAAACTATTTGTATCCTGAACAACAATTTTGTTCATAGATTCCGACCTTAGTGCAAGGTCCTTAAATCCAACCGGTTTCTACAGAAGACGTGAAACTAGCACAACAAAAAAGCAGCCATGCTATAGTCTACAAAGAGGCATCACATGAATATCCAGCCACGCTTTCTCCGGCGAAAGATATCTATTTTTGCCTGGGTACACGAAACTTTGAGTCAATACTCAGCGCACGGAGAATGACTTCCTGCTCCTAGCCCCAGAGCAAGCATGTCTTAGTCTTCCTATATTCCTCGGCTGATGCTCTGCTCATCAAGCATTTAAGTCGCCGCGGGCAATTGGAACGCTTCAATTGGCCATGTAGTTCAGTTCTAAGTCTTTCAATCTATTGGAACTTCCCACGTTTTATGTAGGAAAAGTAGTGAGCGGAATGTTTTTCTGTGGGAAGATAAGAACGTGCTTTCAAATTCTATATCTCGTGCATCAGTCCAACACAAGCCAATTCAACAATTGAGGGAGTATTGAATTACGTGACACTCAAATAAAGCACGCAAACCATACTACATGACAATTTTCCAAAATCTACCATTTTACCATCGAGTTGTTCGCAAATCACGCACAAACCAGAAGCGTTTTCAAGCTGCGCAAGCAAAACCTAAAGGATGCTCAATAAAGAGTTTTGTGGACTCATGGTCCGGTACAGTAAACGATGCTTGATTTACCGGTAGGCGACCATCCTGTGGGTAAGCTTGATACGCGGAGTTGTGCTTGTGAATAGATTCGGTGAATCTACAATCAATAGAAGAGCACGAGAGGAAACATGAGAGGAAGAGATCTCCTCTCAAGCCTTAAGCGCGCGAAGGATTCCTGGTCCCTCCTGGTATGCCCCTTGCTGCAGCAAACTGACTTGCACGACAATTAGCCTGTCGATGCCGCTATCTCTCAGTGACGCCTCATGCAGCAGTACGTGTAGTTGGTGCTTAGTTGACGGTATAAAAACACCATAGATGCATATGAACGCGAAGAACGATGCACATTACTGGCACACCAAAAAAGCACGAGAGAAAAACCACCTAACCGCGTCATCATCAATCAGACCACTGGTGGCCTCTAAGGTTAGCTTCAGAAACGTTGTCAGAGATAAGTGTGGAGATCATGCTGTGCTATGAGTATTGCCAGTGCCATTTAGTTGACGCTGGTAAGACGCTCTGATGCCAGCCTGGGGTTTAATGTCCCATAACCACCATAGGATTATGAGAGACGCCGTAGTGGAGGGCTCCGGAAATTTAGAGCACCTGTGATTATTGAACGTGCACCCAAATCTGAGTACATGAGCCTACAACATTTCCGCTTCCATCGGAACTGCAGTCACCGCAGCTGGGATTTGAGCCCGCGACCAGCGGGTCAGCAGCCGAGTATCTTAGCCACTGGAACACCGCGGTGGGGCCATTGATTGGTTGATTCTGAACAGGCCACACTATGATGCATTGACCACACTATGATGCACTATGATGCACTATGAGGCAATGAGACATTTTGCAACATCAGACAATAGTAGGCCACAAAAACTACCACTATCATGCACTAACCAACAGAAACGATCATTCAACCTTTGTTATGCAGCAGTAATAAACGACAGCGACAATAAAAAATCACTTACAAATACAACAGCGCTAGTCCACATTATGCAGTTTTAGCAACTATTTGCCGCCTTTCAGTCACCATAAGAGAATGTTTAAAACAAAAAAGAGCACTAGGTTACGTTTTACCAACTAAATCTTCGTTACCAAGCATTATTTTGCCAAGGCAATAGTTCCGCCAACATGGCCAACTTGGCTGGATCACACTACACTAAATAAAGCTTGCCCTAAAGGTTTTGGTTTTATTCGAGTGCATAGGTGTATTCCAATGTATATACGTGTGAGTTGTCATCATGGCACGTAGAGTTAGATATCACCGCTAAATGTTCGGAAAATTATACGTACATCTGAGGCCACGCCTGTGTAGTGCATGCAAGCAGCAGGTTTTCGCTCGGTGGCATGGAATCCTGAAGAACTTTCGGACTCTGAGGTGGTGTATAAGGAGCACGCGTGGTCTAGTTGTCACACTGACCGCGTCAGAGTCTGATACTCTCTCAAGGTATCGTGCCGCAGAACAAAAACCGACAGTTCGCGGGCTCTACACAGACGTGGCCGTGGCTGTACACGTAGTACAAGAAGGCAAAAGCGAGGCTGCAGTCGGGTAAGCAAGTGAACCGCAACAAGCAATAGTAAGATAGGAGCGTGTGGGTATTTTTTTTTTTGGTTGTCGTTATAGCCAGTTAACAATTCAATATACTATTTGAGAACAGTCAATGAAACTTCCCGCGATTTCTGAACAAGTGACATGTGGAGCAGGAATATAAACTCACGCCTACGGTTTACTTTCTGAAGCAGAGAAGCCTTTTTTTTATGTTATACTAAAACGCAGAATATGCACCAACCAGTTATTTAAATAAAAAGCGTGTGTCTGTGGGCCCAAGAACGTGTTTGTGTTTGTGGTATTGTATGATGAATTACACTGTTGGTGAACAATTTTAGGGAAGAATACTTGTTTTCGGTATTACTAAACAAATAGACGTAACGGGGAAATTGACATTCCTGACTGTAGTCACAGGTGACTGGATGATTTTGGTTATAGAAACGTATACGTCCCAAAGCGAAACAAAACAGTCATTGTAAACCCCTTCTTCATAAAGATTAGTATTCGGTAAAACTGAAACGTGTAGTCTTTGGAGCAATTGCATGTAGGCTGCATCTAAAAAAAAAACGCTTGTAGCGCCAAATAATTTTGGCATGTGTCTCCGCCATATGGCAACAATGTGAGAAATGCAGCTGAGGCTTGTCATAAATGTATGCGTCTGCTCCAAGAAAACAGTTTTTACTGAAAACAAAATCGGCTTTTTAAAAGAGATATTTAGAAAAAATTGTTGGGATGTAATGGCGTCAAGATGCAAATGAATGATATTGTAATTGTTTGTTCACTGTAGATTTCAAAGTTCTGTTGGCTACAGAGTGAAGTTTGCTCAAGTTAGTGCTTTTGCAAACTTACCCGTGATGCTTTTTCAAAAGTTATGAATAGTAGTTACCTATTTACAACGATCTCAACTCCTACCTTCAGTGTGAGGACTACCTTTAAAAATGATCATCAGTTGTTACAGTTCAAAATATAAAAAATTGTTACCAACTTTGCCTCACAAGAATCTTGCTCTTTGATTTAGAGCGTCGACTCCTTTCAAATAAGCAGGAGTTAAATAGTGAATGACATTCACACAAAACAGAAACTGGCTACGTTCGATATATATTTACAGGCTGAAAAGCAACATTTATAGGGGCGACAAAACCTCGGCTGAGTACACGCACCTACGAGAAGGACCACTGAGTATTTCATGAATCTCTCATAAAGAATATTCACCGAAGCAATCAAAAAAATGAATCATTGCTTTTCTACTCTGCTTCCTACAAAATATTTCTCGCAGTTCGCTTTGATACGATCAAAGAAGTCGATAATTTACACATACAAACAGAGCGGGTGGCTTATCCTTGCCTCCTAAATACGAGCACATTCATGGAAATTCGTCTCTGCTAGTGACACGTGCAAGTACATAGGGGTTCCGATTTTTTTTCTCCAGATAATATTTTCGCACACATTGAAAGCTGCCACATATTGTGAAACCCAATAAAACGAGAATGACGAGAAAAAAGAAAGCACAGATGAAAATAAGAACAAAAATTTTATGATATATGACTTAGAACGACCAGACACTTGTGTATTGGGAGCCTGGAGTCCCGAGAAGACGCTGCTGCATCTGCGAACCAAGGCTCTGTGCCGTGTCTGTGTTATCACCTGTCAGGGCTATCAGGGATAATAGGGCGAGAAAAGAACCAGGACATCATTGCGAAAGAAGAGTAATCTAATATTTTCGCCACTACAGCAGTTTCAAAGGGGGAAAAGGCCCAGTCATACAACGGTGAAATGGGCCAGAATGGTGAACCAAGACAAGTTTAATACTTTATTCGTTTTTTAGTTACCAACTCAATCACATTTATTATGTTCTCGGTGGTGAGACGTCGTGCGTAGTTCCGAGCAGGATGCTTCGGCATTCTACACCTGAAGGTTGACCACTGTGCAAAACTGCATCAGCACATTCTCTAAACCCATGTTTGTGCTCTTTTTTGCTATGCTGCTTCCCCAACAAGGCATTCTGAATAGCCTGTATGAACTGCAATTTTGTGGGAGGCAAAGGGACTACTCTTACGTTCACACATTGTCGTATTCATTCAGTCTGTGCGCAAACATGCGTAAATGCGGAATAACCACGACTCTACTTGCACCAGCTAGAAGCTGGCTAGTGGGTGTCCTTTTTAAAGAGTTCAACTTGAGACGGCTGCCATCAACGCTGACAAAGGCACGCTTAGTGTAACGCATGGACTTAAGACGGCGAATATGGTCGTCAAAAGTTTTGCTCATGCGCTGAGAACATGATTGCGTGGCTGCTGAGCAAACAAGTGTTTGCTATACCATCTTTATCAACTTGGAGTGAGCAGACTGATAAGGAAGCAGTGGCATGTTGGCCCTAGGTTCGTACTTTCAGTTAATGCGTTCATTATGTAATCAAAGCCTCATGTCCTGAAACCAAATAGTACCGTCATACGACAATTCAGATGTTACAACTAGTGAAAATAAGCCCTCGCCTACGATGAAAGTTGTGTTAGTGGCTGAGAAATCAGAATGGTCAGCGCGGCAGCCAATAAAATTTGCTAAATCACTAACATGTCTAAACATTCTAGCAATCCTGAAATATGGCAGCAGATCCTGCGTTTTTGCGAAGTGTGAGCTAAATATAAATCACCGAGACCTAGCTGCAATACTAGAGCCCATGCAAATTACCTGCTTCTGAGCAAAAGGTCGCTGTTTGTATAGAATACAAATACATCGTAGATGAATGAAAAGTTCTAAAAATTTCTGGTTTTACTTTCTGACAACGTTCATGACACACCGACAATTCTAAACCATTCATTACTATAGTGAACACAACAGAGCAGACTACTGTGTGGCGGGGAGAAGAACAGATCTGCAATGTCTATGAAAAAAGCAATGAAGTGCTAATTTCTTGACGATCTGAGTTAGTACGAAACAATGTCCGAGCTTTTCACGAGGAGCGCATTCTGAACTGATAACGTGTTGGGCATTTTTATTATAACAAGGCAACATGTTTTTGCCAGGTGCTATTTTTTCGCCTGATGGTTCGGGAAAGTGCGCCCACATTATGCGTTTTTACGCTATGGTACACGTCACGGCAATCACATGTACTATTACCTGAGCGGTCATGCAACGCTTTTTGAGCATGGTCAGAAAACGCTGAAAATTGGCAGTCGATGCTCCCGAGAACACAAGGTCGAAAGAATTTAGCCAAGCAGGTGGCGTGAAACTTGGAATGAGTTCCAGTATTACGCTATAAATAGCGCATCCTCTTCCGAAAAATGACGCTACACACACATACCTTGCTGTATCGCAGATCTAAGTATCACCATTGGCTGATTTAAGCATGACGCGGCGGGGAGTTACTGGGGCCAGCGCAGGAGGCCGCAAGCTGTCCACTCGTGCAGCGTGATAGCACTGGAAAGCTGAGGTTTCGGGAAAAAAATAAAAAGTACTCAAGGTCTAAACGCGCACGTGACATATTTTCTTCCTATGTACTATCCCTCTTTGCGTAGCTTTCAGCCCTTTCGTGGAGATGAGATATGATAAAAAGCAATTACAGTATGCGAAAAATATTTGTAAGTCCGCTTGTACCGGAAGGATATAAAACCTTTTTTACGGTGGTGAATTCGTGAAGCATTATGCTCTTTTACTGAATTCATTGCATGGCCAGTTAGAAAAGTGTTGCACGTGCCTCTTTTGGAACACTACCTATGATCAGCCGTTTGCAGAATGTTGTTGAAAAGCACTATTGACGGCGTCAAGGGCGTTTGCGTTAAAGTCACTGTGAGTCAATATCGTCGAGCAGCTCTACTTGTCAGTACGTATTACACAGTGTTGGTTAACTTCGAAAATGAAACTACTGACTTTACAAATACTTTGGCTACGGGCAGTTCGTTCAAGTTCCAAGCGTCTCCGCCAGCCGACACACAACAGGCTACGTCTAGCACCTTGTAGTAAACTTGTCTGGTGAGAATGAGAAGTGCTGCAGAGCGGTCCTCCTCTTCACATCATTCAATTTGGTCTCAAGGTGAGGGCGTGCTTCAATTCATGAGGTAAACTTCGCTTCTGAAGTCAGTGGACATTTCCTCTAGACGCAGTGGGCTTAGCGAGGTTTCATTGAAGTTTCTTGAGCTATCACAGTCACAATAAATAAGTCGTGCGTTCAGAGATTTTTCAACACTCCCCGGGATGACTGAACACCAGGTAGGGGCCACTAATGGTCCTTACTTGTGCATTAACACGTCTTCAGTGCCGACGCACCAGACGAAGCCATTCAGACCATTAAATCTTGCATAGGAAAATTACGTGGTTCACTCAAAGTCTCGTTCCGAGTATGAAAAAAAAAGACATCAAGATATCTCAACAGCAGAAAAGATGAACGCCATCATGGTCATTGGCTTCCAGAGAATATGTAGAAAGGGGCCCAATGAAGTAAAACTTAAGCGTGGTAACGTAGCATTTTGGGTGTGTTGGTAGGTCGTACTGAGTCCTATACAGCATTAAAAAAAGCACGCACAGAAACCGACGTGACATACATTGGTGATAACTCGGTGAATTCAAAAACTGCTCGCACTGATGATGGTTGTGAAGTTGCTTTTATATGTGGTTTCGTGCTTTCCATACAAGAATTGCTTTGAGTTAGCAACTTCGCTTAGGCGAATTTGAAAACTGCTTGCAATGTTGATGGCTGGAAAAATGCCTTTATACGTGTTTCCGCGCTTTCCAAATAAATATTGTTGTAAGTTAGCGCCAGTGTGTGCTACGTCTTTTTCTGTCCGTGCTTTTTTTTGCACTATACGTAGCAGGCTAACTCCTTACAGGAGTAAGTAGTCGACTGTTTCAAACTACACTTATCTTTCAGCCTATCAATCAAGTAAACTTCTGTTCTTTCACCGGCTAGCTCCCCTTGGCTGTCACTAACAATTCAACACACCCGAAAAGTTGGCTTGTACGTGGTATAGTCAATGCCATTTGCAATAGCACTTGAATCACTGCAGTGTCTGCAGTGGACATCTAAAAATCCTCCCTTTTTTCTGACGGTGTCATTTTGCTTCACGTTGTTATCCTTTAATTGGCTGTGTTCTAGACAGCGTCGGCTAGGCGTGAACACAAGGCTTCAGCACAATTAATTGTCCAATTTCTACACCCTTACCATTAGGCAGCGGCTTAGAATGATGTCCATTTATTCTAAAAAAGGGGCACAAAATGACAAAATAGCAGACAAGCATACTGAACTTTTGTCACTAGGTCTTCAGCACAATAATTCTTTCTTTATGAAAAGCCTTCTCCACTTCCAAGTCTTATAGATCCGCCTTTTTTTCGAAGACTGACGCCCCACCGCAGTAGCCTAGTCACCAAGGTACTCTGTTGCTGACCCGCTGGTGACGGGAAGGAATCGTGGCCGCGGCGGCTGTATTTTCGATGAAGGATCAAACGCTCTAGACCCATCTGCTCAGATTTAGGTGCACGTTGAAGAACCGCAGGTGGCCGAAATTTCCGGAGCCCTCCAATTGTGGTATCTCCCACAAACATATGGTGATTCCTGGATGCTAAACCCCACATATCTATCATTTTCGAAGAAATACCGTAGCATCAGTGAAACAGGAGTAATCAGGTGAAAAATTTTGACGATGTTAGAGGGGGAAGTTTACTTGAATGCTTGTAATGAGCAATCGGACGAAAGCTCTTCGGAGCAACCGCATAAAATAAACATTTTCAAAGACACAGTGAACGCACAATGCGGGGACAATCAGGACTTCCACAAGGGCGCATAAATAACCTCGGGGCCCTTGAGCGTGCTCAGCGCTGAGAGTAAGCGCATGCACTCATCTTCGTGCACGCCCCGGAACTAGGGCGAGCAGTCAATTCTTCATTTTTTGTTTTCTTTGAATGAAACTGGCTGTTTATTTTCTGCGAGTTTGATTGCCAAAGCGCAAGTGGAAATGTTATTTAGAGCAAATGTACATTTGTAATAAAAAGAATGACCAATAATAAAAATTTGCTTGGATATGCCCCATCGCACTTTTGATGACGTGTGACATTTATTTCTTTAATGTACATATGTAAAACGATATGCTTGCAAGAATTAAACTTTCCATCTATAAAAAGTGAATACCCCCAATGTGATGCATTCTAGGTGGTCGGAGGCAGGTTTTCACACACAAAAAAAGACTCATATAAAATGCTATTCGAAGAGTCACACCTGGAGTTTTCAAGGAAGGCCACACCCTTAAGCTATATTTGGTAGTTGGGATTAATTTGTCGCTAGTGATTGCTTTTTTGATATCTCTTCGATAAAATTCTAAAAGTGTACAGTGCGAAAATATCAGCACAACACGACGTAAGAAGAGGTTGTGATAAAAAAAGGCGACAATAACTAACTGTGCCACCATTGTTAACGCTGGAACTAAGGCACAGTACAGATAAATGAGCGCTCCTAGACGCCTTTATCTGAGTACAAATTAGTAATATTCTTGCTCGCAAATCTTGTAAACACATAGATTTATGATTGCTTTCTGGCATTTCAAATGTTCATGCATGAAACGACCAGGTCTGCCAGAGCCTAAAATGAATGACTTTAAAATGAATTGAGGCCATCGAAGAAAAGAAACTCTCTGTTAGTGAGACTCATAATGTGCACGCACATTTGTTTTTGCTCTTCTTTATTATGAATGCCTCAAGTATTCTTTCTCCTAATGTATCAAATATTTTTGAATTACCATATCTACATGCTGCTCCTACAGCGCCAGTCGATGTGGCTACCTGCCTTTCCTCGCAACGTGCGCTCACTGGTGATCAAGGAAAATTGTGTAGGGGTTTGGTGCAGTGAGATAAAGGTGCGGGCACAATCCTGCATGTCGAATGGCACAGAGACCACCTGCTTATGCAGGCTTACATCGCGCTACGTGCGACTTCTTAAGAGCTTGCTCGTGTTCAGTTAAAAAACTAAGAAACGTACCTTAGTTACACATAACACAAATGAAACAGAGCGCGGCAATTGCCTGCAAATTATGCAGGGCTAGATCCGCCGGCTACCTACAACATCCAATTGTGATCCTAATCCTCCCCTAGAACCATGGAAGTCCTGCCCTAACACTCCGGAGACCAAGAACTCTAGAAGTTTTTGATTTCCCTAGTGCCGTCGTCTAACCTGCACGACAAAGATATCTAACCACCCCTGGCTAGATTTAAATGCCATTTCGCTGAAGAATGACCCCTCTAGTGCCCCTCTCAACTGCATTGGCAAATTCTCTCTTGACAAGTGAGTACTGAAAAGCACGCTGAAGGTTCTCTCCTAAAAGTCAGCTAGCTGAATAGATGCAGAGTCACTGCAATCCAGTGCTCTCGCCTAAAAAGGGAAGTACCTGCAATACGAAGAAGTTTACGTGACTTCTAAATATCAAGTTCTCCACATTCCTTTATTTGGAGGCCAGCAGGCGTGCGCGGTGGCAATGGTTGCAAGCACATGTTGTTTACCGCCAGTTATGTTTGTCCTAACGGCCCCCTCCGTACGGCTAGCGACGAGGGCGGCTGCGAAATGTACGCAGCTATGTTTGTTGAATGCGTCATTGCGTGAATACACTATGTAACAGATAATTAAAGTGATGTAAAACATGTGCCTGACAGATTTCATGGGTATTTTGTTTCATGCGCTAGCAAGTGCTGGAGCTTCGAATGGCTTTATGTTAATATGCAATTCTCCTCACTCCTCTCCCTCTCACTTGCTTTCAGGAAACAAGCGGTATTCTAGTTACAGATACAATGGATTCGCTCTCAGTTCTCTTTCCTGCACTGCTCACTGCCCGATGCCCTTGTTTTCTCAAAAGAATTTTCCATGAGTGTACCTCAGACAGCCTCGGCAAGGTCTAGCCAAAAAAATGATTGGGGCGAAATGTGGTCAGACATGCGGGTTCAGTTATGCGTTCATATGTGTGCGTGTATATGTGCTCAGAAAAAAAATGGGGGCTTTGAACCCATAAAACTTCACCCCACCTCTTCTCGGTTACACAAAGGAGAGCCAATCTATCAGCAGCTCCCAACTCTGTGACTTGCTCTCTTTCCCGCTATGTACCCGATTCTCTAGTCCTCTCTTGAGGGATTCCCCTTACCACTCTCCGAAGGCGGTGATCTCAGCTCCTGTAAAGACTACAGAAAATAGCGCCAATTTTTACTCTTACTGCTTTGTTCGTAAGTATGCTGGGCATTTGACATATATGTTTTTTTAGGGTACGCAATGGCGTTCGCGTCAGACTACCTACAACGTGTGTTATAGTTTACACACTGTTCCCATTAACTTTACCGTTTTTTGTTTATCTACTGTATAATTACAATGCTTTTTTACTTAAGGTCCAAACACTGCATTTGTGCAAAGCCATGTTCCTGATATTGTTCCCCTTATGAAACACCTTGTATATACATTTAAGGGTTAATCTACTCAGATGTTTCGGAAATGGGTTTACATGTTATAACAGGTGACAAAACTAATTTCGTGTGTTTAAATAGGAAATGGTACTTTTACATGAAAGGCCACTAATGTGACGCACATGCGTATTTCAGGTGGACGTCCACATAACAAGAAAAAGCCAAATAGTGCCCCAATGTGCTTGCGCTGCCAAGAGTTGTGAGAAAAACTAGCAACAATAAACTTCATTATTGGAAAGGGTAATATTGCTGGAGTTTACAAAGCCATTGAGACCTTTTGAATTGACACTGCTCCTTTGTAGTTTTTTGTTACATTCGTTCTTATTTGCTACATTTTTCTGTATTTATAATGAAGAAAGCTTTCACGACAATTGTAGCTTTCAAACAGCAGTCGTGTCGTTCATATCATTCTTTATATAGCTGTGGTGGCACTGTGATATGGTATGACGTACCGTATCCAGCCAGCCTAGTATACACACCTGTTTAAGGGAGCATGGTTTCTCTTGTGAGACGCAATGGTTTGCCACAAGCGCATTTCACTATGTACAAGGTTGCCGAGCATTATGAACGGTCACAGCCGTATCTGTCCGAAAGAATTAATTCGTGTGAATTACCAAGATTAAATAAGGTTTTTTCATTAAATAAAGTTTTTTCAATAAATAAAGTTTTTTCATTCCATTCCATTACCAAGACTTTTCGTATGTTGTACGATGAGGGTGCTAAACAAAACCAAATACTGTTCTGATGGTGTTACTACAATTTTTTGTAAAACTTGCTAAGCACTGGCATCGTCACAAAAAATTCATCGACCTAAAACTTATCATTCGCATCATTAATTCATTTAAAAAATTTCCTAGAACGCACTTTTTGGTCAGACCCGAATACATCTTACCACATTATTCGGAATGTACATATTGTTTGTAAGCAATATCCTCTCAACTTAGCTTCAAGATCGCCAAGCAGTGAAAAGTCTTCTGGGGCAGGATTCCAAGTATGCAGTGAATGGTGCACAGTGCATGTTGCGAAGACGAAAATGCATGAGTCAGGAAGGGCGTTGACATGGTACGGTATTCATATCTGTTTTTTTTCCACAGTTGAGCACTCCAACTGAACACTGTATCATTAAATCAGGTAGAATTTTCTGATAGACTCCCCTTTTTGCCATGCAACCAATTGATTGTCGAGTGAATCGCTCACTTTTTTTTCTAACAAGGGTCTACTGACGAGGTTCCAAGTCTACTTTTTGCCACAGCAGCACCTTGTTTTCAAAATCGAAGCCATAAATACACGTCTCACCAGATGTTACGCCATTTCTGCCAACCCAATGGAGAACTTGGCACACGCACGAGGTGCTCGCTAAGTATTTTAGTTATCGTTTTAGTGCTAATCCAACAAGCAGAGAGTGGGCACGTGATCTTTTATGTATTTAACCTGCAATCTAATGGTCAGATGAAAACACGGCTAATTGCAGTTGTCTAAGCTTGCCGCTATGCATGCTTTGTGCCCTTATCACTCCCTCTCTCTCTCAGCTGGCTAGCTATTTGATCTTTTCGATAAGAACGTTTCTATCAAGAATTGGCAATTTTCTAGGGCTGCAGTTTTTTTTTCGAACAGACGCTATATTTCTAGAATTACGTGTCAGCTTTACGCCACCTCATTAGCCTATTGCGGCAGCGTAACTACTGCAGCAGCGTTTCCTTATGACACGCAGTTATATTATGAATTCCGCATGCGATAACTACGAGAACGTCTGTATGTGAATACTCTAATGTTGAACTTTGTTATTCAAGTACTACTTAGATTTGTGTATTGTGTATTCGATTAGTTGGAAACATGAATGTTTCCCGTCGAGTATCCCAGGATATTTTTTCAAAAGGAGAGCTCTTTAAGCTTTTAGTTGTGTCTGGTAGGGCGAACAGACATTATGATCATGAATCAGCAGACGCTGGCTTCGTGATTTCAAACTTCTGCTGTGGGCCACAACCCACGCCCTGATTGGTCCACTGTGGAATGCGAAAGCTATGATGACCGAGTATCTTACGTAGTTAAATATGACGTAACATGACACAACAACGAACCACAAAACCTAAATCACCTGACGTCACGTAACCACTATTCACGGGCATGAAATCACGTGACACCACGTAAGCACTACTCACACGGTGAAAAACGTGGAATAAACAGTCATGTGATCAATTGATTGATTGATTTATATGTGGGGTTTAACGTCCCAAAACCACCATATGATTATGAGAGACGCCGTAGTGGAGGGCTCCGGAAACTTTGACCACCTGGGGTTCCTTAACGTGCACCCAAATCTGAGCACACGGGCATACAACGTTTCCGCCTCCATCGGAAACGCAGCCGCCACACCCGGGATTTGATCCCGCGACCTGCGGGTCAGCAGCCGGGTACCTTAGCCCCTAGACCACCACGGCGGGGCCAGTCTTGTGATCAAAACCTCTAACATCGTGCCATAGGTACTCAAGGAATTTAGAGTCACGTAATATTCAGTCATGTCACTAAATCGCGGAACTTCATACAATAAATATTACCGTGAAAAAAATTGCATTACAACAGGTAACTAGTACCGTGACTCAAATCAAGCAATATTCCAGTAACTGCTAGCGGGAATGCTGCTGCATACCTTACTTTGCCCGTCATCTTCACGGCGTTCTTTCAGTAGCAGCGCCGTCAATAAGGCCATATCTCTGCAATTAGTGTCGCTACGGCATTGTCAATTTGACATCGCCATCATGCCTGTCATTATTACTGGTCGATATTCTTATCAGTCTTAGTCAAATCGTGGACAGGCTACACGCCTGCAGGCATGAAAATATGTCAAATTATCGCCACTTCTACGCGTGTCCCAGCGAAACCAGCCCAATTTGACGGGGCCTTCAGAATAGCCGGGACAAGGATTAGCTGGGACTCTAGGTCAAATTTTTTTTCTGGCAAGATAAGGCCTGCGGTTAGGCGTGACATTTCCGTAGGCGGCCCGGCCTGACGCGGTGGCGGGAAAAAGCAGTGTTCTACACTTGGTTGGTGGTTTCTCGCCGATAATGCGGCGGATAATACGACTATAGGTAATTATAGAACCGTTACTATCACAATCATCTACATTAGCGAGATTAACATTCAAAGCACGCACGGCCCTCGAATCGAATTTGGGCCCGCATGCACGTGAAGCAGATGTCTTACCCATTGCACCACAGCACCACCGCATGAAGACGAGTCTTTCTTGCGGGTATATAACTGCCAAGTGAATGTTTGAAAACCGGCGGTGGAACCATAAACTGTTTTTGTGCCATATGCAAGCATTTGATTAGCAAATAGTTTGTAGGCGTTCATGAACCCGAGACAACCACGGTGAGCGCTTTCGGCTCCAGCTTCGGTTTGTGGTGCACCGTTTCACAAGAACAATTAACGTGTGTTTGTGCGTCGTTTTAGTACTTCCCGTGAACCGCCGGTGTTACGCTCACTAAAATTCGCCGACTAGGCTGTGTTCGGCTGTCCAAACCTGCATGCGTATGTTTCTCGTACGTGCGTGTGCTGCGAGAAATTTCGCTGACTTGTGTCGAGAGGTACACGCGTGTCAGTGACAGCAGCCTATTCTCAACTGTTTGAAGACAATCCGCTTTCGCATGCAGACGTTGCATGGGTATTTTAGCGTGCCTACTTTTACCTTTGTATTTCGTACGCGTGAACGGCCGCTAGCTGCACGCCTGGCCAGCAGCGCCTTTTTAGCATTTTGACGATTACTTATTTCTGCAATTAGAAGTTACGCGCATTATTTCATGATATAGAGTGGTTTTTAATCTTTTTAGTCTTTAGCTGATCTCATTTGCGGGGAGTGGCTACTCATACCTTTATTCAGCATCACCCCTGTTCAAGTGAATGCTTAAACGCGCGCCAAGATAAAGTATGACCTACGCAAACTAGCGATGGACGGGTTTGTCTCGCGTCAAATTAATAAAGCTTTTGCACATCTCTTTCGCTAATTTCCGCATTCAGTAGGGGTCAAAAAGTGGTGCAGAGCGAACCTCAAAATCTTTATTATTTCAGCAGGCAGTTGCTCTTTAGAAAATGGGGATTTTTATAGCTAGTACATTATCGCCACAGCAGTAGATTGGTTGTCGTGGTCGTAATTCACTGTTACAAATCCTTGCTGGAATATGAGAACTGTACTTAATATTCAAAACAGTGAGCAAATGTCGGTCACATACCCCCCTCCTGCTTTTTTCTGCACCTGAATTCTGACTTCTGTACTTGATGTTCACCATCAAATTACGCAGCCGCTAATCAAACATCAACCAACCGATTTTCAATTTGGATCTTTCTCTGTCTCACTGTCTTTGGTTTGTTCTTTTTTTGCCATGCTTTCCTGAAATCACGAGTTCAAGTTGCTTCGTAGAACACGAGCATCAACATCCATATGCCAGTGTTTCAGTAAGCTGTCGCGCATGCACTAGTACTCTTTTTTTTAGTGCATTACACAATGTCTTACCTCGACAACTGATAAACGAAAAGTTGCTTGTACTTTTTAATTGAAATCGGAAGAGTAACACTGGGACTGCACGTCCCAGTGTTTGCTCAAATACAGCGAGATGTATGATATCTTGAATAAAGTGTGCCGCAAGGCACCGGGAAAACTTTCCGTCCCAGACCATCTTGTAGAAAAGCGATCATCACAAAACAGTGGGACCAAATGGCGACGCACAAATGCCACTGCATGCAGGCGACGGTGAACGTGAACGGTGGGCGCGCCGAGCTGATGAGGCGGTGGAAAAGAAGGGGGGAGGGGAGTTGCTTTTTTTTTACCACGCTCGCGCTTGTCGTTCAACGGTTCTGCGTAAGTTGATGCCGGCTCCTGGCGCCGTGACAGAAATGGCGGCTCTCCCTTTTTTTTCTTTGTTTCCTTTTTGCGCGATCTCTTACCGGCTGTAGGTGTTACTTCAGTGCCGCGCGGCAGTCACGGTGACTTTTATTGCTTGACTCCCTATAGACAGGGTTTTAGTCAGTAAGCAGGAGCGTGCCCCTTATACCCATTTCGTTATCGGGCACCTGACTAAGAGTGTAGGCACACACAGTTGCGTGAGACAGACGGTTGCTTACTTGACTCACAATATACGTTAGATTAAACATATGTTACACAATAGAGCGACTTTTCTCGTGTTGTCGGCCATACTTTATTCTAATTGTTGTTTTATGTTGTTACCAATAAACATAACCTGATTGACCCAATATTCTTATCTGCTTCAAAATATTTATTAAAATTACTTGCATTCAAACATATGGTGGCAAAAGTGCTTGAATACTTGTGAACAACCTTGAAAACAAGAAATCGTTTTCATAAACGCATTACGCTGCTTAAGTTTGTTTAATAGTTCCTAACTGTTCATTTATTTTTCTTCGACTCTATCTTTGAGGGAATGCGCCAGCGTTGTCACAAAAGTTTGTGTCTTGGCTGAGCAGATGAATATTAAAACCTCGAACGATTGTTATAACATTCCTTCAACAGACTGACCTTGCATCTCTAATAGCTAAGCACAGTGTCTATTATTTCCCTGTCTCGGATGAAGCTAAGTGTCACGACGCATACGGCACATGGACCGTGTAAGACTCTAACAAATACTTTGGCCAATTGAAGAAAGGAAATACTAGGCCGGCACATATCTAGCACGTCGGTGTTGACGTTCGATTTCAGGCGCTGCGCTTGCTCTTCCATCTCTTTGCAAAGAAGAGAAGGAGCGAAAATGCCTGAAAGCGAAGGAGGATATAACGCTATGTTTGGGCTGCCGTCTTCTATGCTTCAGCAGAAATTGATGGTGGTCTCTTTGCAAGTGGGGTCTCATAGTGTGAGCTGCGAAATGAGCTGCTGTCGCGTGCAGTCTTCGTCAACTTCGTGTCCAACTTGGCGGTTAGCGTGTTTGAGTTTGAGGAGGTAGTGAATGCGATTGCCATGAGCATAGCTAACGCCCTATCACCGCGACTTATGTTAGGACCACACAGCTATAGCTTTTCAGAAGCCCTTTGTTGCGCTTCTACAAACTTTGATAGGTAATATCATCCTATCGGACACTGCAGATAAGACAACTGGGCTTTTTTTTCTTTGTGTCGTTTCTGCCTTTTTTTTTGTAGCTTGTTTACATTTCACCGCTTCAATCAGTGCTGAGTGGCTAGGGTAGGCGTTATACTTAATATTTGACTTCAATACCCTGAAAGGCTGAGAATAGGGAACTCTTCAGCAGATCAAAGAATCCAATTGCTCTTGAAGAGGGACATTAACAGCAAGCATCACACATAGCTTGACGCCTATAGTTACAAGGCATAAATCGTAGTAGAGAGACATCACTGCTTTTCTAAAACTGCAGTGTACGTACATAATATTTGGACAAGCTCCTCGTTGATGACAAAAGACGTCGTTTTATTGGTAGATATGATTTTCTGCGCCCTTTCAAAAGCCGATTCCCGTGCCAGAACTGAAGAAGAAAAGTCACTTCAAATAACCCTGCCGCATTATCACTGATTACCTTCAAACAACATGCTTAACATTATGCCTGGTGTGCTCGACAGATAAGCTAAAAAGATAAGCCCAGTAGTTGCTAGTTGTTTCGAGGTCCTCAGCTTTCAAATGTGAAACTTTTTTCAGCAAACTTAGACTACTTTGAGCACATCTATCTATCTATCTATCTATCTATCTATCTATCTATCTATCTATCTAGCAGCCTACTAGTTCTAGCTTTTCGGGCCGTTCCGATATTGGTAATATTGATTGATATGTGGGGTTTAACGTCCCAAAATCAGCATATGATTATGAGAGACGCCGTAGTGGAGGGCTCCGGAAATTTTGACCACCTGGGGTTCTTTAACGTGCACCCAAATCTGAGCACACGGGCCTACAACATTTCCGCCTCCATCGGAAATGATATTGGTAATATTACCAAAATTTCCATAGCATAACTGACTGTATGACAATCCTAACTAATTATTACATGAAAATGATGGTATGTACGCCAAGATTATCATGATTCAGAATTTTGGGTCTTGCTTCGCTTACGGTGCTTTCGTGGACATGATATTATAGAAAACTGGTAGGGTATCGCAAGACTGCATGACAAATCCTAACGTGGAAATAATGACATGCATGTCATATAAGTGTTGACTACACGCACACTCGTGGTGCGCTCCTGGCAGCTTCGCCAGCTTCACATGTACCAAATGCGGTATTACGGGACGTGAATGGATGATGAAGGTGTATGACTGGTGCAAACATAATAATCATAAGATGCGTTTCATGTAAGAACAAGACTACACGTTGCGCTCATGAAGGGCTCGCCGTCGTTCGCTTGCTTCACATATACAACATTTGGTATGACGCGACGTAAATGATTGATGGAGGTATAGGACTCGTGTAAACATAGTAATTATGAGATGCGTGTTATATAAGAACATGAGTACATGCCGCGCTTACATATGGCGCATTTGGTGTTAGGTGGCACGAACGGACTGGAAATGTAAATGTCACGTGATAATCATGATATGTGTGCCAAGCTACGCTTATAGTAGGCTCGCGGTCGTTTCGCTAGCTTCACAAATACAAAATGAGGTGTTACGTGACGTCGATGGGCAACAAGAGTATGGGACTGGTTCAAAATAGTAATAATAGCATGCGTGTCATATATGAACATGACAACATACGAGGCTCATGATAGGCTTTCGATCCTTTTGATTGCTTTCCAAGTATCAACTTTGGCATTAGGTAACGTGAATGAAAGGCAAACGTAAATGAGGCATCCAAAGTATATAGTCTTGACATGCGTGTCATGTAAAGTATGACTACATGCTATGCTAATAGCGCCCTCGCGAGCGTTTCGCTAGCTCCTCATATACCAAATATGGTATCATACGACGTGAATACACGACGAAGGTAAATGACACGTCCAATAACGATAATCACCACGTGCGTGTCATGTAAAACACGACAGCACGCTATACGCTAAAATAGCTTCTCACGGCCGTTTGGCTTCCTCCATCTACACGACTTTTGGTATCACGTGACATGAATAGAAAACAAAGGTAAATGACAAGTCAATTGATGATTATCAATACGTGGAAGCCATTTACGGCATGATTTACGTCTGCTTCATAAGGCTGTGCCGATTTCAAAGTGTCATATCAGCCTTTCTCATTCTGGCTTCGCATATCTTTGATTTCCGCTGTACATTAGATCCACATTTTTTTTCTTCGTGGTGAACACGAAACGAATGCTCGAAAACACCGGCGTGAGCGGTGCGGAATGGCCTCCTGAAATTGCGTTTTGTCAGACCTTTATAAGTGATAAATCTAAAGGAGAAAAGCGCAGCAGACAATACTTTTATTTTAATGACTCTTAAGCAAGACACGTCTTCAAATGGCTTTTGGCTCGAGAGTAAACAACCAGTCGCAGATGTAGTAAAGTGTCCTTGCTCGAGTGTTCTTTTTAAAATACGCTTCATTCAAGAGCTCCCTCAGCATACTACTGTATTTTTTTATAGAAAAGCACTATTCCTGTCAACACAATTGCATGTTACGTGAAGATAGATGGTCCTAGCACAAGGGCACCTGCACAACTAGCAACGGCAATGAATATAGTACACACTGTGTAATGTTCTTACCAATGTGTATAATAGCTAGAAAGATAGCCCTATAATACACTGTACCAGCTACATTACAAGTCTTGTTATGGCTTGCACACTTCCCGATTGGCCGGCCAAGCAAGTATATCACAAAGCGATCTCAATATTTGTTGTTTTGATATGTATGCAACAAGACCTTCGACTGCTCATCAGCCGCTATGACACATCTACCATTTTCCCGCATCCTACTACGAATGCTTAATTCAAGAGCAACCACCCACTTTAGTGTGAAGTGGCAACAAAAAAAACTGCCTAGTGTGTTCAGAGGGCCTAACTCAAATATTATTTTTTAATTTAAAATGATTTCATCAGACATACACCATCACTTAGCGATGAAAAGAGCTATAAAATTCAGGCCCCGATTTTCGCTTGGACCAGTATCGCACGAAAAATACCGCCAGAAAGGAACCATAATGCATGTTTTCCCCCTACATAACACTTTTTCTTCGGTAAGATTTCTTCGCTGTTTTTGCGCTAAAGTTTTTTTTTACGAAAATAAACCTAATTCGTTCCAACCTTACACTCTTCGCTATCTTTTCTTTTTAGCTTCGAGCAATTGTCCCGTTTCTCTTTGATATACGTTTTATTATTGTGATACCATATTTGTGATACCAATGGGAGTAAAGCTTTCTGAGCACGTGGATCATAACACCAGCATAGCTGGATGTCAGAACACTTAACACATAAATCTAAAAATCTTATTCGTTCGTCACTAGGCCATTCTACTGTCACTTCAAGGGGCTTAAGGTCCTCACGAAACAGCTTTACTCCCATTTCATTCCAGTCATTCTAAACTAACCAAGAGAGCCATCGCGACGACTTGCCTCTAAAACGCATTGAACAAGTCATGTGCACACCTTATGAAGCAGAGCTTCCATAATCAGATCACACGTTTGCAAGGATCAGGCTATCCGGATCATGTCTTAGTTTCAGTTGCAGAAAAAGAGGTGAAAAGGATTCATGCAAGGTCAAACCAATCTAATGTTTATGTCGATTAACCGGCAAAATCAAGTCGCACGGCCATAATTCTTTATGTTCACCAGCTGTCACATAAACTTAAGAAAGTGGCATTTCGGGACAATATTAGGGTGCATTTTCCAGTACGTGATAAACTTGAGAAATTGTGTGTGCTGACGAATCCATCGCGGGGGAAAGAGTGTTGTGCACAAAAATGCATACACACGAGTTTGTGGAGTGCATTTCGCTCGTTATTTATCTTATTCTGTTCACATGTGGGAAAAAATATGTTGGGCAAACCAGTAGTTGTGTGAATGAGCGATTGAGAGAACACAATCACAAGGCGGATAAATTGCCGCCAGAAGGATTTCCCGCTTTTCACATTCACGCGTGTGGGTGCGGGCCTTTGTTCCAGAGTACAATCATTGTTGGTCGGCATAAAGATGAGATGACTTGGTTGGTCATAGAAGCCGAACTTATTGATGCTCTTGGAGATGTATGCATTAGCAAGCCTTCGATTGCCTTGTCACCCAAGGGACTGGCGTTCCTGCGTACGCAGTGATACGTGCCCCACCGCGGTGGTCTAGTGGCTAAGGTACTCGGCTGCTGACCCGCAGGGCGCGGGTTCGAATCCCGGCTGCGGCGGCTGCATTTCCGGAGGAGGCGGAAATGTTGTAGGCCCGTGTGCTCAGATTTGGGTGCACGTTAAAGAACCCCAGGTGGTCTAAATTTCCGGAGCTCTCCACTACGGCGTCTCTCATAATCATATAGTGGTTTTGGGACGTTAAACCCCACAAATCAATCAATCAGTGATACGTGATTTCATCTGTGTGGTTTTTGTTGTGCTACTTATCGTTTTTTTGTAAGTAGATGGCATTGTCGTGCATTTATTTGAGTACACGTGCT
Organism: Rhipicephalus microplus; assembly: GCF_043290135.1. NCBI lineage: Eukaryota > Metazoa > Arthropoda > Arachnida > Ixodida > Ixodidae > Rhipicephalus > Rhipicephalus microplus. The sequence goes on from NC_134701.1 coordinate 102,221,465, forward strand.
TATCTGCTTGCTCACCTGACGATTATGACTTGAAAACGGCTTGCAAGTTAAAAATAAACATGGTGTTGCTAGTAGCGCTCTGTCCTCTCAGTCTATTCTTTCCTGTGTTCGTTTTTTCACCTCGCGCTACATGAATTTCTCTCAAATGTTTCACCAACAAGCCCATAATGCCACTCTTGGAGCTTTGGAGACTTTCAAGCAACGCCCAAAACAGCAGTTATGGCGTGTGAGAAGTGCCATCAGAGAGACAGTATTGCGTTTATAAAAGCTAAACAATACATCAGGTGCCACATCATGTGAACATTACCATGAGTGATTTCCACTTGCTCACCAATAACAAAACAATCGACCGGAGTTATTAAATTTGGACACGTAATCATTAAGGTGTGCCGCCAAACAGTTGAGTCCTTTGACTTCAAGACGCTTTATGCGCACTTCCTCACTTCGCAAAATTATATATTATGGAGTAATGGGTGCTTCGCAACATTACAAGGAGTTAGTGCTATAGTGCCACGCACCTTTTTTTAAGGTTGGTGATCACCCCATTTTAATTGCTGTGATACGTGTGTGCACCACAAAAAATACGTATGCTAGGGATCAGTTAGGGCAGCATCTATCTGTGCTGTTCAATCAAGCGTTTTATATTCCACGACACTGAAACACACCACGGCACACGCTACGTAAATTTGCAAGCTGGGCTAGTAGATAGAGTGCCTTCTCCAGTATGCACCGGCTCTTTTCTGTGAAACTTCCAGCATTTTCAGTGCTTCCCAGTGTGCAACAGTATCGCAGTGGTCAAGCCAGTGCGATACAGCTGTTTCCCAACGCGACCAGTGAAGTACCAGTAAATACCAGCGTGTTCAAGTGTCTCCAGCGTGTACCCGTCCCAAACAACGTACTGGAATCCGGCTGGAGCAGACGTTTTTTTTTTCTATGCAACGGGGAAATGTACAGGTGCGATCAAAAGTGTGCAGATCATGGTATCGCGCGGCAGAATGCACCGATGCGCCAGCTAGCGACAAGACATGACGCGACAGCCGCTCCAAGACGCATGCGCGTCCCTTCGTATCACTTGGCTCCTCATGTCGCTCTGTTTATTTTTATTTATTTACATAGTTCCTGCAACGCCGTAGTGGCATTACTGCAGGGGGGTATACATAAGAAGTCATAGGAAACATTTCTGCGATAAGACGCCAAACATAGTGAAAAAATTCAATTATAACAACATATAAAAATAAAAAAAAAATAAAAAAAAATATTTTAGTACAATATTGCACATGACAACAGGTACCAAAAGAGAAGTACATATGTCACAATTTCACAACGATGAGAAAAAAGCGCTGTTGTCACTCAAGTTCACTATACCTTCGGGAAGTTCATTCCAGTCTCTAATTGTTTTTAAAAAGAAGGAGTTGGCAAAAGTAGTGGTTTTGTACGCGTATTCTTGTATTTTATGTGAGTGTTGGCATCTTGTGGAACGATATGTTGGTGCTAGTAGGTATTCAGACTTATTAATTCCTGTTAGGTTATAATATATGCTATGCAGAAGTTTTAATCGAAGTTTCCGTCTTCTAGATTTTAGAGTTTCCCAGCCTAATATGGCCTTTATTTCTGACATACTAGCGAATGGGTCGTAGTTGTTGCTGACGAAACGGGCTGCCTGGTTTTGGACTTTTTCTATTGTTTTTGCAAGATACTTTTGAGCCGGGTCCCAGATAACACAAGCATATTCAAGTATAGACCTGACAAGAAGGAAGTAAAGAGTTTCTTTCACTTCTTTTGTTGCACAGTGAAAGTTTCTACGAATAAAAAACAACGTTCTACTAGCCTTTGAGATCATTTGGTCTATGTGTCTGTTCCAATGGAACGATTCTGTCAAGTAAATTCCTAAATATTTACACTCGGGCACCTTTTTGACTGCCTCGCCATTAATACTGTATGTGCACTGGATTTTTGAAATGTTCTTTGCAAAGCTGATGTGGTTGCACTTCGAGATATTTAAGCACATATTCCACGTGGAGCACCAATGTGTTACCGTGTTTAAGTCATCTTGCAATAGTTCAGTGTCTGTGATTGAAGTAATGTGACGGTAGATGATGCAATCGTCTGCGAATAATTTTATGCAAGATTTTATGTTATATGCTATATCATTTATATAAACCAAAAATAACAGCGGACCTAGAACGCTACCTTGTGGCACGCCTGAAGTCACGTTTACATATGAAGACGTTTTAGAATTTAAAACAACACACTGTTTACGACCACTTAAGTAATTCCGTAGCCAGGTTTGCAGCTTAGCATTAATATTCAGTGAAGCCAGTTTAATGTCTAACAGATTATGTGGGACCGTATCAAATGCCTTGCGAAAATCGAGAAATAATGCATCAACAATGTTGTTACGGTCAAGCGCAGTCAGTACGTCATGCTGAAATTCAGTTAGTTGCGTGACGCATGAACGACCCTGCCGAAATCCATGCTGGGAGCGGGCAAAAAAATGAGTAGATTCGAGATATTTGAACAATGCGCTATAAATAACATGTTCTAATAATTTGCAACAGGTTGAAATTAAGGATATGGGACGATAATTTTGTACATGTTTTTTGCTTCCTGCCTTATGTACAGGAACCACATTGGCTGTTTTCCAATCCCTTGGAATAACGCCGGTGTCTAGAGACAACTTGTACATTATGCATAAATATTGTGCAATAATAACGTGACACTTTTTAAGTACATGAGATGATATACCGTCAGGCCCTGTAGCCTTAGAGGTGTCCAGAGTACGCAGCAGACTATCCAAACCAGCGTAATCGATTTCAATTTCCGCCATTTCATTACCAATATTTTTTGAAGGTAGCATTGGAGAGTGTTCAGTTCTTTTTGAAAACACTGACTGAAAATAGGCGTTAAATGCTTCAGCTTTCTCCAAGTCATCCGTTATAGTTTTTTCCTGGGTTAAAAGGTCAGGGATAGCTGTGTCGTCTTTTCTGTTGCTCTTGACATACTTCCAAAAGAATTTTGGATTACACTTCAAGTCTGTGTTTAGCTTGTCAAAGAAGACACGCTTTGCCTGTTTTAGTTTTAACTTAAGCTCTTTGTTTACACTTTTGAGCTTTGTTTTATTTAGTGCTGTTCTCTTTTTAAGAAACCTTTTATGGGCATTCGCTGCTTTTCTAACAAGTTTGCGTATCTCAGAGTTGAACCAGGGTTTGTGCCTCTTTCTGCATCTTAGACACCTCTGAGGTACGTACATATTCACCAGCTCTGTAACCTTGTCACGGAAAATTTGCCACAATTCATCCATGCCGCATGACTCCGATATGCATAAAAAAGTGGGATAATACAAGACCAGCTCTTCGGAAATGGCATTAAAGTCCCCTCTGTCGTACATGAAAACATTTCGAGGGGTTTGCTTACACGCAGGTATTCTAGAAACGTTTAACTCTGCAACAACGCAACTATGATCACTAATTCCTGGACATACGTTTGTGTGAACAATAACATTTTCGTCATTGCTTAGTAAAAGATCTAGTAAAGCGTTAATCCGAGTTGGTTCGTTCACATATTGTTGTAGCCCATAGACACTCATTAGTTCTGAAAAGGCAGAACAATTTCGATTTTTTTGTGGGGCTACACAGTCGGAATCCCATTTCATATCGGGCAGATTGAAATCCCCTCCCAGTATTACGCAGTGAGATATTTGTGATAGTATGTCGGAAAGTTGAATCAAAGATTCATTGTTGTGGTCAGGTGGGCGGTAAAATGATCCAAAAACGATGTTGTTTCCCTGGGGAAATTGGACGCGGCACCATACTGATTCAGTTTCATTATCAAAAACAACTTCTTCGCTGGCAAGGCTACTTGAAATTAAAAGAAACACGCCACCACCGTGCCTGTTTCTATCTTTACGGTACACTGTAAAACCTGGCGGAAATATTTCTACATCCAATACTGTGTCGTCAAGCCATGATTCGGTACCCATAACGATTTGCGCTTTCACCGTTTCAAGTAAGATTGTAAACTCATCAGTTTTGTTTTTTAGGCTTCGACAATTGACCACCAACAATACTGGTGTAAAGCTTTTTGTGATGGTATATTTCCCATTTGTTCTTAAGCTAGAATGATCATGTCATTTCCGCCCCAATATCTGAGCATGCGCCCGAAGAGGAACTGGTTGGTGCATGTCAGTATCCCAGGCAAATGCTTGTCCATTGATTACCAGCTTATCGTAACTTAAATGTACACGATTTTTCTTGTCGAGCTGTTTTTCTTTACTGTACTTCCAAAGCTGCCGGCGTTTTTCTTGAACTGCCTTGCTGAAGTCTTCTGATACGCTATATGACGTCCCCTTGAATCTGTATGCATTTCGCAGAACAGATTCTCTTGATTTCGATCCTGAAAAGCTAGCAATTATTGGACGAATTCTTTCTGTTTTGTAGGCCCCGAGACGATGAGCCCTTTCTATTGCTATATTTTCCAGCTTTAATACATCCGTACAGACAGACTTAACTAGATTTTCGGATTCTTCCCAAGTTTCCTTTGGATGACTATCTGGTATTCCAAAGAATACCAAGTTTGTTCTCCGGCTTCTGTTTTCTAAGTCGTCTAGTTTGTCAGCGAACTTCTTTTCTGTTTCCTCTAGTGTAGTAAGGCGCTTTTCAATTACATTAGTTTTAGTAATCACGTCGTCCAGCTTTTTCCGAAGCTCATCCTGAGTTTTAGCAATGCCCGACAGCTTTTCCAACACGGTTACCTGCCCTGACTGTAGCACCTTTAGCATTTCTTCGATTTTACTTATCTGTTCTCGCTCAGGCACAGACATAGGGCCAGGGTTTTGTTCTATGTCACCAGCCAAGAGTAGTAATGTCTGAGAGGCCACATCGTAACCCTCCAAGACAGACCAATTCAATGCGGCAGCCATACACTCGCGAGAAACAGCATAGCACGTCCAGATAAGCCATTTACCGTTAATGGGACACGACACTCTAAGAAGCATGTCATCACTGCTTCTAAAGCAATTACAACGGCATAAATAACTAACCTGATACATTGAACAGAGTGAGTGACGGCCGAGAAGAGCGCCGTGTCCCAGTGGGCATTGGTTCAGGGGCTCCCTTTTATAGCCAGCAGTAGGCGGATCCGGAAGCGTACCACGATGCTTTGTCATCCAGCTCGTTTCGATGCGCAGATGGCACCGCTCCGAGGTGCTTGGTGAATCTAGTAGATCATGCGTAGTCGCTTGTGGAATGCCAAGAGCCGCTGGCCATGTGTCGATCGGTCGAAATGCCACGGGTGTAGCATACGTCGCCGCCGCTGCCATGAGCCCGATCAGCACCTGATACATTGAACAGAGTGAGTGACGGCCGAGAAGAGCGCCGTGTCCCAGTGGGCATTGGTTCAGGGGCTCCCTTTTATAGCCAGCAGTAGGCGGATCCGGAAGCGTACCACGATGCTTTGTCATCCAGCTCGTTTCGATGCGCAGATGGCACCGCTCCGAGGTGCTTGGTGAATCTAGTAGATCATGCGTAGTCGCTTGTGGAATGCCAAGAGCCGCTGGCCATGTGTCGATCGGTCGAAATGCCACGGGTGTAGCATACGTCGCCGCCGCTGCCATGAGCCCGATCAGCACCTGATACATTGAACAGAGTGAGTGACGGCCGAGAAGAGCGCCGTGTCCACATGGGCGTGGTTATGTCATTAGTAGCCAGAACGACAACTGTGTGTCGCTTTCTTTGCTCTATCAAATCCGTGCCGCTCATTTACTTAGCGGCCTCGACGGAGCTGGCTCGTGTTGTCATTAGGGAGTTTTAGAGTAGCGCACCACAAGCCCTTGCGGTGCGGTCACTGCCACTGCGCATGCATCGTAAGTTGAGTCGGCATTCGCGTTCGCGGACCACACGCGAAAAAAATCCGAAATCGCGTGCGGTAATGGCGGCCCACATGTGGCCCGCAAACGCTGGTTTCGCGGCTACGGGCGGTGATGGCGGCCCGCATGTGGCATGCAAGAGCTGGTTTCGAGACTACGGGGTCGCTGCGATCGTGCGTTGCGGATCGCAGCAGGGCAAACGCTATTATAAAACTCATATGGCACCCGCTACGCCCTCAACGCCCGCAGCGCTCGCAAACGGTATTCTAAAACTCGCTATTGAGACCGGTTGATTGTAATTGGTAAGCATAGCGAGCATCGTCCAGCCTGACTAAGCCAAACGCAACAAATGAGTTTTCTCAGGCCAAATTACCTTTGTCGGACTAATCCAAGTTGCACCTAAATTAGCTTAGTTAAGTCATAGTTAATGTAGCTGGAATTACTCAAATGTAGTCGAGCACATTTAAACCCGAATAAGTCACGCGTAAGCAGGTTTAGTTAAGCCAAGTCCAGCTTGATGTTTTCATGTTAGGCGAAGTGAGCCTTAGATGAGCCCACATGGGTCGGAATAAGTATAGCTAAACCTAATTAGACGAATTTGATTATGCTCATCCTTTACCTATCTGTGCAAAATTAGCCTATACAAGGCAAATCAGATTGCGGCCAATTAATCTATGTCAACATCCCCATGAGCCCAAAGATATTAAAGCCAGGAAGATAATCATTCCTCTTTACCGACTACATACAAAGAAAGTATATGTCTAATTAGCTATACCTTAACATAATTATTTTAAATAGTATGGAGTCGATAAAGAGTAATTGCTATCGTCTTGGCACCGCCGCGATGATCTAGTGGCTATGGTACTCGGCTGCTGACTCACAGTTCGCGTGATCGAATTCCGGCTGCGGTGGCCGCATTTCCAATAGAGGCGGAAATGTTGTGGGCCGTGTGCTCAGATTTGAAGGCACGTTAAAGAACCCTAGGTGGTTAAACTTTTCGAAACCCTCCACTACGGCCTTTCTCACAATCATATAGTGAATTTGGGATGTTAAACCCCACGTGTAAATTATTATTGCCCTGGCCTTGATTTCTGTGGGCTCTTGGGAAAGTCAGCATAGAATATTATCCCCGATAAGGTTTGCCTTGTATAGGCTAATTTTGCACGGTCCATTTGAGCATGAGCATGATGAACTTTGCTTAATTAGATTTGGCTATATCAATTTTCACTCATATCGGCTCATCTAAGCCTAACCTCGCCTAACATGAAGACATAAAGCGGGACTAGGCACTACGAAACATACTTACGCCTGACTTTATGTCATAAAGTGCTGGACTACAGTTGATCAATTTCGGCTACATTAACTTTGACTTTACTAAGCTCATTTAGGTGCAACTTGAATTGGCCTGACAAAAGCAAGCTGGCCTGAGGAACCTAAATTTTGTGCGTTTGGCTGCGTAAGCTTGCGCGATGCTCGCTATGCTGATTTGTTCTGCTCAACCGTTGTGAATGCCGAGGCAAGCTGGTGCTTGAGCCGGCTCCATCACAGATTCGATGCAGCAAGGAAAGCGACAGCAAGTTTTCGTTCCAGCTACGAGCGCCATAACCACGTCCAAAAGAGCGACATGAGAAGCCAAGTGATAAAGCGGGACCTGCATGCGCCCTGCAGCAGGTGTCTCGTCGTGTCACGTGGCTAGCTGGCGCGTCGATGCATTCTGCCACGCCATCACGTGATCTGCACACTTTTTATCACACCTGTATACGTATTCCTCAACGGAAACCATGCCTGCAGTTTTGAAGGAGCTTTGGGGCTGTAGTAGATCCTTTTTTTAAAACTACGCCCACTCCGCGAACGTTAGATATTATTCTAGATCCTACGAGGCTGCTAGAGATAACACTAGAATATTGGACTGCACGCGTATAAATGCCGACGCGATTCACCGCTTGGCAATTGATCAATGGGTCTGCTCCTTTTGTCCACGTCACAATCCCGTGGCAATAGAATAGTTAGTAAATTACGTGGCGTACTCAGACGCTTTATTGAGGAGTCGGTTCTTGGATGAGCAAAACACTGAAAATGATCCAAACGCAATGCCTGCCGGCCGGGATTGTGCTCTGGCGTTCTGTTCACAACTGTGAAGTCTAACCCCCATGCAAGTTCTTTTTATAAATATAAGCCTGAATAGTGGTCTTGAGCTCAACCTATCTTTTCTGAATTAGCGAACGAACAGGCATGCTATAAGTTCCTAAGGTAGAGTTTCGAGATTATTCTCTTTCTTTTTTCTGCCTTCGTTTAGCATCTGTGTATCAAATTAAATAACAAAAATCACTGACTCACCTATTTTACGTGTCCAGGAAGAACCATATAGTCTTAGTGCAGGCTCACGCAAAAAACACTGAAAAGAACCAATACATCGCACATTTCCTTCATAAAAATAAATCACATAAAAGGGGCTAAAATGCCGCACCGCGGTGGTGTAGTGGCTAAGGTACTCGGCCGCTCACCCCCCGGTCGCAGGATGAAATCGCGGCTGCGGTGGCTTCCGTTTCGTTGGAGGCGGAAATGTTGTATGCCCGTGTGCTCAGACTCGGGTGCACGTTAAAGAACCTCAGGTGGTCAAAATTTCCGGAGTGTTCTGCTACAGCGTCTCTCATAATGATGTGGTGATTTTGAGACGGTAAACCCCACATATGAGACAATCAAGCAGCAAAAATGCACAGACGAGAAGAAATCAGCGCGAGATAGCACGACTAAACAGAGACTACGAAGATCATTGAGTGAGGGTGCAATATAATGTGCAGTACGCACAAGTATGCAGAAGGCCCTTTGAAATGTGGAGAAGGAATCAACCTGCATTGTGAAAAGCTGTGTTAAAGCAGTGCAGAGCTTAGGTAAAACAATTACTGCCAAATACGAAGAATGTCAAGATAAATGAATTTAAATTAAAAAGACTGTATTCTGTGCGCGGTAGAGTATTTGAAGGAGTTAGCAGGTACATTAAACAGTCGATTTCATTTAGTTAAATCAGGCGCGATTTCAAGATAGTACAATATAAGAGTAAATGACAGGGTGTCTTGCAAGACCAAGCTTACATACTATTACCATTATTATTATAGTATATATTGTTGATATTGTATTGCATTCAGAGTACAAGATAATGACTAGGAAAAAGCCCTCTGGAGCCAAAGAGAGAGTCTGTTAACGTAGGCAAACACTTCCCGAAAAAGTAAGAACGAAGTACGACTTACTTTCGCTAGGTCAAGGTGGCTGAATATTGTTGTTGCGCGTTGTGCCTCTCTTCACAGAACAGAATAGAAGAGTGAAACAGCTACACCCGCATAAGGGCAGACCACCATCGCAAATTTTATTGGGCTGGAAGTAACGGCAGTGCAGTTAATTAGGCTCACAGTGGAAACTTGGCTAAGCCTCCATTAAGAGAACATAGGGGTGGCCTGACATGGGAGCAAACACGTGGGAACGACCTAAACCAGCTGCAGTATGTCTTGCCGAGTGCGACGAGTTGTACAACTTTGGCACTGACCTGAACTCTTAAGAGAGGTCATCTAGTACCAAATTTACGAGTCTGGAGGTGTTCCTGCTCTCGCCGAAGAATGTTTGGTCAAATGTTGCAGCTTCCTCGCTTGTTCTGGGTGCCAGCTTGTTCTGGTTTAGGGCTTCAAATCTTCTCAAGCAAACTTAGAAATTCACGTACACGTTCTTGTTCTTACTCGTGCGCCCATTGATATATTTGTGTTGCCGCTTATGCCAGACGTAACACTCAAAAACTCCGTCGTTGTTCATTGCTGCAAGGAAAAGCTAATTAGATGCCACCATGTATAAATAATTCTCCTGTACACCAACGAAACCCTCCAATGTTTGTTTGTTTCAGTGTTTTTGCAGAAGACAGCGGGATATAAATAATAAATCAGAAATACGTATTATGCCTATATCAGGAAATATTTTGACACTATACTACCAATCTCAATATATACCGAGGTGCGAGCATAAATCGCGCAAAGGTTGTTGTGAGGTGAGGAACGGTTTTGTAGGTTATACCGTATGTCGCCGTCTACGTTGTTACCCGTATGTACATAGTGGGAACTACTTCTATGCCAGATGCAGTGCTTGCAGCTGCATTTTATTTTGTAGCTTTAGGTTCAATATATAGAAAACTTATCAATAAATTGTTTAATAAAACTGACACGAGAACAAGGTGATGAGCTTCAGTATGAAAGCAGATTTATGGACCTTCTTATTTTTAAAGATTATGCAAATTCGAAGAAACAAGAGAAAAAGCCCCGCTTTTTCTTTACTTCATTTTGTCTTCTTCATTAGGCAATTAAAGTTATCAGAATTTCTAAAGTGTTCACAAGACATAACAGGCTGCTTGAGCACTCAGTTGAGTTCACATTTTGCGAGGCGTGAGTGTGCAAATCGTATGGCCGCATGCTGTGATGTATCAAACGTACCACTATGAAATGTACATAATTGCATACTGGAGGAGAAAGGGGTCCTCATCATCAAAAGTAGTATCTATACATCATTGTTAAAAAATAAAAGAATAATTGAGTGAGTGTATAATTGATTGATTGATTGATTGATTGATTGATTGATATGTGAGGTTTAACGTCCCAAAACCGCTACATGACTATGAGACGCCGTAGTGGAGGGCTCCGAAACTTCGACCACCTGGGGTTCTTTACGTGCACCCAAATCTGAGTACATGGGCCTACAAATTTTTCGGCTCCATCGGAAATGTAGCCGCCGCCACCGGGATTCGATCCCGCGACCTGAGAGTCAGCAGCCGAGTACTTTAGCCACTATGCCACCGCGGCGGGACCAAGACAATAAAATAATTCATTACGAGTGTTGCTTTCTCACACGTCGTGGGTCATTACATCAACAAACTGTAGCTAAACAAGGAGCGCTCACATAGTAAGTGCTTCCAGTTACCGCTAATAATATGCAATAAAAGCACTTCATCATAAAATATTTATCACAACTCCAGGTATTCATTTTGTGCAAACCCTGTCACTGACTAACCACACTTCATCTCTTCAGAACATTGAAAGAAAATCACATTCTTATTAAATATATAAGCTACCTAGGGTGCATAGGTTGACCCTATACCCTATAAAGTGGAAAAGGGGAGAGCCGCCACCGTAACTCTCCCAGGCACGCGTGTTCTGTTCGGGAGCTTTGCGAATATGTGCGTCTGTCATTGCTGATGACTGGAGAGGGGCACTATAGGCCTGCGAAAGCTTGTCGCTGTTCGCCTTTCATTCGACGCCAACAGCATTTATCTTTTAAGGTAAAGCGACTGCCGCTACCGGTATTGAACTCACGTCGACAACTCAAGCAACATTAGCTATCATTTAAAGGCATGCAGACCAAGCTATTATCACTTGCACTTCTTAATTTATGATCAATTCTTAATGAATACAGCTTGGCAACGATTGTCCGTGCGTTGTATTTCAGATTTGTAAGTGAAGGTTAGTTTCCTCCTACAAAAGAATTAAAAATGTACGTCGTGCTTATGAAGAATAGCGTGCAGCGCCACCACTACACCAGTGATCTGACATGAAGGCGTGAAGACAGGCACCCCGGAAAATTCTGCTGTACCACTTCGCGGTTCACGCGCATTTAGCTCACATAACGCTTTCACCTACCATTTATTGACAGAGCGAAATACCTGAGTCATCAGCGCAGTGTGACCTAACCTAGGTGCTTCGGCGTGCGTGATAAAGGCTGACATGGCCAGGGCGATTTCACTCACCATTCAGGAGGGCACGCTGTACAAGGGGAATGTAGAGGAGGTGGATGTCATGTGCTAAACACGAAGACGTAGTAAAATTCTTCGACTTCCTACTTCTGACTGAGCGCGCTTCCCACTCTCTGCACAGCTGCTGGCCAATTTATCTTTGACTTAAACGTCCATACTCTTCCCTATCTCTCCGTGTCTTTATCAATTGTATGACCTAAGTTGGAGGTCGGATTTAGCGCAGCATTTATTGCATTAGGCTTGGAAATATTTCACGTTTATTTTCGCTTTCTTAATTTCGCCTATCGCCTTTTTTGTTTGAGATTTTTAGTGATGACATTGGTCAGTCAACAAAAAAAGCTGTTGTGTGTGTGTGTCTCATGTTTTATTTGTCTTTTGTTTAAAGCAGCGTTGTTTTGTATCATTTATATATAACCATTCTAGCCGAAAACGCTCTAGCTCGTCTCATAGGGTGCAGTCTACTACAAGCATCGCATTGCACTCTGATTAGTGAGAGGCAGTAACACATTCATATCAACATGCAGTCTATTTTTTATTCGTCTTACAGTTTTCCGTAGAACGTGTACTTGTTACCGATAATGGAACACTACATGCAGTGTTTGGCGTAGGACGTGAAGATCAATGAAGCTACAGACAGTTGTGCTACCTAAGTATTCTATGTGTATTGTTGCTTGTTAAAGTGGCCTAATTTTCATTTTATAGCTGTAAGCAAAATGAACAATGCCTCTCGACTTGTCCTCTTCTTAGCGCTGATGATGATATCAACCGGCAATTTCTGCATAAGGTGGTCGTGCCTTCACCTTAGGAAGATTATACCTATTGGCATCGAGTGCTCCACAGTGAACGCCAGGATAAGTTTTCGATTAACATTTACACAAAACGTTTGATACTCCTGCGAAAACACCGTTTACCTTCCTGTTGTAGCTATAAAGTGCCTGGATCAAACATTTTTGTTTTGTTTTTTATATCGTGGCTTTTTTACACGCGAAATGTCTGCAGGACATGCGGTATGTAAATCTGTAACTAAATCTTCCCAACCCACTCCCTGTATACGGGAATACGTGATAAGTTTAAGAAACTGAGCTAACTACGCTAAATTGACGACTTAGTACGACCATAAAAGAAGCTCTAAGGCGATTTCTTAGCGCCTGCATGACGTAAAAGCCTAAAGCGGATCCAGCTAAGGCCATAACTGCATAGCAGCTCAATGTGTTGATGGAGTATTGGTAGCAGTGCAGACTTCCCGGCGGAACGACGCTACGATCCATCATCCTAGCGCAAGAAGCAGTAGAGTAGATGGTGACAACCTCGCAGTACATTTTGGCCGCACTTACCGCGACGAAGGAAGGAACTCCTTTGACCTATGCACCATAGTAAGTGTCGGCTTCCTACTGGGTCATCGTAATATCTCTAATGCGTCGGTACTTGTTGCACCTTTGCTTACTGCTAAGAAAGACCTGTTTACGAAAGCAAACATAAGATATATACTCTTACGGTTTTAGTTTGAGCGTTTAGATATTTTTCCGGAAGAATTTGAACTTCATTTACCGGCAACGAGTTTGGCAAGGAGTAAATGGTGCTTTGTTTAGCAGGATACTTTTTTTCTTTAGTGTCAAGCATAAAGACCAGGGAACAGAGGTCAATCTCGTAACGCCTCATCTCTGCTTTTTTGTTAATCCAATGTGTGCACCACGAAGGGGCCCAGCTATATACAACTATTTCAGATGAGTTTATAGACACTTTAAAAGCATGTATTGAAGATGAGCTGGCGTGCCGTTGTAAGCTGATTTGTGGTCACTCTTTTACAGTATATTCGCTAATAATCATTCTGTTAGGAGCTAAGCAAACGAATCAGAAATTGTCTGAAAATTGTTTCAGGGGCTTTCAAGAGTCACTTTATTACTTGAGAAGAGAAGTAGCAGACGTAAATAATTGAAAACACGCGTTTCAATGCTTGAACAAAACACAATCCGCACTGAACCATTTACAAAGAAGGATCACGTGTTTTCATTGCATGTTCCTATGCCCGTGCGGCCTTAGGAATTCCGGGAGGCTTGTATTCTGAATACGCCCAATACCAACCAGACATTGCCTTCAATGCCGCAATAAGCCTGACGTCTTCACATGGATAGCAATCGCAGGCAGCGATTTCTTGACACGAACGCCTGTAAGCTTTCCAAGACACGGCAACCCAATAGCGATAGGAATCACAGAGCTATCTTGAGTTGCCCAACCCGGCTTTTTGATCACTTTGTGTGGGAAGAATACCCGCTGCACACCATACAACTTGCCGACTCATGTACAAGGGAAATGAAACATGCATACTGTGCGGCGATAAAGCGAAATATCACTCGCGCGTAATTTATTCATTGTAAGTATTATTCAAGCAGGAACATTATAGAACAAGTTTCTCCAGGAAAGTGTAGGCCTCGCTCCTACGCGTGTGCTTGCCTGAGAACCCTGGGTTTTGCTTAGGAACTCTATGTCAGCTAATGAAAATGGTATGTGGCACTGATGTCCAACTGAGAGCAAGAAGCAAGAATAACATCGGGAGAACAAAACGCACACTTCTGTTACCTGGTCAGTAAAATTTTGGTTATCTACGATTACCATAGAGTGAAAGGTTTCGGAGCTCGGAAGCGTAAGATTACTAAACGTACATTTGACTCTCACGTTTGAAGTTTGAAACAGCCATGAAAATACCGTGTCTCGTGTTGATCGAAGTCAGAAGTTTTTGCCTCTGTATGCGTCGACTTCAGTTCTTTTATATGCGAAGAACTTCTTAGCGAACGTTTGCGACTTCAAAACATCTATCTATCTATCTATCTATCTATCTATCTATCTATCTATCTATCTATCTATCTATCTATCTATCTATCTATCTATCTATCTATCTATCTATCTATCTATTTGTACTCTCCAGACCGTTTCAATGCAATGTGCACCAAAATTAGTATGACATAACATCTCTCTAAGATGAACATGCTTGATTGGTCATATAATGAAACTCAGCGTTAACATGTCCTAAACGGCATGGTTTACCCGTCATATAGCCGTAGTGCTCCTGCGGTTCTTTGCTTAACTTCATGTATCGAAAAATTTGTATGATGAGAAATTTCTGCACGAGCAACATAAAATGACTAGTGGTAAGATCAAAATGGTTACGTAAAAGAACTGTACAACTTGATATACATGTCACTCTCGTGGTGCGTGGATGGCCAGTTTGCAGGCTTGATATACAATAAGTTTGGTATTACGTGACGTGAATTTACGGCAACCATTATTTACAAGTGGTAATGTGAGATAATTGCGAGTCACGTGCAACAGGGCTTGCAGACCACACTCACGGCAAGCTGGCAGCTGTTTCACTAGGTTGATATACATGAAATTCCTTATTACTTTTTGTGGCTACTACCATAACTAATGGCAATAGAAGTTATGATCTGTCATGCACAACACGACTTGCATGACACGCTCGTGACCAGTTCGCTAGTTTTATATACATTGAATTTTGCATTTTGTGACTGCGTTGCATTGCATTGGTTGCTGCATACCGATTAGCCTCGCTAAAACTGGGTCTAGGTTTCCGGCAACACCTCCGCAGGCTCGCGTCACAGTCTTCCTCGTCGAAGTTCTACTACTCTGGTCGCGAGTGCCCTTGCACACGAGAAGACCTTCTCCTTCCAAGTTCACGTCTATAACGCCCGCGCATTATTGCTCTCCTCCCGATTACAGCTTGGGTCAAGCAACTTGCTCTTAAGCTTAACGTTATCACGTTCGTGCCATCCCGAACGTTGCCTGCGCTTCTTCGTCTTCTGCCTTCATCATCACTGTTCTTTTCTTGACAGTACGACAATCTGGTTTTTGATCCACGCCACTTTAAATTGAAGCAGACAGAGTTCTGGTAAAAAATACGGGTAACTACACATTTAACTAATTCAAATATTTGTATGCCTTTTAAGCATCATGTCTAAAATCAATGCAGAATGGCGGACCGTGCATGTGTATCAAGTGCGGAGAGCCATCGGGTCTTTGCTTGTCGGCGTACTTTGTCGTCATCACAGCACAACATAAATGTGTATAGCATCGGCACACGTATTGAGGACATCCTACTGCTCACCAGCGGTGTATTATATGCATATTTTGAGTTAGTGGTTATGGATTACTGTCTAAAACATAATTCTCGACTTAGCATTGTGCGAATACCGACGAACTTTCTCGATGTCCTCAAGTTTTCTATCTGAAGCAGAGACACAAATATTGTGCACCTTTATGACCAAGTCGTCTAAATGAAACGCCAATTCGTAAGTTCACACAAATGTGGATCTCTAAGGTGAAGTCATATATTTGAAACGCCCCGTTATTGAAACATGTTCACAAATGCACCACAAAATGTGTCCAAATACTACTGCTCGCCATCGGCCTACAGAATGAGTAATAATTGTCAAATGTCAGTCGTCACCTCTTTAAACAATGTGTTTCGCTTCACAGTAGGGGCAGAATTTCCGACAAAATTTACAAGCATGCTCGCATTTTTCATCTTTGATCAGATACATGAACATGCGTTTACACAGCCGAGTCAAGTATTTAAATTATTATTTCTTGAAGCATATCTTCAAAATGATGATGCTTTGCTGGACCTGGAGCGAGAAAAAGAGCCCGCTTCATGCCATATGTAATATCAGCTAGAGTTTCGTCGTTACTGAATACAATATTGTGGTCAGCTTAGGACAGTGTCAGGATTTTCGATGAAATTAAACATGGCACTCAAGTTTACTTTTAAAGACAATACACAAATATGCGTCTTTATAGTACAGCCTTGTAATAATGTGATAACAATTATATGGACACTCTCGGTTGCATTTCGTTGCCGAGGTTGGCATTGATGTTGAGGGCCACCGTCGTCCACCGTATAAGTATACGTATCTATATATGAATGAAACGCATAAAAAGCAAATCAATTCAGCAGGAGAATTCCAGCGTGCGCGACCCAACGATCGTCTTCTTGGTTCTAAGTGCGAGGCGTTAGCCACTGAGCCACGATGAATCACTTCCGTCCATGTTGAAACAGCAAGGTATTTCTATATACGAGTTACCACTGGAAAGGCTGATCTAGGGAGAACTATCGTGTTTGCAGCATTGCCAATGAGATGGTACAATTAGTGCACGTCCCCAGATTATAACCATGCGGTGACGTGCTCTGATGCATCCATATCTGCCAAGCGTACTTTGCTCCGTGAAGGGGAAGGGGGGAGGTGTCGACGCTTACACATGTGCATGCTTATCTCGGGGTGGGGAGAATCGTACACCTTGGGCTTTCACCTGAAAGATTATGTTTTAGTTACCGGCTGCACAAAGGTCACTGAACTCACTGTACAGTCTCCGTTGGCGAAAAGGGCGGGATTTTCAAATACAACGAAGTAACAACTGAGACATTTATTTGCTTTCATCTGTACCTGTGAGTACGTTTCGTGCGTCACTTGCGCGTGAGCAACGTGAGGCAAGTTCTGATCTGCTTACCATTCTTTATGTGACATTCTAATGTGCTACTATTGCGTTGGTTGATTCGCCTTTGCGCCAAAACTGTGGCTTTTTGAAACGCAACTTTATTAGATGCGGAGCATCTTATACTCGCGCCTTGTAGTGCGCCGTCCGCGCCGTCCGCACCGCTCCTCGAACATTCAACAGCTGACGCGCGCGCATGCGCCGTCGCGCCGTCGCCCACTCTTCCACCATCTGTGCATCCCTTCCTCCTCTACACACTGCGCGCGCTTCACTCCTCCACCATCTGTGCACCCTTCCTCCTCTACACACCGCGTTCGACATCTACAATTCTCCTGATTCTCCAGTGGACGCGCATGTGGCGTCGCGCTTCGAGAACATTCAACAGCTGACAGTGCATGCGCCGTCGTGCTGTATATATACTCAAGGTCGGCGCTCGCTCGCTCAGTTGCCGCTCGTCGGTTGGTTTGTACGGCGCGTCGACGTCCAAGGTCGCGGTGAAATGAATTCCAACGAATCCACAAACACAATGATCGACGTCCCTTCGACCAGCGCCGCCCTTTCGCATACGTGTGTACGTGTTCACTCATTTAACACCCCCTCCTACAACCACGTTAACCAATTTAGCCATCGACCCAAGTAAGTCGCAATTTAACACCCCATTTCACAACCACGTTAGCCAATTTAGCCATCGACCCAAGTAAGTCGCACTTTAACACCCCGTTAACCAATTATATGGTCCGCATCCTCCTCAGTGTTCCCCCGAGGGAAGCTGCGGGCAATTTTTTTAATTATTTGTTTGACAATACCAGATTGCCACGGAGCAAGAGACAAAAGGCGACATTATGAGTCGCCTGACAAGGCCTCTAGCACCACACCATACATTCTTCTCACTTCTTGGTAAACATCTGCTACACATATACAGAGTGTTGCTTCGTTAGTGAAATGGTGATTAAAACAATAAAAAGTAAAGCGTTTGTGTGGGAAACACTGGTGCACACTAGATGCTCCTACCCTCTTCCTGGTTTTCTGTTAGTGAAGCTCGAACATGTTTCTCCACTTGTCCTTTTCACACAATTTAGGCCTAATAAACGAGCGCCATGGCGCTGCGCTCCGTGTTGCCTGCAAAATGATGTGAGACAGTGCACCTAGAAAAATGCACGTAGTTGAGATGTGAGCTGCATGATCTGAGCTACTGCAGCTCCTCGAATGGTTCTCAAGGAAACATTCTTCTCGTTCAATAATGTCATGCAGTTATTTCTACATCATTATTCGGGCCTCAGGTGCTTCTCTAAAGTACACTAGTCAGACTTTCAGGTGTAATGACACCAAAAGAGTGATGTTGTGACCCATAAACGAGGCATCTTTGAGAAGAAAAAAAATTGTAGGATTTGTGCATTTTTTTCATTAAAGGAGCAAAGTGCATACCTGCTGCCACGAGAAAAATATGGTACTTAGTTAAGTGATACTTTTATCATTTGCTTTCTTGAAACAAATTTTAGTTTATTCATTATGTGGCTTAAACAGCTGTGGGAGGTTGTGGGTAAAAGACTGCTATTCTTAACTTTCCAAGAATGCTTTTCTTTTCTATACAATTTTTAGAAAGCACCAATTTTTCAGCCTGCCAGTTTGCCTAGGAAGCATGGTGGTCGTGCCGTCCATGTGCAGCCGCAAATGTGCTGTTAGTACTTAAAGAAATATAAATTGCCAGATCCCATGTACAGGGAAAATTGATGATATGCGAAACACAAATGAAGAAGGTTGATATCTCTCTTTAAAATTAGCACAACGTTATGAGGCGGACAGGCGTAGCACACAAACACAAGTAGAAACGTTATGTGCACTAACGTATATAAATAAGTTTCAAGTATGTTGCTCATAGTCGCGTAACAACGGCACCACTAACATTTCTAATACCAGCGCCAGCAGAGGTAGGCATGTAACTTATCACTTTTATGTCACGATTATAAAGCGTGCGCCTGGCATTTGTGTTCGTCATCCATTCAATTAATGTATTATTGAATTTCGTAAAGGTAAAGCGAGCGAAGTGACAGCGAGTGCTTCATGAGCATGGCAAGTAGTCAAGTTATTACATGACGCACATATCATGATTTTCATGTTTGCACCAGTAATATACCTTCGTCCTTCAGTCACGTGACGTAATACCGACTTTGATGTATGTGAAGCTAGCTAAACGAATACGAGCGCATCATGAGCGTGGCATGTATTCGTGTTATCACAATGCACGGATGCGATGCTTGTTATGTTTTAACCTTCGTCATTTATTCAAGTTACGTAATTACAAGCTAGGTACATGTGAAACTATTCAAACGACCGCGAGTACATCATGAGGGTGGCTATTAGTCATACACACATGATATGCATGTCATGATGTTCACTTTAGAATTTGTCACTTATTTTACCCATGCAGTCTTGTCATACCATACCAGTTTTTCAATAATTCATGTAAACAAAAGCAGCCCGACAGAAGCAAGAAAAAGACTACCTAATCACGACATTCGTGCCATAAATATCATGATTTTCATGTTTAGACTGGCCAACTATGCTCTTTGCTCTTCATACAGTCATGCTATGGCATGGCAATTTTGGAATAAACCCAATCATCGAAACGGCCGGGCGAGCAAAAGCCATAGGCGGTGATATATATATATATATATATATCTATATATATATATATATATATATATATATATATATATATATATATATATATATATATATATATATATATATATATATATATATATATATATGTGTGTGTGTGTGTGTGTGTGTGTGTGTGTGTGTGTGTGTGTGTGTGTGTGTGTGTGTGTGTGTGTGTGTGTGTGTGTGTGTGTGTGTGTGTGTGTGTGTATATAGATAGACAGATAGATAGATAGATAGGTTCAAATTTGCCAAAGTTGGCGTAGAAATGCTGCGTATTGAATATACTCGTAATAGCACACAAAAATGTTAAGTGAGCAATCGGAATGCTTCCCTCATTCAAAAATTTTGTGTATACCTTTCTCTAAACTCCCTGCAGTTGCGGGCTAGCAAAACTTAAATCACATGCAAGCTGACGTACTATACTCGCGCAGAAACGTGAATCTGCAAAGGCACCGCTTCAATCGCCTTCGCTCTAACGTCAAGAAAAGTTGCTGATGAGTACAGTAGTAAGTTATGACAGACATCTGAGTGCGTGTTAAATGCGAAGTGCGTTAAATGTGAAGCATTTCTTAGCGAACTTCGGGGACTTTGAGCGTATCTATCTATCTATCTATCTATCTATCTATCTATCTATCTATCTATCTATCTATCTATCTATCTATCTATCTATGTAGCCACCGACGACTTAAAGCTCTCCTGGCCGTCTTGGTAACGGCATCGATACCAAGTTTGGCATGTCAATACATGACTGTATGAAGAGTTTGGGTAACTGGTTCCTAATATGAAAATCGTGACATGTAATTTGTGAATGTCCTTATTTATATTTAATGATCCTGTGCTCTTGCTTTAGTTTCATTCACAAGGCATGTCGCAAAACTGGTAAGGCATGATTGCATTGCCAACACATGCGACAGACGCTAACATAAAAACCATGACATGCGTGTCGTGTAACAACATGACTAGGTGTCACGCTCATGATACGCCAGCGGCTGTTTCGATAGTGTAACATATATCGAATTTGGCATTACAGTTCGTTAATAGATGACGAAAGCATGATACTGGTGCAAACTTGATAGACTTGAGATGCGTTTCATGTAACAACATGACTACAGGATACGCTCATGATGCTCTAGCGGCCGTTTCGCTAGCTTCACATGTACCAAACTCGGTATTACGTGACGCGAACGGACGAGATAGGTATATGACACATCCAAACATGATAATTACGACATGCGTGCTACGTAACAACATGACTACATGCTGCACTGATGATGCGCTCACGGCCGCTTGACCAGCTTCAGATATGCCAAATTTGGTATTACGTGACACCAATGAACGACGAAGGTGTGTTGCTGGTGCAAACATGATAATAATGATATGCGTGTCATGTACAAACACGACTTCATTCTACAGTCAAAGCTCCAATACATTTCGACGTGACGTGGTGTGCGTGCTCGCCGGCGTTCATTTCGTCGCGTCACGCTGGCGTTGCCATGCCAGGCGCCGGTCCTGCCATATACTCGCAGGCGCGCACCGCACTGCGTTGTTTTGACGCATGCGCGTTTCAGCGCGTCCGGCGTCCTTGCGCCACGAAAAGAGGAAGGCGCACTGTTGTCAGTTAACGCATCGGTGCGAAATGCAGCTTGTCGCATTTGGGGAATGACGACGAAGTGATTCTGGCGTAGAACAGTGTTGTCAGTATCTGTAATTTTTCAAAGGTTTTCTGTGGCTTTGTGGAAGACACCGCTCCAGTGACTGTGGCGATGGACGCGGATTCGCCTGGGCTTCCACCGCCACCATCGACGTCGTCTGCAGCTACCACGAGAAAGCGTACGGGCTACCCGAGTGATGCCGACAGCAAGGACACGCTAATTTACTCTACGGCCAGCGACGAAAGCTCCGATGAAGGCGACCTCGTGCCTGTGACAAGGCGGCAGCTAAAAGGAAGACTAGTGATGTCGTCTCCATCAACAAGTAAGAATGCGACGAAGACGCGAGAGCCCACGATATACACAATTCTGTTTGTGCTGGTCGATGCGGCTCGTAGTCTCAACCGGCTCAATCGTCAAGCCACGTCTAGGTCTTTTGAGGAACTCGCACAGGGACAGATCGTGGACGTGCGGATGAATGACCGTAAGAATATCTTCGCCGTAGATGTCACTCAACGAAGCAAATTGGAACTGCTGAGCAAAGTCAAGATGTTGGATAACATAATTGTTCGCTCATACATACCTGATGGCTACGACTCTACTGCAGGCCTCATTTACGATGTCGACATTTCCAGCAGCGAAAGCGGCTTCGCTGCTCTCATCAAACCGGTGTCGGCAGAGCTTACCATACTGCAAGCTCGTCGCCTTGGCAAATCACATTGCGTGAAGCTCGTGTTCAAGGGTGACAGCCTTCCATCGCAAGTCAAGATCAGCCATTTTCGACACACAGTGCGACCCTTTGTACCGAAGCCCCTTCAATGCCGAAAATGTTATAGATTGGGACCTTTCAGTGCTGTTTGTACAAACCTGGCTGCGTGCTCGGTATGCTCAGAATCACATAGCATAGCCACTTGCCATGCACACCTTCGAAAATGTCGGAACTGTCATGGCCCTCTGAAAGCATCGTCAAAAGATTGCCCAATCATGAAAAAGGAGATGCAAGTGTTCAGGCAAATGGTCCGGGACGGCTCAACTCACAAGGAGGCCGCTGCCCAAGTACAACGCCGGCGGTCTCGTCGCCGGAGGCCCCTGAGAAGACCCAGTGCCGAAGCAAGGACTGCACCTCACGAGATGATCGCCGGCATACCACCTCAAGCGTCGAGACACGCGGACAACAGATCCTCCAAGCAAGACCGGCTCGTCTGAAGCATGGCCAGCGCTGCCAACAATGGACCCGCCGTTTGAGCCGCCGCATCGCTCGTATACAACCACTTCGCAACGAGAATGCGGCGATAGTCTCGATAAAGAAATCGTAGCCAGGGTAAAGGTCCTTATGAATACTATTCGTATGCTCCTCCCTAGCATTGACAGTCCGGCTGCTAAGAGTGCACTTCAGTTAGTGGATGCGCTGAAGCCGGTTCTATCAAGTCTGGAAAGGCACCATGGCTCCACATCTGCAAGCCTTTCGTAAAGAAGTCAAAGGAGCATCGATATTTCAGTGGAATGCCGGGGCCTCAAGGCCCGTATTTCTTATATCCGACAATTTGTGTTTAAAAACCAGTTTCCAATTATTGTTATCTGTGAGCCACGACTACAAAAAGCAACAAGACTATCTAGGTACGAAGCTTTCAAGTTCGCTACATGCAACGAACAGATTAGAGCTAATGTATATATCAGATGCGATCTTACCTATATCGAGCACCGTGTAGCACCTGACGATGACAACCAGTATGTCTGCCTGACAGTAAAACGTCGAGACCTCAATTTAATGCTGGTAGGCGCATATATATCACCTTCAAGCCGTTTTGAACCCGAAAGACTACGTGCACAGTTAACAGTCACACCCGGACCATGGATCAATGCCGGAGATATCAATGCTCACCACCCACTATGGAGAAGTCAGAAGACAGACCGTCGCGGAAGGCAAGTATTTTCCTTTGCCCTGGAGCAGCAGCTGCTTTGTGTAAATGACGGAAGCCTAACGTTTCTACGGGAAACGACATACATCACCTGCCTTCACTTGACATTTGTGTCACGAAGCCTAAATGGAAAAGTTAAGTAGTTCGCAGACTATGAAACTCATGGAAGCGACCACATACCAACTTATTTAAAGATCAAGGGCCTAAAAATCGCAAAACTACGTCACTTCAACTCTCATCTACTGGAAAAAGTTCAGGTCACTGACGGAAAAGAGGTGTCCAGAAAATGAGCCGCCTGCTCTTGACACCAAAAGGATATGATTACAGGTGCTACTCAAGAAGCGACTTATCATGTTGAACATACTTCAAAATATTGCCAACACGAAGCGAAATTGGAACTGCTCAAAGCAATCCATCGTTGTTCAGAATGAAGATATAGGCGCACTAAGTTCATTCACGACTTGAGGAAGGCAAGGCGCCTACAGGAAAAAAAAAACTCAGCAGCGAATCAATTCACTTCAGTCGTTTCGGTGGAAATCTCTGTGCGAATCGTTGGATCCACACAAGCCTTTGACGCAGACATGAAAGATTGTTCGTGGCCAACGAACATTGCCACATCAACATCGCCCTTTCAAGTGTCTGTCTCTCCACCAAGGCCGCACCAAAATTGAAGTAGCAGAGGATTTCAGCATGAAAGTTGCCGGTAAGGCGTCCACGTACGCTACGCGTCAGCCAGAAAACCCTCCAGTCTCGAGAGATTCACGAATAAACACCTTTTTCTTTCTAGAGGAACTCCAAGCGG
The DNA here is from genome assembly GCF_043290135.1 of Rhipicephalus microplus. NCBI lineage: Eukaryota > Metazoa > Arthropoda > Arachnida > Ixodida > Ixodidae > Rhipicephalus > Rhipicephalus microplus. The sequence goes on from NC_134701.1 coordinate 102,245,649, forward strand.
CCTTGACAGCATGCAAACGATCTTTATCGCCTGGTCCGGATGGGATCACGTACATGACGCAAAGTACGTGATAGGATCACGTACTTTGCAACCTCGGTGAAGCAGCTCGACGGGCCCTTCAATCCGTGTTCAATGACTCGTGGAGCAGCGGATCTGTCCCTCATTCGTGGAAATCCAGCCGTCTCATCCTGCGCTTAAACCAGGTAAATATTCTCTGGGCTTGACCTCTTATTGCCCCTTCGTGCTTACCAGCTGTTTCAGGAATGTGATGGAGAGGATGATTTCCACTCGCCTAGAGTGGTACCTGGAGCACCACGAGGTGTACCCTCATGTTATGACGAGAATTTTGGCGTGGGCGGTCCGAAATTGATAACGTTATAGGCCGGGTCTCATCTGTCCAGCATCAAAAAAGACTGAAACGTTTATCTGCGGCGTTGTTCTTGGGCGTGAAAGGTGCATACGATAACGTATCACATGAAGCCATTCTGGATGTCATAGAAAATGTTGCATTAGGAGGTCGGGTTTACTAATGGATCAACAGCTATTCGAAAGGCAGAACTTTCTTTATACAGACGGAGAATGACACAACAACACATCATTGCATCCGTCGTGGTGTGCCTAGAGGTGGTGTTCTTAGCCCCACACTTTTCAATCCAGCGCTCCTCCGCCTGGTTGACGCACTTCCAGAATATGTCCATCTATCAATATATGCAGATGACATCTGCATCTGGGCATCAGGCGTAACACGCCTTCATTTGCGTGCCCGGCTTCAGAGAGGGGCTACACTAGCGACAAAGTACCTGGAAGAACAGGGACTAGAGCTGTCATCAGAGAAGTGCTCGCTTATAGCATTTACGCATATAGTGATGAGCCCATATGTTATTAAAATCAACGGAATACGGTCACCTACGTGAAGACCCACCAATTCCTCGGAGTCATAGTTGATTGCGACCTCTTCTGGAGCCCTCACATCGCCCGAATGAACATGAAACTCTCCAGGATCACCCCCGTGCTGAGGTTTCTTGCAAGCGAAACGTGGGGTGCATCAGTACAAATAATGCATCAGCTCTACAATGTTCTGTTCCTCGGTTATATGTGATACAGCTTCCCGTGCTTTGCGGGATCTGAAGAACAAACTTGCGCGTCCTCCAGTTGATCCAAGCCCAAGCGCTGCGAATATGCCTTGGTCTCCCGAAATACGCATCTACAGCAGTGACAGTCATCATTGCGCGTGATTATCCAGTCAACGCATACATCCGCGTAGACGCTTTGAGAATGCACATAAGACATTTCGCTCGGCTTCCATCTCGTCACCTCGCCTCACTTCAAACTTCTAGGCCCCACTCGGCGTTCAGCGCAACTGTAGCTCAGCATTGCGCAGTTCTTCCATTGCACTTCACGCATGCAGCACGGCCACCGATACCATTATGGTGCCTACACCCACTCTAAGCCCTTCCTACAGTTCCCGGCATCCAAAATAAGAAAAAGTTGTCATATGTAGCCCTGAAACAGGCCACATTACTCTTCCTGCGAGAAAAGCACAACGAACGCCTCACATTTACACGGATGGCTCTGTTTCTTCAGTAAGCTCTGCAGGGGTGGTGGTTATTCCCGCAAGGCACATCGCAAATTATTTCATGACATCGCATTTTACGTCGTCGACAGCTGCAGAACTCGCTGCCCTACGTGCAGCTCTGGAGTTTATAGTGGAAGAATCTTCGGGAACTTGGTCTATCTTCTCGGACTCGAAGGCAGCTCTTCAATGTCTCATGTCACCCTTTCGCCAAGGACCTAATGAACAGTTAGTAGCTGAAATAAGGGTTCTTAATCAACAAGCAATTGAGAAGCAGCACAGCATAGTGTATCAGTGGATACCAGGTCATTGCGGCATATATGGCAATGACCGCGCAGATGAGGCCGCTAGATCTGCACACGACAGTACCCAATACAGAGCCATCCCGTTCTCAAGAACCAACGCAGCTACAAGACTTCGTTCGCTTGCGCGTGACCTCACACTGGTACAGTGGAACTCAACAGACTTCACAAACGCGCACCTGCGTAACTTGGATCCCGATCTGCAGCTTCGTCTTTCCCCAAGGATATCTTGAGCTGAGGAGACTCATCTATGCCACCTGTGGCTTGGAGTGGCCTTCACGAACGCATACTCTTATCTCATCGGAATGACCATCTCTTGTACATGCACTTACTGCAGCTGCGAAAAAACCATCGCGCACCTTCTGTGTGAGTGCTCCCATATCAACGCGCAAAGACAAGAACTCACTGCAGCTCTGGATAGACTGGGCGATCAGCCTATGTCGGAACAAATGATTATGGGTCATTGGCCGAGCCCGTCCTCAGCCCAAAAGTCTTCGAAAGCTTTGCTGCGCTTTTTGCCGACAACTGGCCTCAGAGACAGATTTTGGTGTCTTATACTCTTTGATGTTTCCTTTCCTCTGTCGCATTTTTTTCTAATTTCTGTCTCTCTTCACATCATTTCTTTTTAGCATTTTTTATTCCCCTCACCCCTTTACCCAGCACAGGGTACCCAGCCGGTCTAAGAACTGGCTAACCTCCCTGTCTTTCCGCTTAAACTTTTTTTCTCCTCCGCCTTGTCGCATTTGGCGCCGGTTTCCCTCAAGCGGCGCCGACGGACGCTGGTCGCGCCATGCATGAGACTATACTGTGGTTGCGTTTTGCTAACGTAAGGCGTCGCTGTGCCCTGCGTGCGCGTGCGTCATTGCTACTCATGAGTTTATTGGGCCCGTTATGATGCGCTCGCGGCCAATTCGCTAGCTCCACATATACTAAATTATGTGGTACGATACGTCAATAGATGATGAAATATATGATTGATGCAGACATGATGATTCTGACACGCGTGTCATGTGAGAACATGACAACGTACCACGCTCATAGCGGGCTTGCGACCGTTTTGCTAGCTCCACATATACTCAATTTGGTATCGCGTGACGTGACTAGACGATGAAGGTAAACAACACATTCAAACATGGCAATCATGACACGGAAGTTATGTACGGCATCATTTACCCCCACTGATTACCGTTGTGCTGATTTTAAAGTCACATATAAACATTTCTCATTCATGTTTCGCATATCATTGATTTCCACTGTACGTGGAATCTGCCATTTTCTTAAATGACCCGTGATAGCGAATGTTTTTTTACGAGTGTTTTACAGTAATTTGTAGCTTTGCTACTGGTAATGGCGACATTATATTGTAAATTCTCCAGCGTGTCAATTCAATAATGGTATTGGTGTTGATGCAGAAGAATTTCGCGTCAGTTTGAAACGCCCGCCTAATTATTATAAAAAACTAGTGCCCCACAGTGGAGCAGCGCCTGTCACTCCGTGTGCTCGAGCTTTGGCGACACTAAAGCACGCCGTTTTCAAATAGAGGAACCGCCGTTGGTGAATAATGAAACAGTGTGGGTGCTTTGAACGTGTTTCCTTAGAAAAATGAAAAGCGTTCCTGGCGTAAGCAGCCTATAAGCGATAGCAGCCACCATAGCCTAAACCACCTCGAGAGCAACCCGATAACATAACGAGAGGGGTGACGAACAATAGTCGACGCCGGATGCCAACTGGGTATTGTGCGCCCCGCGCACATGTTCTGGACCTCTGCAACATCACAAGGTTATCCCTTATCTACGTCAAACCACAGAAAATGTTGATTGCATCTGAATAATCAGACGAGCACGCACCCTTACTCTAAAAACAGTCTAAAATATCTTCTAGACAACACTCGTCACTAATAATCGATCAGAGATTCCACCGCGTGCAGGAGTATCAAACAACACAGGCATCTCGAGTTTCTAAATTTGGGGTCAGAGGTGCTTTAGGTGGTCTTTTTTGAAGTTGTTCAAATGCACACATCTCTTTGTGATGCAGTCAAAAAAGAGCTAATATGTAATGAAGACTTCACCGAAAGAAACAGCGCCATTACCGATTCGCTTAACTGGACCATAATATAAGCGGCTACTGCACGTGGGTCATCAAACATGCACCTTTGCAAAGAGTGCCGGTTGCTCATTCGCAGTTTTTGTTCACTTCGACGGAAGACGAAGCGCCCAGCTTCCCATTGGACATTCGCTCACTAAAACGTAGAGAGTCACAATTGTGTCCGTCCTTACTGCGAACCGAGGCTCGTATTATCAGGAGCCCGCATGCCTCGCAAATCGTCTTAGGTCACTCGCATGCAGCCTTCTCTCGTATGTAGATTCTGCTGTGTTCTCTTGCTCTAATGGTTCTTCTCTTTCCAAGGTCGTATATCGGCAAACGAGTCTGTTTATGGCTTGGAACGACAGGCTCACAATTCTTTTTCTCCTTGCGCATCCAGCACCAGGTCATCCCACCCAAAAAGGCCATTTATTCAGTGCGCACTTCTGGAGCGACAATTGGAAGCAGGATCATCGCTGGTCGTTTGTAACGCCCTCAACCAAGATTCAGCTCTCTCTTCAAAACGTGATTTCCCCAGTTTGTATGTTCTGCATTTGACTAGTCAAAAAATGCAAAACTTGTGCAAACGTTTCCACAAACTACACAGATTATGGGGTATTATGAAATGATTTTAGTAAATATCGAGCGCTAGGTTTTACCACTCACAGAAACCTGTCACAACCGTGTATTGCTCCTATTTTATAGATACAGCTATTAGAGTCTCATCTGTCATTTTAAGACGTGGGTGTGTAGCCCTGCTCTCACTTTCCAATGTCGCTTCATTGAATCGATGTTCAATGTGATTTCAGAAAAATGCCTTACATCATCTGCGCCTTTAGGGCTAGACTTATTTGCAGGAGCCGTACATATGTGCCCCTGATGATTACACTTATATACTTGACACAATTCTCAATCTATTGTAGCGTCTAGGTTTTCCCTGGTGTAACGCCATTGAGATCACCTTCACTGTAAAAGATGGTTGCTGCCCCCTAGAAACTTGCACAAAAAAGGCACAATCTTTACACCACTGCCGAAATTTACTGCCGGAGCCAGCTCTTCAAAAAAGCAGTTTGCCGTGAAATCGTACCTACTCGGGGGCTCAGCGAACTTTCAAATTATCTAAACCACTTCGCACGACGCACCACCTAAGCCTGTACTGTGGCGTTTCACTTAAGGGGGTCACAAAATAGATCTATCACTATTTTGCTATGTAAGGTGAACTCTTCACTTAGCTTTGATTGAAGTAATGCTGATATGTCAACCGCAATTGTCAAGATGTATATGCATTATTTTGTTAAATAGTATTTCTCGCTAAAATTCGTCGCGGTAATTGCTTGAGAAGTGTGGCTTTACGCGTGATATGTGTGGGAGTGCGCGGTTCACTGATGTGGGTGCACCTTTTCGGTCACTGCTACCTGTCGTACTTGAGATAATTGAGCTAAACACTTGTGAATGTAGTGACGCACCAAGAGCAGTACGATAATACTCTAGTCTTCTTTTGGACAGCAAGTGTATATTTTGTAAGTGCTCACAATGGCTATTTTTCTTAGAGATCACTTGGAATTTTTTTACATACGGCCCTCGTAAAATGAACAAAAAATACTAGATTTTCCACCTATAAAAGTGTGCCAGTTTTATTTTTGTTTCAATTTATTCAATCGTAAAAACTTAGCGACATTCTGATAGTGTTGCCTGGCTAAAAGCGAGCAGCGGCAGCTACACCTTTGGCAGTTAGTAATAATGCATATATTCAGGCGATACTCGTCGCAAAAGGCCAGCCATAATAATAATTTCTTCTAGAGAATGAGCCGGCCACAGGAAAGAAAAAAAGCGTAAAGTATGAATTTCTTACAAACGTACTAGATAGGCACTAAAAAGTTTCAAGAAATGCTGTCTTGGTCAACAGTTAAAGAATCTGCGTTTGGAATTTTTGCTGCTTCAGACCATTTTCTCGTAATGAAAATAGCTATCGCGTCACTCTTTGCGCACACAATTCCAGAAGGTTTGAAGAAACAGCTAAATAAGAAATGCGAGTTGCATGAACGTTACAAAATTAGCCAATATTTAGTGTCTTGGTAGTAAATGACCTTGTTACCCAATTCATCATTCACCGTAAGCTTACCCTGCAGAAACTGCCAGTCATTTATGTCATTTGTGAGTTGCTAAAGCTCGAATTAGGCTGTAGGCTCATTTTTTTGTTAGCCCTGCTGTCTCGGCCTAGCCATCTTCTTCCAGTTGCCTGCATTCGTCCATTCATTCATATCAATTTACACTATGTAGCCTCCTGTATTATGTGACAGCTTTAGCAATCGTGAGCTACGAATTAGCACCAGGTGTGATATTCGCTTTCCAGAAAATGAAGGACTGAGCACAAACAAGGGCGTTTTTGCCGAGACTAGTGAGTACTATCGCTAACCATGCTTGCGTTTGTGCGTGCGTATGTATGCTTTAAAAACGATAGTCTTTCTTGGGGACCTTACACGAAAAAATTATAGTCTGTCTGTCTGTCTGTCTGTCTGTCTGTCTGTCTGTCTGTCTGTCTGTCTGTCTGTCTGTCTGTCATTCTGTCTGTACAATTGTGTGTTTGTACACTCTTAACGACATCGGGTACTTGGAACGGCTGACCCCATTCGCAGCGCCCACCAATGTAGCTCAAGGTTGAGCATTCATGCTTGTGCAATTGTCAATTAAAAAGCAAATATTGCGCATGTCTGGGGCACCTTATTAACGTATATATTATAAATGCGTGCCTATTACTAGAATAGGTATACATAAGTAATTTTAAGGACCATAGCGCTTATCACGCTGCGCTGACCATGCAACGCTTGCACGGAAAGGCGGGTGTTTCTAACGCTTCGCTAGGACGAGACAGCTGTGGCACCTACCCGTCACCTTGCGTTCTACACCTTATCATCTTTGAAATGGGCACGCACTCTCTTCTCAGAGCCACACGCTTTGTTTTTCAAGAAAACTGTCAGATGGCGCTCATGTCTCACGCGTGACGTTACTTGATACGCTCATTGGCCTCCACTGCACACTCGAGGCACTCTAACGCAGTGCCTCCTGAATACTATTAACCGATTTTCTTTCGCAGAATATCAAATAAAAGTCTTGTTCACTCGATCCACACGCAGGACTGTCATCTTCCGACGACATTTGCAGATTATCATGCAGATACGGGGCCATTTTTTTGGAAAACTTTAGGCGACTTACAAACCTCCCAAAAATGCGTCTATGAAACAGCGGAGCTGCTAGCTTGGTCTGGTAGTGCTTGTGAAACTCTGTCGAGCGATGGCGCCACTGTGTGTCGCCTAGAAACGAGCTGGAAGAAGGAAAGAAGGAAGAGAGAAGTCGCATGAAGGAGAAGACTAAAACGAAACATGAAATTCACTAACGATGCTTGATTTGAAATGGGGTACACACGTCCTCAAGCGAAGCATTGTAAGCTATCAGTTTCCAAGGAACGATAGCTTGACAAGCATTTTCAGTCCGTCTTTTATTTCGTGCAATGCATCCCCAAAGTGCCGTTCAGTGTCAGTGTAAGGCTGTGGAAGATTACAACTTTTAATATTTCATAGACGCATATTGCCTCGAGAGTACTCATCATAGCCTTCCTTGTTTTATCCAGCGTTGCTAACGTTAGAGACTGAAAATTGCGCTGTAGGTGGTTGCACTTCATGCTTCCGTGCCAGCGAACATATGCGCAAAAATAAATACCATAAATAAACAGCAATAACACACATATAATACTCCTTATTTGAGAAATAACATAACATGGGCAAAAACCACGCACCAGTCGGTGGCATGAGATAAACAAGTCAGACTCGTCCATAATCTCAAACCAACAAGAGAAAACACACCAAAACGTCCCTTGCAGCTTAAAATTACGTGAACATTTGTGAATATTCAAATACATGATGATAGGTATATCGCGAGAACAAAATGACGACAAAGAGACAAGGACACGAAGGGCACCAACGCTCTATGTCGTCGTTCTGTTCTCACGCTATAACTATCGTCATGTCATACCAACTAGCCCAAGCTGCCACCACTCCAATACACATTGCTGCCATGTTACATAGGTTTCACTGGTGCACGCAACAGGGTGTTCCTCATGCTCTATGCACTACTTAATGGTGCAAGAAACCCGTTTTTAGAATTTCTTTATATTACGACGTTTTTAAATTGGGTACACACCTATATTCAATAACATTTAACATGAATGAGCCTATTATCTTTGTAATAAATGCGAAAGCATTTATTTGCATGCTGCAGGCATTTCTATCTATCTATCTATCTATCTATCTATCTATCTATCTATTTATCTATCTATCTATCTATCTATCTATTTATCTATCTATCTATCTATCTATTTATCCATCTATCTATCTATCTACCTATCTATCTATCTATCTATCTATTTATCTATCTATCTATCTATCTATCTATCTATCTATCTATCTATCTATCTAGCCGCCTATGACATTCAACGCGCCTGGCCGTTTTATTGGTGGGATCAATATCAAAATTTTGATGGCATAACGTGACTGTATGACAAGCGTGACTAGTCATAACATGAAAATCATGGCATGTTTGTCATGAATGTCATGACTTATATGACATAGTCGTGCTGTTATTTCGGTGGTTGCCTTCACATGAGATTCCAGAACTGGTATGGTTTGACATGACAGCCTGGCGAACATAAGTAGCAGACGCTAACGTGGAAATTACGATATGCATGTCATGTAAGTCAGTACTACATGCCACACGCTCATGGGGAGCTCGCGAGCGTTTCGCTAGCTTCAGATATAACAAATTTTGTTTACGTTTGTCAATGAATGGTGAAAGTAAATGACTGGGGCTAACACGATGATTATGACATGCGTATTATGCAAGAACATGACTACATACCACGCTCATGACGCACTCGCGGCCGCTTCGCTAGCTTCACAAATATATCAAATTTGGTATGACGGGACGTGAATGGACGCTGAAGGTAAATTGGACGTCCAAACGTGATAATTATGATATACGTTTCATGTAAAACATGACTGCATTCTCCATTCAGGGCGTGCTCGTGGCCGTTTTGGTTGCTTCACTTTTACCAAATTCGCTATTACGTGACGTGAATGGGCGACCGTGTACTCAGATTTGGGTGCACGTTAAAGAACCCCAGGTGGTCAAAATTTCCGGAGCCCTCCACTACGGCGTCTCTCATAATCAAATGGTGGTTTTGCGACGTTAAACCCCACAAATCAATCAATCAATCGTGAATGGGCGACGAGCACAGATGCCAAGAGCAAACATGATAATCATAAAATGAAAGTTACCTAGTGCATACTTTACGTGCTTATTACTGCAGGGGCTGCTATTGCAAGCGTTAGTGGTGCCGTTGTTACGCGACTATAGGCAACATATTTTCATTTTAAACAAATACGTGAGTGCACTAAACATTTCTACTGGTGTTTACTGTGTACTAAATTCATGCGCCTCACAACGTTGTGATGATTTTAAAATATCAACATATCATCATATCACCTTCCGTATTCGTGATTCACATACACCTACTCCCACTCTACGTGGTATCTGCTATTTTTTTAAGATCATATAAGGAAGTACTGATTCATTCCAGCAATATATTACACTTGATTCGGCGTCTTTTTTTAAAGCAGTGCCGTCAAACACTGCAAAACACTCATATGTTACAGTGACAAAAATATAACTTAAAATACCTAGGGGATCTTTTTGTGGCCCTGGTTATCGCACAACAATACTTGGCAGCAGATTCAATACGAAATTACACGCTACTTCAAAATGAGAGTATACACCAAGGCTTATCTATTATGGGAGTCGTACGTTTTCAAAACATACTCTTTGCAAAGGAAGCAAACTCTTTTTGCTTCCTTTTTGCCGCAGGCGTCGAAACACTGAAGTCACTAAATTCGTGGAAGCAATAAAAATCAAACAGGGAACATGAAAACGATGACGCAAAAGCGAATTGTCGTAAAACCAAGTTGCACAGGACACAATGCACGCATTACGGTGACATTTATTGCACCCAGCTAAGACATCTTGGCGTCAAGACTGCGTAATGAAATAAAACGCGCCATTCATAAGGCTGACTTCGTTAGAGCAGCGACATTCGTTGTCTAGTCTTTGTCGATATTTACTGACCCTAGGAAGAGCACGGATTCCAATGCAATGGCGAAAGGCCGCAGGGCCCGTTAACGCTTTCTGCTTCACTAAACCATCTCGGAATCTTGTGACACAGTAACCATTGCGTACAGTCCTTGCAGAAACAGAACAATTATATCACCATGTTTTTTATATAAGGGAAGAAACGAAAGGACAGAATATAGAGGAAAGGGAGTTATGCTAACCAGGATGAAATGCTGTATGCTGCCTTACTCTCGGGAAACAGGTGGGGAGTTTCAAGGCTCAATAAATGTCAGAATAATAAAGATAGAGAACGAAAGGAAGAACAAAAAAGAAACAAAGAAAGAAGGAAGAGAAGAAAGAAAGAAATGAAGAAAAAGAAAGAAAGAAAGAAAGGAAAGAAGGAAGAGAGGTGTAATGAAGGAAGGAAGAAATGAAAGAAAAAAGGAAAAAAGGAAGAAAGAAAGCATTATAGAAAGAGAGAGAGAAAAGGGAGCCCCCACGAGTCAATACAGTTCAAACGCACAAATTCTTGTAGACAAACCTGTATATGTCTGTCCTCCTAAAAAGTGTCAATTCTGAATTTTTCAAATGAATCTGTGTTGATCATAAAAACATGTTCTAAAATGGCTCCTGCCGACATCTGTCTCGTAGTAAAGTGACCTCAAGTGAGTGCTAGGGATTGCCTCTGAATAGTGTAGACAGTAGCAGAAGGTGTAGTGCAGTGTCTTCTCGCTACAGCAGCGGTCAAAAAAATTCTACTGAAACACTGTATTTGCCATTACAAAAAGTGATGCGTTCTCTTAACAGATTCGTCTTTATTCTATACACATTACTTTTATAGAGCCCCAAGAAAAATAGAGAGAGATATGGTATGAAGAAACGCAGGGAGGTTAACCAGAAAGCAAATGTCTGGTTTGCTACCCTGCACTGGGGAAGGGGAAGTGGGTGACAGAAAAGTATGGAAAAAGGAATGAGAGAAATAGAGTGGAGCGCAAGCGAAAAGACACAAACACGCGTAAAGATCACAAACGTTCAACATGGTGGGTCAATCGCAAAAACTTCAGGAGGGCCTTATTTCGCTTAAGGCGAAAGCTCAATGTTTCTGGTATTCCACAATTAATTTTTTTCGAAAGCAACTATTCATCGAGGCGCGCAAACACTGACGACAGGGACTGTCTCTGACAGTTGTACTGATGGTTCTGACACAAAATATGTTCGATGGTTTCGTCAGCGCCGCATTGATCACAGACAGCACTGTCTGCCCATCCGATGCGGCAAGCAAAGGCGTTTGTAAAAGACGCCCCAAGCCACATGTGACTGAGAACGGTTGTCTCAGGTTTGGGTAACAAGATGGAATGGTAGGCCGCAGGTATGGGTCGAGATGGTGAAGACGGGTGTGTAGAAATTCGGGCGTGTTCCGCAGAGACCTGGTGACATCATGTGTGAGCGTTTTCATTCTTGCTGCTTCGTCGCTTTTTGACAGTGTAATGGAATCCAACACATCATTTTCGAGAGCGTTCATTGCTGCAGCATAACATGCTCGTTATAAATGACTTTGCAGTGGCCGGTAACCATTGAAAAGTTACATCCTGTTGTTTCTGTAGTACTTGTTCATACAATGGTCTTGTTGCCAGCACCAATCGGTTTTGAGTTCTACAACGTAGAACAGTTCAAATACAATACAGAGCTGGTTTCAACTCAGTAAAAATGCACCAATATAGAGGTGCTTCTTGATCAATTCTGCGGAGTGCACAGCGGAGTGCTTTGAGCTCTGTGGCTGTAGATGTTGTTTTTTTGATACGTTCGAAATTGAATAGTTTGGGCTTTTGCTGAGAAAATCGCAGCTCCTGCAGATCCCTAAACATTTGTAGAACAATCCGTATAAAGTTTAACGTGGTGTTCGTATTCTTCGTGCAGCATATGTGGAGTGAGCTGCTTGAAAGCTGGTGTCGAGAGATCCACCTTTTTGCGAATTCCTGGCACCTTTAAGCGTAGGTTTGGACGGTCTAAACACCAAGGCGCTGTCAGCATGTGTTCCGGTGGTGTGTGGCCTGCTGCAAGGCACTCACGGTAACTGAATACTCTCTTACAGAACGAGGCACTTGATCGGTCTTCTGGAAGCAAAGCGAGGTGTTAGCCCGGGGTGCCAGCAAGGTGCCTAATATGCGCTCGAAACACCTCTAGAGTAAAGTGCACTGAGGCCGGATGATCTTCGGTGATTCCGATGATCTCCACTGTGGATGTGCAGCGTCGTAATCCCAGACAAGCTCTCAGTTCCTGACCCTGGTCGTTTTCGATTGCACGTATGCTACTTTCACGGGTGTTTGTCAAAACAGGCAATATATTTGCCTGAACAGGCAAGCTGTACCGAAGGTACCCCAGGAACAACGTCCTGTATAGCTGCAACATTGCGTGAACTGACGTGTCCCACCTTTTTTCTCCAAAGAAATTTAAAAGTCGGGAGATGGCTCTTAGGTGCTTTTGCAGAGTGGCCACTTGGGAATTCCAGCAGAGGTTTCCATCAATGGTCAATCCCAAGAACCTGTGTGTGCAGGTGTAGCAGACAATTTGTCCATTATAGTTGTGGGATATGACGTCATTGCCTTCTACGTGAACGCAACCAGCGCCAATTTGTCTGGAGAAATCTTGAGGCTTTGCTCTCTAAAGCACGCCGAAATAGAGTTTGCAGCTTTTTGAAGTTTCACACGTATCAGCGGACGTGTTAAACCAGATTTCCAAACGCCAATACTTTCTGCATAGATAAAGTTTTGCTCAGACTGGTATAGTATTACGAGGCCGATTATGACAAGACTAAATAGTGTGGGGCTCAATGCACCAACTCGCGGAACGCCACGGTGTATGTGATGCTCAGATTTTTGGTCATCATCAGTTTCCATAAACAATGATCTCATTTGAAGGAAGCAGCAGATCTAGCACTTGCCCACCCAAGCCAACGAACTAGAGGGCATCAAGTACGACTTTTTAGGAGGCATTGTCGAATGCTCCTTTGATATTCAAAAATAATGCTACATATAGCAGCGTCGGCTCATTTTCTGGTGTTGCACGTATGTCACGAGATCAATGACGCTTTGAATGGAGCTACGAAGACGACAAAAGACGTTGATGGCGTCTGGATAGACTCTGCACCATTGTAAGAACCACTCGAGTCTCGGAAGAATCATTCGCTCCATCAGCTTGCCCACGCAACTAGCCAGCGCTGTTGATCGTTGTCACGTCAGCTCTAGAGGTGATTTTCCAGGTTGGAGAATTAAGACCGAACGGCTTGTTTTCCATTCTGTGGGAAGAGCTGCACCTCGCCAAGACTTAATAAACTCGTTCATTAAGGCCCTACGTGCGCGATCACCAAGGTTGCACAATAGGCAGTATCAAATACCATGTGGCCTGGGCGACGACGATTGATTACAAGAAGTAAGAGCTGCATCCAGCTCTTCCGTCGAAAAAGGCAGGTCCATGTACGGGTTAAGGGAGTGTGGTGCGGTAGCAGCAGTGAAGAACCCTGTGCAATGTGATGGGCCTGCAATTTTCTTAAAAAAGTCTTCCACTATCTCGATGTCCTTTTTACGTTAGAAAAGTTCCAGTGCTTTAAGTTGAAAACGTTGTTCGGGAGATGTGCGTAGGCCTCGCGCGGTTCGCCATATGTGAGACAGTGGTTTGCGAGGGTCCAAAAATTTACAAAACTTCGCCCACCGTTGGAACTCCTGTTTATCTATACGGTGCTGGATCTTCTTTTGCATGCGCCTTGCTATGCGTAGACCTTCAATGGACTTCACGCGCCGATATTTGTGCTCTGCTCGCCGACGAATCACGCGAAGTTGCTATAATTCTACGTCCATTTCCGAGGCCTTGAAGAGCACGTCAACAGGCGCGTCGCTGTCTGCGCTGCTTCTTTGTTCGCTTGCTCAATGCCAGAGGATAAGCCTCTTGTACATGTGTCTTCTATGTTGGTTGTGAATGCAGACAAACGAATGCTGCAGATAGTTTTCGGTGGTTGACCACTGGCGAAGCCTTTGATGTTGAGATAACTGGGCATGGTGGTCGCTACCGTTCATCTCGATGTCTAAAAACCACTTGACGCTTGTGGCGAAGCGATAGGACATAAATGTCAAGTTTAAGCAGCTGCTGTACGTAGACCCTCGTAGAAATGTTGGGCTCTCATCATTAACTAAAGAATGTTCATGGGCCGACACAAATGAAGCCAGTTTCCCGCCTGTGGCATTTACTTTTGAGCTTCTGCAGATAGGGTGGTGGGCGTTGAAGTCTCCTGTAATTATCCTTAGACCCGGTTCGCGCGCAAGTATGTAATCCAGTCTTTTTCAATCAGAACAAGCAGAAGGGGATCGGTAAGAACCCACTAATGTGACGGCAAGAGTGTCTCGCTCCGCAGTCTGGCAAACATACTGCTTTTCATCATGTGATGGCACAAGATGAATAATGTAAGTAAGCTAGCGACGAATGTACACAAGGACCTTGCTGCTTTTGTTGCAGGCTTGAAACAGAATTGATACGTTTCTTGATTGTCTGATTGAGTTTGTTACGTTTGGTTCACAAATTACTATGACTGGGAAATGGTTCAAGAACACGTATCGACAAAAATCAGAAATGCGTTTTTAAAGTCCTCTTGCATTCCACTGGATAACTGATGTTTCTCTGACCTCTTTGCGGAACGATCGTTGATCTCCTGCGATCGTTCTACACGAGAGTGGAGAGGACTGGACTCAACGCGTCCAGCACCTGTAGGCCAGTTCGAACAGTTCGAGTTCCCAGACTTCTCAGTACGTCTGCAATGACAGCGACCATGGATCGTAGCATCGGGATAATCTGTTGATATACACTTGACACATCCTTAACGACTGAAGGCTCGGAGGAAGCTGTAGGGTGGGGAGGCCTGAGAGAGGGCTTCTTCACTGGCTCAGTACGAGGAAGTGTAGACCCGTCATCCGCAGCAATGGGCTTTTTCACCTCATTTCGCTTCGTGCTTACTGTTTTAGTTGTGTTTAAATACGATATTAGTAAGATAATAAGATAATAATAAGATAATAATAATTTAATAATAAGATAAATAATAAATAAGATAATAATAGGAAGGCGACGCCACCGTCGCCTTCTGTGACGGTGGCGTCGGCGCAGTACGCTTTCAGCAGTCTCTCTGTGCGATGAATGATTTGTTAAATGATGGTAATATCTTTGTTTATCTACGGGAATATCTTCGAGGCAGCATCTTGTAAACCATCACATTTTCCGCACTTCACACTTGTGGCCTAACATGCGTCTGCAATATGTGGTTCAGCGCATTGTGGGCATACTCTGGTGTTTGTGCATACACACTTGACATGTCCGATTTTCATGCATGAAGGTTTAGGAACAATAGCCAAACAGAATGTCGCAAATGTCCCACCTTGACATGTGGAAGAATAGAATCTCATTTGAAATTTTTCTTTACACAGTAGGTGTTTCCGAGGCAAAGTACATTCGTGATGGCTTCCTTGTTCGCTGGTTTTAAAAGAGTTTGATGATCCGTGCTCGCGATGGCCAAATCAATGCCGTAGATTACTTCCGCCATGTCATTACCATCCACTAGATTTATCGGTTGGACTTTGATGTCAGCGAACTGCGATAATCTTCTTAGCCTGTCCAAGGCTCTGGAAGTCATTGTGTCTACATCAAGAGTATACTTGCGTGGGTTTAAACGGATATCTTTATTTCGTTTGGCGTAACCCCCTTAAAGCACACAGAGCTTGCCTGTTTGCTGCTTGAATGCTGATGGAGGTGTCCTCGGGCAGAAACAAGATGGTGTATGGCCAGTGTTTTTTTTCGACTTCCCAGTGGACGTCCCCGATGACGAAGATGGCTTGACGTTTCTTCGTTTGGACTTCCTGCTTCTCACAGTCTCGCTGCTGTCATCCGACGAGTCGTCGCCAAATGCCTACTACAGTTCCGTGTCTTCGCTGGCGCTCAAACAGCTGCTTCGTTTCCACGACGAGCTTCCGTAAGTTGATCTCTGGTTAGTCAGCGCCGCAGAAGGATCCAAATTCATAGCCATTGGGCAATGGCCATCAGTAGTTCTGCGAAAGGCGCACTAATTTATCGAGCAGCTCACCATGGTAGACCTCTTACTGGGCGGGCTGATGGAAGACCCCGTGTCCGTCACCCTGGGACAGGGAGCAGCGTTTCCCGGAAAAAGTGATAACTCAATAAAATTGCTTGGAGAAGAAAGCAAAAGCGTTCTATGAAACGACACTTCGTCATCGTCCCAAGAAACGTCTCATAGAGCCGCAAATTACTACATATTGGGTTGAATTATTACACTGCTAATCGCCAGCAGTACTTAAAGCAAAATGTCTATTGATGAGCTTACCTTGCCTAATATCACTTATTTTTCCGGACATTCTACATCTTGATTAGGAAGGGTGTCTCCTGGTGCACATATCTCATTACGCACTGGAGTATTATTTTTGTTCTATAATCAGTTTCTTTTGCACCTCTCAAAATATAGCCGCAGCCCTTCTACAGAACTTTCACAAGATATTCCACTAGAACTTTTTGCTAAAGTATTCTAACCACATAAAATTCCTACCACAACAATTCCGTACAATTGGTGGGCTCGGTGGCTGCGCCACAACGCTGTCTTCTGACACGCTGGTTTTCGCCGTGCAAATGATCACCGCCGCTCTCTGCCGCGTGTTGCTGCCTCTGGTGCAGACGGTATGTACCGTGGCGCCAATGGAGCATTCGCCATCATTCTACCACTACCGAAATCAGATCGCCGTTCCGCTTGTCTTGGCTTCACTGGAGGAACGCATATCCACACCCTACTACTGGATGCTCCAGCCATCGTGGGATTCCGCATCAAAAGGGACACTGTCAAGTCCGCCTACTATAAAGGAGCAGCGACCATCGTGGCCGCTTTGTGGGTTTGGTGGCTGCGCCAGAACGCTGTCTTCTAACACGCTGGTTTTCGCCGTGCAGTTCACTGCAAGATACAGCCTATTTATTAAGAAATCTAGTGAATACTGTTTGGTGCAGCTCCCGAGCCTCCAGTGCTGCCTTTATCTGTTTGGGGAATGTATACATGTCATCAAGTCTGTGCTGTTGCTATCAGGAGATGTGGAAACTAATCTAGGGTCTAGTATGAGCGATGTTCTTGCTGAGTTACAGAAGCTGACAGCCAGGAAAAGCAAACTAATCACTGAGGTGCGAAGCCCAAAGAATCAAGTTATGAGTACTGATAAAACACTGACGGATCTAATTATGCGAATGACGGAACTTGAGCAAGGCTACCAGGCACTCATGCCTTTACGCAATGAATTAGAAGCAGTGCACGCTGCTACTGGCGTAACTGGTCGCCTGGTGTCTATTCTCGAGAGCCGCATAGACGACGCTGACAACCGGTCTCGTAGAAATACCTTAGTATTGTATGGTTTTCCCGATTCCAACCCTTCTTAAACCTTTACGCAGTCCGAAAAATTATTCATTGATAAGATTCGTGAGCACAAGTACATTAGCCTTGATGATAAGGAAATAGAGCGTGCACACCAGCTGGGACGGCACTCACATGGCCGTAACCACCCCATTATAGTTAAATTTGCGCTCTACAAAATAAAGAATTAGTCCTGGCAGGCGGTCGTAAGTTAAAGGGGAGTAATTGCGCCATTGGCGAAGACTTCTTCACCAGCCGCTCGAAATGCCCGCAAACATCTTACTGCTTTCGGCAAAAGTAAAGGAACGCCCTTCAAACACGTTTCAAGACACTTGCCATAGGATCCAAACGCTACGAATATGATGAATCATCCAATAACGTTAAAGAGAGTCACTAGCAGTCAAAGCGCAACAGAAGTTTACGAAGCCCTCGCTCATTGCCACAGCCATTAATCTTTCTTTATCTGTTATTTTCATTAACGCCCGCAGTTTCCTTCCAAAGCGCGAAGATATATCGTCTTGTTTCTTCATCTAGCAGTAATTTACTCATCATAACAGAAACGTGGCTCACGGGCGACATCAGTGCCAATGAGGTATTCTCAGATTTGCCAAACTTCGAAGTTCATCCTCATGACCGCCTAGGAACGCGAGGTAGGGGAGTTTTTATAGCATTGAGCAAGCAACTACCTTGCCCAACAATAGCGCCTCTTGCTGGCCTAAAGAAAGCCTGGCTACTTCTCCACTTATTCCCACAGGCTGCCCTGCTGGGAGTCTGTTATCCACCCTGTGTGAACAGTCTCGATTTTCCTAGCAAGTTAAACAGCGTTTTGTGCCAGGTTACAGCTGTGCATCTTAATGCTCATATTCTTTTATTCGGTGACTTTAACTTCCCTGGTATCAACTGGCGTAACCTACCTTCCGGAGTATCAACTAACGATGAGGCTAGAGATTTCATCGACGTCTGTTTAAACTTTAATCTTTCACAACTTGTTTGCGAACCAACACTTGTTTCACGTGACTGTGCGAACGTCTTAGACCTTATACTAACTAACAACCCAGACAGCTTATCATCTTTAACCTTTCTTCCTCCTATCAGTGGCCACAAAGTTCTTCACGCCACATCTTTATTTTCCGCACCACCACGTGTAAAATGTACCAAAACAATCAGCCTATTCGATAAAGCAAACTTCCGAGCCATTATTGACGAATCAGCTGCCTTTCTACTTAACTTTGATTTTCGTTTTCACGAGCAATTTAATGATGATAACTGGGTGCTCTTTGAAAGTAAAATGATTTAATTCGCAGAGAAACATATACCGAAAATTACCTTTCGTGAGAATCGGCAGTTGCCGTGGTTCACTAATCACCGAAAGCGTTTAGAAAATAAGAACAAAAGACTTTTTTGAGCTGCTGAACAATGTACGAATGCTAACGCTTGGGAAAAATATTATTCTGCCAAAAACATGTATATATCTGCTGTTCGTAGTGCGCAGCATGCTTTTTTAACAATGACTTGCCCCAAATACTTAGAGAAAAGCCAAAGAAATTCTGGCAAGTGATAAACCCAAGTCATGTAAGCGCCTTTGCACTTGCTGATGATTCGGGGAACATAATGTCGGATACTGAGCGCGTCACAACTTTCAACAATGCCTTCGTCTCAGTTTTTACTAAGGATACAAGTGCTCCTCTACCTTGACTGTCTAGCAACATACTATCCAGTATGCCGGCCATTACGTTCAGTGTAGTTGGTATTTCAAATGTGATGGATAACCTAAAACTTTCGTCCTGTGCCGGTATAGAGGGTATTAACTCAAAACTGTTAAAAACACTAAAGGTGTATCCTCGTCATTTTTGTGTCGGTTGTTTACTCATTTGCTTTCAGTTGGATGCATTCCTCACGACTTGAAAGGGTGAAAAGTATTCCCATCTACAAAGCAGGTAACAGGCTTCACCCGCTAAATTATCGCCCGATCTCCCTCACGAGACTGACAAGTGATATCATAGAGCACGTCATTTGCTCACTATTATGGACCATTTGGATGCCAATCATTTCTTTCATCCTGTACAACATAGTTTCCGCAAGGGCCTTTCTTGCGAAACGCAGCTAGCTCTTTTCATGCACGACCTTCATACGAATCTTGACTGTAACAGACAAACTGACGTTATCTTCCTCGACTATGAAAAAGGTTTTGACAAGGTTTCTCACCGACACTTGTTACAGAAGCTTTCCTTCTTAAACTTAAACTTCGACGTACTAAAATGGCTTGAAGCGTTCTTAGCTAACCGTTCGTAATTCGTCAGCGCCGGTGATCTGCCTGTGTCCCACTTCCGGTTACTTCAGGTGTTCCCCAGAGGTATGTTCTTGGCCCACTTCTTTTTCTGGTATATATCAATGACTTACCCCTTCATGTAACTTGTGAAATTCGTATGTTCGCAGACGACTGCATGATTTATCATACCATTATTAATATCACTGACGCAGATACATTACAGCAAATCCTTAACCACGTGCTGTCTTGGTGTACCCGGTGGCTAATGACTCTCAATCCAAAAAAAGTGTAAACATATATCATTTACCCGTTGTCACAGCCCCATTACTTCTCCTTACATTATAGCCAATAGTCTCATTGAAAGAGTCCCATCATTAAAGTACCTAGGAGTCTTAATTTTATTTGATCTTAACCACGTGTAGTCTTGGTGTACCCGCTGGCTAATGACTCTCAAATAAAAAATGCAGACATATATCATTTACCCGTAGTCACAGCCCCATTACATCTCCTTACATGATTTCCAATAATCTCATTGAAACAGTCCCATCATTCATGTACCTAGGAGCCTTAATAAAATTTGATCTTAACTGGGGCACACATATAAATAGCATTCTGTCATCGGCGAAACAATCACTCGGCTTCTTGAGGCGCCACTTACGTCATGCCCCACGTGACGTAAGATTGCTAACCTACATCACACAAATCAGGCCTGAAGTTGAATATGCTTCACCAATCTGGGACCTATATCAAAAATACCTCATCAACGCACTTGAGTCTCTCAAAAATCACGTAGCAAGATTCAATCATTCAACCTACTCATATAACTGAAGCATATCCGCCCTAAAAGAAAAATCTAAACTACAAACCCTCTTACACCGTCGTACGATATCCAGCCTTGGTCTTTTTCATAAGTTTTTTTACAGTTCACTCAACCGCATGCCGTTCATTACCCCACCACCAAGAATATCGCAACGCACTGGTCACCCGCTACAGGTTTCAAAACCGCGCACACACACTACTACCTTTTCTCTACTTTATTTTTTTCTCGTACAGCATCAGAGTGGAATACCCTTCCGCGCCATGTTGTATCTACAAATAACCGCCACATGTTCTATGCTGCTGTGCCTTCTGTTTTACCAATTTAGTTGTCATTCATTGTATTTAACGTGAGTCTATATTTCTACAGTATTCATTGTTTGTTATTGTTGTAATTATCTGTACAGTGATATTTTTGTGCAAGATATTCAATGATTTTACGTTATATTGCCACATCAGGTTGTTTCTGCTAATGTTATCAATATAATTACTTAGCGCGTGTTCTCGTTTTCACAGTGTATCAACATTTCTTTCTTTCACTTTCTTCTCTTTTTTCAAAGTTCTATTGGTTTTTATTTTTGTTTGGATTTACCCATCACATGTTGTTTCCACACCATTATGTAACAACCCTATAAACGGGGCCTTTAAGCAAATATACTGAACTTAACTAACAAAGCAAGACTGACCAATGGACAAAACGGCCTCTTGGAAAAATCTGAATGAAATCAGAGAAATGAAATACTGAAAAGAGATATTTAATAATGCAAGCGATTTCACGTCACATGACACTAAGCGTATGAAGCAGACGAAATTGAACAGTTGAAACCTGGGGCATGCCTATTTCAGCCATGCTTGAGCTGCACATAGTGCTATTCTTGGTGCATTTGCAATTGAGCACACTCGTGCTTTCAAGTGCTCGGAAAATTAACATCTGGGTGCGACAAAGCATTAAAAGCCAAGATATTCGCACATTCTTGATATTAACTGGGTGTACCAACTTGGTTGCAATAATTTCCATTGCCAAAGGGCCCCTGATTACGACATATATAACAATCTACACACTCCTGACGTAAATTCGTCATATATGCAGACTTCCTAACCCCCCTGCCCCTTCGCCAGCCAACCACTAGAAAGACCGAAGGCAGAGTTCACCAGAGTGGTAGCGGCTAACCAGCATTCCATCTCCTGAAAGTTTTCACCCGCAACCGTATCGGTGTGCCTACATTGGTGCCTGCGAAAAACCCCCGTACGCCTTTAAGTGCCGGGGATATACGAAAAGGCTACCCTGTCAGCTGCAGCCCTCACGGAGATCTTATTGGACCTTTTGCATATATCGTAGGCTAACCGAACTCTTTTTTACACGCATGGTTCAGTGTCTGGAAGTTCAATGAGCGCCATTGTGATTTCATCTCGGTCAATGACCGTCAAGTTGAAAACTTCACACGTCACAACATCTGCGGGCTCCGCGCTAGTCACCCTTGCCACCAAAATTAAATTTGTTAAGCGATGATTCCTCGGTAAGTAGACTATGTTCTGTGGCTCGAATGAGGGCCCTCAGTGTGTACGAAGCCTATGACTCGTGAACTACCATCAGATGGTGTCTGAAAACAATGAAGCCTGTCATCACGCCACTAATAAAGGTCAATACATAATGTTTAAATGGCTGCCGCTTCACTGTGCGATCAGTGGTAACCACCTCCCCGACATCACTGCTTGATGTTCCCACGGACGTTAAACCCTATATATCAATCAATCAACGTCTTCAGTGCAGTATCCAGTGCGCATCGGAACGAAGCGAAGTACATTTAACGCTGAGTGCTTTCTTCGGTAGTGGCGGAAACAATGTGCTGTGCAATGATGCAGAAGAAACAAACGTAACCTTGGGACCCATGTCTCCTAGATAAGAAACAAGGATAATGATTCGGAATACACTGTTCGCTGGACTTTCATCCATCAGTATTCCTCCAGCGTGGTTGCCTTCGTAAGCATGCAGTACCTACTATTCGAGTTATTGGTGTGCGTATTGCCAAGTTATCAATCACAGTACAATGCACAAGTCTTCATTTGCAAAAGTAGCGGTAATTTATTGGTGTGCAATGTAAAAAAAGAGGAACATAACGCAGAGAAACTCCGTAGATTTTTTTTTGTTCTCATTACCATTTCTTGTAATGTGACAAATGTAAGCTAGTGTGACCAATAGATAAAACCAATATGTCATCATTTTGGAGTGACTAAGCGTAAATTCTTTCTGTTAAAATGGAAGATCACGAACATTGTGCATGCTACAAAACTTGCGTATGTGTGAAACAAATAAGCCAGGCTGCAGATATCACATGTACATGCTTCTACGCTGTTGGTTGCTTTAATCCACCGGTGGGAGATGCCACGAAGCCCCGCCGCGGTGGTCTAGGGGCTCAAGTACTCGGCTGCAGACCTGCAGTTCAAGGAATCTGATCTCGACTGCGACGGCTGCATTTTCGATGGAGGAGAAAATGCTGTAGGCGCGTGTGCTCAGATGCGGATGCATGTTAAGGAACCCCAGCAGGCGACAATTTGCGAAGCCCTCCGCTATGGCGTATGTCATATAAATATGGTAGTTTTGGGACGTTAAACGCCACATATCAAACAATCAAGATGCCACGAACGGTGACTGGAAGTTCGAAGAATAAGATTCATTGTATAACAAAATTGAAGGGAACGGCAGTACACCGAAACATCACTTTTAGTCATGAGCTCATATTAGATTAGCTGGCGTTTACTTGAAGTGCACTCGTGAATAACTCCCCAGCGATCACCGTGGTGCGAGTGCAGCCCCGCCGTGGTGGTCTGGCGGCTAAGGTACTTGGCTGCTGACCCGCAGGTCGCGGGATCGAATGCCGACTGCAGCGGCTTCATTTCCGATAAGGCGGAAATGTTGTAGGCCCGCGTGCTCAGATTTGGGTGCCCGTTAAAGAAGCACAGGTGGTCGAAATTTTTGGAGTCCTCCACTACGGTGTCTCGCATAATCATATGATGGTTTTGGGACGTTGAACCCCACATATAAACCAATTTCAAATCAATGCGAGTTCTTAGCGATTAGGGGCCCATGAAAAGTAATTTGAGATCAAATTTCGCGCTAGTACGCACAAAATGACGTCAATTGTTCACCAGCCATTGCGTCACATTCTGCTTTATTTCTTTCTTCCGCTGGAAGTGATCCCTCCTCACACAGATTGCGCTAAGCCCCATGAGCAGCTGATTAGCCGCCATTTTTTGAACGTATGGGCTTCTATGGAGCCTCCGCTACCAGTATATATATAGCTTGTACATACAACGTAGTTTTGTAGGTGACCGAAAACATACCGACCCTGACGAAGTGTAATGTAGACTGGAGTGTTATACGTGTATGAATATAAGCGTACAATGCAACTATAAATTGCTTTACATCAGAACACAACATGAGAGCGCATTTTCATTCGTTAATTTCTCTGGCTAACAAAATACTTACTGATCATGATACACTTCAGATAAAGCTACACCTGCCTCTGCACCAAGCGGCAGGTTCCCACGACGGAGCATCCACATTGCTCGTACCCCTGTCAATGTTTCATGCCAAAACAAAACTTCGCCCCATGACGCTTAAAACCACACTTATGCAACGGAATCTTCAAGTAAACTCCACTAGACGGCCACAGAAGCTTCGTTCCTTACTCCAGTTACTACAGCAGCCATCAAAGAGCTTGCGACGTGACGCCGCGATTCTGGGTCGGTTGTGGGTCAGCGTTTGCTTTACTGATTCGTCAAGTTGTCGATTTGGTATGGCCAACTCTCCCAGCTGTTGCAACTGTCATTCAGAAGAAAATTTGAAGCATGTCCTGTGCCAATGTGCAGATTTGAACTCGCCGGACTCTTCAGTGTGCCTTAAGGATACTAGATGATCGTCCCCTTACTCTGCACAAGATCTTGGGTGGGTGTCCTTCAAGTACAGCAGACCGGAAACCCACACGAGCCCTTCTACAATTCTCGAGGGCAACATCACTGTGCGACCACGTGTGAAACCTGCAATGTGTGTGTAGTGTCTGTGTTCTTTGAATTGTATACCTCCTTCTCCTCCTCCTCTCTCTCTCTTATTTTTACTCCCTTATAGCGCTCTTCCCATTGCACGGTAGTAATTTACACCTAGTTTAGTTGACATCTTTATGTTTCTGATATTCCTTCTATCCCTCTCCTGACACCTCCCTATGTGTATGTAAAAGCTGTAGCGATATAAAAATGATATATTCGCAAAGTATTTT
The DNA here is from genome assembly GCF_043290135.1 of Rhipicephalus microplus. NCBI lineage: Eukaryota > Metazoa > Arthropoda > Arachnida > Ixodida > Ixodidae > Rhipicephalus > Rhipicephalus microplus. Next base: position 102,270,562 of record NC_134701.1, read on the forward strand.
TTCCCGCTTGAAATTAAATCGCAATATAGTTGAAGTTCGTCTTTTAGTAGTATATGAGCCTCAAAACAAAAGCTTACACATCAATTCACTTTTCAATGTATACCTCTGCTTGCAAAATGCACAGTTCGCAAAATTTCAGCAGAGACCTAGATGATTGGTTTGAATATATATGTATATATATATATATATATATATGTATATATATATATCAGTGGTAACCGCCTCCCCGACATCACTGCTGGATGTTCCCACGACGGAGCATCCACATTGCTCGTACCCCTGTCAATGTATCATGCCACAACAAAACTCCGCCCCATGACGCTTAATACCACACTTATGCATCGGAATCTTCAATTAAACTCCACTAGACGGCCACAGAAGGTTTGTTCGTTACTCCAGTTATTGCAGCAGCCATCAAAGAGCTTGCGACGTGACGCCGCGATTCTGGGTCGGTTGTGGGTCAGCGTTTGCTTTTCTGATTCGTCAAGTTGTCGATTTGGTATGGCCGACTCTCCCAGCTGTTGTAACTGTCATTCAGTAAGAAATTTGAACCATGTCCTGTGCCAATGTGCAGATTTGAAGAAGCTCGCCGGACTCTTGAGTGTGCCTTAAGGATGCTAGATGATCGTTTCCTTACTCTGCAAAAGATCTTGGCTGGGTGGCCTTCAAGTACAGCAGACCAGAAACCCACACGAGCCCTTCTACAATTATCGAGGGAAATATCACTGTGCGACCACGTGTGAAACCTGCAATGTGTGTGTGGTGCCTGTGTTCTTTGCAGTGTATACCTCCTTCTCCTCCTCCTCCTCTCTCTCTCTTTTTCAATCTCTTATAGCGCTCTCCCCCATTGCACTGTAGTAAACTGGACCTAGTTTAGTTGACATAATTATATTTCTGATATTCCTTCTATCCCTCTCCTAGCACCTCAATATGTGTATGTAAAAGCTGTAGCGATATAAAAATGATATATTCGCAAAGTATTTTTTCACGCTTGAATTCAGATCGCAATATAGGTAAGTTTTGCCTTTTAGTAGTATATGAGCCTCGAAACAAAAGCTTACACATCAATTCACTTTTCAACGTATACCTCTGCTTGCAAAATTTGAGCAGAGACCTAGATGATTAGTTTGAATATATATATATATATATATATATATATATATATATATATATATATATATATATATATATATATATATATATAGTCTAGTAGATCCTCCGTGAGCGGTCACAACGTGGTTTATTTCGACGTTTCGGCCTAGAGTCTGGCCTTCATCAGGAATAAAGATAAAGTTTGTCGGTGCTCAGCTTTATACAATCTCAAATCAGAAGGCAAGGAAAAAAAGGGAAAAAAAAGAAAAGAAAAGGAAAGAAAAAAAAGAGAAAGAGAAAAGTAATATACGGTGGACGCCCCATGGGTGCCCCCCTTTCCACTTTTCCCTCCACTTCCCCCTATCTCTCTCCCCCCTCTCCCCTTCACCTTTCTGATGTCAGCGGTCTGTGTATGTTTCCGTTCACTAGCGCATTCCTCCCGATCAGACGGTCCCTCCTGGCACTGGCGGTTCGGTGTGGTATATATATATATATCTATATATATATATATATATATATATATATATATTTGTCTATATATATCTATATATATATATATATATATATATATATATATATATATATATATATATATATATATATTTATATTTATATTATTAGATCCAACAAACAATAATGCCAAGGAATCTATAGGGGAAGTTATTAGAACAAATGGAATGTAAATAGGAAGAAAACAGGGTGAAAAAATAATCAGATGTGAGCAGGAATCGAACCTACAATCTTCGAATAACGCGTTCGATGCTCGTACTCGTTATGCTTGTGCGCGTTAGAGCATCGAACGCGTTATTCGAAGGTCGTAGGTTCGATTTCTGCTCACGGCTGGTTATTTTTTCCCCTCTTTTCTTCCTATTTACATTCCATTTATTTTAATAACTTCCCCTATACATTCCTTGGCACTATTGTCTGTTAGATCTCAATAATATTGTGTCAAAACACAGAAAAACAAGCCCTTAGATACACACCTATTTCCCTTATATATATATATATATATATATATATATATATTTATATATATATATATATATTGCACAACATATTGTGTGTGGTGTGTTTGTCACTTTGCAGGCTGATGTAAGATTATTATCTATAGAAGGCATATACGTGTGCCCAGTACGGCAGGGATATGCGTCACTCATTAAAATATTTTTAATAATCTTGCTAAACAGACACAATACAAAGGGAAGTTATTCATATTTTACATAACTATATATTTGAGTTTTTAAGAAATGTGAATACCTAAGAGTACTGAAGCCAGTCAATGTGCAACAGCTGCGCGCATGCTCCCAAGGACAATTACATTTCATGATATAAATCCTCTCATCCACCCAGTTCGCACCACGAACAAAAAAAAGGCAGAGTCAATGCCTTAAAATGTCGCGCCAGTCAAGGACAATGGTTTCTGGTTTGGATTTCACGTAATGATAAGTGCAAGAAAGTGTTTTCACATCTGCACAAATGACACTTTTAGATTTGTTCAAGAATTATGCAAAAGTTAATTTTTTGTTCAATGAAAAACACCCCTCCACTTTGAGGGCCCAGCACTCGTTTTTTTTGCAATTGATTGTTAAATTAATATTACTATTACTACTGTGATTTTCGTTGTTCCTAATATTTGTTTATATATTATCATTTTACTGCCACTGCTACTCACAATACTACTGAGCAGCGATCCCGCTGCTAAGTAGTATTGGGGGCCACTGTAGCCAACTCTCATAAAACCTGCCTATGTAGATAGGTTTTACAGGGCACAGAAAATGAACAAGTCCGCTCTGAACGATACAATCTTTACGTGAACCGAAGAACGCTCTCGTATAGCTAAAGCTGAGTGGATTGGAAGGGGACATTCCAATGTGAACTGTTTCAAACGGAAATGCAAATGAAGCTCACTGACTTATCCAATAAGTAATGCGAGTGTTGGGGTATTCATTTTAACTGACTTTGCGCAATGTCTTGTTCAACATTTAGTGCACAAAAACCAATCAAGTCAAGGAGACACCGTTAGCAAGTGTACTGCCTTCGATTTGTTTTTTTTTTCATCGTCAATAGAACGAATTCTTATGGTTAAGTTTAGCTCTCGTTCGAAAAGTATGACAGCTTGACCTGGTAGGCAAGGCGCTAGCTTTTTTACTGGGTGGATCCGTATTCACCCAATAACGCCAGAAGTGCATTTTTCTCATTCATCCATTTTTCTTCGGAAAACGCCGGGTGTAGTTGTGGAGGTGTCATTGAAACACTTCAGTAACTTCACAGGTTAGTCCATAAAATCTTCGTTTGAAAATATGTTAAGTAAGCGCTTGACAGTTTGGTGATGTCAACAACACCAACAAACAAATGTAACGCCAGGTTAATGTTGGCAGCCGCTGGTAGCTTTCTACAAAATACTAAAACGTTGCAACTTATTCTACTGAGCAGAATTTACTGCCACACAGTAGCGACAGACGTGCTTTATTTTTTGCTGAACGATGCAATTCCGCCTGTATGCACTGCTGAACCTTAATGATCAGCAGTTATCACCTTTTAAGCATCTATAGTTTTGGAAGCACTCGACTGGAGGGTTAATAAAGTGTGACGGCTGGAACTCAATGAGTGCACGCCTCTTGCCCTTTTTGAATAGAAGCTGCGAAGTTCAATGAAACTAACTCGAAATATCTGTGTGCTTTTTGAGACCTCCCCTTCACAGTTCCGCTATTTTTAATGGGTTTTCTAATTTCTTGGAATAAAAAGTAGGAAACTATCACACTGCTTCGTGTTCCATGTCTGAAGCTCTGCGCTTGCTTTCTTGTAGTCCATAAGGCACCAGCAAAACGTTCTGTGAGGGCAGTCATTACTAGCTTAGCCTAGTTCAATCAATATGCCATGTTCTACAGCAGATGTGGCTGAAGCCGGCACTGGGACCAAGCTTCAGTTGTTTCAAGAGTTTAGAGTTTTTAGAGTTTGAAACGGCGTTGAGTTTTAAAGCAATAGTCTGGCCACGACCCGATTTAGAAGTTACCTAGCAAGACAAACACCACCCCCGTTTGATTAGGTCAAGGCTGTGCAGTGTTTTAGTTCTAATAACTGATTCCAACAAGTTACGTAAAACACAGGCACATTCGAAGAAATACTCGAAGTCGCTCAGGAACCATGAAATCATGCCGGACGATTATACAGTTGACGCCCTAATATATAAATGTTAATAGTTACTAGTACGTGTCACAAAGAGAAGGTGAGAAAATAAGGCGAGGAGTTGAGAAAAAAAGATTGAGAGTGGCCGTTTTGTGTTACAAGTTCTGCAATGGCACATGTCAAAATAAGTGTAATACAAATATAATAAACGTGCGTGAAATCATTATATGCAGTTGCTTCGTCTTTGTTGAAATTTTCGGCTTTATTATATGTCTAGAAACTTCTCTTTATCAACTCTAGTAGAAAATAAGGCAGATATTGTGTGCCGGTATACATTATGCCCTGCCATGAAGGCAGGAATTTCGGTGGACAGCCAAAAGTGAAAGAATACCGTAATGGTTTCCGGTGACATATCTGTCACTGGAAGTAATACTGGCAACGTCTGCAGCACTGATGGTTTCATAAACTCGCTGGTCGGGAAGAGCGGTCGAGCAAGAAAAGTAAGACTGATGCCCGGGGTGAACAGTCTCAGTGAATTACGCCAGAAAGCACACTATACCTCCTTCGAGTCAATGATCCAAGCCTCTTCGAGCACCGCTGTGTTTCTTTCCCTATTTTATATTACCGCTATTTGTGTATTCCTTCAGCATATATTGCGTATGCTCAAACCAAGTGTTCCCAGCTAAAGTAATAGTAACTTTTGACAATTTTGCTGACCTAAGCTCGATAAAAATAAGTGAACACAATCTTTGCATGAGAGTAGAACAAAGAGCGTCAACTGGATTTATGTTCTACCAGCATTGGTCACTCTTCCAGTAACTCACATGAACGTTTCCACTCCGGCAACCTTTTCTCAAGGATTGACTCTACATGGCACCCCAGTGTAGCACGCTGACTCATCGCCATCTTTCAACTAGTGTCGTCAGCAGGACATTTTTTTTTCATTGTACTCTAAAAATTTCTTGAATACTTTGAAAGTCGGCTGAGGAATGCAGTGTAGGGAGAAACGCCATGTCGACTGCTATTTTTAATATTTTTCTTATCAAGACTCACCTTCGCATATATATCGTATTTACTCTTTCCTAGATTCGTTGAATTATATAAATGCGTTGAAATAAACAAAAAGAGTTCTTTGAGGATAGCCGTTCACGTAACAGCGTTATGCCACAAGGAACGTGTTCATATTACTGCACTTAAAAGTGCTATTGATCTCAGTTGCCTTGGACACAATCTCGACCAATGTTATTTATAGCCATGCTTGTGGTGCCATTGCAGGCCTATTCACTTGAAGACGAACTAAACAACTTTGAATCGAGCTTGTTTTTAATTGATTATCATAGTTGAAACCGTGCCCTTGTGCATTATCGTGCCATGAATTCGCGCAAGACGAAGTTGTGCAACACTAACCTACTTCACCGCAAATATAATGTGCTGTGTGGCGACACTTTTACTTTTCTTTATTATTACAAAATGGCATTTTCAGTGTAATAAAAAACTTACAGTGCTTCCTTGTCTCTTACAGTATCCAGCCACCAGTCCAAAATTTAAGCCCTTGCTTAGTGCCTAGACTTATAAAACTGTTGGCAACGTTACTACTGTGAACATTATCAATACAGAAGTAAATATTACGCATATCTGAGGCGCCAAATCAATGCTTATATATCAGTCTGCTGTGTTATTAAAATACATAGATACCTCGTTCTTAAGAACGTAGCATCCTAATTTTCGCTGATTATACGAGGCTATGCACGAAAAAGTGCTCTACACATGATATGACGCAACCACCTGGCAGTGGTCCTGTGTTCTGCACAAGTTTATGTTTCCAGATGGCACTGCCAGATGGCGTCTTGCACACAAGGCCTCCTTCATTTTGATAAATACAAGCCAGATGTGGCCGATTCCGCATTGAGGAGGGGCTGTCTAAGGCAAAGAAAAGCATAAATGACCGCTTAGTTGGCAGAAGCCTATCGCCTTTCTACATCTCTTCAAACGAAGCGAGAAGATACGCATCAACATATTAAAAATGCTGCTCCGAAGCTAGGAGGAGTACTGGAGCTTCACCTTCGAGAGCAGAACGTAATAACGGAATCAAGCGCCATGCACTAAATCTCCTCAATTGCTAGATTAGCTTCGCTTTTCATTCCGTGCTTCAGCCCTACCACTGGCAACGAACGTGTGCGTGTGTAACATTGCTCGCTTCTAACTACATTACAGTGCGTACTTGAACTAAGTGTACCCAGCGGCCACTGCGCCATAATTATTCCTTTCGCTAAACAACCGAAGGCTCACTACGCGTCCGCAAGGCTACACGGAAACCTACGAAGCTGGTCACTTTGTTGACGTTTTTGCTGATGATCAAGGTGGTGGTTTGCAATAACTCTGAAGCTTGATTGAGTAAGATTGATATAAAGATTGATTTATTGATATGTGAGGTTTAACGTCCCAAAACCACTTCATGATTATGAGAGACGCCGTAGTTAAGGGCTCCTGCAGTTTTGAACACCTGTGGTTCTTTAACGTGCACCCAAATCTGAGCACATGGGCCTACAGCATTTCCACCTCCATCGGAAATGCAGCCGGAGCAAACGTAATTCTATCCTGCAACCTCCTGGCCAGCAGCTGAGTACCTTAGCCACTAGTCTACCACAGCGTGGCAGATATGAAGAAAGAGAAGGAAAAAGAACGACGTAAACCCTTGGCATAAACACTGCTCGGATGCTTTAAGCCACATATAGAAGATCTGAAGTTGGGCCCGCATCGTTACAACCCGGCTCTCCTGGCATAACAAAGCATTACAATGTCTTGTATAATGAAGCTTAGCAAGGAAGCTAGCAAATGAAAGTGAAGGCAAGTTGATAAAAATGAGAAAAGGAGAGTTTCAGTTAGGACATCAAAAGAAAAAAAAGGAAGAAAAATGAAGACATAAACGGAATAAATTTCGGAGCTTTACGCCACTAAACAACGGTATGATTAAGAGATGCCATTGTGGAAAGCTCAGGAAATTCTGACCCTGTTGTGTTGTTTAACGTGCACTGTTATCACACACTACAGGAACCTCTACCCTTTCCTCTTCATTGAAATCAGGTCATCAGCCGTGCACCCAAGCAACTGTTATTAAAGGCGCAGCAATTCTTTGCGCGCACCAAGCCGATTTGGCATCTATCTATCTATCTATCTATCTATCTATCTATCTATCTATCTATCTATCTATCTATCTATCTATCTATCTATCTATCTATCTATCTATCTATCTATCTATCTATCTATCTATCTATCTATCTATCTATCTATCTATCTATCTATCTATCTATCTATTGGGTCACCTATGTTGGGGAGCTCTCGCGACCACCCTTTTAACTTGCAGTAAACCAAAAGTAGTACTGGAGGGTAAGCTGGTTTGACAAAGATGACTCGCTGGTCATAATATTTCTTACAATCTTGTGGCGTACGTCGTCAAAGAGTTCCCGCCAGACAGGAGCACGCACTCATGGGTGGATAAGTTCCAAAGGTGATGGGTAGTTCATATGTATCCAGGAACGGCAAAATGATAAATGCGTAGTGTTTAACACATAGGCGTTGAAAAAGTCTTATATTGCCTGCATTGACTCAAATAGAGTCAACAAAAAACGTCAGTATACCAGCGCGAGTCCAACCCAAGCATTCTGCGTTGTAACCAAATATTCTATCACAGAGTCATGCCAGGCCTTGCAGCTTCTTTTCAAATGGGCCGTGTAGTTTGTGAAGCGTGAATTGGGAATGCGGTGTTGGCCATCCAGTTTTATAACCAGAACATACGGACTACTATCATACTGCCGCCACGTCGGATTAACAACTACAGTGACACGCCATCCACTGAAGCCTATTTTTGTAGCAGTGTCCAGGGCCGCCATTCCCGCTGGCACAAACGCTACATATCAGCTTACCACTTCCAGCGTTCCTGATATCCATGATGCTGCTGGCATCGTTACGCAACAGTAAACCTCGACTGTCCAAGATTTGTCAGCGTGTACATTTTTACATATCGTTAGCGTCACTTTCAGCATGAATCGGTAACGTTTCTTTCAGCATGAATATCACAACACAGGAACCTTTCCTCTGAATGCTTCGCATACCATTAGTTCTCAAGGTACATGCATCTGCAATTTTTCGTTTTATAGCCAGCGAGATATGCTCTTGAAGCCACCTTACCCTGTCATACTGGTTTTGATTCACCTGAAGTTAAAACGGGGATCACGAGAGCAACCAGTCGCAGGTGCCTTCATAAATAGATAGATAGATAGATAGATAGATAGATAGACAGATAGATAGATAGATAGATAGATAGATAGATAGATAGATAGATAGATAGATAGATAGATAGATAGATAGATAGATAGATAGATAGATAGATAGATAGATAGATAGATAGATAGATAGATAGATAGATAGATAGATAGATAGATAGATAGATGTTCGAAGTATTGCATTTAAAACAAAAAAAGATAAGAAAATGGTGAAGGCCAGTGCATGCGTCTAGACTTGTACTCGGAGATTAAAAAATCTATGGCAGTTATAACGAATTTTCGTGTCGGTTAGTACGATGGCTTGCGGCCTAATCTGGTACGTTTCCCTGATTTGCCTTTTAGAGGATTGATGAAATCTGCGTAAGATACGGGTCTTTTGAAAACTCACAGTGCCACCACATCCGGCACAGTGAGTTTCTAGATTTGCATCTGTTTTCTTCTTGATAAGTTTCTTGTGCGCCTGCAGGCGGTCGTTAACGCAGCTGCTCGACCCCCAAACCAACCACCCACCACAAGACGTTGCTTCATCACTGACGACTTGGTGCTTTCAGAGCACAAACCACGTACATGTTGCTTTTTGCAGGCGAAAGGATTTTGTTGATGGAAGTTGACTTCCTTGCACTGTGGTCCTAGTTTGAATGGCGATAACGACACCACCCTTATTCCAAACTGTACGGCCACCTTTTCAATTTTGTGCGAAACACTGTCACTCTTGCTTGATAATCTACAAAACAAGGTTTATCCCTGGTATGATGCTTCTTCAAGATGAGAGGAATTGGTCAAAGGTGGCAACTTTCTATGCGTGAGAGCATGATTGGTAAGCTTCAAAGTATGTAATGCTGACATCATCTAACAAAAACATTATTCAGTGCGGAGATTGTGATAGCCTTATTTAGAAGTATACAGTAGTGAGTTGAAAATAGAAAAAAAACCATTTTTTTCATCACAGAAGCGCTAAGCTGCTACGTAGTTCTTGTGCTCGCGAGGATAACAGCACTGGACACGGCTACGTTGATTCACTTCATAGGATGACGCTTATTTACAATGACGTTAACCCGACGTGACTGCTCTATCACTGGAGTACGTAAGTAATCTTTGTAACGTTGGAAAGCCAGCACTGCAACCACCGATGACGCTTATTAAACATTAAGGTATCTTTGAAAAGCAGGTTAGTGAATTGGCATGGCTCTGTGGTTGAGTACTTGGCTGCCACGTGTAATGCTTGGTTAAAATTTTTGTGGGGGCCCTAACATTTATATTTTAAGTTCAATGGGTCAGCGCTGCCAATTTTCGCACCTTCTTAAAGCGCTCGTGTTAAAACTACCAATGTATGTTCTTGCCATTCTTGGGTAGATAAAAAGTGCACATGTGACCCAGACCAGCCCATGATATACGAATATGTGCCCCATGTGTCGATACAAAAGGGTTCCATGACGCACGCGATTGGACTGTCACATCAATCATATCATGACCAGTGAGTAAGGTTCGTGCAACGGCTCTTTTATTTATTTCAATGTTATCGGGCAAAGATGCAATTATTTACGAGAGCCATCGCTCCATCTTAGGTCAGGAAGTTTTCGTGATGCGACGCTACATCATGGGTGAAGCGAAAAAATGCTTCACATTTAAAAGGTTCTAGAAAATTCGCTCTTCGAGCTTTCGCTGCGACTCTGACTGCGTTGTGCATTAGGTGCAGGTGTGGTGTCTTTTCAGTGGAAAATAAGGCAGTATTTGGAAATTCTCTTTGCTATATTCATTTTAAAATTTATACTTTCCGCGTGGTGTCGGAAGAGCTCACAAGGTAGAACCAGAGCGTGCTGGTATGTTCAGTTGCGGAAATGAGTGGCAGTAAAATGAAAGCACGAAATTTACGTTTATATTATCGACTAATTTCAGGTGTTATGACGCATTAATATAGTTTCAGCAACGATGGCGAAAAATAGAACCTAAAAGATCATCGAACGAGACAAAAGTACAAAAACGTCAAGCAGTTGTGGACTCTACCCTGCTCCCGTCCCGCTGCAGTCAGATCGAATTGCATTCGCCGCACCAAGTTTTCCTCTATATCACCACGAAGTACTGTGACTACCGGCTTCCGGTGAATTGCGTGGTACCGACGTCCTAGAATTGTCAAGACGCTGTCGGCAGTATATCACTGAAGCCCATAAATTAAAGAAAAATGACCCTGACATCAGTTTTTTCTGCGTTGACAGTACTGAGAAGAAACTTTCCCAGAAGAAATAAATTTTTCTCGGGAAGGTGTCCTACGTCTAACTTTCTGCACCGTAACTTCATTACTCTTTTAAACAAGACGCGAATTCACGAAACATAATATTACGTGAATACTGCATAGGAACAAAAAATATAGAATGACAAAGAAATAAAAGACACGCACAACTATGCTTTCATAACAAACTAAAACTTACCGTTCCCTTGACAACCATTGAGACACGTACGAATCAGTCTTTGGTCACAAAAGTGGGAACGCAGCCAGCCATCAAATAAAATACATAAATTTCCACTGTATGCTAATTTAAGCCATATATACCCACAAAGTTTTATGTTTTTTATGAATCATGTTATGTCACTCTTCATCAATAGCTGTCCTACATGTCAGTTACCATAATCGACAGCACTATTTCGGAGGTTGATTGTGTGAAAGTAGCGTGTGAAAAAAAGACGATGAAACTGTAGTGATTCTTATTGACTGTTCAAAGTTTTCACTTACCATTGGACATTTTAAAGTGGAATAATAACAATTTCGTGAATAGTAAGCTCCAGGTGCTGCAGCGTGCATTTTTTGCGACTAGATGTACAATTATTAAATATTGCTAGGCTATCAATGTTGTTCACAAAATAAAATCTCAGACTCGTGGAAAATATTCAAACAAGTGTTCTGTGTCCCCAACTTAGGTACTAGTGTACGAATATGGCCCGCTTCTGACCACGACGCTTAAGAATAAATTAAGGATCATCACGTCGACATACTCAGGCCTATTCATATAGGTTGCGAAGGCTCGGGCGAAAATCGGTTCAGAAGCTATTGCCAGCGACATCAGCATAGAAAGTCATAGGATCTGCGATTGAAGCACGATTATGTGTGGAGGGAACAAATCCTAACATTGAAAAACTTTGATTCAAAGTCGTAGCAATCAATACGTTTTACAAATGACATTTTTTCCCGACAGTATTATGTAGGTGTTAAGAACAAAAATTCATCACAATTATTATTATCCCGAAAAAAATTGAGCGGCCTACGCCCACGCTATAGTCGGTGCAGCCCTTGCACATCATCGGCGTACTTAACAAGGCCCGCCCGTAAAAGTATTCTGCAATAACACACCCTCATGTTTTTAGTGTTCTTCGCTTGGTTGCGTTTTCTGTTCCGCGCGAAATTGTTAAGTGCGTTTTATTGTTGGTGAACGTCTTCAGCGCAGACGGGGGTGAAAACGCTGTAGGCCCATGTTCTCAGATTTGGGTGCACGTTCAAGAACCCCAGGTGGTCAATATTTGCGGCGCCCTCCACTACGGCGTCTCTCATAATCATATGGTGGTTTTCGGGCGTTAAACCTCATATATCAATCAATCAACGTCTTCAGCGCAGTGTCCTGTGGGCATCGAAACGAAGCGAAGTACAATTAACGCTGAGTGCTTTCTTCGGTAGTGGCAGAAACAATGTGCTGTGCAATGATTCAGAAGAAACAAACGTAACCTTGGGACCCATGTCTTCTAGATAAGAAACAAGGATAATGGTTCGGAATGCACTGTTCGCTGGACTTTCATCCATCAGTAATCCTCAAGCGTGGTTGCCTTCGTAAGCATGCAGTGCCTACTATTCGAGTTATTGGTGTGCATATTGCCAAGTTATCAATCACAGTACAATGCACATGTCTTCATTTGCATAAGTAGCGGTAATTTATTGGTGTACAATGTAAAAAAGAGGAACATAGCGCAGAGAAACTCCGCAGATTTTTTTTTGTCCTCATTACCAGTTTCTGTAATGTGAAAAACGTAAGCTAGTGTGACCAATAAATAAAACCAAAATGTCATTATTTTGGAGTAACTAAACGTAAATTCTTTCTGTTAAAACAACAGATAACGAAAATTGTGCATGCTACAAAACTTGCGTATGTGTGAAACAAATAGGCCAGGCTGCAGATATCCCATGTATATCATTCTGCGCTGTTGGTTGCTTTAATCCACCTGTGGGAGATGCCACGAAGCCCCGCCGCGGTGCTCTAGGGGCTAAAGTACTCGGCTGCAGACCTGCAGTTCAAAGAATCTGATCTCGCCTGCGACAGCGGCATTTTCTATGGAGGAGAAAATGCTGTAGGCGCGTGTGCTCAGATGCGGATGCATGTTAAAGAACCCCAGCTGGCTACAATTTGCGAAGCCCTCCACTATAGCGTATCTCATATTATTATGGTAGTTTTGGGACGCTAAACACCACATATAAATCAATGAAGATGCCACGAACGGTGACTGGAAGTTCGAAGAAGAAGATTCATTGTATAACAAAATTGAAGGGAACGGCAGTACACCGAAACATCACTTTTAGTCTTGAGCTCATATTAGATTAGCTGGCGTTTACTTGAACTGCACTCGAGAACAACTCCCCAGCGATCGCTGTGGTGCGAGTGCAGCCCCGCCGTGGTGGTCTGGCGGCTAAGGTACTTGGCTGCTGACCCGCAGGTCGCGGGATCGAATGCCGACTGCAGCGGCTTCATTTCCGATAAGGCGGAAATGTTGTAGGCCCGTGTGCTCAGATTTGGGTGCCCGTTAAAGAACCACAGGTGGTCGAAATTTCCGGAGCCCTCCGCTACGGTGTCTCGAAAAAACATATGATGGTTTTTGGACGTTGAACCCCATATATAAACCAATATCAAATCAGTGCAAGTTCTTAGCGATCAGGGGCCCATGAAATGTAATTTGAGATCAAATTTCGCGCTACTACGCACAAAATGACGTCAATTTTTCACCAGCCATTGCGTCACGTTCGGCTTTATTTCTTTCTTCCGCTGGAAGTGTTCCCTCCTCACACAGATTGCGCTAAGCCCCATGAGCAGCTGATTAGCCGCCATTTTTTGAACGTACGGGCTTCTATGGAGCCTTCGCTACCAGTATATATACATAGCTTGTACATACAACGTAATTTTGTAGGTAACCGAACAGAGACCGACCCTGACAAAGTGTATTCTAGACACGAGTGATATACGTGTATGGATATAAGCGTATAATGCAACTATAGATTGCTTTACATTAGAACACAACGTGAGAGCGTATTTTCATTCGTTAATTACTGTGGCTAACAAAATACTTACTGATCATGATACACTTCAGACAAAGCTACACCTGCCCCTGCACCAAGCGGCAGGAAGAGAGGCAAAAATAGACTTTGTGTTGAAGTGTTTCGAATGTGCACGTTGTCGTTGCAGTGTTCTCTTTCTTCGTGAGCTCAGTAATTGCACTAAGCATATATTTCTCACAAAATTCGCTTGGTGATTGCACAGTGATTAGCATGTTTTTATGAAAGCTAAGGTGTTGCCACCACAGATCTAACTCTACAAATGTCTGGCTGGTGATATTGCCTAGATATAATATGTAAAGTTCTCGATAAAGAAATCACGTGAAACCCAATATATGGGTTATATGTACTAATATTTTGCACGCACAGGGTATCGATACCGGAACGCAACAAGTACAGATGCCGAGCATGGTGGTAAAACAGTTACTATATAAACTGCACTGATAATGGTCGTAATTATTGTCTCTCATTTCAAACAGTGTGATCACTAGTAGGCTTTGTACTTGAGGCTATAGGAACTTTTGAATACTTGCTATGCAGGATCAAAGGCTCATTGAATACCCCGTTGGGGAAGACTTTGAGAAGTACATTGTGTAAACAAGGCCACCTTTGCTTTTTGGGTAGTGAGTACAGGAGGCTTAAAGCGAAGAAGTCAGGTCAACTTAGCCCATTTTTTCACGCAATTTTCTGGCGGCTTCCCTAGCTCGGAAAAGAGCTGCAAGCCGTAAGATCAGTGAGCTCTGTTTACTCAGACCTAAGCTCTTGTCTGCGAGCGCATGATGTCGGAGAATGCGGCGGGATACTCAGTGCGCGGCACCATAGCTTATCGGCTGTTTCTAAAGGCATCCGGCTTTTCTGGAGTGCATTGTCTACTGTTGCAGACCAGAATAAAAATGCGTTCCCTTGCTATTACATCAATGTTTCCACCTTCGAAAGGTATACATAAGAGGCTTACAAGTGTTTGCGAAGAAAAAGGGGTATATCGTGTGGGCATGCTCTATTGGGTCGTTGGAAAAGAATGCGGAACTCATATCCATAAATATGTACTCACTTGGTAGTGGAGACTTGTGTATATTTCCCGATGCACTTTTGTAATCATTTCCGCAAGCACCGAGAAGAACAAAATAGGGGTTTCACGATGATAGATGCGATATAGGAAAGACCCGTTATACGTTAGTAGAAGGGCAAAAGAAATTTATTGTTATGCAGACGCAAGGCAATTAGATGAGGAACATAATATAAATAGATTTATAAAACAGTAGCAACCTACTGTGAAACACGATAGCTGTAAGCAAATTTATGGAAGCGACTGCCTCAATTGCCTCATCAAACAGGAAATCTGACAATTGTTGCCAACTGTCCCGCGGCTTGTCATGAATTTGACCATCGGGGACGATGGATGCGGGAAGCCATCATCATGTGAATTTGTCATCATATGACGCTATCATGGCCCCACCTATTTGAAAATTTTGCGACGTCATTGACGAGAAGCGACGCTGTTGTGGCACCCTCCTCTGGGTGGCAAAAAAACGCAAATGCATGGCCTCAAGATAAGAAAATGAAAATGGCGTATAAAAAAAGCATGTGAAGCCACACCATCGAGTTTTCTTAGGTGTATTCACAAGAAACCCCGTGGGCTCTTCTTGCAGCAGCCAGTATTAACAGATTTTCAGTTTGCAGTAAATAAATTGCAGTCCAGCAAAATGAGGGAAAGAGTGTGAACGGCATCACGCGACCGGCACGGTTAATGTGGGGGTTATTCTAGCACATAAGTAAGTAACGAAAGAAATGAAGTGTGTCATTATTGTAAGGCATCGCCTTACTCGAAAAGCTTCAGGCCTGCGCAGAATGCGCAGCCTGTCACAGCGACAGCTGCAATTGGGTAACTGCTGCGAGGACACTTGCTTGGTAGCCATTAGGGCATTATTATTATATTGGGGGATGGTAGGCTGGCATTCACTATGCTATTTTTGTCACTCTTCATAGAAGCGTGGTGTCTGCTAATAACTAGCAAGGAATTTTGTACAAATTGTTCATGCAGAGGCTGACGACGATGAGGGATTGTGGCTGTATTTTGTAGGCACCACAACTAATAGGGGAACAAGAATAAGCTTTTGTAATGTGCTGGAAGATTGCATGGCCCACTCATTTCGCTATTTGCATTGTGTGACAACTGGTTATTATTTCGCCGTTTTAAGCGCTTAATAAGCCGTATTACGACGATTGCTTTCCTGACATCAGGCCTGCCTAAGGCAAGTTTGCCAACAAGTCACAAGCACCGGCGTAGTTTAGTGGTGGAATACTTGGCTGGCACCTACCGGATCTGGGTTCGAGCACCACTGTGTCATTAGTGCTAGGTTTTTTTTTCTAATTTCGCGCAAGGAGGCAACACAGACGCGGACCAAAAAGAACGGTTTCAGCCAAACATCCGCGAATCTTTCTGTATTGCCTGAATCCCCTACAATATGGAGCCAACACATCCCAAGGAAGGAAGGCAGGCACGAGTGAATGCTCTAAGGCTAAATCGCAGCCAAGATCTGCACGTCAGATGTACAGAGGCAGCCAAGTATCCTGTTAGAGACGCCTACGCTTTGAGCGTCGTTGGTAATCGGGGCGTAGAGCTCGCATAATGCCACAGTACGCACCCCAAGCTCAGAAACTACAGATGAGGTGGCGATTGCCCTAGCTGCCACAATGTGCTTGGATGCAGCTGTGGTATTCACAGGCTCTCCAGCCGCCATGCGTATCTACAGCAAAGGCTATCTGTCTACCCAAGGAATTCAGATATTGAAGCGCCAAAACACTCCGATGCCGTTCACCTGTGTGACATGGGTTCTTGGGCACTAAGGGCATGAGGTAAATGAGGCGGCTCATGCCGTGGCCCACGATCACGCCTACTGGGCTACCCCTTCCCGCTTTCTAGACGCCAGGACTGTGACCACGGAGGCTAAGTGTGTACCTAACACTAACTTTCAAATACTACAATACCATAGGCTTGCGCACAGAGAGTACCCATCACCACACTCGAAGCTCATCTGAGAGGACAGCGCCATACTGAGAAGACTGCAGGGCAACACATACACTCACGGCATTGCACGGATTTTACGCAGCTTTACATGAATATGTTTGCCTGATTTGTGCCGTACCTGACACGTTGGTCCACCTGATTCTCGAGTTTCCATGCAATACAAATACAGATTTATCGCCTCCGCCGAACATCTGCGAAGCTGGTAAAGAAAACACTTTCTCGCAACGTTGGAGGACAAGCTCGCGTTAGAATACCTAGACCAACAACGACGTCTCGTCGCCCAGGCTAATGAGGCAGCGAAGGCCAGAGGGTTCCTGGAATGTAGAGACCTCCCACCTAAGGTGGACGCGGAACTTACACCACTATACCGTTTCGAAAAATTTACGTTTATTCCTCCTCCTCCTCGCGCGATGCTGTTACGAGACAGCGGCGGCGGCGGCGGCGGCGGCGGACATCAGCTTTCACTGTAAGAGCTTTCACTGTAAAAGAGAAATGCGCAAAAAAAATCATGCTCAAGGCAGGGCGGTTTACATGTAAGTGGCGATCCAGTTTTCAACCCAGGATTAATAAAAAAGTGAAGAGACGCAGGAAAGTAAGAAACAAATCAATGTCACAAAGAAGGTCTTTGAGTCAGCTGTAACATTGTACTCACAAGTGACATCACTTTAGTAATAGACATTCAGTGAAGCGGAGATTGTTTGTGTTTCGAAAACAAATCGAAAGTATCAAGTATCTGAGTATGGTATTCCAAGCTTAGAGAACAATCCCAAGACATGCTTATGCAAACCCTGTGTGTCAGCCTCAACTTTTATCTCAATGATTCCTGAATTTTAACGAAGTACAGTAAAATATTACTGATGCGATCCTACGCAATGCGTTTTTCGGCCTACGACGTTTTCCTCTTGTTATACCCGACCAATGCCCCTTGCAAAGAGAACATACTCTTGCATTCATTATGATCAACTTTTTTGCGTAAATTAGATAATATGACCACGAAAGTGGTCCTTGACAAATGTATTAAACATCATAGGTACAAGTTTCAGTACATGAACACAAACCGACTTCCAACAAGCCGAAACTTACGGATTGCAAACGAGCTGAGGCCACAGAATATTCGACCTTGCCACAAAAAGACAACTGCCGGGAAAAACTTCCACAGCAAAAATATAAGCAGCGCGTATAAACCAGCTACTACAGTGTTACTCTATGCATGGCGCTCCCGTAAATGTGTGCATGTTTTATAGTTTCTAATCTTGTTTGCTAAATACGACCTTTACATATTCCATTTTTTAGTTTGCCTGAAAAATTTATCGATGAGATTCCACCGCACCAAGTTTTGAAATGAATTTAGCGTGCAGCTCACTAGAAGCACGTTCCCTTGGGTGGTAACAAAACACAGCCTCGCCAAAACGGCCATCAGACTGAAAAAGCGCTAACCAACGTGGCATCGTTCAACGGTGAATCCTTTTCTCGTTGGGTGCTCGAGTGTGCGTTCGCAAAAGCCGTTTTATCTTAGTTCGCTGCATTTATACAGTCAACGGCAATCTAATCTTGAGGCTTCCTTGAATTTCGTAATCCCGCTAATCCTGGCATTAACCGGATGGCGAAAGTTTGCTGCTTTACTATATTAGCCTACTTTATGCGGCGGTCTCATTTCAAACGTCCAAGCTAAAGGCAGGGGACGCCTGGAAGCGAACGTACCTTAAACAGCGCAAAGGGTGGGCACACTTTCCAGATCGTTATCAATTGCTACGCTGTTGTCTGTAAAAGAAGTTGTAGCTCCGAGAAAACAGCAGCTGTGAAAAATCTGTAAAATAAGTTGTAGCTCCGTCTATACGCTACACCATCATCGCACGTACAGCATACAATTCTATGGACCGTAAAAAGTCAACCTAATCCTAGAAGATTGATATTTGCGCGAGAAAAAAAAATAGTACATATTAGCTGTGCTGGCGGCGATGGCCGGTGGCTTCTTTTAGGTTTTCAGGTCAGATTGACTTCTTGTCTGAGGCTCCAATCACTTTATCTATTGATGCCATAAATTCAAAATAGGTGTGGGTACGGTCGAATCGGCCGGGACAGGTGTCGAATGAAGCCACTTTTTTTATCTAGTGCAGGCATCTCTTAGCTGCACCTTTGGGAATTAAGAGCGACGTCGGTCATTCTGTGATAAGTCTTAACAGACCTGTAGTGTTAGTTGACGTCATGAAAAATCTGCTGGCTCCATTAAATCTTTGCAACGTTTTTGTTCATTGTTACGTCACGGTTCATATACTGTTCTCTACCCGTCTTTCGGCTATGCGACGTGCAGTATTTCTGTAAATGAAGAAAGCGAAATAAGTATACGGTACCACGACAACGTTGGCACGTAGTTTCTCCCCAAAGGTAAACTGTGCAAACGTATTTCATTGCCGTAAAAAAACTTCACTACAAAAACCAGTTAAAAATAAAAACAACATTTCTTATAGCTTCTTCACAGCAGCTCAGTGGACAATATTAACCTGCAGAGAGAGTTACAACTGCAACATTTTATTTGTTGGCCTAATCATGCACAAATTTTTGTTGGTTTTTTTTTTGTGGAAGCCCCTAGTGAACTTCACTGATAACAATGTTTAAGGTAATTTCTTTTTCGGCCTTTGTTTTTTTGTGCTATAATGTGCAGTTCTTTTTAATTCAGAGTCCTCATATACAAAGTGACTATGACGCAGCAGAAAACATTGAGAATAATTAACTTCTATCAGACGGGCCTACATTGTAATAGGTAAAATAATGGGGTATTGAAAGCTCGCTAGTTATAAATGTATGAAAACATACTTAAAAAGCAAGCTTGCCGAATGCACACAAAATTATATTAATTACACTGCTCAAAATTAGGCCAGAAAAACATACGCTTCTGAGGAACACCTAATAAAGAGAGTGCAAGTGAGGGCAGTGACACAGAACACGTTCCAAACTGGTCACGTTGAAGCCTTTATTGTTCCAAGTGCGAAAGCGTTATTCATTTGAGCTGTGCCATCAAGTCAAGGCATGCACCCTTCTTGAAAGCGCACATTTTTTGCCTAATTCGGTATATGTTCTGCGATACTAGCCATCCACCTCACCACTTTTTGTGGAAGGTAAGGTTTCTTTTAGTGGTTCAATATTTTAACTGTGCTATTATTTTTGGAAGCACTGAGTTATTCTTTGAGACAAAATTACCGAAAGACGGAGTAACGGAACCCAATTGGGATGCGTGGTGAAATGACAGACCATTGAGGAGTAACCACAGAGGGAGGCGTGCCGCATGCAAACCACTTACTCTCCAAAGGGATGAACCGCGTGGGAGAGGGGGCGCTGTGCGCAAAACGCTGACGAGGAAACTTGCCGTCCCCCTCTCTTTTGGCTCTGTCTTCTCCTTTATTTTGCTAGTGATGGTTGGCGCTCCATTGCACTCGGAGAGCTCGACGATCTAGGAGTGGCGCTGCTGTACATTGTGCGTAAGTTTGAATGAGCATGTGCACATGCTTTTACGTCTGGCCGCACCCATGAAGCTTGGAGAAGGTCTCAGCACGTCGCCAAGCCGCACTGTATATCTCTGGCTTAGCCCAGATGGTCGCAACCAACTCACGACACCACCGTTTCCGAATGAAAGCCAACATGCCGGCCGAGAGCACAGCAGGCATATCGGATGTATTATTTCAGTCTGACTCAAGGCAGAAATCAATGCTAGATTTTTTTCACAACTAGGTGATCATTCTCTTTCTGCCGTACCTGTCTGGTGTGCGATACGGATCGCGCTTGCCGGCTACGGGCTCAGCCATTTTGTATATCGGCCACACGAAATGCTCTGCGAATGTCGGCTTCAGCGTCTGTAGTTCACCTGTTGTGCTTTTGGACCGCCCGGAAATCATCCGCCATTGCTCTCGGCCGCCCGGACGCTCGCTCATCGAGTGCCCGCCTGTCTTCGGGCTCTTTGTGAGTCGTCAAAAACACGTTGCGATTGCTCGTAACGAGCTTGGTTTAGTATGTCGCGCGCTGTAAGGGCCCCGGCACGGGCTGGTGGGGCTTTCGCTAGCGTCAGAACCTAGTCTATGAAAACTGGTCGCCACGATAGTTGGCTTCCCCATCAATCGGTCGCAAGCAGCTCAGCGCCATCTGTTGGCAGCTGCTATGGTGGTGGACACGCGTCTGTTCGCTGCACTCGCTCGAGTTTGTGGAAAAGGGCCGTATTACAGTCGGTTTTTAGGCGCTTCATCTAAACAAAGTCGACGCTGTTCGAGTTTCGCTGGCGGCAGGCGCTCCGCGTGGCACACCGTGTTTGGTTCCGCTTGCTCGAGCTAAACGACGGCGCTCGCTTAGAACTCGCCGCCCCATTAGCGGTACGGTGGTTGGCGGCGCCTCGGAAGTCTGACTGCAGCTACCGCACTTAAGCTGTGGCGCTACAGGGATCGAAATGCGTCTTTGAAGATGTGTGACATTACGGTGAAATTATTTGCTTGTCCTATTTTACACCAAAGTTTTTATCTCTCCTTGCACGCTTTTGTCATACCCATGCATATTAATCCTTTGTCACGTGTGAACAACCATTTTTACAATCTTATTGTGCAGTCATGGGCACACACCGTACAGAAGATTGTGTTTGTTTGCACTGGTGTCTGCAATGCCTGTCATCTATCGCTTTCATCGGAGCCGCTTCAGAAGAACTGTAAGAGAGGTGAAGGAAAAGTTATTTGCGTGTCACATTTTACTGGTATGTTTTTACATAAACTTCCGCGTACTTGTCATATGCGTGTTTTCTCATCTTCTGTCACGAGGGACTAACGGTTTTAATATCTTGTTGTACAGCCGTGGGCACACAACATGCAGAATGCTGTGTGCGCTGGCATCTGCAATGCCTGTCATCTATCGCTTCCGTCCGAAGAGCCTCACAAGGACTGCACAAGATGTGACAACGACGCTGAACTTGTGCGTTTCACCGCGAATTCTCTTAAGCAACGGAGAAACTTCATGTTTATAGAGGGAAAAAAAGATATGAATGTCTCACTTTTGTCTTTTGTTGTTGCAGTGACTGCAAAAGCAGTGACACACAGGTGGCTAAATAATTTTTCGCATGTTGTTATCCGCGCTGTTTGTTTATTACTGCGCAAAAAAACAAGTGAAAAAGGTATTAGGCCTGGTGGAAAATAAACAAAAAACAATGTTTGAACTGGGGATAAAAAGTTCATTCGATTAGAACATTTGAGTGCACCACCCGTTTGTCCGGCGGAGTGCAACTGTGAAGACTAATGGTTGCCCCTGAAGGTTTATATGTGGGGACTAACGGTTGCCCAACAAGGTGTAAATAAGAGGACTAAATGTTCGTCCCTTGAGCTGGTCTGTGCGGACTCACAGTTAGACCCGGTGCCGTTAGTCTCTAAAAGAAGTAATGATTGTGGCAGCCCCATTGGTCCCCGAAAGGACGAACCGCCCGGTCTTTCAACATTCTTTTGCCTTAGAGTGTAGTGTTTCAATATTTTCCATATTTTTGGTGTCTATCGCATCTGTAGTGATACGGTTTTATTATTAAAATTGAATCCATGGTGCGTTGCGTAGCAGTTGTGCCGTTTGACTGAATTTTATAACGTTAAGGCCAAGTACTCTGATGCCTCATAAAGCGCGGAAATTGTCCTCCGGCGGCCACAGCGTATGAAAGTTGTCGACATCAGCACGACTTGAATGAAAAATAAAACTTCTAATGCAATTACATCACATCATTACGCCATCATGACGTAACAGATTGTCAAAATACGCGATGCCGCATGATGACGTATTATTGTGACACATGTAACAGTCACTTGACCATAGGTGGTCTGATTACGAAGACATTTTAAAGTCAGGTGACGCGCAGAAAGCTCTCAATGCCAGCGATCATGGAGGTCGTGCGAAGTCACGTTTGCTGCATAAAACTTTCGAAGAGGTCCAGGAAGCACCAATATATCGCCTGAGACGTAAAATAAGACGGCTCTCATCGTCGAGGTTCTTAAGCGAATGCGCAAGGAGCCATACGAGTTTGCTTGTTTGACGTTTTCTAGTATTGAGACAAAGTTGCGCCGATTGCCAAGTCGTTCTTTGATCGCCGAGAACACCTTTGGTAAAGCCATGAAATGATGATACTCAGAGAGAGAAAGAAAAGCAAGAAATGAAACAAACATGCACGTTAGCGAGGTGTGAGAAAGATCTGCACTGGCAGTTTAGTATATTTAGTATTTACCCCTGCAGCTCTAAGGCACTTTTCAGACTGAATTTATAATGGACGCTATCAGAATCTGGAGAAAATTTAACGGAAGTGCCTACTTTCAAGTTATGTTCAGCAGACTTTTGTTTACATGAAAGTTGAAAAAGATGCGGCAAAAACATTTTTGTGCTCTTACATTAAAATGCCGTGCGTTACTGGATCTGATATAGTACTACACGTACCTTTGTCTTGACGTGTTCCAAGACGTGTTCGGCACTCCAAAACAATCTTGTTTTGTTATGGAGGATACGCAGAAGTTTCATTTACTTTAAATAGTAAATATGGTTGTCAAAGTGTGACAAACGACACCTCGCAGCGGCTAAAGTGGCAACTGAGAATAAAATCGTTCTTTCTTCTCGGATGAGAGGTACAAAAGTCACTGTATTATGTGCTGTACTATGGGACAACATTTAACTGTCACCAAAAGTACATATAGCAATTCGTCATCAAGGATTTGGAAGATATGACGAACAATTAAGAATGCTCAGTCTTGCACAACGAGAGGTGTACCTGTTACCGGTAGTTCGCTGACTTGGAATGCACAAAAGTCCTGTTAGAAATAAAAAATATTAAATCCTTTCCCCACTAGGAAGTGCTTACTGTGTTAGCTTCTGCGTGCCTGATTTACTATTTTACTATTCTTGTTTCCATCTATTACACTGCATAATGAACCCGCGTTATTTGTTCTTCCCTCCAAGCGATGAACATGGTCTTCACGCACATGCTTCGCAGCGCAACGATTCTGCTGCTACAGACCACAACGAAGGTCACGCGTGCAACAATGAAATGAGACAGTGAAAACGAATGGTACCATGAAAGACTGAGAGTCCCGCATCAAAGATCAGATTTGAATATCAGAAACGCTGAATTGCCGACAAGCCCAATATTGAGAGAATATCAGTTAGTAGAAAGTGTACGCGATGTGCCCTCCTTGTAACTGCTATTTGTGCCTACACGATTTTCTAGGAACTCACAGGTGTGGCGTCTTTAAATACGATTGTCTTTCTGGGGATACTTGAACACGGTAATTTTTATCTGCCTCTGTCTGTATCTCTGTCAGCCACACAAGTAAGCCACCCGTCCAACCTTTAAGACCTTGCTGAACGCCTGGTCATATTAAATTGGTGGCTGCGTGCATACTTGTGAACAGTGCCGATCGATGATGATTTATATGTGGCGTTTATCCTTCGAAAACCACCATATGATTCTGAGAGACGCCGTAATGGAGGGTTCCGGAAATTTCGACCACTTGGTGTTTACTAACGTGTACCCTGAGCACACGGGCCTACAGTATTTCCGCCTCCATCGAAAATGCACCCGCCACTGTGGGAATTCGATCCCGCGACCTGCTGGTCAGCCGCCGAGTACCCAAGCCACAAGACCTCCGTGACGGGGCCACAGTGTCGATCAAAAAACCCATATGACACATATCTGAGGTGCAACATGAGTATGTGAGTAATTAGGTGGTGTGTTCTTTAAAAGACAATAAATACACACGTGGTTCTATGCATTCTATTGTTTCTTAGGTGGCGCTAAAATGTGGCAATATGCACTAAAGAAGGGCACTATAAGATTATCATCTTTTGACGACATTTGCAACGAAGTACGCAGAAGCGCGGCAAGTTTTTTTTGTTTTGTTTCGCCAACTATGCCGCCACAACAGCAATCTAAATCTCCAGCTCATAGAACCTACGCCTACAAAGAAGGCTTATTAATAGTACTGATTGCTCTGCAGTGGGAGAGCGCTGCGTAATCCCGAAAGTTGTTTCATGTCTCTGCGTAGAACAATATGCTAACAATATGAATATCTGTGTAAACTGTTTAAAGATATCAGGGGACGAATGTAAGCTATCAGGGGACGAACGCCAACTTGAAGGAAGCGCAAACAATACAAAGCACTCTGAGGTCTACTTTGGGGCAGCTGTATATCGGCCCCGAAATTGATTATTAATAAAGGGGTAGTGCTGCCGAATTTTGAGGCTAGAACGATCCTCTTGCGGGTTTTCTCTCTATGCTAGGACACTCCAAACAAATGGTTGGATAAGCAAACGGTTATAATATTGCTACGTAGCTGACATATCAATGGTCAGAAGACGACAACAAGGACGTGGTTTGTCAGTTGTGCGTGCCGTCCTCCATCTTAGTCGAGGTTTTTCGCATCAGTGTCAATATAGATTCTAAATAGACACGCCTCATGTCATTTTTACATAACATATTTGTGGGTGTCTTTATCACGAAGCACCGCAACGGACGCATCATCATAGGTCAAGCTATGTCACAGGTTGTACAACCGTCGTTTTCACCACCTGCCCCTTCTTTCCGTGACTTATACATACGTCATTCTACCTCCTGCTCGTGATCCCGGTGTATCTTCCGGTCGGGATGGCGGTCACGTCAACAAATAGATCAACCGGTGTGAACGGGTCAGCGTAAGCTATAGGTGGGGCCTGACTCTTATGCTTGCCAATGTGCTTTTCTACCTCGATGGCCCACTGCCAGTGTGGTTCGAGTCGGACGAAGCGGAGATTACAAACTGGGACTCTTCTAAAGAGAAGTTCCGCTATCTTCTTGGTCACACCGTTGCACGGCAGGGTGCAGCGCGGAATCAACTGGCCGCTAATGCACAGACGTCGATGAAGTCGTACGTCACGTACATTCATGACGTCATCGCCCTATGTCGCCTGGTTGACGAGGACACCAGTGGCCCATGTGCTGAAAGGCATCGCAGAGAACGCCTTTAATCTTCTAGTATACAACAACGTTGCCACCGTCGACGCCATCATTAAAGAGTGACGGCGGTTTGAAGAAGCCAAGAGCTGCCGTATTACTCAGTGATTCACCCGGCTGCCCAACACGGCCGCAACCTCATTGTGTGAAGCCGCCCGCCATCCCCCCCCCCCCCGTATGACAACGTCACGCGCATAGTTTGTCGGGAAATTGAAGCCGCCTGACCGGCTCCTTTTCAGCCACCCGTTTTTGCAACACTCGCCTCTGACCAACGACAGCCGTCAGTGGCCTTCATACAAGTTGTGGTGAGGCAGGAGTTTGCGAACCTCGGCCTTCCATCAGCATGTCCGTTGACTCGCCCTGAAGTCCCGTGTTACTCCCCGAGACACGCTCGCCATTTACCTACAACAATGCCTTCCTGTAACCCTTCGGAATGGTGAACATCTGATGACCAGCCTATTTGTTTTTCCTGCCACCAAGCTGGGCAGGTTTCTCGCTATTGCTGCCACCATTGGTCAAACCAACCACGTTAGACTTTGTCTACCTCTGCGCACATGCACCCGATGACCCCTCGAAGTTCAGCCGCCACACCCTTCAATTTCTATTCGCCGTCATTTTAGGAGCTCTCGACTGACGCCCCTGGGCCGGGTCGCTGCTACAATGATGCCCCGTCATCCGGTCGCCGCAACTCCCGCTCCCCGTCGCCGCTACGTAAGCAATCCCGCTCTCCTCCATCTCGGCGCTTTTCCTCGCCGAGCTTCTCTGGATGATCGCAGCAGGAAAAGTAGATATTGAAACGAAGATGCGCGAGCCTACGGGTCGCGTAAGAAGAAGAAGAGTAGTGAAGCGGCGCCTGGACTGTGTGGTTGGGTGGAAGCGTTCTTGGCCTGTCTCAGAAGTACGCTGCTATTTCAAAACGCCTTTTCACCTCATCTGTAAATAAACACAGTCACTCGCAACAGTTTGGTGGAAGGTGCCGGGTACATCGATCTGGACGACCCAGCTCTACCGATTTTGCGACGGAGCAGACGCTTGGCAGGCTTGCCACCGCAGCTACCAGACATGGAGGACGCGGGAGCAGGCCATAACAACCTCGTGGCTGATGAGCAACACGCTCACCCGCCAGGACAAGATCGCTACGGCATGCCGGAACGTCCACCGAGGACCTTTTCGGGGCAGCCGGATGACGATGTTGACGACTGGCTCAAGCACTACCAAAGAGTGAGTCGCAGCAACCGCTGGAGAACTGCTAAGCAGCTCGAGAACGTGGTGTTTTTTCTCGTCGGCACCGCGTCTTTTTGGTTCGACAACCATGAGAGTGCACTGACCACATGGGGCATTGTCGTGGACGAGCTGAAGAGGTGTTTCGGTGACTCAGCAGCTAAGGTCAAGCAGGCGGAGCAAACGCTTTCACGCAGAGCTCAGTTACCTGGCGAAACATGCACCACCTGCATCGAGGCCGTCTTGAAGCTTTGCGGAATCGTGAGTGCGACCATGTGTGACGAAGATAAGGTAGGTCATCTCCTCAAGGGAATCGCGGAAGACGTGTACAATTTCCTTATCACTAAGGAAGACTTACACACACCTTCCGACCTAAGGAGACACTGCCGAACGTTTTAAATCCTAAAGAGGAGGAGAGTCCTACCTAAATTTCAACGTCTTGACAACGTGCCCACGATTGCAAGTGTCAACCTTCCATCGCAGGACGAAATCGCTTCTCTTATAAGACGAGTGGTTAAGGAAGAACTTGCTCAACTGCAAGCTGTGGACACCACTAGTGTCTGCCATCAGTGTGCATTCGACCAACGGCCCCGTGAACCACTGGTACCTCGGATGCGACAGAGCTACTTTGAGCCTCGCCCGAATTACACCGATCGGTTCGAACGGAGGAGTGAACGACCACTCGGAAACCAGGAACGCAGGCAAGCTGCGTCACAGCGATTCACTCCTCGACCACCATCGCCCGGCTTTTATCAACCGACGAGGTTTACTTCGCCGGGGACGACTAGACGCGACACCCGTACTTGCTACAACTGCGGGCTACCTGGACACATCGCTAGGTACTGCTACCGTCGCCAGCAGCGAGCTCCACGTTTCAACGTGTACACGCCCTATGTACCTGCTGGCGAGTCTCGACCATTTCAGGGCTCTTTCCAACAGCAACACGCAGCACGTGCTGACTCGCCTTGCTCCGACCGCAGCGTTACCCCACCATCAGCACGCCAACAGCGATCCCCGTCTCCGCGTCGCCGCTCGGGGACGCTACCTCCACTGGGAAACTAACTGTTGCGACCAATGGGGGCGAGGCCGCAAAATCATCTTCCGCAAGACCCCCTTGTGTTGTAATGGTTGAGAACAAAGTGAATGTTTTTGTAGACAATGTGAGTACTGTTGCACTAGTTGATACCAGTGCTGCCGTTTCCATAATGAGCATGTCTTTTAAAAATCGCCTAGGGACGAAAGTAATATTTGCTTGGAATCGGAGTGCTACGTTCCGCGGTGTAGGGGGAGAAACGTTGAAACCGGTAGGAGTTTGTTCTGTTTTACTTTCTATAGGAAATCAAACGTTTCAAGCGGAACTAACGATGCTTGCACGAGCGACCCATGACGTCATTCTAGGTATAGATTTTTTGCGGGAATGTGGTGCAACTCTAGATTGTGGTAGTGGTGGGATTATTTTTCGTCCCGTGTTGCCGCCTCCATTGACAAAAGATACCGTTGATGACTGCTTGGAAATGTTTTCCGTGTCTGAAGACGTCTGCTTGGCCCCACATACCGCAATGTTTGTGCGTGTAAACTCTTCGCGTTCTTGTGCGGGTTCTTACTATGGTTTAGCCGAGCCGAACTTCAGTAACGCCCTTAAGAAAAACGTTATTGTGCCTCGTTGCCTCGTGCTCATCGTCGATGGTTGTGCCGATTTGTGGACAGTAAACGTTTCCGCGCAGCCCATATATCTGCCTGCAGGACTTAAATTGGCAAGCTTTCAAGAGCAAAGTACTCTTACCATACGGTCACTCCAACTGTCGGTGGATGTAAAGAAACCCCACGCCAACTCGTACCGCGACTATTCTGCCAGCAATTACCGTATGATTAACAAGTCACTTCCATCAACTGAACGGTCGCTGCTGCAGGAGGTGATCACACGCTACGCCTCAGTCTTTGACTTTGCCCAAGATGAGACGTCTACCGTTAGCCACCGTCTTCACGTACGCAACACCGCATCTATACAGGCCAAGCACCACCAATACGCCAGAAGCCCTATCGTGTCTCGCCTTCCGAAAGGAAAGTCATCGCTGAGCAAGTTGAAGACATGCTGAAGAAGGGCGTCATACAAGAATCGTGTAGTCCATGGGCAGCTCCTGTCATTCTAGTGAGGAAAAAGGATAATTCATGGAGATTCTGCGTAGACTATTGTCGCCTAAATGCCATCACAAAAAAAGACGTTACCCTTTGCCACGTATAGATGACGCCGTGGACTGCCTGCATTCTGCCTCCTATTTTTCTTCTGTTGACTTGCGTTCTGGGTATTGGCAAATTCCTATGCATCCCTCAGATAAAGAGAAGACGGCCTTCGTAACACCAGATGGTCTCTTTGAGTTCAACGTTATGCTCTTTGCTTTGTGCAATGCTCCAGAGACATTCGAGAGATTTATGGATACAGTACTCCGTGGACTAAAATGGGAAATTTGCATGTGCTATTTAGATGACGTGAGTATCTACGGCAAGACTTTTCAAGAGCATAACCACCGCTTGTCGCTTGTGTTTGAATGCTTACGTGAAGCTGGCCTTGTTTTAAACTCAAAGAAGTGTCATTTTGGAGAACGTCAAGCCCTCGTATTAGGCTTTCTCGTGGATAAAGAAGGCGTGCGACCAGACCCACAGAAGACCGCAGTGGTTCGCAACTTTGAACCACCACGAACAGTGAAGGACCTGCGAAGTTTTCTGGGTCTGTGCTCATATTTCCGCCGATTTATTAAAAACTTCGCACAACTTGCCTCCCCGCTGACGTCCCCTCTTCATAAAGACACACCGTACTTGTGGGATGATAAATTTGAGGCTGCATTTCAACACCTGAAGTTTTTATTGACATCAGGACCCATCCTAAAGCATTTTGATCCTGATGCTTTGACTGAACTTCATACTGATGCTAGTGGGCTAGGTGTTGGTGCTGTGCTGGTCCAACTCTGCAACAGTCGCCAGCACGTCGTAGCATATGCCAGTCGGACACTGACCAGAGCAGAGACGAACTACACCGCCACCGAGATCGAGTGCTTAGCAGTTGTCTTCGCCATGCAGAAGTTCCGACCATATCTACATGGCCGCGAGTTCGCAATAGTGACCGATCACCACTCACTATGCTGTATAAAAGAAACTATTCAGCCGATGGCCTCCCGTTGCTTCTAGTGGTGCCGGAAAGCCTGTGCCAGGTCGTCCTTCGTTCTGCGCACGATGACATAACATCCGGTCATCTCGGTTTCACACGTACGCTGCATCGACTACGTGAGAGGTTCTACTGGCCAAAAATGTGGAAGACCACAAAACAGTACATCACCAGCTGCGCTATATGTCAGTGCCACAAGCCATCCACCACTGCCCCGGCGGGTTATTTGCAGCCCATCCCTCCACTGACATCCCCTTTTGAAAAAGTCGGCATTGACTTGCTCGGACCCCTTCCTAAGACTCCATCGGGCCACCGATATGTTATAGTGTGCGTGGATTATTTAACGCGTTATACGGAAACGGACGCACTGACATCGGCCAAAGCAGCCGCTGTTTCTTCTTTTCTGTTACAACGGGTCATACTGCGTCACGGTGCTCCACGGGTTGTCATCAGTGACCGTAGACGACAATTTATGGCCGATGTGGTTGAAGAAATTTTGCGCCTCTGTGGCTCCTCTTATTGCCACTCCACCCCTTACCATCCGCAAACTAATGGTCTCACTGAGAGAACAAATCGAACTCTCACGAATATGTTATCGATGTACGTTGATGCTGACCACAGGAACTGGGACGCAGTCTTACCGTTTGTTACTTACGCGTATAACACCGCCAAGCATGAAGTTACTGGACATTCACCCTTCTTTCTGCTTTACGCACGAAACCCACAGAGTTTTCTGGACACTCTATTACCTTTCTCGCATCAGGAAGATCTGTCCATCGCTCAGACGTTGTGTCGCGCTGAAGAGGCACGTCAACTAGCGCGCCTTCGAACATTGTCTTCGCAAGAAAACAGCAAGAGTCGCTACGATGCCAAGCATATCCCCTAGAGTTTTCTCCTGGTGACTACGTGTGGCTGTGGACTCCTGTTCGTAGAAAAGGATTGTACCGGAAGTTTCTAGCAAACTATTCCAGCCCATTCGTGATAGTCACTCATCTCAGTGACGTGAATTACGTTGTCGCCCGAGTCACAGCCAATAACCGGCGTTCGCGCACTACGCAAGTTGTTCACGTAGCCCGCCTCAAACAGTACCATCATAGGCCTATTTAACTAGCTCGGCGAGCTTCGTCTGCCGCCGGGGGAACTGAAACGAAGATGCGTGAGCCTACGGGTCGCGGAAGAAGAAGAAGAGTAGTGGAGCGGCGCCTGGACTGTGTGGTTGGGTGGAAGCGTTCTTGGTCTGTCGCAGAAGTACGCTGCCATTTCACAACGCCTTTTCACCTCATCTGTAAATAAACACAGTCACTCGCAACAATATTGCAGCTTAAAGTTGTGAAGCTGCAATACCAAGGACGGCTGAAAATCCTCTACTCACGCTTTCCATGC
Organism: Rhipicephalus microplus; assembly: GCF_043290135.1. NCBI lineage: Eukaryota > Metazoa > Arthropoda > Arachnida > Ixodida > Ixodidae > Rhipicephalus > Rhipicephalus microplus. The sequence goes on from NC_134701.1 coordinate 102,302,140, forward strand.
ACCACAGCCTGTTGAAGTACACGTTGACCATGTTCCTGTGACTGCCCTCATTAACAAAGGTGCACACCTGTCTATTATGAGCAATTTTCTACACCGCCACTTGCAAAAGATTATGACACCGTCTACAACGCATGCAATAGGCGTTGCCGACGGCGGTACTATACCAGTAGTCGGAATCTGCACTGCTCTTGTCAGCATTGCCGGTCCCCACACCATGGTCCTTTTTGCCATGCTAGCCTGTTGCCCTCATGACCTCATATTAGGCCTTAATTTCCATTCGGCACAGTCGTCTTTATTTGACTGTTCATCTGGAACCCTCAGCCTCGATCTTCCAATTTTCGCCGACTACTCTGCAAAGCCCACCAGCCGCTTGAGCCCAACCACTTTCGTTCACCTACCAACTCAAGCCGTCACGTACGTGCCTTTGTCATCGGCGCCTCCTTTTCCTGACGGTGATTATATCGTTATGCTGATTACTGACGTTCAGCTGACGCGCAGTGTTACTGTGCCCCATACCATCGCGACCATAGCGGATAACTGTGTGTTCCTCCCACTCCTTAACTTTGGTTTCACCCCTCATTTGTTGCCCTGCCAGATGTCTCTAGCCCGGTTAACTCCATAACAGAGGACAATGTCAGTGTTGTCGCTGTATCTGCTCCTGATCAAAGCGCAGTCTCACGGTCACGCAGCTCGGATGATGCTATATTTGGAAACATGATTAGATCGGAGCTTTTGCCTCACCAGGCCGACGCTCTCTGCCAGGTTTCGACCTCATATAGTGACATTTTCGACACCCATGATCGTCGCTTGAGCGAGACTAAAATTGTCGCTCACCGAATCAACGCCGGTGACTCTGCGCCCATTCACCGTCGCCGGTACCGCGTGTCAGTTTCCGAGCGAGAAGTGATTCAAAAAGAAGTAGCCATTATGCTTACGAAAAACGTAATCGAACCATCATCGAGCCCTAGGGCATCTCTCGTGGCATTAGAAAAGAAGAAAAATTGCTCACAACGTTTCTGCAATGATTATCGCCACCTCGACAAAATTTTTAAAAAAAGATGTGTACCCTCTAGCACGCATTGACGACGCCCTCGATTGCCTCCATGGCGCCACCTTCTTTTAATTTCTCGACCTCCGATTTAGCTACTGACACGTTACTGTAGATGACAAGGACCGAGAAAAGACCACCTTCATTACCGCTGACGGTCTTTACCAATTCGAGGTCATGCCCTTCGATCTTTGCAACGGTCCAGCGACCTTTGAGAGAATGAGGGACACGCTCCTACAAGGATTCAAATGGTCGATATGTTTGTGTTACCTGAACGACGTGATCAATTTCTCACCTACTTTCACAACCCCCCTTGAACGCCTTTCGACCATTTTATCCGTATTTCGACGGGCCGGCCTGCAGCTCAATTCCTCCAAGTGACACTTCGGTCTTTGTCGGATTACGGCGTCAGATCACCTTGTTGACGCTGCTGGCTCACGACCAGACCCGATGAAAGTACGCACTGTAACAAACTTCCCAGCCTCACGCTCTGTCTATGATGTTCGCAGTTTCATGGGCCTTTGCTCCTACTTTCGCCGATTCGTGAAAAACTTTGTGGCACTCCACTCGCACGGCCACTCACCGACCTTCTCTAACAAGACGTTCCATTTTGAGGGGGCCTTCTTCAAGCTGATGCCTTTTCTCAGCTACTCACCGCTCTAGCGACACCTCTTATTCTTACACATTTTGACCCCGATGATTCTACAGAAGTGCGAACAGACGCGAGTGGTAACGAAATTGGTGCAGTTTAGGCGCAACTTCAGCTGGGCAACGACCATGTCATCGCCTATGCGAGCCCTCTGCTTTCAAAGTCTGAGCGTCATTACTCTATAATAGAACGGGAATGTGTCGCCCTTGTCTGGGCGGCTTCGAAATTCTCCCCTTACTTGTGAGGCCGCTCTTTCCGTGTCATCACAGATTATCACTCGCTGTGTTGGCTTTCTTCTGTGAAAGACCCCACTGGACGACTTGGCCCTTGGGCATTACGTGTACATGAGTACCGCTACTGACGTTGCGGACTTTTTGCTCCACGATGTCAATCTACACCATGGCGCCACTCGCCAATTACTCACGGATCGCGGCCGCGCCATTTCGCCCTGAGTAATCGACGATCTTCTGCGCCCTTCGTCCACGCAGCACAAGTTGACTTCCTACCATCCCCAAACAAATGGCCTCACTGAACACCTAAATCGCACCCCCATGTTCATGCTCGCGTTGTATGTGTCCTCCGACCACCATGACTGGGACCTAGAGCTACCTCACGTGACCTTCGCGTACAATTCTTCGCGCCGCGACATCACTGGTTAATCACCCTTTTATTTACTCTATGGCCGTGAACCGGCGTTACCACTCGACACCCTACTTTCAACCACTACAACGCCGTCAACCGAATATACATGCGACGCTATTGCTCGTGCCGACCACGCACGTCGGATCGCTCGTTTTAGACTTTCGGCTTCGCAAGCCACCCTGAAAGTCATCTACGACAGCCGCCACGTTAACGCTTGCTCCTCACCCAGTTCTCTCATTCTCCTGTGGTGCCCAGTTCGTCGACTTGGCTTATCAGAGAAGTTGTTGTCTCGCTACATTGGTCCTTACCGTATGATGCGCCAAGTAACCAACGTCACCTATGAGATCATCCCTGCATCTGAGACCACAAGCCTACCTGCAACCACACCCAGTGATGTTGTGCACATCAGCAGGCTAAGACCTCACCATCTGCCTTCTTAGGACCGTAATTAATGTGCACCGAGATGGCGCACATTATTTACGAGGGGTAATGCTACGTAGCTGACATATCAGCGGTCAGAAGACTACAACTAGGAAGTAGTCTGTCGATTGTGCGTGCTGTCCTTCATCTTAGTCGATGCTATACGTATCAGTGTCACTATATATTCTAAATAGACACGCCTCGTGGTATTTTTACGAAACAATATATTCAGGTTCAACTCCCAAGCGTACGTAAATGCTCATTCTCCCGATCGAAGCTCGTCACAAGCACGTCCAGAGCTGTCATGGCCCTCTAAAAAGGCCAACGAAATTTGCAGTGACGTAACACCATATCTGTAGTGATTGCTTTGACTGAGGGCTATCAAACCACTTCTTTATATAACAGTGCTTAGCTCTATGCGTGATAACACTTCGAATATCCACTCCATACATACGATTTGCACAATCCCGTCCTTCGTTCAAGGTTTTCTTGGTGAGTCTGTCTGCCTCTTCATTACCTTGTATTCAGTGTAGCTTGTTAACCACTGTAATACGATGCTGTTACCCTGTGCTGAGGCATATTTAACAGTTTCGGCACTACAAACTTGCATCAACGATATTAGAGTTGGTGGCCATCTTTAAGCACTCGAAATATTCTGCTGCAATTCCTGGACCCGGAAGTGGGTGGTATGCATGGATGGGGAACCCGCCCTAAAATAATCAAACATGCAAGAACACTTTACAAAAGTGGCGAAATAACAGCTATCTTCTAACAGTTGCGGAGTTTTATGGAAGTAGGCGAATTCAATTATGTTACAAAAAAATAAAAATAGTAAGCATAAGATTTTCTTCCACTGCGCCAAGAACACAATTGAAGAATAAATAGTCTGTATCATGATCAATTTCTGTTGGACCTTGTGTCTGAGCCCCTCTCAGTTTCGCCAGTGTATGTAAGAAATGGTATGATACAGCTATTATACACGTTAAAGGTTGAAGAAAGCACCATTAAAGGTTGAAGAAAGCTTCCCGTCATTCAACCAGCCTAGTTTGATTCCTCTAGTGGATTCAGCGTCATGTTCGGCTTGGCTGTCACTACCAGTTCAAAGCAGACCTGTATATTTACTACATCTAGCGCCTTCTACTTATCGCAAAGCGCTGTTCTTCGAAAGTGTTGCACAATAATTCAGCTTTCACCATGCTCATTTTTAATACTACAATTCTTTGTTTGTTCAGTTCATTAATAAAAGTTAGGAATTTTTCTCTGAGTTACTCGCATACAGCTTCATCAGCAAATCTCACGTACTCTGTATTAGCTCGTAATCTTACTTTTCTCATTCTAGTGCCCCGAAAACATTCTGTTATTACCGGGTGAATTGTGCTGGAGTAATGTTCTAACTCTGCCAATCAGCCTCCAATATTGGAGTTCTCCAGTTTCTGTATAGAATGCAGTGATTGCTGTGAAACCGCTGTAAAGTCTTTCCACTATGTTAATGTACGGTTCGTCGATGCACTGATTCCCAGTGATTTTAGGATTGCAATAGCACGACCGCTGCGATTGGTTATACCTTATGCGTTTATTTGTCACCTGATTAACAGTTGTGATAATGTCCAGTTCTCGAGTAGCCAGTGCGGAATACTGATTGGTCCTTCGGTGCACTGAATTTCAATGTAGTGCTATTTCAACAATCCATTATGTTTGTAAATTGCTTGCAGGCAATTATTATAAAGCTGATCCACCTGCCATTTTCGTCTTCCATGTCCTTTCTTGTTACCTTTCAGAATGATGTTCGTTTCAGAATGAAATTCTGATTCCCTAACCGTCCAGAGACACTTCCTATTCACGATGGCCAGTTTTTATAACACAAGCACTCCGTCGTCTTTCAACAGATCTTATGTTACATAAGCCTCAACTATGGCTTGCTCCTTACATCTCTTGCAAGGCGTTTTATGCTTGCCTGGCGGCTACTGTTGCATTATGCAATTACAACACGTTATGCTATCCTCCTGTGGTTGCCCCGGCAATTTCACAGATGGCTTAACGAGTTTTGAAATTCATCAAGCAGTGCATAGTTGACCGAAATTTAGAGCGCGAAAAACACCCATTCACAAGAACGAGAGAACTTGACGGATGCTACTTTCTTTAAATTGATTTGAGGCTTCGCCCGTGTATATAACCATAGAAACCAATGCTGAGCTATCATTCTGCACATTTGAAGATATTAACGTATAGGATAGCAACTTATTGCATCAAAGCTCTCCTCATAAAATCACGCGCACACTCCATGAATGAGAGCGTTTCCGCGCAGATCAAGCGCTTGAGGGGAGGTGGTTAACGAGACGATTGTATCCTATTGCTCTGTGAGAAGAATCGTCGGGAAGTGAAAAATACAATGATCGGCCCACTCGAATAAGAGAGACAAGTTGAGGGTGAAAAAGAGCGGACAGTGGTCATCCCGTATCTGCACGACATTTCACATCGAATGAAAAAAGTTGCATTAGGGTTTGGCGTATGGGTTGTCTTTTCAGCTGAAAACGAATTATAGAAGATTTGCCAAGCAGTATAAAGGCTAGCAAGCAAGAAAGGGACGGGATACTCGGACAAATATAGCATAAAGCATGGCCGGAGGTACGTTGAGTGCAAAAAAGATGCTGTATATGGAACTGCTTTCACACGTGGAAAGAAATACGTCGGTCAGATGGGTCGTGACTGATTGTGCGCCTTCGTGAACATGAGAGTTAACTAAAGGGGGTTCTTACTCACACTTAGCTCTGCACTGCCAGGAGCGCACCTGCCAACCGAAATTTTCCGACACACGAATAATTGACAGGCACAAGAAGCGGACGACGAGGGAAATAATGAAAGCGTACAGAATTATGAAGGAGGTGACAGCTGCGCCCGTGAAGCGTCTGTTCTACTAACAGATGCGGAATTCACTTCTTTGGACGTAGCATAACCCAGCGCATTTCTTTTTTTCTTTTTTTCATTTTCTTTTTTTAGTTCTTGACACTTGTTTCTTTCCGGTGGGGTGCCATCGGTTATGAAAGTCACTATTTTGGTAGATCAAGTTGTTGATGATTACAGGGGGAGGTTGGGAATAACGTAAATGCGTGTTATGTATTTATTAGTGTTCGCTTAGAAATAAAATTTTAAGTTGCTAGTAAGCGATAGTCTCTGTCCTCTGTGAGTTTGTGTAATCTTTAGCGCTTGTTTATTCATAAACCTTTACTAACACAAGTCATACAGAAAAAACACAAATGCGCACGCAGTCAGTTGCATTGTCAAAAATGTTCTCATTTTCCTTAAATTATAGAGATATTCAGCTTCTGCCTTACAAAGCTTCACTGATGTGTTGCTGACGCACATTCCTGCTTCTTTTCTGGTAACATACATTTCTGGTGACTTCATTGCCATAATAGCCTTGTTTCTATCCCCTCAGTTCCAGCTCACATGCCCAGAAGCTTACGCAGTGCTCTGCCAAATCAGTGTCTTTAACACTCTCTAACAACTCAGAGATGCTCCACCAGCCAGTTACTAGTACAACCATCCGTCACTCCTACATATGCCTTGCCGTGGATCTCCATAAATCTGCAGAAATTTTCTCACCTATACTAAATATGTTATAAATATTATTAAGGATATTGCCTTTTTGTCCCCGGGCACTTATATCCGGTTTTTTTCCGGGGCCCAGTAAACTCGTCACTGCTTTTAGGCTTCGTTTATTGTTAAAAGTATTGTCAAGTCTATACACACTATTCCTGTTTATGTAGGCTACCCTCCACCAACCGATTGTCTTGGAAAGTCACGCAGTTCTGTTTTGCCCGTTGCTTTTTAGGCTATCGTGCTTTGCCCTTTTTTTTATTTTTCTCTTCATTTTCTGGGAATGTTTTCGAGTAGGTTGTCTGATAATTGTACCTCAGATATTTAGTGTACGCTCCTTATTGATACCTTTCATATATTGTTCATTGTGATGCATTGTGATGCATCCACGCTAACGTTGATTCTATGGGTTAAAGTTATGTATCATTTCTGATGCTAGATCCTCAAAATATATATACTTTCATCTCGGCATATAGTGAGTAACTGGCATCTTGCTGATCGGTTTCTGCCATTTTGTAACAAGTCTTGCCGATTTCAAGAACTTCCAAGCTAAGGCCACTGCACAGTATCATGCCACCCACTTCCTCATCTTGCACGATGCCAGGATATGCATACAGTATGCATTTCATTTCATTGGTCATTAAAGCTCATCCACATCCAACTCTGGTTCGCTCATTTTCAGTTGAACGTATTCGGAATTCATAAGGGTGGGAGAACGGAGTAGAGTGTGCGAGTGAACAAATAAATGTTGACGACATGCTGAAATGAAGAAAAAATTAACATGGCATAAGTGCTGCTGGTTGGCCGTATCTGGGTAGATTCCAAGGGAAAGAAACCACGTAAAGACTAGAAAGGACCGCAGCTAAGCATATCGTCACTATAGTCCCGTATTTGTGGAGGCAATCGCCGGGCTGATGCCAAAGATTGATATATTACCACACCCTCCCCCCAAAGCACACCAAGATAGCTCAGACAATTCAGTGTGTGTCACTTTGGTGCGCAGCAAACGCCTGCCGTGGTCCAAAAAACGAGCTAGAGCCGAGAGTTGATAAAAAACAAATATATATTTTCAAGAACGGTCACTCCAACAACGTAAAAACATGCACACTTGACAATTATTAAATGAAATACAACTCACCAGGAACTCCGATACATTGAGAACAATGGGACCAAACAACAACCCATGCTACAATGCAATCTCATGCAATAACTATCTAAGCACACAATAATTATTAACTACGATGTTCGTCAAACGAATTCAGTGCAAACTTCTTGTAAAAAGGCTTGAATCCTTCTTTTCCAGGAAACACTCAATCTAAGACCAGCGCTGGTGGCCGTTCCGCTGCGTCCAAGGTTTCTCTTCCAGGAAAATTTCGCGTCGTCAACTGACCGCAATTCAATGACAAAATTTCTCCGGCTACATATGGGCCACTCACACGCTGCTACTGCAGGACCACCATTCGTTCATTGACGAAATGCACACACTTCATTTCCTCCCTTGTCACTGCAGGACGAGGATTCCTCCCATGGCGGAAAACACGCACTTCATTTTCTGATGGCCACGCTCCGCTGCTTGCTTATATATGCACTATCTGCTAGAGGTGCTCGAAATTTTCATGCTTTTCGTCGGCGTGCCACAAAGCCGAAGCTAAGGAAAAGGGTGACATCTTCCTTGTAGGTTCCGCACCCTGCTACGCATCTACGCCCCCTCCCTTCTAGATATTTCTAGAGTTCGCTCGGTGTTAGATCCGAGGAGGTTGGTGGGTGTGCTGGCGGCTCTTTCAAGGGGGGAGGAGGTGCGCGCGCGGTGTCTTTTGACGCTTGTTTTTTCATTTCGCCGGCTTCTCTCACGCCTGCTAGGTGCCTGGTTTTCGTGTAGGCGTTAGACATGGGAGGTGCGTGCTTTCTTGAGTGTTCGTTTGTGACACAGACGAGATAGAGAAGTCAGCCGATATAAAGCGGATGCAGAAAGCAGAGGACAAGGGTTGATTGGCGAAAAATGGGAGAGACGTTTCTCCTGCAGGAGGCATTGTCAGGCTGATGATGAGGAAGATGTGAATTACTTTCATATCGTAAACTGTCTAAACAATGGCGAAATATAACTTAAAAACTTGCTTCAGAGGCTAGCTGCGTTTTCACTATTTTGCGCTCAACTTTCCAGGAATAAAAATTCAGCCCAAGCACACCACAACAAAAATATCAATTATGCGCAGCTGAGATGGATAATCAAAGGCGCATACTATGGGTATGATCTTACTTTTGGGATCTTAGTTACATATAGGGAACACAATACTTAAATATACCGAGAATAATAGTCATGAATCCCTCCTCCATTCGTTGTTACGCTTTCCGAAAAGTGCACAAAACCTCAACTGAGTAGTAGCAGACCAAAACGTCAATCAGTCTTATCGCATGTAGTGCAAAGACAGCCTCCTACTGCTGAATATACTATTTAATTGCTTGATTCTTGTCACACATTCAATATCTGTAAGAAAGTTTCAATAATAACAGTAATTTTGAGACAGCGCTGAAGTGTGCTTTCTTTTTTTCTTGTGTTTGCTTTCCACGCTGCCCATTTAAACACACACAATCAATTGGGACTTGCTCATACGTTACTTCCTCTTGCATTCCTGAAAGGTAAATACTTAAATATACTAAAATCATAAACGTTTTCCTGTAGAATATGGGGGTGAAGTTGCACTACATTGTGTTCTGGCCAAACAAACTATATTCAGGAACCCAGCAGTGTACTAAAACAGCAGCACACGAGTTTGTCGGTCTGGTTTGATGTTTTCATTAAGTGGATTAAGTACAGTACAGGATGTTTTGATGAACGCACAAGTATGCCTTTTCCTGGATGGAATATCAATGAGACCACTCACTACCCATGCAGTATCACTCATCTCTGAAGGTTAGAGTACTAGGCAATGAGCCTGCCAAAATCAATAAAGATATCTGCCCAGAATAAATATGTTTTTTATGTCGGCGCTATTGTTAGTCACTGACGCCTGAAAAATAAAATAGGCCTGCTGCTTTTGATGCTTACTCAATATCGATCAGAATTGCGTACCCAGAGTGGTCGGAAATAGACACCAGCACACCAGAGAGTTCATATTCAGGCTTTTACATGCATAATATGGATCGAGAAGAAAAGAAAGGTTAGCTGGGAAGAAAAACAGCCTGGCTGGGATTGTTGAACCGATGGCTCTTCTATTAAATTAGCCAGCGGTGAAACTGCTCTCATTTTGGGATGACGTAATGACACAAAAGAACGGCGAGGGCCAAGGAACAAATAGTTATTCAAAGCTAAATAGGGAAAATCACGAACAAAAACATTTACGTTGCACGACAAGTAGCGTGAACGCAAGGTAGCCACTGCTCTTTGAGAATACTGGGCTGGATTCCAAGAGGAGGCAAACGTGCAGAGGACAGAATTAAATTTTTGTATGCTTGCGAAATACATATCTTTGCGGGAATAACGAAAAAGCGGCAAGCCAGAACCTGCCTAATTGGAGTAAAATAGCGCGAGTACCCCTGCTGTTGACGATGCTGAAAGGTACACTCTTAGTCAAATCCTGGCTAGACTACACGCCTGTAGGCAAGGAATCAAGTCAAATAATTGTCGCTCCGTTGCTGTGTCCCAAAGAAACCAGCCCAATTCAAAATGGCCTTCGGACTAGCCGGGATAAAGATTAAGCGGGATTTTAGGTCAAGGGAGGAAGGCATATAGGAGGAAAAGAACGGTAGGGAGATTAACAAGCCAATCGGCAGCCGGTTTGCTACCTTGCGCAATAGAGGAGGAGGGGGAAATGAAAGATATAGAGCGGAGAGGGAAGAGACACATTTGGCAGCACACGCGCGCACGCTCAAGTCATAGTCCAGTCTTGTCTTTCGCGGTGTGTGACATTGCTGTCACAGCCGCTTGTTCATGTCCCTGTAGCGTAAGAATTTCAAGTGAGCTTTTGTCGCCTACTGTTGCAATTTCTTCTCTCGATCACTTGACAGAATAGTGTCCACAGACATTTGGCTGTTGTCAATGGACGCAAGAAAGAACGCCAGTGACTGTCTTTGAATGTCATGCAACGGACAGTCGCACAGGATGTGGTGTAGCGTGTGTTCGCAACGGTAGGCAACATAGAGAGCGTTGTCGACCATTCCTATGACAAAAGAATAAGATTTTGTAAATGCCACTTCTAGCCATCAGCAAAGAAGAAGTGTGGCTTCTTTTCGGTCGAGCAAAGTGGGCATGCGGAGAGCCATAAAAGAGGACGGGCGGTGTTGACGATTCGTCTCGTTGCTTGGTGGGATCCATAGTGAAAACGTGATTCCACGCGCAAGTCGTCGAAGACTACTCGCTGCACCGCTCCGCGAAAGTGGTATGGTTTCTTTTCGTGTTCGTTCCAAAGCTGCCCGATTTTTTTAGGTCAAATTTTTTCTCACAAAATAGGTCCTGCAGTAAGGCATGACGTTTCCGTAGGCGTCCCGGCCCTTACGTGCTGGCGGAAAACTATATATATATATATATATATATATATATATATATATATATATATATATATATATATATATATATATATATATATAAATATATATATTATTTTACGTTTTTGGGAGCGCTTTCTCGCCTTATGCGAGATGTTTGATGTTTTACTGACTGACTGACTGACTGACTGACTGACTGACTGACCGACTGACCGACTGACTGACTGACTGACTGACTGACTGACTGACTGACTGACTGACTGACTGACTGACTGACTGACTGACTGACTGAACTGACTGACTGACAGCTGTCACGCTTGTCGTTGTCGATGTAGTCGGAAAATGCGAAGCATTGACCAAGTACTCAGGATGTTAGGTTGAAAAAACTGTTTATTGATCAAGCTGACGCGCGCCGACGTATGTTTCTTCCATGACAAACGTATCAGAAAGGAGCACCAGGGCCATCGGGTCCATTTTCTTGTCGTATTTTTTCAGTGGAGGACACGCCCACCACTTGTAGCGCCACATGCGGTGGTTGAAGGCGTCTTCATCTGGAAACACCTCCTTGTTTGAGAGCACAATGACGGGTGTCCTGGAGATGGTCTGGTCCGCAGTGTGCTTGACAACCACCGAGTCTGCGTCACCACCAAAAATTTTTTTGACAGTATCGAAAGCAGATGACTCACAGTTTGGCTCGTTCCATACCAGGATGCGACGGCCCACGGTGTTCTGTAGAGGAAAGTTAGTGTAGCGTTTAAAGTTGCGAATGGTACCGCGGTTAATGTAAAATGAAAGAACAGGATCAAAAGAACGTTTTTGCTTGCACTCGGAGGGGACATGATTTACATGCAGTTTTTGGGGGGGATCGCCATCTTGACCAGGCTGTACAAGTTGTTGACAAAGGTCGACACTTCCTCGTGGATGCCGTGAAACTGAAAGTTTAAAAATTCCATCATGGCATCAAACGACGCGGGCACATCCATGTAAACGGTAGTGAGGTCGCCATGTGGGACGTCAAAGAGTGGCTGCGTGTTCTTGTACATTTCAATGAAGTCGAGGGTGGAGTACGAACACATCTCATCATTAAACACTTGGATGGCTCGTTGAAGGCACTTGTCGTCCAGGCGAATAAACCGAAATACTGGGTCCGCCAGCCACTTGGGGGTGCGCACAATGTTTCTCAATGGCGATACGGAGTTTTCGCGTAGCCAGTCGTAGATGGATTCTTCTGACGCTCCTTTTGTACGTTTTCGGCACTTTGTACCCTTTCTTGCGCATACTTTGTCAGCGTCTCCACCGCTCGTCTGACCTCCATGAGCGTCGTCACATGCAACTGAATGCGGAAGTTTTGGGTGCAGTATTTCCAAAACTCGGCTGGGCTCGTGTCCAGGACCTTCGAATTGTACCAAAACTTCATTTATAATGTCGCGACCCCAAGCGCTTCCTCCCACTTTAAGGTATTTCAATAGTCCGGGCTGACCATTGAGATACTGGACAAGATTGTAGAGGTCCAATGCGCTGGCGTTTGTAGACCAAATTGACGAGCGATTTGGTCGTCTGACGAAGCCAGCGAAAATAACACAATGGCATGTTCCGTTGCTCCAGCTGCAGTCGTGTAGGACGTGGACGTGTGGTAGAGTGGTTCCTTGTGTGTGGAGTGCGACGGCTGCGACTCCGTACCGGGTAGGTCCTTGTTCAAATCCTCTGGCAATGTCATTACAAATTGTCTGAGCTTCTGCGTCGTCTCGAGTGGGAAACACATCGTGCACAAGCTTTCTTCGTTTTGGAATTGAGTGTGACTGCAATGCCCAGCGTGGAGGGGATTTTAAACTTTTTCCATCTCCTCTAGCCCTGTTCCTGGTTCGGGCGCGTTTGAATTTGATACTTCTCCCACGCCTCGATCAGGCTCCGCAAGTGTCGCCATGGTTTCATTAATGTCATAGGCATGGTTCTCGTGGCTCGAACCAATAAACTGTAGTTTGTCCCTGGGAATATCGATGGCGTCACCAAAAAGCACTTCCAATTCGTAATATAGCGGTACCTCGTCTTCTTGTTCATCATGCTGAGGTTTACGTGGTTCTGCCATGGTCTCTATTCAAAAAGCAAAAAAGCAACAATTCAGAGTATAGTATAATTAGGTAAAAAAAGGGTCTTACCGAAGGCGTCTTTAGTGTTCGTTTGAGGTCCTCCTGAGTGGACAGCCGGTTGGTGACTGCGTTTTTTAAGCTACTAGGGACCCCTTTATATACCTCTCGTGGTGGCACCGCGCTTGCAGGAAAGTCTTGCGCAACTACTAGTTAATGTGCAATGCCCTTGCGAGACGATTATGCAAAGCAGACAAGGCGTTGGTTTAGTTATTATTCCGCGAGTGCTTGCAGCCCTATGCAAAGCAGGGGCTCACTACATATTTTTTATTGTAAGTCGTCGTCGTTGTAGCTCCACTCAGAGATAGTATATATATATATATATATATATATATATATATATATATATATATATATATATATATATATATATATATATATATATATAAGGGAAAGAAGTGTATACCTAAGGGCTCGTTTTTCCGTGTTTTTAACACAATAATAATGAGATATAACAGACAGTAATGCCAAGGAATGTACAGGGGAAGTTATTAACATTAATGGAATGTAAATAAGAAGAAAGAAAAGTGGATGAAAAAATTACCAACTGTAAGCAGGAATCGAACCTACGACCTTCGAATTACGCGTTCGATGCTCTAACCACTGAGCTATTACAGCGGCACTCCCTCCATCCACTTTTTTGGGTTTATCTGTGAATTTAGAAGTAGGAGCAACAGTCAGCGCCATCTATAAGCCAAACAACGAGTGTGAAAACACTCTTATGCGCATGTTTGGCGTCACGTAGCACGTGAACTTATTATGAGCGGGCAGCTGATTAATTGTCCCTCTTATACAACCTAAACACACCAAGTCTGCCAGTACGAGACCCTCGTTCAATGAAATAAGGGAAAGAAGTGTATACCTAAGGGCTCGTTTTTCCGTGTTTTTAACACAATAATAATGAGATATAACAGACAGTAATGCCAAGGAATGTACAGGGGAAGTTATTAACATTAATGGAATGTAATTAAGAAGAAAGAAAAGTGGATGAAAAAATTACCAACTGTAAGCAGGAATCGAACCTACGACCTTCGAATTACGTGTTCGATGCTCTAACCACTGAGCTATTACAGCGGCACTCCCTCCATCCACTTTTTTGGGTTTATCTGTGAATTTAGAAGTAGGAGCAACAGTCAGCGCCATCTATAAGCCAAACAACGAGTGTGCGTCGTAGGTTCGTAGAGCATCGAACGCGTAATTCGAAGGTCGTAGGTTCGATTCCTGCTTACAGTTGGTAATTTTTTCATCCACTTTTCTTTCTTCTTATTTACATTCCATTAATGTTAATAACTTCCCCTGTACATTCCTTGGCATTACTGTCTGTTATATCTCATTATTATTATATATATATATATATATATATATATATATATATATATTTAAACATATCCCTTCTTAGTCTTCGACGACAACGACAGCGACGCTCCAGTAATAAAAAGTCAAACGAAAAGCTTTCTTTCATCTTGTTTTTATTGTGGAAGAAAAGGCATCGAGACCAAGGAACGCCGCTGCGCTTCCGGCTCATTTTGGAGCTCTCCCTTGTGTTCGGTCACCTCGGTCTCTGTGCGAGCAAGGTTTACTGGACGCCCGTGACGTGTGAGGCTGTTGTAACTTGCTTTGATGTTTTCGTTGGTGTGACGCAAGTATGGCCCCACGCTTGACGGCAGAGTCACGCTGTCGGCTACTATGGTGTCCACGTCAGAATGAACCACCAATTCTGTGTCAATTTGAAAGAAAGCGGCAATATCTTGGAAAGTTTCAGTACTGCCGGGATCGTCCTTGTTCGACTTGCTTACCGCCAACATACCAAAACTCAAATTCGGCTGAATGTTGGAATGTATCATCGGGTTTAAACCACAGGTAAAGTAAGCATTTTCCATAGGGTCTAAATATTTCACGTGGCGCGTGTGCATATCGTCGGGCCGAAGACGCATGGTGACGTTCAGATCTGGCTTTTGCTCGTACGACTCGTAGTTTGACAGGTTGCTAGTAGTGTAGGATACAACGTCAGTAGGCAGGCCTAGGTGTGTTCGAGTTAGCAACTCATTCCCCGCGTTGTAAGTAGGGCCCATCTTTAGCCACGCGTCACCTCTAAACTGATACTCATAGTTGACTATGGGTGTGCCCAAGTGGCCTTTGAAGGGAAACTGGTTGACAAACTTGGTCAAGCGTGGACTAGCCTTGTCAATGTGAATAAAGTCGTAGCAAAAGTTGTGTCGCGGCACGGCAATGCACGCAGGTATGCTCTTTTCGTCTTCGCCATTTTGCTCCTAGTTTCCCGGCGTGATTTTAAGACCCCAGTAGCTCTAAGCCAGATCGGCTATGTCCTTCTTCAGAAACGGAGTGTAAGACTGCGGTTTCATTGGGTTGTTTGTCTCGCCTTTTTTAACGTGGCACATGCCTGTATTCAAAGAGTGGTTTAATCCGACGGAGCTAAGACCATGAGCTAGCATGTCAGAGTTGACAGGTTGGACAACCGAAGAGCCAGTCTTCCAAAAGGTGCGTAGACCATGGGGAGTAACCTTGACAGTGCAATGCACGGCTCTTGTGGGAGACGGTAAGTTAAGGTAGGTGCCGTGAGGAATGTAAAGATACGGCCGGTCCACTGGCAAGCGTGAGAGGCTAGTTAAAACTCCTGGAAACGTTTTCTCGGTGTCATACACTAAATTCGTCTTCAGCATTGCATAGGCCCATGTGGTGAGTATTTTGCTGTCACGGTACACTGTGACCACTCCGTGGTTGCGAGGTACGAGCAAATTCTGCTGAACGAGTTCTGCGTAATTTTTACCGTCACCTCCAATTCCTGCTCTGCCTGGACGGACGGGAGCGTCCGATTGCATCTGCGCCGACATTTTGGCGTCGCCGGTGCTTGAGTCAGGCTGATATCGCTTTGCGTCTGCTGTATCTGATTGCCCGTTATGTGCACGTTTCCGTCTATCTCCTGGCATTCCATAGAGGCTGCGGCCCAAAATGTATTGTTCTACAATATTCTTCGTGCCAAGACCAACTGCACCTAATGCATAATGCCAGTTACCAGTGCGTGTAAAGTCGTTCAAGAAGAGAGCTGCAGATTCTTGGTCAGCCGCAAAGACGCCCTCGTGGCTTGTAGCTCGCTCGTAGGCTTCGTCGTGCGTCTTGGCTATGCCGTCGTCCTCGTCCACCGGATCTCCGTTGCGCAGTGGATTCCCGGGACCCAGGTACCGGTGGCCTGGGAACAAAGGCATACTACTCAGGTTAGAAGATATACATATGGTAGCGGTAGCGACATCGACGACTGCTACACTCTTAGCCGCCTCTATTTTTTAGCCGCCTCTATTTGATGTTTTATTGACTGACTGAACTGACTGAATGACTGACTGACTGACTGACTGACTGACTGACTGAACTGACTTACTGACTGAACTGACAGAACTGACTGACTGAACTGACTGACTGACTGTGCTGACTGACTGGCTTACTGATTGAACTCACTGAACTGACTGACTGAACTGACTGACTGAACTGACTGACTGAACTGACTGACTGAACTGACTGACTGACAGCTGTCGCACTTGTCGTAGTCGATGTAGTCGGAAAATGCGAAGCTGAACTGACTGAACTGACTGACTGACTGACTGACTGACTGACTGACTGGCTGGCTGACTGACTGACTGACTGACTGACTGGCTGACTGACTGACTGACTGACTGACTGACTGACTGACTGACTGACTGACCGACCGACTGAACTGACTGACTGACAGCTGTCGCGCTTGTCGTTGTCGATGTAGTCGGAAAATGAAGCATTGAGAAAGCGCTCTCAAAAGCGTAAAAGGCGAGAAGCACCTTATGCGCTCGGGCTGTCGGCGTATCCTATCGACGTGAGTAATGTATCTTGTCACTGGTGATCGTACATTGGCTGCTTCCCCCCGAAAACACCAGCGTTTAGAACTCCGAGAGAATTCAATTTACTGGAGCTGTTTATATATGATGCCTGCGATAGGCGGCACCTAAGGTAAATGGTCGCCAGAGCCGGGAATGAAAGGGCCAATTTCAAGTTGACAGCAAGTCTTGAGACGTGTACTGCACAAGAATTTTCACAGTCCTGATTGCTTCTTCTTGAAGAACGTGTTGTTAAGGGTAAACAAACAAAAACCGTGACAAATTGTTTTACATATCACACAATTCCCTGCAACAGCACGCGTGGTCTCTCATTAAAAAAATTGCCCGCAGCTTCCCTCGGGAGAACACTGAGGAGGATGCGGACCATATAATTGGTTAACGGGGTGTTAAAGTGCGACTTACTTGGGTCGATGGCTAAATTGGTTAACGTGGTTGTGAAATGGGGTGTTAAATTGCGACTTACTTGGGTCGATGGCTAAATTGGTTAACGTGGTTGTAGGAGGGGGTGTTAAATGAGTGAACACCTACACACGTATGCGAAAGGGCGGCGCTGGTCGAAGGGACGTCGATCATTGTGTTTGTAGATTCGTTCGAATTCATTTCACCATGACCTTGGACGTTGACGCGCCGTACAAACCAACTGACGAGCGGCAACTGAGCGAGCGAGCGCCGACCTTGAGTATATATACAGCACGACGGCGCATGCACTGTCAGCTGTTGAATGTTCTCGAAGCGCGACGCCACATGCGCGTCCACTGAAGAATCAGGAGAATTGTAGATGTCGAACGCGGTGTGTAGAGGAGGAAGGGTGCACAGATGGTGGAGGAGTGAAGCGCGCGCGGTGTGTACATGAGGAAGGGATGCACAGATGGTGGAAGAGTGGGCGACGGCGCGACGGCGCATGCGCGCGCGGCAGCTGTCGATAGTTTGAGAAGCGGTGCGGACGGCGTGGACGGCGCGGACGGCGCACTACAAGGCGCGAGTATAAGATGCTTCGCATCTAATACTCCAGTAAACTGTCTAGTAGCTCCCCGTCGCGCCGTCATTTCTTACAATCTGCTTATTCGCCGCAAGCACAGAAACCTAAAATGCAGCGTGGATGCTCTTTCGAGATGACTCTGCGAATTATCAGCGCCTACTTGACCTCAAAAGTGTACAATATATTTCACAGATTTATCAAACTATGCGTTTGCTGTGTGATTTATTTCTATACGGAAAAAATATCCTGCATGAAGTTTTCAATATTGCACATGGTGTCATATTTAGAGGGCATCAGCGTTTTTAAAGAATGTTTTTACTAATATCTCATATTTTATTTCGGCAAGTATAGTAGTAAATGGAAAAAAAATTGCACTAGCGACTAAAAACTTTTATTGATTGATATGTGGGGTTGGACGACCCAAAACCACAATATGATTATGAGAGACGCCGTACTGGAGGGCTCCGGAAATTTTGATCACCTGGGGTTCTTTAATGTGCACCCCGGAATTCAATCGCGCGACCTGCAAGTCGACTAAAAACTTTTTTGTTAAAATAACATACCTCCAAACAAACACATTTCTGACAGGAATGAAACTATACAAGCTCAATGTTTGTGCACTGTGTCACCTGAAGTTATACTTTCATTTTCAAGGCCTCTGTTTCACGGTATTTTCGGACAAATTTTTAACAGGCAGCAAGGAGTACGAAAGAAAGCACTCGTAACCCACCATTTCTATTCCACCAGGAGCCCTTTCGGTTCAAGCGCTTTGAAAACAGCCTAACTCTACCTGAAATACCACTAGAGTGAATGCACTTGTACTGGTTTGCTGCCACGACGAGAAAGCACGCTTTAAGGCTTACTCACAAACTACGCTGCGAAACCCGTTCACCTTCACTTTGTCCGCTAACACATAATTTTTGTTGAAAAAAAACGTTCTGCGCAAAAAATAATAACTGAGCTATTTTGGCGCATAAATTTGGCGTTTACGGCAGACGTTGGTTAAAGTACGAGAATAATAGTTTCGTAGTTTCTGTGTCCCGATTTTTGAAAACTCAGCTCTGCGTTAAACTTCATAACAGGGCGCACTTTCTTGCTGTAATTACTTTTTATAATTCAAGCAATATATTTTTAACATCTTCATGTTAACCTTTATAGAGAAAATTTTGACATGATGCCACCAGTGACTCAGGGAGAAGGGACATAACACAGAAAAAGCGCCCTTTTTAATCGTTATGTACACAAAATTTCTAATTTGTTAAAGAACGTGTTAAGAACGTGTGTAGAACTGCGGCGATGGCGTAGTGGTTAGAGCATCCGCCTCGCATGCAAGAGGTCCGTGGTTCAAATCCCGGTACCGCGCAGTTCCCAACCGGATTAAAAAAAAAATCCGCGTGTTGATGGAACTGCATTAAGAGGCCTGGGATGCGGCCTCACCGGCAAACACCGCCGAGAATGCACTCCCTCACCAGAGAAGGATTGGCCACCCTGGTGCAGTATCTGGCCACTACCTCCCACATGCTTACGTCAAATAACTCACGGCCCTCAGTCCCCAGCAGCTGCGAAGCAACTGACCACGGCGGCGGTCTGATCTGCAACGCAGCAGAGGGTGCTAAGAATCTCTGGATCCGGACAGGCCGCCATTGGAACCTGAACTTGGCAACGTTTAATGCTAGAACCTTATCTAGTGAGGGAAGTCTAGCTGTACTATTCGAGGAGCTAGAGGGTGTTAAATGGTATATAATAGGGCTCGGTGAGGTTAGGAGGACAGATGAGGCCTATACGGTGCTACAGAATGGGCACGTCCTTTGCTACAGGGGCTTGGCAGACAGAAGAGAACTGGGAGTGGGGTTCCTAATTCACAGATACATAGCTGGCAACATAGAGGAATACTATAGCATTAATGAAAGGGTGGTAGGTATCGTAATTAAACTGAATAAAAGATACAAGATGAAGGTAGTACAGGCTTACGCGCCTACATCCAGCCATGATGACGCTTCAGTTGAAAGCTTCTATGAAGACGTGGAATCGGCAATGCGTAAGGTAAAAACACAGTATACTATAGTGATGGGCGACTTTAATGCAAAGGTAGGGAAGAAGCAGGTTGGAGACCAGGCAGTAGGAGATTATGGCATCGGTACTAGAAACGCCAGAGGAGAGCTACTAGTAGAATTCGCAGAACGCAATAATTTACGGATTTTGAATACCTTCTACCGAAAACGAGGAAACCGCAAGTGGACATGGAGGAGCCCTAATGGCGAAAATAAGAACGAAATAGGCTTTATAATGAGTGCACACCCTGGAATCGTGCAGGATGTGGAAGTGATTGGCAAGGTACGATGTAGTGACCATAGAATGGTACGGTCTCGAATTCGCCTAGACTTGAAGATGGAACGACAGAAACTGATACGCAAGAAGCCAATCAATCAGCTAGCACTGAGAGGGAAAGTACAGGAATTCAGAGCGTCGCTGCAGAACAGGTACTCGGCTCTTAGTGAGAAAACCAACCTTAGCGTAGATACAATGAATGATAATCTGACGAGTATCATTACGGAGTGTGCAGTGGAAGTTGGAGGCAGGGTAGTTAGACAGGACACTGGCAAGCTTTCCCAGGAAACGAAGAACCTAATTAAGAAGCGTCAAATCATGAAAGTGTCAAGTACAACAGACAAAATAGAACTGGCAGAGCATTCGAAGTTGATTAATAGACGTAAGGTATGCGATGTAAGAAGTTATAACATGGAGAGAATTGAACACGCTCTGAAAAACTGAGGAAGTGTCAAAGCATTGAAGATGATACTTGGGATAGGCAAAAGTCGGATGTATGCACTAAGGGATAAAGAAGGCAAAATAACTACCAATATGGATAGGATAGTTAAAATAGCGGAGGAGTTTTACAGAGATCTGTACAGTAGCCGAGACAACCACGACCTTAATACCATAAGAACTAGCAGTAAACCAGAACACCCCACCAGTAATGATAGAAGAAGTCAGAAAAGCTTTGGAGAGCATGCAAAGGGGCAAAGCTGCTGGTGAGGATCAGGTAACATCAGATCTGCTGAAAGGTGGAGGACAGATTGTGTTAGAAAAACTAGCCACCCTGTTTACGAGGTGTATCATGACGGGAAGAGTACCAGAGTCTTGGAAGAACGCTAACATCATCTTAATACATAAGAAAGGAGATGACAAGGACTTGAAGAATTACAGGCCGATCAGCTTGCTCTCTGTAGTATACAAGCTATTTACAAAGGTAATTGCTAACAGAGTAAAGAAAACATTAGAATTCAATCAACCAAAGGAACAAGCAGGATTTCGAACAGGCTACTCAACAATTGACCACATTCATACTATCAATCAGGTAATAGAGAAATGCTCAGAGTATAACCAACCCCTATACATAGCCTTCATAGATTATGAGAAGGCGTTTGGTTCAGTAGAAATATCAGCCGTCATGCAAACACTGCGGAATCAGGGCGTAGATGAAGTATATATAAACATTCTGGAAGAAATCGACAGGGGATCAACTGCTACCATAGTGCTTCATAAAGAAAGCAACAGAATACCAATCAAGAAGGGTGTAAGGCAGGGGGACACAATTTCCCCAATGCTATTTACCGCGTGCTTACAGGAGGTTTTCAGAAGCCTAGAATGGGAACAGTTAGGGATAAGAGTCAATGGAGAATACCTTAGTAACCTGCGCTTCGCCGATGACATTGCATTGCTGAGTAACTCGGGGGACGAATTGCAACTCATGATTACGGAGTTAGACAAGGAGAGCAGAAAGGTGGGTCTTAAAATTAATCTGCAGAAAAAGAAAGTAATGTACAACAACCTCGGCAAGGAGCAGCACTTCGAGATAGGTAATAGTGCACTTGAAGTTGTAAAAAACTATGTCTACTTAGGGCAGGTAATACTCTCAAACATGACAGGTAGTTTGCCACTATTCCTCAAGAGGAAGGTATATAACAGCTGTATCTTGCCGGTACCTAGCTATGGAGCAGAAACCTGGAGACTTACAAAGAGGGTTCAGCTTAAATTGAGGGCGACGCAGCGAGCAATGGAAAGAAAAATGGTAGGTGTAACCTTAAGAGACAAGAAGAGAGCAGAGTGGATTAGGGAACAAACGGGGGTTAAGGATATCATAGCTGAAATCAAGAAGAAGAAATGGACATGGGCAGGGCATGTAGCGCGTAGACAGGATAACCGCTGGTCATTAAGGGTAACTGACTGGATTCCCAGAGAAGGGAAGCGGGTTAGGGGGAGACAGAAGGTTAGGTGGGCAGATGAGATCAAGAAGTTTGCGGGTATAAATTGGCAGCAGCAAGCACAGGACCGGGTTAACTGGCGGAACATGGGAGAGGCCTTTGTCCTGCAGTGGACGTAGTCAGGCTGATGATGATGATGAAAGAACGTGGCCTCTTGTTTTGAGGTTCCTGTTGTGTTCTCGACACCTAAATAAGTGACAGGGTACACACTGACACGTGAGGGACAGAGTAGGCAAAAAGGCCTGACAAAGTGCCTCACCCGGGCCAGTCAGTGATTTATTGCCTGAGAAAGTGCCGCCACCCGGGCCAGTCAATAAGGCACACAAGGAGGAGAATTGTACGTACGTTAAAACACCCTAAACAAACAAGTAGCTACAGTCTTACACTTTTCATAGGAGTTCACAGAACAACGTTAGCAATGTAGTGATGCTTCAAGGCCTGTGTGTAAAATTTTATTTGTCGGAATTATGTAGTGTAATACCTTTTAGACAATAAAACAAAGAATGCGTAGTAATACACATTTTTATGGTCACCGCAATGTTTCAAATCGTGTATGAATAATGAGAAAGAAAATTCGCACATAATTTCAGTATGCATAAATAAATAGAAACAGGGAAAGCTTCAAATTGTTCTTACTATATACTCTCTCGACTTTTGAAAAAGGTAAATAACCTGAAAAAATCAAGAAATAAATTATTCTTCAGCACGTTGGCTTTGGTCCTTCCTTAATAACCCATGAAATCTTGTGCGTATATAATTATTCTCAGTTCCGTCTAGTGCCAAAGTGCAATTACATATGAGTAAAAGTATGAAGAAGAGTCGAACGTTTTCCAAGAGCACGTGTAATATAGTTGCTGGCCATGAGGGTCACATTCCTGGGCGTGCTAACTCGAGGAAACAAATTTTCTAGCCTGGAACTTCCCAATATGAAAAATAAAATGAGCTCAGCAATTAAATGGACGGTGACGTCATTATTATTGCCACACAATTAGGTTCTGTATGCACCAGGCAATCCACAGCCGGTATTTCGCTCACAAAAGCTACTTATCAATATTGCTGAGTGCTGTCAGCTCGAAAGGGTTGCCACGGTTATTAGACCGAATCATAATGTAAACGTGAAGAAAGAAAAGTGGGTGAAAAGATAACTTGTAGAGGGAAGGAACCGAACCTGCGGCCTTCGAATAACGCGTTCGATGCTCTGCCAACTGAGCTACTACGGCGGCTATCCCCCCAGCCACTTTTATAGCGCTTATATAAGAATTAAACGTATGGATTGATGGATGGATTGGTGTGGCTGCACCCTTGAGATCGGGTGGTGGCTAACGCTACCAAGCCTAACACCAAAAGCGACATTTATTTTTTTTCCTTCAAGTAATGAGGTTCAAGACTCGTACCTTGCAGTGAAGGGTTTAATTTTCATTCGTGTGTTGACTTTAGCCACCAATCAGACAACCTTCGTCTAGTCAATTCTACCTGCTTAAAATCTATTTTGCCCTCCCTGTTCCTAAACCCCAGTGCTTTGAAAAACACTGCGCCATCATCCTGAACTATGGGGTGAAGCCCTTTACAGAACATTATCGAGTGTTCGGCAGTTTCCTCTCCACACGCAGTGCATACCGTGTCTACCCCTTCGTATTTGGCCCGATATGTCTTGGTTTGCAAATCTCGCGTCCTGACCTCAAACAGTAGAGAACTACCTCGAGTATTATCATAGACCCTTCCTTGGTAATTTCCTGCTTAAAAGTTCGATTGAACTCCAATGAAGACTTCTTAATCATGCCGATTCTCCACACATCGGCCTCAGCTTCCTTCACCTTCTTAACCTATAATTCTTTTTGGTTTGGCCCCCTGCGGTTTTCTAAGTATTTACCAGTCAATTTTCTGGTTCGATTTCACCATTTTTATCGACATTCATAATGCACAAGTAGATGAATACCTTCCTGGCCCAACGCTCCTTTCCCATTTCTCAAATGATGCCCATCCAACATCACCTTATACTCCCTGATCTGGTGTATTCGCATGAGTTCCTAAGGCAAGCCTATCTATTCCACGTTGTTTCATTTCTAATCTTGCTTGAACTTCTGATCTCATGCACGAGACCGCATTGCCGAACGTCAGACCAGGAACCGTGACGCCTTTCCATATTCCGTTCACAACCTCATATCTATTGCAAGTCCACAATGCCCTATTTTTCATCACTGCTGCATTCCTGTTACCTTTAGTCGTCGCGTATATTTCGTGTTCCCTCAGGTACTCGATCCCATTGCTTATCCATTCGCCTAGATATTTGTATTTATCTGTTATCTCTAGCGTGACCTCCTGTATTCCAAGCTCACTACCTTCGTTGTCATTGAAAATCATGACTGCTGATTTTTCCTTACTGAATCTGAAATCTAACCTATCTCCCTTATTTCCGCAGATGTCCATCAATCTCTGCAAATCTTCCTTGTTGTCGGCCATCAGCCCTATATCATCTGCGTACAGCAGTATTGGTAGAGCCTGTTCAATGAGTTTTCCTTGTTTGACACAAGAGAGGTTGAAACCCAGTTTACTTCTCTCTAATTAGGTCTCTAATCCTTGTAGGTACATCATGGATAACAAGGGTGACAGAGGACTCCCCTGCCTAAGCCCCCGTTTCACTTCTGTAGGCTTCGATACCTGTTTTCCCACTTTATAACTGACTTGTTACCTATGAGACATCCTTTAAAAGATCAGTGACTCTATCTTTCACACCTAATGTGTCCAGTATTCCCCACAAGACCTCTTCAACCACGCTATCGTACACTTGCTTGATATCCAAAAATGCTAGCCACAGGGGCCTGTGTTCCTTTTCTGCTATTTCTATGCACTGCGTCAGTGAGAACGGATTGTCTTCCAACCTCCTGTGTTTCCGAAACCCGATCAGCAAATCCCCCAGCACCCCCTCACCCTCTATCTATGCCTGCAGTCTTCCCTTTATAATCTTCATCGCAAGCCTGTAGACCTCTGATGTCACTGTTATAGGACGGTAGTTGTTTATGTGAGCTTTGTCCCCCTTTATAGATCATGCTCATCCTGCTAAGTTTCCATCCATCGGGAAATTCATCATCGTCATTATTTTGCTCACTGCTTCTCTCAAAGCCTGTTTAGACTTCGGACCTAATGTCTTTATCAGCATAATTGGAATGCCATCTGGGCCTGTTGATGTACTCCAAGGAACCTTCTTGTCAGCCCTTTCCCACTCTCGTGTTGAAAATGAAGCCATTGCGCCACTTCATTCATTCTTGTCTATTGTAGTGCATAAAAAACGTCTTTGTTGAATTCTTTCTGTCACCCTTGTTCTTAGATATTCAATTGTTTCGTCCCTTTCTAGCAGAGGAGCACCTTTAGCTGTAGGTATAAACGTCTGCTTTAGGGTCGTCTCATTTATTAGAGAATTTAAATGGTTCCACATTTTTGCAGCTGCCTTTCTATCTTTTATGTACTTCTGCCAGCCACTGAGCTCCCTTTCTTATAATCTTTTCATTGATAAGAAGGAATGCATCCCTTCTACAGCTTAGAAATATTTCCCATTTTCTTTCAACAACATCTGTCGGTTCACTCCGCTGCTTAGCATGTCTGTGTTCGCTAGAGGCTTCCTCACGTTTTGCTAAGGCTCTCTTATCCTCCCCAATCCACCAACTTTTGGCTATGTGCCTTCTTTTTTGAGGTACGTTGTCACGGGCCTTAACAAGCTCTACCTCAAACAGTCTAATTAGATTTCTGTATGTCCACACTGTTTTATTATCCTCAGTGATTACTCTCTCAATTTGTTCAGTAGCTATTTCTATTTGCCTTTCCGAACATAATTTTCCTGTAGTTGTCCATCTTGTCTCCTTTCCTGTTTCACTGCTCATCTAAAACTCATCTTGATGCGTTTGCGATCACTACCCAGACTTCTGGAGTCACTCTCATCCATGTGCATTTCCCTTAGCTTATCATACATCCTATGTCACATCAGTGCGTAATTTATCGTCGACTGCAGCCTTTCTACCTCCCATGTTATTAGCCCTTCACACTTCTAGGTACTCTTGCATATGATCAAATCATGTCTTTCACACATATCCATGATCATTTTGCTTGTTGAGTCGGTATACTCATCTATATCTTCTATATGTGCATTCATACCTCCTAGTATAATTATCTCGCCCTCTCCTCCTAACTCCTTAATGTCCTTCTATATAGACTCTACCATAGCATGGTTTTCCTCTCTGGCCTTTGCTTCCTTCCACAAGTACACCAAACCAAGGAGTGTCATTTGCCCTGCAACTTTCCCTTTTAGCCATTAATGTTTCTTGCACTCCTGCTTGACCTTTGCCAGTCTGTACATTTATTAATTAAAGGCCCAGCACGACGCCCTTTCTGCTGCCTTCTGTTCTATTACAATATTCCCACGCGTAGTCCGGATTGTTAGGAGGTTGTTCCATGTCCCTAAGATGTGTTTCTACAAACCGTATACCATCGGCCTCTCCTCTCTTAGCTGTACTTCTATCTCTTCTCACTTCGGCCTGTTCCTGCCACCCTGCATGTTATTATACGCAATGTCTGAATTGGCTCGGCGCTCGTGGCTACGGCTTTTTCTGCCCCGGACTCTACCTATCTTAGATACTGGTGCCATTTTGGAATCTTATCTGTCCATACCACCTCTCAAAGAGTCTCCCTGGTTGTTTTCCTCGTTACTAGCTATCCTGCACACCGAAGGGCCCGCGTGCCCCCCCCCCTCCAAAAGCTACTGCGCGCCCTGCAAGTCGCCAACACACCTCATGACCTAGCCGCTCATCGAAGTGAATTCTGTCTCGTTGAAAACCACCCCACCTATGCACCTCTACGTTTATTTCTACCACATCAAAGCCCTTCTCTCGACTCATCCGCCATATCCCTTAGTTTGCGTTGACAACCGCTCTTTGCAGGTTGCCGTCACGCACCGGTACCTCCGCTATCGTGCATATCACTACCTGCACCTGAGGAGAAGTGGCGCGCATGTCATCGACCCCTTTCGCCAGTGTGGTCGCTATACCTGCCACATCTTCTGTATGTTCACGTGGTAGTATCAGTCAGCGTCACCTGTAGCTATGGCGGCGAGCGTGGCACAAATTTTATGAGCCAGCTTTGGCGTCACGTGCCACGTGAACTTATTACGGACTGGCAGCTAATCAAGAGTCCTTCGTATATATTAGAGACCAGTTTGTTTTCACTTTGTGGGAAACAAAACCTCTGCGACGCTTATTTTACTTACCTTGTGACGCATCCACACTGGCCACTGACCGCGTCGGTGCCCACCACATAGCGGAGCCTTTTGCTTATTGCTTTCAAGTTGTAATCGGGCACTCTCCAAGAAGCAACCATGAACGATGACCCCAGCAGTTTGATTTCATTACTGCTTGCAGCTCTTTGCGGTTCGGCCCCGAAGTGAGGTATCCACAACGCACTGGTTAGAAGGCTCGCGCTTGGAAGCGCATGGTTGATTGATAATAAAAGATACACGTGTTCATCCATAAGGTCAACCAGGCACATAAAGCGCGAGCTTCTTACAACACCTGCCTCCACGGCCACCGGACTGATTTGGAAAAATCTGCAGGACAACTTTCGAGTGAAGTTTGTTTTCTTTTTCTTGGAGCAGCCCCACTTTTTTTGTTCACAGAATGCTTTCATCACCCGTCATGCTTATACTGCTATCAGTTTCAGTGAAAGTATGTCCACTCGAGTTCAGCCATGAGGCGCGACCCTGACACGCCATTTTTCAAAATAATAATAACAATAATAATAACACATCTGGTACGCACATACCTTCACGATTCACCAAGCGCGGCACTTGGGTGGAGGTAGGGGGGAGCAAAAGCCATTGCAGCAGCTCCAGCTTGCAGCCATCTGGTATTAGACTCGAAAACTCAGGTGGAAATCATGTGATAGAAATCTGCCCTCGAAGTGAAACTTGGTTTTGACATATATTAGCTACGTGCCTCAGTGTGCTAAGGTTCTTTTGAATATTTGAATTAGACGGACTTCGTGGCGTCATTGACCACAACGTTCATAAGAAAAACGGTAAAGCTGTTTTCTGTTTCCCTCTGTTTACCGAAGCAACGCACGGACATGAGGCACGCAACACGCACTGATTAGAACAAAACATCTTACAACCTATGTAAATGCTCAAAGCAGTCGCGAGAACAAGTCTAGTTAAACCGTAATTGAAGAAGTCTCACAGGTGGGCATACTAGTGAGACGTTTGGGACGCCTACGGAGAGCAGATATCACCAAGGTGATGCCATCGTCAGGGGAACTCGGCGAAGGAGAGGGCGACGCTCGAAGGTAAGCACGAAGGAGCGGCAGGTGCCAAAGACAGGGCCGATGAAGTCAGGCAGTCTTCTTCTCGAACGTTTGGATCAGGGGCCACGGCGACGAACTCGGACTAACAACCGACAGTGTACCTGATAGTTTCAGTAGCTTCCTGTTGGCTCCGTAAACCATCGAAGTTTGAAGTCAGGAGGTACAGGCCACGCCGTCTATTGATCTCTGCCAGCCACTCAGGACAAACCACTACCGTGACGCTGGGGAACCGCCTCCACCCTGTTTCTCGCCGAACGGGGCACCTCGCCCACTGCGTCGCACTCCTCGGGTTCCCCTTGGGGCTTTTCGCGTTGCCGCGTCAACAAGTTATTGGCCCGTTCATTTTCTATAGCAATTGCTGATTTGGCCCCTTTACTTTCATGTTGTTCACGATGTTGGGTTCGAGCTTGGTGCGTTCACCAAAACCTTCATATTGTTACCCACCCCTTTGATGGTGAAACCACGTCATTATGAAAGTGGTGTAACTGAATTGGCGAAATTGCGGCTGTCTGTTGGTCATAAAGGACGCGAAGACCCCGCGTCGCCAAAGGGTTTAGTGGTGGCACCTTTCTGAAGACATAAGCTGAGTCCGGCTGCAAGGGTAAAAGGTGCACTTGCGCGCCACTGTAGGCAACCGAAACAAGTGGCAGTGGCGGCATGGATACAAAGGCCAAATATAGTGATGGCCTGTCAGCCCAGCGTTGCAGGTACGTACAGGGGAGGTGCGTTCCCACGGCTCGTCGCCGCCAGACGTCGAACGTTCCGGGAACCGGAGTCAAAGAAGTTGAGCGGTGACGAGAGGTGGTGGTTCTTCGAGGAAGATCTGAGGAAGAAGGACTCTGTGCCTGGCATTTTCAATGGCAGCCAACCAGGAGTCGAAGAGAAAGACGTTCCTATGTTCTGTTTGAATTGTAAGAGTGCTTGAATGGGAGGCTCGTGAATAAAAAGCAGGGGTTAAGGCATAGAAAATAAAAACGTATAAACGTCTGTATCAAAATGACTCCCGAGCGGTTCTTTCCTCAAGGTGCCAGCAGATGAAAGATCTCGTCTTTGACTTTCTTGGCGGCAGTGGAAGACCAAAAACGGAACTTTACCTATGCAGTGCTCTCTTGCCGATTTTCCTCGTCACCAGCTTCGCTGAGTTTCTGTTTACACGTGCACTGCTTGCCTTCTTAACTCCGGTGTGACGCACTTCTCGAAACACTCACTTAACGTGCGCACTGCACACATCAAACTCGGAGGTGATGGTAAAAATATGTCATGTACCACCTTTTACTCCTACGCGAGGTAGTTTTTGTAAATGCGAGAGAGTTTTCAGAGGTCATAAGCCGCAAGAACACCAAACTCTAATAGGTATTGCTCACAGTGTAGGCATTATTCTTTACCACATTTAGTACCTCGCTGTATTATGTGGAACACTGTTCCTTTTTGACAAATTTGTGCACTCCTACAGTTTTCTGCGTATAAGTTTCCACACCTACCATTTTTCTTCCCTTGTGCAGCTCAGTATGCTTGCTTTGCTATTCGACCCTCGAGCAACTCATCAAAACGATGTCATGACAAAATAGCAGAAGACTAAGGTGCTGTTCATTAACTCATGTCTTAGAGTGTTCCCGATTCGGGGATCTATTATTTTCCTTTGAGCATACACCTAATAACATATGGGAGGTTGCGTCTCCCTTCTTTACGCCATTCTATTATACAGCTATGTCGTTTTCATCATTGAAAATAATGGGAATTATTCTGCCGCTGTAGGCTCCTTCAAGTGTTCGTGTGTGGGTCGCCGACGCACTGATTCTAGAGTACCTGCATGGCTGCGGATATTTAAATCGAATAACTACCTTGTTGCAAATACTTTTCAAAGCAATACAACTCAACTCAGCATTGCTATTAACTAATCCAATATGCTGCACAGACATATTACTTCCGACGAATCCGTAGCAACCTGTCGAAGAATGCGCAGAGGGCTGCACAACATGTTTCGTTATTTTCAAACAACAAAATAACGAGTCTTTCAAGATCCAGGAGACCACCAACTTCTCTCACGAAAGCAATCTGACTCGGAAACAGTTCTCCCTGTATGAGGAAGCCTGAGCACTGTTGCAATGAAAACGTCGTCAGCGATAACATTGATAAATGGCTGAAACTGCTGCCAAAGCAGCTGCCACGTACCAATCGATTGCACCACTACTTTCCCACTCAGGTTTAGCCTTTGAGGGGTGCAGAATGGCTGCTTCTTCTGAGGCCGATCACTTATCAATTGCAGGAAGTTATAACTTGTTGTAAGGAAAAAAGTTTCTGAAGAACTCTTTCTTTCTTTTTTGTGGACACATAGTTGGACAATAATTGGTTGTCCATTACAAGTAGGTACTTTACGGGAGCAACAAAAAACTTTGAAGCGCCAGTGGCACACAGGTGCAATTAAAATTAACAACAATAATCTGGAATTTAGTCGTTTCTTTTATCTGGTCGGGTAGAAAAGTCACTCAGCTTCATGCGCAAAATGCGAAGTTCAAGCTCAAAGAGCTACCACAACTGGTTGGTCATATTAGCATAGCGCTGGAAAACACGTCCGTGATTGTTTCAAGCCCACCATCCCTAACTTGTAATGGAGAAGAAAGGCAAAAGTTCCTCTGCAATCAGTTATAAAATCAGGTTTATGAATGACACACGGACGAAGAATTCGGTGCATTAAGAAGTGCACGACAGCATTGGCGTATTTTATTCTGCGAAGGTATATATTATGGTCACAATCTAAGCCAAACGTCGCAATTCATTGGCCAGCCATGTCCTTTGTTTTGCGAAATATCAGGCTGACTTCCTGAATCAATATGCAAGAATTACTTCAAGGGAAAGTTTTTGATGGTCTGGTGGGGGCCTTCAAATTTATGGGGTGGGGGCCTTCAAACTTCAGTTTATTGTAACAGCAAAGGTTGTAGTTTCAATACCAGGCCTGCTTTGTTAAAATCAAGGAAACAGGTTTTTGCAAAGTGTTAGAAGCTTTCTATTTTCACTGCAATTTTCTTCCACATACGGTTCCTAAATTTTGACACTTTCGTTACAGAGGTATATATGATTACCTGAGTTTTCAATATGTTGCATTTGAAATGTATTCACACAACTGAAGTTTCTATTCCTATTGAGAAAGTCATCATCCTGCTTCGTATCCCGGAATAATTTGAACAATTTTGGTCTTCCATAAAATTCAGCTGTTTACCTCAGCCCATAGAATAAATGGTTAGTTCTTCCTTGTGGCAAGTTGTATGGTTACACAATCTTGTTTTAGAGAAGAAAAAAATTCGAACTTACGCACTGACAGTAATTTTCTATCCGATGTTCTGTGAGCATTAAATGTGCAAGGTTATTCGGCAAAGTTGCTAATTCCTATCTTCTGATTCTTACAGAAGTAAAAATTTTGCACTAGGCGAAAGTAATCACCACACGATTTATTTCTTAGAAAGGGCTCCTCACCAGGTTTGACAATTTTGAACTGAGAAGCGCAATGGGTAGTTGGGTGTTCAGGAACACACCTGCAAAAATTTGGAACGCTATGCACCGCGTAATAGGAGCAAACTTGAATATAAACGCTGCTCTCTCTTCCTTTCACAAGTGGACTGAAACGCGCATGCGTCAGAGCAACGCAGCGCGGCGCGCCTGCGAGTATATGGCAGCACAGGCGCCTGGCGTGCCGGCATGGCGCGCCGTAATGAACACCGGCGAGCACGCGCACCGCGTCATGTGGAAAAGTATTGGTACCTTGACTGTGGCACGTAGTCATGTTCTCACAACAAACATCTCATGATTATCTTGTTTGCACCAGTCACATACCTTTGTTATGCATTGGCGTCGCGTAATACCAAATTTGGCATATGTGAAGGTAGGAAAAAGGCCGCAAGCGCACCATCAGTGTGGCATGTAGTCATGTTGTTACATAAAATGCATGTCCTGATAATCATGTTTCGATGTGCCATTTTCCAATGTCATCCGTTGGCTTCACGTAATACCGAGTTTGGTACATGTGAAGCTAGTGAAACAGCCACGAGTGCATCATGAGCGTAGCATGTCGTCATGTTGTTGCATGACACGCATCTCATGATTATCTTGTTTGCACCACTATCATACCTGCGTCATTCATTCACGTCCCGTAGTAACAAATTCGGTATAAGTGAAGCTAACGGAACGGCCGCCGGTGCCTCATCAGCGTCACACGCAGTCATGTTGTTACATGAGACGCATCTCTTGATTATCAAGTTTGCACCAGTCACATACCTTCTTCATTCATTCACGTACCGTAATACCAAATTGGGACATGTGACGCTATCGAAACGGCTGCGAGTACATCATGATTGTGGAATATAATCATGTTGTTACATAACACGCATGTCATGATTTTCAGGATAGTGACTGTCGCTTGTGGTCGCCATGCAATCATTTCATACCGTACCAGCTTTGCAACATGCCATGCAAACGAAACCACTGCAAAAACTGCAGGTTTATGAATTGTAAATCAAATCATGCCATTCATGACGTGCGTGTCATCATTTTCATGTTATGACTAGTGGAATGTGTTCTTCGTGCAGTCATGGTATGCCATACCAAGTCTGTTATTGATACCATTATCGAAACGGCCAAGAGAGTTAAAAGTCGTAGGTGGCTAAACAGATAGATAGATAGATAGATAGATAGATAGATAGATAGATAGATAGATAGATAGATAGATAGATAGATAGATAGAAACACTCAAAGTTGCTGAAGTTCGCTGAGAAAGGCTTCGCATTTAGTATTTCACGATGCCCCACTGCTTTTTTTTTCTTCGCGCCCGATGATTACCGATTACCTAACGAACACACAGTCATGCTCGCTCACAAGCTTCGATGTCGACGTGCTGCAACCGAGCGACGACGTCTTTGTTTACCTTGGCAAGGAAAAAGCGAAATGGCATCAGAAAGCCAGAAAACTAGAAGCAGCAACGAACAAAAACCTGCACGGGTAGAGCTTCCTCATAATCATGCGAACAAACCTAAACATATCATTTATCATAAACATATCATCTTATCTTTTTATATTTTCCATTATGCATTATTTATTCGTCAGACGTAGCCAGCTAGATGGAAAGATAAGTAGATAAAAACAACCATTGCATCCGTTTTTTGGCTATCAAATAATCTACATTTCATAAAACGAAACTACAAGAACGTATATCAAGGGAAAACGATGAATATAATATTCAGCACATTCACGTACTTTGGTAATCAATGTTATGCGGAGCAAGTGCTCTGAAGGTGACTGTGTTGTAATTTCTTGTTGAGCGAAATGTCACAAAGTGGCGCTAACGACATGTTAGAATGCACACAGAGACATACGTTAAACCACCACATATGTTTTTAATAACCAGTTATATAGACTCCCGAAAAACCGAAAAACTGGCATCAGCAACACGAAATTAGCAACACCAAGAGTGCTAAACTGATATGAGGCGTTGTTGCTTAGTGGATACTGGTACAAAAATCAACTCAATCAACTGTTACGAAAATCAATCATAAGGTTACAAATGTAATGGTTATAACATTGGCCAGCACTGCAGCAGCAATTGGCGTTTTACGAACATTAGGGTCTATTTGAAAAGTAGTTTCGAGAACTTTCATGGGTCTGTAGTATAATACTTGATTACCATGCAGAATATTGGGGTGAGATTTGTGCTCGGATCCTGTCATATATTTTTTGAGTTCAGCCAGTCAACGGTGCCGAAAGTCAAGATTTTCCAAATGCTGCCGTAATCGAATACCCATGTCTGTTCTCGTCGTTCTTTGGTGGCTATAAGTGTTTATCACTGGTGGCACATACCCGCATACCTTAGGCTCATACCCGTGGGTGGGTGAAATGATGAGTACACGGGGAAAAAACAATCACTGAGTATGCTTCCATCTTTGTTTGGTGAAGAAAATACATTGCACCACAAGGAAAATTTCAGACGCGTACTGGAAGCCGAACTCGAACACTCTATAAGCGTGCCTGCTTTGTACGATATTGTCACGAGGTTGTGATACACGCAGCACTTGAGAGGAAGCACGCAGGAGTCAGGGCGGTGTCAGGCGAACTGTTTATTGGGCGAACTTGTGCCCAGCAAAACAGGGCCAAACACAACCCACAGCAACAGCGGCGTGAACAGTCGTCGGCCGACGGAAAAAAAAAGAGCCCCAGTGGCGCAATGCGCCGGCTTTTTATACACGCGTCGTAACGCGTTCCAGAGTGGCATACAAGATAAACGCGGCCTGCGTTGCGCTTAACAGAAAGTGATAGCGTCTTCCTTCGTAAACCAAAGGAACCGCACGTGTCAGTCTTTTATACACGCGTCATAACGCGTTCCAGAGTGGCATACAAGATAAACGCGGCCTGCGTTGCGCTTAACAGAAAGTGATAGCGGCTTTCTTCGTAAACCAAAAGAACCGCACGTGTCACTACCCCCCTCTTAAAAAGCATCGTCCCGATGCTAAAGACAGAACATAAGAGAGAGTACATGCAATAAATTACATTAACAATGCGTCAGAGCTAATCACCGCGCGTAATAAGGTTTAAGTCGCACCACGTGTACAACTTCGGGTCGTGCACGGCGTCGTTGGGATGACGTTAAGCCATCGGGCACGACCTCATAGTCCAGTTCACCACGACGTCGGACTACCTTGTAGGGTCCAAAGTAGCGTTGCAGGAGCTTCTCAGACAATCCCCGTCGTCGTATCGGCGTCCAGACCCAGACAAGGTCGCCGGGTTGGTATTCGGTGTGGTGTCGTCGAAGGTTGTAGTGGCGCCTGTCGACCGTCTGTTGGCTCTTGATACGCAGGCGGGCTAGCTGTCGAGCTTCTTCAGCGCGATCCAGGTAGCTGGCGACGTCGAGGTCTTCTTCGTCGGTGCCGACCGGTAGCATGGCGTGAAGCGTCGTTGTTGGGCTCCGTCCGTAGACGAGCTTGTATGGAGCAAACTGCGTCGTTTCCTGCACGGCCTTGTTGTACGCGAAGGTTACATACGGGAGTATGGCGTCCCACGTCTTTTGCTCGACGTCCACGTACATGGCCAGCATGTCGGCGATGGTCTTATTTAGACGCTCGGTGAGGCCATTCGTCTGTGGGTGGTACGCGGTGGTTCGGCGGTGGCTTGTCTGACTGTACCTCAAGATCGTTTGCGTTAGGTCAGCCGTAAAGGCCGTACCTCTGTCGGTGATGAGGACCTCGGGGGCTCCGTGGCGGAGGACGACGTTCTCACTGAAGAACTTGGCGACCTCGGCGGCAGTGCCCTTGGGCAAGGCCCTTGTTTCGGCATAGCGGTTGAGGTAGTCAGTCGCTACGACAATCCATTTGTTGCCAGAAGTTGACGTCGGGAACGACCCCAGTAAGTCCATGCCGATTTGTTGGAATGGCCGTTGAGGTGATTGGACGGGTTGCAGAAGTCCGGCTGGCCTAGTTGTCGGCGTCTTGCGTCGCTGACAGTCTCTGCATGTTTTTACGTAGTGGGCGACGTCGGCAGTGAGGCGAGGCCAATAGTACTTCTCTTGTATTCGTGACAGTGTGCGGGAAACACCAAGATGTCCGGCTGTCAGGTCGTCGTGTAATGCTTCCAGAACCTCTGGACGTAACGCTGAAGGTACCACGAGGAGGTGGTCGGCGCGGAGCGGCGAGAAGTTCTTCTTCAGGAGGACGTTGTTTCGCAGGAAAAACGAAGCCAGTCCTCGGCGGAATACTTTCGGCACGTCGGCGGTCTTGCCTTGCAGGTAGTCCATGAGGATCTTGAGCTCTGGGTCAGCACGTTGGCGTTCCGCGAAGTCGTCGGTACTTATGGGTCCCAGGAAAGAGTCGTCGTCCTGGTCATCCTGGGGCGGCGGATCGACAGGGGCGCGAGACAAGCAGTCGGCGTCGGAGTGCTTTCGTCCGCTCTTGTAGACGACGGTGATGTCAAATTCTTGTAGTCTGAGACTCCACCGTGCGAGGCGCCCTGATGGATCCTTCAAGTTAGCTAGCCAACACAAGGCGTGGTGGTCACTCACGACTTTGAAAGGTCTGCCGTACAGGTAGGGGCGGAACTTTGATGTAGCCCAGATGATGGCAAGGCATTCCTTTTCTGTCGTGGAATAATTGGCTTCTGCCTTCGAAAGTGACCGGCTAGCGTAACTGATGACCCTTTCAATTCCGTCGGTCCTCTGCACAAT
The DNA here is from genome assembly GCF_043290135.1 of Rhipicephalus microplus. Classification (NCBI taxonomy): domain Eukaryota; kingdom Metazoa; phylum Arthropoda; class Arachnida; order Ixodida; family Ixodidae; genus Rhipicephalus; species Rhipicephalus microplus. The sequence continues at coordinate 102,338,786 of NC_134701.1, forward strand.
CACGGCGCCGAGCCCTGTGCTGCTTGCGTCCGTGTGAATTTCGGTGTCAGCTTCTTCGTCGAAGTGCGCCAATATTGGCGGCGTTTGCAGGCGTCGCTTTAATTCTTGAAATGCCTCGACTTGCGCCGTTTATCATTTGAAGTCGACGTCGGCCTTCGTGAGGTACGTCAGTGGCTCGGCGATCCGCGAAAAGTCCTTCACGAAGCGCCTGTAATAAGCGCAGAGCCCAAGAAATCGGCGTACTGCTTTCTTGTCGGTGGGTGCAGGAAAGTCGGCGATCACAGCTGTTTTCTGTGGATCAGGGAGCACTCCCGACTTGCTGATAACGTGGCCAAGGAACAATAGTTTCTCGTAGGCGAAGCGGCACTTTTCTGGCTTCAGGGTAAGTCCCGAGGCTTTGATTACCCGAAGAACAGCTTCAAGGCGACGGAGGTGCTCGTCGAAGTTGAAAGAAAATACGACTACGTCGTCCAAGTAGACGAGGCAAGTCTGCCACTTCAAGCCTGCGAGTACTGTGTCCATAACCCGTTGGAACGTCGCAGGCGCCGAGCAAAGACCAAAGGGCATGACCTTAAACTCGAATAGGCCGTCTGGTGTTATGAAGGCAGTCTTCTCTCGGTCTCTCTCGTCTACTTCGATTTGCCAGTAGCCGGTTTTGAGATCCATCGACGAAAAATACTTGGCGTTGTAGAGTCTGTCCAGAGCATCGTCTATCCGTGGGAGGGGATACACGTCTTTCTTCGTGATCTTGTTCAGGCGACGATAATCGACGCAAAAACGTAGGGTTCCGTCCTTCTTCTTCACCAACACCACGGGTGATGCCCACAGACTCGTAGACGGCTGAATGATGTCGTCACGCAGAATTTCGTTGACTTGTTGCTTGATGGCCTCGCGTTCCCGTGCAGAAACTCGGTAGGGGCTCTGACGGAGCGGACGGGCATATTCGTCGGTTATGACGCGATGTTTCGCGAGGGGGGTCTGACGAAGCCTCGACGACGACGAGAAGCAGTCCTTTTATTGGTGGAGTAAGGCTTTGTGCTCCTTTTGTTGCTGCCTGAAAAGGCTTTGATTGACGTCGAAGACGGGTGCGGACACTGCTGTCGACGTTGCGGCTCCCTGAGAATCGGTGAGGGCGAAGGCATTGCTCGCTTCCACAAATTCGCTTACATGTGCTACCGTCGTGCCCCTATTCAAGTGCCTATATTCGTTGCTGAAGTTCGTCACCATTACCTTGGCTTCACCGTTATGAAGCTTGGCTATGCCTCTTGCGACGCACATCTGACGGTTTAGGAGCGGGTGCTGGTCGCCTTCGATGACACCTTGTAAGTTGATAGACGCTTTGGTGCCGACGGAAATGATGACGCTCGACAGTGGCGGGATGGTTACCTGCTCTTCTGTCACATTCAAGGCATTGTGAGCGACGTTGCAGTCTGACGCCGTTGCATTATCCGTGGACAGCGTGATTGACCTGGATCTTAGGTCGATGACTGCGCCTTGCTGGTCCAGGAAATCCATGCCTAAAATGACGTCTCGCGAGCATTGCTGCAGGACCACAAAATTCACAGAATACGTCTGGCTGTGAATCGTGACTCTTGCCGTGCAGGTTCCAGTCGGTGTTATAAGGTGGCCCGCTGCTGTTTGGATATCCGGTCCTTCCCATGCAGTCTTTACCTTCTTGAGCTTAGCGGCGAAGAGACCACTGATGATAGAGTAGTCGGTGCCGGTATCGACTAGGGCGGTGACGCTGTGGCCGTCGATGATCACGTCGAGGCCGGTGGTTCGTCGTCTGTCGTTCCGGTTAGGTCAGGGCGTCGGATCACGGCTGCGTCGGCTTGGTCCGGTGCTGCTATGTCGCGTCGGCGGCGAGGCTTTGTCGTAAAGACTCTGCTCAGGCGGCGTACTGCGACTACGTCGGGAAAGTTCGTGCGTCGTGGTCGTCGTCATCGGCAGCGGCGGCGGCGGCGGAGGAGGATCTTCGGCATTGCGTCGTGCAGCAACCGCACCTCCATCGGTTGCTGCCTTTAGTTTCCCGGGTAGGGGCTTGGGGATCGGCCCCGGTTAGGGCCGGTGTACTGGCGGTGATCCGGGGAGACGTAGCGGCCAGGCGAAGATGAACGGGATGGTCGTCGTTGTCGCCACTGCGATCCGGCGATGTAGTCGGCGATGTCGCGAGGTCGCTCACCTGGGCGCGGACGCGGCGCGTTCACGTCGAAGCCACGCAGTCCCATCTCACGGTACTGGCAGTAGCGGTAGGTGTGCCCGGCTTCGCCGCAGTGGTAGCATAGTGGGCGGTGGTTCGGGGTGCGCCAAACGTCAGTTTTCCTCGGCGAGCGCTGGATTAGTGGCGAGCGGGAAGGCGTCGGGGGTGGCGGCGGTGGCTGGCGACGAAACTGCGGAGACGTTGGGTCCTGGTGTTGGCGAGGAGCGGCGACAGGTCGTCGTGCAGTAGCGGCGTAGGTCATCGCCTCCGGTTGGGGCTGTGGCCGTTCAGGAACGCTCAGTGAGCGCTGTAGTTCCTCGCGGACTACGTCTTCGAGAGAGGCGACTTGGGGCTGAGACGATGGCAACATGCGGCGCAGTTCTTCACGAACATTAGCGCGTATGGTCTCGCGAAGGTCGTCGGGGCAGAGTGCTCGGACTTCTGCGACGTCTGGCGACATGCGCCGATCGTATTGGCTGGTCCGCATTTCAAGAGTCTTCTCGATGGTGGTAGCCTCGGAGAGGAACTCTTGTACCGTCTTTGGCGGGGTTCTGATCAGTCCGGCGAAGAGCTCCTGCTTCACTCCTCGCATAAGCAGGTGAACCTTCTTGTCCTCAGACATGTCGGCGTCGGCGTGGCGGAAAAGTCGCGTCATCTCCTCCGTGAAGATCGTTACGTTTTCGTTGGGGAGCTGCACCCGAGTTTCAAGCAGTGATGAGGCTCTTTCCTTCCGCACGACGCTTGCAAAGGTGCGCAGGAAAGCAACGCGGAAGTCGTCCCAGGTTCGAAGCGTTGACTCGCGGTTCTCGAACCAAGTCCTTGCGGCGTCTTCCAGGTAAAAATACACATGACGCAGCTTGTCGTCCGGGTCCCACTTATTGAGGGCTGCGACGCGGTCGTAAATGTCAAGCCAGCTTTCCGGGTCTTCGTAGGTCGATCCGCGGAAGGTAGGCGGCTCTTTGGGCTGGTTGACGACCACGGTTGCCGAAGACCTTGCTTCCGTTATCGTGGATGCCGGCTTCGTAGCAGCCTTTGTTTTCTTGTCCTTGTCGGGGAGCGGCAGGTATTCGGGCGGTAGTCCTTGTTGTCTTCGGCTCACTCGAACGACCGGGTCGGCGTCGTCCTCTTGGCGGCTTGGGCTTGGCTCACGGCTGGACGGGGGCGTACGGTACATGGACCGAGAAGCACCTCCACCAGATGTCACGAGGTTGTGATACACGCAGCACTTGAGAGGAAGCACGCAGGAGTCAGGGCGGTGTCAGGCGAACTGTTTATTGGGCGAACTTGTGCCCAGCAAAACAGGGCCAAACACAACCCACAGCAACAGCGGCGTGAACAGTCGTCGGCCGACGGAAAAAAAAGAGCCCCAGTGGCGCACTGCGCCGGCTTTTTATACACGCGTCGTAACTCGTTCCAGAGTGGCATACAAGATAAACGCGGCCTGCGTTGCGCTTAACAGAAAGTGATAGTGTCTTCCTTCGTAAACCAAAAGAACCGCACGTGTCAGTCTTTTATACACGCGTCATAACGCGTTCCAGAGTGGCATACAAGATAAACGCGGCCTGCGTTGCGCTTAACAGAAAGTGATAGCGGCTTTCTTCGTAAACCAAAAGAACCGCACGTGTCAATATGCAAACTACCAGCAGGCCTGTGCCACCCCTGATTGCTTTGGAATTGTGTGCTGTTCCACACAGTCCCCTTTTCGAGCCTATTACATTTGTAGGGATTAGACTGCGAATAATAAACAAAACGGAAAGGTAACATGGTGGACAATTTTTTTGCCTTCACACATGTGCCTGTGTCCACTGGCTACTCGAGAATGATGCTGGAGTCATTGTCATGCTGAGAGTCTCTGGAGATATTGAGAGCATTTTGAGGAGCGTTTGTCCCAACCGAAATATTTGTATGCCAAACGAAGCGGATTCGTTGGTGTATTGTACTTCTCGTACGTCTCTCGTTGATGTGAAGCGCATGAAATGATGATGCAGATCAGGCACTCAGTGGCACGTATAGCCACATTGGCCATAATTTCTCGCCCGATACTTATTTTTTTGCGACAAAGACTTGCCTTCAAGGCCTATATTTTTTGTTTAATGTGTGCTGTTAGGGTAGTGTTGTGTATGAAGGGAAGTATTGTCTTGTAGAATCTGCTTTCATGTATCCAGCGGTTGTAACTGCATGTGTCGCGGTAGCGAAGGCCGGCTTGACGAGGTGACGGAATTGTATTGGCTGCAACCTTTCACATGTGCATTAAAAGTGGTATGGATCTTCTTGCATCGCTGGGGTGGGACAATACGGACACGTATTTCCAACTCGTAAATGTGACCAGCTCCATGACAATATAACGGCCGGTGTAAGGGCCACACTTGCCCGAAGCCTCCTAGATGCAACTTTTTTCGCCCTAGTAAGGTGAGGGGAGAGAGAGTAGACACACGGTGGAATGAGAGCTTGTGTATCCTACCAGTTAACATTTTTACGAGTATGGAGTAAAATTGGGGGCTGAAATGGAAAGGAAAAGGCTACAAGGCCTATGTCTGAAGGATAGTGTACCTTCTGGGCAGTAGCAATGTTGTGTGGGTTGCCAGCATGGCCTTGAATACAATGTATTTTTACACAAGTAGCTGTATTATGGTTCAGCCTATGAATCGCCTCACAGATCTCCATTGCCCTGTGTAATTTCTTGAGCTCCTTAATAGCTCCCAAAGAATAAGTGTATACGTGAATCTGCTTAATTATGGGCAGTTTAGAGGTATATACAGCATCCTGCATTACCTCATGGATGGCTTCAAGTTCCATCAAAAGAGAAGTGGCTTCTGTAGATAAATAACGCTGGTGGCCACTGACAAAATTATGCGTAGCACTAAGGAATGATGTCTTTTCGCCATCTTGTAGGATAGCAGCATCTGTATATAGTTTGCTGGTATTAGCGCATGGGGCCTTGATGATGGAGTGATCGTCCATTGTAGATGATGTATCAGAGTGCCGTAAATTTGTCGTTTTATTAGGTGTAATAGCGGTAAGTTCCGAGAGGGGCATAAACTCGGGCTGGTTATCAATGCAAAAGTCACGTTGAAAGGGAGCATGCAATGCAGCAACAACTGCAACAAGTTGCCTTTTGATTTCAAGAGCTTTTTCTCTTTGCGAAATAGCTGCACAATTGTGTTAAGCTGGGTGTACTTCTGTAAAGTTGGCACGGGAGTGATGCTAGGTAACGCTGTTAACTTGCGCAAAGCATCACAGTTAATAGTCTCCAACTGTGCAAACTGGGCCAAAGTGAACCGTTGAAATTGTGTCTGGTGTAGAATTCTCGGCTGCAGAACTGTGCGGACGAGCTGCGGAACTACATGTGTACGAGCTCCACCTGCTTTCGGTGCAATGTGGCGAACCAGATGAAGTGTTTTTGAGGAAGTCTGTCTGACTTTCCGAAGCCAGTGCACTCAACTGCCGGACTGGTGAATATCAAGACCTAGTATGCGGACCTCCGAAGCCTCAGGAATGTTCACTGCACCTAGTGTAAATGTAAAGAGGCACTGCTTGATTTTTCTGCGTCCTGCCTTATTAGCCACCTGAACATAGCTTGACTTTTGGGCTTACATATTTAACCCTGCGTTCCGAGTGTAATTCTGAAGAACATCATGAGCTTTCTAAATCAGCTGTGCTTGTGGTGAGACGTCCTTATGTGCAGACCATAAATAACATCATCAGCGTATATCAGAAATCTCACGTCTGGAATTAGGTGTAGTGGCCATGCTAAAGGTATTAGAGCAATGTTGAACTGGAGAGGAGCCACAACGGATCCTTGCGGGACACCTCTGTTGGACATGAAGCAACCTTCAGGCTTTCCATCTATTCTTATCGCAAATGTGTGGTTGTGAAGAAAAGAGTTCAGATTTCCACTACCCGCAGTGGAAATCTGAGCTCGATGAGGTTGAATAAAATGACGTCATGGTTTATGTTGTCGTAGGCTTTCGTTACTTCCGTTGCTACTACAGTGCGTACTGCGTGGCTACGTGGAAAACTTGTAAAATGTCATCCGACAAGAGAAAAAGATCGTCTTCAGTCCCCAAGTGAGAACGGAACCCAATTTGAGCAGTATGGTAGTTGTGTTGTTCAAGACACCAGGCAACACATCTGGCCAGCGTCTTTTCAGCACGTTTGCATACAGTAGAAGACAACGAAATCGGGCGTAAGGATTGCAGGTTACTTAGAGACTTTCTGGGTTTTGGAATCGGGATGACAACTGAGTGTTCAAAATCTGATTGGATGGCCTAATCTCCCATATTTTATTAATAGCATGTAGAAGTGCATCGAGGGCTTCACTGTCCGTGTTCTTGACAACTTCGTAAGGAATACCGCCGGGACCAGGTGTTGCTCCTTGGTGAGAATTTTCAATCGCCGCTGTTAATTCAGCCATGCCGAAAGGACGCCAGATACGCCCATTCTGAAAGTTGGCGCAGACGCAGTTTGATAGCCAAAATTTTCGAACCGATTTACAAATGTAAAATCGCTCTTTTTATCAACTACATGAAAATAAAGATGAAATGACTACAGATATACATTGCGGTGTTTTCAGTATCAAAGGCAAATGACCCAATAATGCTGTAATAATTAGAATGGAATGGGTAAAAGGAGACAAGGGGCGAAACGCAACCTTTTGACTTACCCAGTCTCTGTAGCTACTACAAAAACTACTTTCCTGCGTATCTCTTTTCTAGCGGTGGTCTTTTTCTACCTTATCATGCGTAAAACTTAATAATTCCCTACAGTATACGCATGCTAAAAATCACGCGGCTGGTGTCAAGGTGTTCGTGACCCATCAGAAAGGCGCTAAATTCTGTGCAGCCAAATTTTCGGATACGTGCATGGAGCTACTCCAGCGTCAGTACAGCAACGTTAATATTTATTTACTTACTTTACACTGCGAGCTACATAACACCAGACATTTCCAAGACTCTTTCAAACTACAATAAAAGGGTTACCTAAATAAGGTGCATATTGATGATTAGCTGAACACATGATTTCCACTAATATAGAGGAGTTGGAACCTCTTGAAGCACATGGTATTTCTAAAGATTTTATCAAAATTACACCGAACACCTAGTATCTGTGATCACATGAGATAATCCATAACTTGGTGCCCCGCCGTGGTGGTCTAGTGGCTAAGGTACTCGGCTGCTGATCCGCAGGTCGCGGGATCGAATCTCGGCTGTGGCGGCTGCATTTCCGATGGAGGCAGAAGTGTTGTAGATCCGTGTTCTGAGATTTGGGTGCACGTTAAGGAACCCAAGGTGGTCGAAATTTCCGGAGCCCTCCACTACGGCGTCTCTCATAATCTTATGGTGGTTTTGGAAGTTAAACCCAACAAATCAATCAATCAAACCATAACTTGGTTCACGCTGTTTCCTTTCTTGTTTTCACAATCTTTGTGCTACTGCCTATATCATGGTAAACCAAGTTCCCACGAAGTGTTTCTTTTAGAGAATTGTTCATTTTTGCTTACAGTCGAATTCAAAATGTGACGGAATCACACGAACACACATATTAGAGAGTAACAGCACAATCGGGCTCAGCATCGCACTCAGTTGGAAGGCGGTAGGGGGCTGTGCGTATTCGTAGTTCATAAGGTGTTATGACGATATCCACAAAAGGGTGACACCTATGAGACCATGTCAATGTATTCAATTAATGTATTTTCCTGTACTCCGTTTCTTACATCAAGTGAAACGCTGTGAAGGCTAACCTGAGACATGATAAATTTTCCTCTGTACTTTGTGCATCGGAGACGAAAACGCCCCTTTATACGATTTCTCTTTGTTCTCAATTTATCATGTTTTATTTGTGGCCGTTTGCGACGCTGTTCAGGGGCGTTCATGGTCGTCTTGCACCAGCGTTTACAACGATGAAAGCAAAGCGCGAGACGCCCGAGTTCATACATATTTTTGACCAGATCTCTTGCATAGCTTCCCTAGCATTGAACCTTATATATGAAACAGAGAATAGAATACATCTGCTAGCACACGCGTGTACACCAGGAGGGCAGAGTGGGTGACCCCGCTTCCCTAAATTTGTAACAGTAGATGCGCGAAATCTGTCCCGTAGTATAGTGGCTCAATTTTCTAAGCACTGTGGATTAACCATAAACACCCCCCCCCCCCCTCTTGAAGGGAAACCCGCCACACGTGTATGTCTGTCGGACGATGCCGGCGATGCTAATGGGGTCAATAAGAGTTACGTATCAAACTTTGATCATTCGAGGGATCTTATTGAGTACAATATATGGTTTAAGCATGCAGTGGCTAAATAAGGTACAGTTATTTGCTAAATTTGTTCAATGTATATATAGGTTACTGACTTACTGTAGCCTTAAAATACGTTGTGCACGTATTTTAAGTTTTGAAAGCTATCCAAGGTTTATTTTTTTTCTGCTTGATTCCTTGCCATCCAGTGCATAAATAAAAATACGCTTCGATCGCTGATCTTCAATGGAAGATGAACACTAGAAAAAAAATTGCCACATTCCATGTACAGTGGAATTCGATGGTATCCGAAGCACGAATGACAAAGGTTATTTTAAAATCAGAACAACGATACGACGTGTAGGTAAATGATGCCGTACATGACTTTCGTGTCATGATTATCATGTTGGGATGTGTTGTTTACCTCCGTCATCTATTCACGGCATGTGATGCCAAATTTAGTATATGTGGAGCTGGCGAAATGCCCGCGAGCACGATATGAGCATGGTATGTTGTCATGTTCTTACATGACACGCGTGTCATTATTATCATGTTTGCACCAGTCATATATTTCGTCATTCATTAACGTCCCGTAACACCAACTTTGGTATATGTGGAGCTAGCGAAACGGCCGCGAGTGCATCATGAGCGTGGCATGAAGTCGAGTTGTTACACGACACCCACACCATAATTTTCGTGTTAGGGTTGGTCACCTGGGTTCGGCTTGCAACCATGTAATATCATACGAGTTTTTCCACATCCAGTGTGAACAAAACTACCGTCAATGCTGCAAGACCATGAATTGTAGATCATGACATTCATGACATACAAGTCTTGATTCTAAATGCGAAGCATTTCTTAGCGAACTTCGGCGACTTAGAGCGTACTCATTTAGCCGCTTACGACTTTTAGCTCTTCTGGCCGTTTGAATATTGGCATCAATACCAAACTTCGTATGTTATAACATTGCTGTATGACAAACATAACTGACTAGTCATATCATGGAAATGATAACATGTATGTCATAAATGTCATGACTTACATATCATAGTCTTGCTGCTTTTGCGGTGGTTTCCTTCACATGATGTGTTGCTAAACTGGTATGGTATGACATGAATGCATGGTGAACACAAGCGACAGACCCTAACATGAAAATATTAAGATGCGTGTCATGTAACAACATGACTACGTGCTACGCTCATGATGAGTTCACGACCATTTCGCTCGCTTCACCTACACCAAATTTGATATTACGGGACGTGAATGGATGACGAAAGTATGATACTGGTGCAAACACGATAAATATGAGATGCGTGTCATGGAACAACATGACTGCATGCAACGCTCATGATGTGCTCGCAGCCATTACGCTAGCTTCACACGTACTGAACTTGGTATTACACAACGATAACGGACACAATAGGTAATTGGCACGTCCAAATATAACAACGACTTGCATGTCATGTAGCAACATGACTGCATGCCACACCAATGATGCGGTCGCGACATATGCCAAATTTGGTATTACGTGACGTCAATGGATGACGAAGGTATGTGACTGGTGCAAACATGATAATCTTGGGATGCGTGTCTTGTCAGAACAAGACTACATGCCACACTCAAAGCCTCAACAAATTTCAACGTCACGCGGTGCGCGTGTTCAGCGGCGTTCATTTTCTTGTGTCACGCCGGGGTTGCCACGCCAGGCACTGGTCCTGCCATGTACTTGCAGGCGCACGCCGCACTGCGTTTATTTCAGGCATGCGCGTTTCAGCTCATCAATCGTCCATCTGTCACGAAAAGAGGGAGACGCAGTGTTGTCTGGGTTAAGGTCCCTAGATGAAACAAGGTAGCGTCACTCATTGTTCTCGAGCCGTCCTCCTCACTCTCTCGATTACTCCTCTTTTTCTCTGCCATCCGCGTCTGTAATTGGTGCATTACTTGCACGTGATCTTGCAAATGGCTGGTGGTGTTATTTATTATTATGCAAAAGGTTCAAAACGAGTACGCATGCGCATATGGCTCCAGCCGGATTCTCGCCGTGACCAAAGACAAAATCGTAGGCAGAACGAAGAGGAGGAGCGTTTCGGTGTGCGCTAAGTCGACCAAGATTGTTTCGCCATGCTCGTTCAATGCAACATCTGCGTTTTTCAGCAATGCTGCGTCGCCGTAAACAACAGGAAATGGTTTCGCTCTCTTTAACTTACCTCGTGTTTTCCGAGATGAAGCGCACCATGAAGTGCAACTATGAACCATTTCACGCGAATGCTTTCGTGCAACTCCGTCAACGTATGTCAACGCGGATCTGCGAAGCGAGTTCACTTGTCGGTTCTTATTGAAACGCCAGGCACGCCTCTATTGCGTGTCTAGTGCATGCCAGTTGGTACAAATACATGTGGGTAAGCACGTATACAAAGCAGCTGTAGGTTGTAATCAACGCCCCTTCGGAAACATTTCACTCTTGACCAGTTCCCGCTTGAGCCGAAACGCGCTGCTTCGAGACACCTCACCAGTAGAACTCGCACTTTTCAGGAAGTTCCCAGCACCGCATCACAATCACTTGGCCTCACGATTGTCCAAATGGGCACATTTAAAAAAAACGTCATCGCAGTGCTGCTGGACGAGTGTTCGTACCAGTCTGGTCGTAGTTTTTTTCTTGCGTGCGCACAAGCCGGTTGTAATCAATCGTCACAACGTCACGCCCTGTGGCCACTTACAGGAACCAGCAAGAAGCACGTTCACTGTGTCACAGCACGAACAAAAGACAATCGGAGAAGTGGACTAGTTAGAACTGGACTAAATACCGTAGCCGTGGAACTAAAATGTACTACGCGAGACGCCATGGCTAGTGGTGTAAAGTATAGAACTGCACGACGTTGCCGGTTAAGTAACGCACATCCCGCTTGCTCTTGTGTTGTGCCGTTTATGTTCATATAGGTAACTGTTTATTCTAGGTCTTATTTCGTTCCATTTTGTTTCATTTACATCTATTCCCGTAGCAACAGAACCCAAACATTCGCTTTTGGATGAAAGTTTTAAACCTTCTAGGGGGCGCTTCAGGCAAATAAGCGAAGAGGAAAAGGGATGGTGTCGCTACCTTGGAAACTTGTTTCATCTAGGGACCTTAGTCTGGGTTAAGGTCTCTCAAGTCGCAAATTTATAGCGCTCATGCCCCCCATACCTGCTTAAATGAAACTTTTGCGCGGCTTTCTTCATACAAAAAATTAAAGTACCTACAGAACTGAACGGGCTGGCCAACCGCATCTAATAAACAAACGGAATGAGAAAAAAGCTGCTACATCTGCTGGGGAACGCCAGGTCTGACTTGGTAATCTTGAGAGCCCCTAACAAAAAAGCTTGACAATTGACGCTAGTTCACAAAGCACAAGTACGTTACCCGAGTTGCACGAGCGCGCGAAACGGCAAAAGCAGCTGCGTTATCAATCACAAGAAAACAGTACTAAATGTAAAAGAAAGTATTTGCACATGCAGCGATGCCCTGTACATCTATTCGTGGACCGTCACTACTTAGGGGCATTGCCTTACTTATGTCAACAGCTGATACTAATGTTTTTTTATCGCCCGCAAGCAGGCTTTCTTCCAAGATTGCCACTGCCGCGAATATAGAAATTTGAAAAAACCAAAAGCCGTTCAGCTTCCTAACGCTTTGGGCATCTGCTGACTGCTAAGGTATGAGCTCTCAGCGACATTGTGCTTTAAATATGACGCAAAATAATAAAATCTGCAATTTTATGTTTCGAAACTACGATATGCATATGAGCAACGCCGTAGGGAAAAGTCCACGAAATCGCGACCATCTCTCATTTTGACATCGCACAGTACAAGGCTTTCTACCATTTGACCTAAGTAGATATCCGACCACCGTAACCCGGACAGAACCCACCATCTATGAGTCAGCACACGAGCACCACAGCCCTGGATCCACCGAGGCGGATAATTCTCAACTTTATTAAAACAGAAAAAGAAAAGACATCCTGTGACTGCTATCACTGTGAGAGTTGTCTGTTGAATGGTGATTACAGATTTTAAATTTAAAGTGAACAGTGGCGTAGGTTAACGTTTCGCCTAAGTACGTGCAGTGGGCGTTTCGCTGATTCACAAAGAAAGTAATTAGGACGTAGTGAATAATTGAAAACTGTTCTTGCAACAGGCTTTCAATTATAGCTTGAAATGATCGCTGTTACATGCACACATGATCCTTTCCTTTCGGCACGATTGTGGCATGCCGTGAGAACAGCAGCTGGTTATTGCGATCTAAATTTGACAGGAAAGACCAAGCGTTCCCCAATATACAGCTGTGTTTACGGAATCTTCATGTACTTAAAGACAGCCGGCACGACTTTTTAAGACAGATTCAGCGTGTCTCTTGGTATACCAATATAACTCTGGTAATTTAGAAATCATACATAACTAGCAGGGAATATTTTTAAATACGAAGCATTTCCTCGTGAACTTCAGTAACTTTCAGTGTACCTATCTATCTGAATATCCATCTAATATAATGCCACCTAGGACTTTACGCTCTCCGGACCAATTTAATACCAAACTTGGTGTGACATAACATGACGGTAGGACCAGCATCAGAGACTAGCCATAACTTGAAAATCATGACAAGTATGCCATGAATGTCAAGATTTAATATTCACGGTCTTGCTACTCTTGCGGTGGTTTCGTTAACATGAAATCTTGCAAAACTTGTATGGCATGACATGACTGTATGACACACACAAGCGTTAGACCCTAACATCATAATCATGATATGCGTGTCATGTCACAACATGACTACATGCTACCCCTCCGCGGTGGTCTAGTGGCTAAGGTACTCGGCCTGCTGACCCGCAGGTCGCGGGTTCGATTCCCGGCTGCAGCGGCTGCATTTCCAATGGAGGCGGAAGTGTTGTAGGCTCGTGTACTCAGATTTGGGTGCACGTTAAAGAACCCCAGATGGTCAAAATTTCCGGAGCCCTCCACTACGGCGTCTCTCATAATCAAATGGTGGTTTGGGGACGTTAAACCCCACAAATCAATCAATCAACTACATGCTACGCTCATGATGCGCTCGCGGCCGTTTCGCTAGCTTCTCATATGCCAAAGTGGGTATTCCGTCGCGTGAATGCATGACAATGGTATGTGACTGATGCAACCGTGATAATCATAAGATGTGTGCCTTGTAAAAGCATGACTACATGCCACACTCAAGGCGCCAAGACTCTTCTACGTGACCCGGCGCACGTGCGCACCGGCGTTTGTTTCATCGGGTTATGCAGGCGATTCCACGCCACATGCCGATCTGCCTACCATATACTCGCAGGAGCGCCACGCTGCGTTGCTTTGATGTATGCGCGTTTGAGCGCACCCGACGTTCCTCCATCACGAAGAGAGGCAGACGCAGTGCTGTCTGGGTAACGTCATCGGCATGAAATGCAGCATGTCGCATTTCACGCAAGTTCCCACCTGGTCGAATCGATGGACGCTGGTCGCGCCGGTCGAGCCTGGCGTGAGACCCGCTTTGCTAGCGTAGCGTCGCTGCACTCGGCGTGCACGCGCGTCAACGATACGTCAAAGTATATTGAGACCTTATTTATGCGCTCGCGGCCGTTTTGCTAGCTACATATAAACCAAAATCGGTGTTTCGTGACGTCAATGGATGACGAAGGTATAGGACTGGTGCAAACATGATAATCATGACATGCGTGTCATGGAAGAACTAGACAACATACCACGCTTAGGCATCACACACTGACGAGAAGGAGCTGTGTTGCTCACACTGCCCCATCTCAAAGGCTCTCACATTTGCTTCTAGGGGCACGCAGAAAATAAACGGGCACACGCGTCCCCCTGTATCCCGGACACCATTCGCCGACAGATGCAGGGCCCCAAACAAGCGCGTCGCGTTCCATTTTCGTAGAGGCCGTCTGAAGGTTGCGTTTTTTATCCGCTTGGCTATGTATTCCTGCGCTGCAGTCAGGCTGGAAAACTCGCCTGAATTGTGACTATAGAGTGCTCGCGGCCGTTTTAGTGGCTCAATATATACCATAGTTTGTATTACGTGACGCGAATAGACGACGAAGGTGAATGACACTTCCAAACATGATAATCATGATATGGAAGTCGGCATGATTTGCCTCCGCCTCATAGAGTCGTGCTTATTCTAAAGTGACATACATTTATGCTTCGCATATCATTGATTCCCACTGTACGCGGGAGCTGCCAATTTTTTTTTTCTACTTGAAGTGTGTAAGTGTGTGTGAAGCAGGGTGACATAAGCTGGATGTGTTTTACGGTCTACTGAAGCATTAAATTGATTTTTTGGATATTTGCACGCTGTGTGGATCTGTCACTAAGTTTTGAACGAATGCATGGCTACATTCGAAGCGACAACTGCCTTGTGAGAACTTGAACACATACAAAAAAATCACCATTTTCAAAAATGCTCTGTTACATCGAAAACATAGTTCTTTGTTCGGGGTAAGCACAGGGCAGAAATGAGTAGTTTTCGATGAGCAGTCGCTTTATAAAATCAATTTTTGTAATACTGCTCAATACTGGCTAGATGTAGCCAAATTAATACAAATATTCGTTAGCGTTAACAACTGTACTGAAAATTGGTAGGATGTTTTTATATTATAGTTTAGTGGTAGTGTTAAACTTTTGAGCTATCTGCTGTTATCACAAGAACAATCTTGTCAAGCAGTCTTAATACGAGAAGCGAGTCGGCTTTTCAAAATGTAAAGAGGTGTCGGGCTGTATTCTCTCACCTGCCGGAACTGTTTTGGTAACTAGGAGATGCAGATGGAGAAAAGATGAGAAAATGTTACAGTGAAAAGAACCGCAACTTGATGCGCTTATGGAGCTGTTTGTCTTTGCGATACCTTTTCTATATAACATTAACTCGCTTTCTTAGCATCGACATTAGTAATCCTAACGATTCAACCGCTTGCCTTGAGAGGACGTAGTTAGCCTCTGACGTTCCGCTTTACTTGCAAAGCGTAAATTTCGCGGAGTATTGAAAACGCACCCGACGATTAACTTTATTTGCAAAGCCCACAAGCACTCAATAACAACTGTTTGCACACACACTCAGTAATTTTTGCACTCCACGCATTTTCTTCACAAATCAATGTGCCAGGCACGTATGCAACGTGCGCCTTTTTTTGTTTCTCTCCATTGAAGAAACTCTTTCACGCCATAATTGGAAGCAGTCAAGCCACTTTGCCGCGTTCAAACCACAGGTAAACGCAGCAGAAAGGGATTTAAATCGAAGCCTTTCTTTGCGGACTGCAGGTATTTTGAGCATATCTATCTATCTTCTATCTATCTATCTATCTATCTATCTATCTATCTATCTATCTATCAATCTATCTATCTAGCTATCTATCTTCAGAAAAAAATTTTCTCAGAAAAACAGGGAGGTCAGCCTGACCTACAGTTTCCACTTGCCAACTACTCAACACTGTGGAGAGAGCACGGGGGAGCGTAAGAGTGAGGAATGACGGTGCAACGATATAGAGATGAGATTATGCTAAATTACGCTGGGACAACTCCAAAGACGTAAGTCAATTTTAATCGCTTGTAAGAATGCTGCAACGGCTCGTATAACCACATTTTGTCAGCTGACGTCAGGCCGAGGACCTAACATAGGTACGCTAATATATCACCCAATGAAATATGTCAGTAGCTAACATTCTCTTGCGCACTCTCTAAAGGCGCAAAATATATGTTCGAGTGCATCTGGCAACTGACAGTGGCCAGAATCGCGACCTATTGTACTGCAGCCAGGCAAGTTGGTTTAGCGTCTCGGGTAGGCTACGCCAAGACGAATGCGGTGATTTCTGGGTCCGATTTGTGCAGCTGCTTGTGCTGACATTCCGGTTGGTTTCATTGCTCTAAGATAAAGTTACGCATTATGCGTTGAAGTAAAGTGTTAGTGTCTCTTCGAAAAAAAAACAACACAGTGCACTGTTCCTAGCCACTATTTGAAGATCTATTAGATTCGGCTACAGTTCGCAGATATCCATTGGAATGCTACATGATGTCCCTTTATGGGGCGATGCCAAGGAACTCTGCAATTTCTATTGATAAAGTATAACATGAAATATCTTATAACAGGCAATTCACCGTTTGAACAGAATCTTTGACATTACACACTTTCGCCTATCTACGAGCGGGCTCTGCGCACATCAATCGTATTGCCTCTCGAGTAGCAACAAGTTATGCGGCAGTTGAAGTGGTCCTCTGATTTCAGTTGAAACGATCTTAATCTGCGGGATGACAAAGACGCTGGCGGAAGTACATAACGTGTTAGATGTATATATAAGTGTGCCACAATATTGCGCAATGTATTATTGTGCAGGCTGTAAGTTGCATAGGTCTGATAGATGGTACAAGGAAGCTAATAATTCCAAGAATCTTGGTAGTAGTATTTTCTTATGCCGCGATATAGCTCTTGAATACCTGCAGTATAGGAATCCTGAGGAGATCTGCCTCCGAAAGGCATCATTTTGCTTTTGTCACAGCCTGAAGAACGTGGACAAACTCTTCAACGTTGACTTCAAGAGAGCGACGCGTTTTGACCCCAATACATCCGGGTCGCTGATAATAGCCACAAGTTGTCTTGTCCTACAGCAGGAATCTCCGTTTGATGTACCATTGTCTTATCATTTGTTTTCGCGTAAATAAAGTATTGCGCATTTCTCTGTTGACAGTACCTTGCTTTGATGCTCACTGCACGTTGCAGTCGAGCACGTGGTTGGCGGTGTGTAGCTCGAGATGCCCTTATGCAAACGTCGTCTACACGTGTACTAACCATCAGCTTGTCAGGAAGTTCATCAGCAAGCCTACTCAGGTTATTGTGAACGAAAGTAGGACTGAGAACGCTTTCTTGGAGATCTCCGCGGATAAAATTATAACGATATCTGTCTCTATTACTTGTCAACATATTTGCTATATGGTTTCTAATTTAGCTCACGATTCATGCTTACAGTTGTGCACCGATTTCTAAGTCCTCAAATGCATCATGGATCGCATTCTGTAAGACATTGTCCAAGACGTGCCCAATGCCTAGAAAAACAACATGCCTCTAATCTGCGTCGACATTCTTCCTGTTCAACATTGCAGACCAAATTGAGGACACCTTACATGGTTGGTAAGCCTTTCCTAAAGCCATTGAAGAATTCAACAAAGCAATTATTACTTTCTCAGAGCCACTGTATTCTCCACAGTACCATTTTTTTCTTGACTTGCACCGTAGCGGCTTAAGGAGATTGCCCGGTAACATGAAACTACATTACACTTCCACGTAGAAAAACACTTGTTTACACTTCCACGTAGATGAAACTACATTGAGAAACTTCCAAGTACAATGGTCAATTAAATATTTTATCAATTAGTTGTTGGTCGATTGAGTCAATAATCTATTTATCGCGCTTGATGTGGAGCTTTAGTATATTGATCGACAATAGGCAATGTGCGAAATTAACAGCGCCATCTATTGAACGCAGCAGGTACCATATCCGCCATTTTGATGCTGGCGAGGTTTGACCACTACGCGCGGGCGATCCACATGCGAACGTACGCGTTTCAACGCTTCGACTGTCGCAGTCAGATTTTTTTTTGCTGGTGAAATGCCAGTACACTGTTGTGTGCCGCTGTGCAAGCAGCGCGGAGTCACAGACAGCGATGGGAGCAACGTATGTGGCATGCATTACGATTTTGCAGCAATCATTTAAACGCAAAACAGGGTATGGCGTGCCCAAGCTTTATGGGCACTGTCTAAGATGCATGTATCTCTGCGGTGCGCGGGCTGCACGAGAGCAATGCAGGACTAACTATTTTTCTGTGATACGCGGACAGGTTGTGTTTTTATAGGTTTGTCATCTTTGCGGCTAGGTGTTTTCACTACGTCGGGCCTCTACACGACAGTGGTGCTCTTCGATTTACCGCCTCGAAACTACTGAGAAGCTGTGTGGCATTCAAATTTTCTTATGACTTCGGGGAAGCCTCGGACTATCGCGGACTATCCGCGGTGAGTCTGAAATGGTATATCGAAGAGCCCCGGTGATTCCCTGCGGTCGAATAGAGAATCCGCCACTGCTGGTGGGGTAACTAGTGTGACAGAACCAAACTGCTTGGACGGGCTTTTTTGTGACGAGATTACACCATGTAGGTAGACGACGTAGAAAATGTCATTTTTGCAGGTGACTGCGCACAGAGACGTGCAGAGCTTCCGCTACTCCGAGTAGCATGCCGTACACGCATCCTAGAAAGACAGCTCGGTTGTTTGTCTGCGTTCAAGTTCCGTTGTGTCCGCAAGTACGGTCACCGCGCAGCAATAAAACAGTCATTCAGAAGATAAGGGCTATACCCACTTTGGAACAGAAAAGTATCTGCTCAGGCACTTCGATTCCCCCAACGTGCGCGGACGCAACTTTTTCATTGGGGCCTCTCTCACTAATTTTTCTTTACCAACGAAATAAAATCGAAAAGATAGCGGGGCGCACTGCCGTAGGTTTCGAAAACTGGCACCATGAGTATCGCCAGGGCTTCACCGAAGGACATTCTGCGTGAGTTCAGAGCGCGGCAGTCCTATTTATTCGTAAGACGGGATTTATTCTCTGCATTTTAGTCTCTTTGGCTCAGTTGCGTTGCAGCTGTTCTTTTGTGTTGCGACTCACCTTACTTGAAAAATGTTTCATGTTGCATTATAAAACATACAGCTGTGGAGACAGCCATAACTCAGTTTTATGGGATTTGGCATTTTGGCTGCCTTACACTCGCAGCTCCTAGAAACTTTTGAAGCTACTTAGATATAAAAAATATCTCATTCAAATTCCCCCGAGTGTCCACAAGTGACTAGTGCCTCTTAAGGCTTGCTGTGAAGGGCCATATCTAGGAAAGGCTGCTAGGAAACGGGAGTGTGCACAGAAAAAACTGAGGGGGAGGGGGTCACATTACAAGCGCATCATTAATCCTGCAATGCACATATAAGTGTGACCTCTATTCCCTGTGAGATGAATTTGTGACAGTGCCTGTGTTTGTAAACAACCATCGTTTAAACAGCTAGGGAAACCTAGCTCGTGACGTCGCACTGAATGTTTGTTTGCTTATATCTTGTAGGTATCCTTCCACCGCTTTCCGAAAGATGCAATGACAGACATGTGCAAGATTCCTAAACAGTTTGTCCACATCACATGTTCGGGCACTGGGAAACGTCTTGCTGTGGCCATCGCAGTAGCTCACCGCAGTGAAGCAAGTTCTCAGGAGTCGTACGGCCGTACTAGCGAACGCGTTGCCGTCGACAGCTCGCCCACATTAAAATGGCGGCTGGGTCAAAATGCACAGTGTTGCCAGAGCACAAAGCAATTTCGCATATGGTCCATTTGATAGGTGCTTTAAAAAGAATACATCATTGATCGTTTGTATAGGAATGGAAACATTGTTTTATAAGAATGGAAGCGTCAACGAGTCGGTATGCATTTATCTTGGTTGATACTGCGCGCACGAGAGCAGGACAAAGAATAAGAAAAATACTGACCTCGAAGTCCCCTTGCTCTTGCGCACCTTACAGCGCCGGTCCTCAGTGTCATATTATCTTTCGTCGTCTGATCTTCGCTCAGGTGTCAACCAAGATGAACGTCTTATCTGTTTCATCTCGACTGATATCTTTCTATGAGAAGCAGACTTCGATCATTTCTTCTAAGGCTGTGTCTTTGCTGGTCGAACTAAAAATGCCGACAGGTAATAGCTGCGAATTCAACCTGTAGTTTGGACAGTCTGGCTCAACTTTTAGTTCAGAAGAGATGCCAAGAACAGAATGAAGATGAAGAAAAACTGGACACTTCATACATGTTCTGTTATTACTCAGGAGTAACGTGGCTATCATGTTTTGACGTCATTTAGGAAACCGGTGTCTCCTGCTTGTATCGGCGTTGCGTTTGGTCACCGTGCAGCCTGGTGAGTTCCAGCACTATATTAAAGAGGTCCCAATAAATTTCTGACGCATACAAGTTTAAAAATACCGTAAGCTTGCCGTGCTGCCATCTGATTACGCGCACCTCTGTATTGAGTACGAACCAGTTACGAATTATGTTGATGCTTCATGCATGAGTGCCCTAACTTCGTCAAGCGTATAATTCATGAAGGTACTTCTCCATATATTTGATCAAAAATAGTGCTATTAGCTCCGTTGATATGTAATGTTTCAGTCTTTTCCATGATGTTGAACTCGATAACATTCATGCTGATGCAAATAATGCTAGTCGGTTCCACATCTCGACAATCCGAGCACACTATCTCACTTGTAGCAACAAAGAATGGCGTGGCGTGTGAAGGTGTTGTTTATCGCGGATGGCTTAAGTATATTTGCTGCTGCGAACACTCCTTCGCACTTTCACAGTACAGTAAGGGCACGCGAACCAACCCATTTCTGAGATTGACGGCTATGTATTGCATGCTATTGAAGAGACAAGTTGAATCGATGGTTGCGTCACCAGACACTATCTGGTGCACTAAAACGGACAGGGCATAAATCCACTGAGTGGTATCATTGAGAACCTGGAGCGAGATCATCGTGACCACCGAACGAGATCATCGGTGGCTAGGGCAGTGGCTTTGATTTCGTCTTCGTTAATGAGCTCTTCTGCGTGAACAGCGTCTAATTTGGCGCTCGTGTATTGTGGTGTTCGTCCGCGTGGTCCATGAGTTGCAGTAGCGAAGCTTTGAAGTTGCGTTTCTTCACGAAGCCGCCATATTTTATGTACGTACGTCTTGGCG
The DNA here is from genome assembly GCF_043290135.1 of Rhipicephalus microplus. Taxonomy (NCBI): domain Eukaryota; kingdom Metazoa; phylum Arthropoda; class Arachnida; order Ixodida; family Ixodidae; genus Rhipicephalus; species Rhipicephalus microplus. The sequence goes on from NC_134701.1 coordinate 102,360,014, forward strand.
TTTAATATGTACCCCGATTGAAAACATTCCAGGGAACTTTGCGTGCTCATCGCAATATTCACAACTTGTCCCTTCATTGACATTGTTCATTGCCATGTGTTGATAGCCTAGTCGCACATGAACTGTAGACGTGGTGTCACTAGTGCTTCCTCTACGACAATGAGTATTGCAAACTGTGGTAGCGTTGTTGCACCATAGTAGCCGTTACCGGTGCTTCGAAGGCCACCGTCTTCCTTAAATTTACCAGATTGTCTTTGATTACGAGCTAAAAATAGCGCTACAAACTAGCAAGAAGACACGGTACTACGGTGCTATCAATGTGGTACAGCATGACGGAAGCCGGTCTTTCAAATGACTACTACTACCTCTGTATAGTGATACCTCGCATGTCCCGAGAATCGGAACTAACCAACGTCGGGAGCAGCTGGGATCCACCGCGTCAGAAATACCTAGAAACTGCTCCTTTCTTGTTTAGGCCGGATTCCGTCGAAACTAGCCAGGTTACTCTCAAACCACAGGTAGTCGTCGACTTCGCGTAGCTGCCGCCACAGTGTCACTCGACAAACTATCGCCGAAAACGGGTGATAGCCCGGGTGAACGCGTTTGCGCCTTTGCCGCGTTGTTACTATGCTTTGCCCGCACTGATGTTTCCTCGCCCCCTGCATCAAAGCATTCACCCGCCGTTGTACACATGCTTGGTACGAATACCACAACGATGTGCCGAACGGCACAGCCATCTCACCATGCTCGGATATGAAGCAGATAATAAAGTCACCGACGGATCAATCAGTGTAGAGATTCGTGTGAACATCTTACAGACGGATTTTCGTTTGTCCTCACCAAATATAGCGTCGCTGTAAAATAATAAATTAAAGCTAAAGAGGAACAGGGATGTCCAGCCAGCTTTGCTCTTCTTTCATGCTTAGCATCAATAGGGCGAAGGCTTCTTTTCATGGAAGGAAGCTCTTTATTATCAAGGCAAGTTCGTTGGCGTGGCGCGCCATAGCCGTCGCTGAAGACGACGATGAAAATAGCGATGATGCTGACGATGATGAAAAGCGCGTTCTAGGCCACACATTTTCTCTCAACCGTCATGGCACAGCACATGAGAAGCACCCACTATACGCCATTACAATGACTATGACGCTCATGACTATGATGGTCCCAACGACTGGATAGTGCAGTACATGACCTTTCGAGACCTTCTACGATGCGTTTTCCATAACTGGAACCATGACAGATATACAACCAGCAGGGCAACATGCCTTGACCCCGCCTTTGCAACTACATGCTAGATTTAATGCCAAGAAGCAGGGAGACGTCATTGGTATATGGAGTGCAAAACCAATCACGCTAACGAAATTAATTCACCAATTTAGTTTGTGTGTAGACACTGGTAAGCCACGTCACTGTTCTGGTTAAAGAAAGTATAAATGTGCTATAGGTTGAATGTTATCCAGCTGGCAACATTTTAGAGCGGCAGTTATGCTAAATGGGTAAGGTCCCTTCAATATGAAATGTTTGTATCTGATTAAGCTCTGTGTAATTAGGTGTGGCTACCAGCGGTGCACAAAACGCACACTTCCCCGAAAACTACAAAAATGTAAACAGTAGCACCTCTACTGGGTAAAAACAAATCTAATTCCACAACGTCACCAAATTGTGCGTCATGTGCGGTTCACTGACGATTTGCGAGATAAAGAAGGAGTTCTTCTAACCAGGCAAAAAACTTCAGACGAAAAAGTTCAACTGCATGATTCATATGGCATTCAAGAGGGCGGTTGGCATACCTGTCAACACGAGAACCGACAGGCTCTTCGAGCTGATCCTGCACAACGCCCTGGACAAACTGATCGAGGCGCACAACATTGCGCAACACGAGCGATTGTCCAAGTCCCAGAAGGGCAGGCGCATTCTCGAATCTCCAGAACAAAACATACCACACGCAATGCGGGGAGAAGACTGGTTCCTATCGCGGTTTGCGACCTTCTCATCGTCCCACCACTTCCCAAGAACATGCACCCGACTCACCACGTCGGGCGCCGCAAAGAAAGAGCAAGGGACCTCGAAAGAATGCATCGATTGCTATGTGGGGTTTAACGTCCCAAAACCACGATATGATTATGAGAGACGCCGTAGCGGAGGGCTCCGAAAATTTCGACCGTCTGGGATTCGTTAACGTGCACCCAAATCTGAGCACACGGGCCTATAACATTTCTGCCTCCATCGGAAATGCAGCCGCCGCAGCCGGGATTCGAACACGCGACCTGCGGGTCAGTAGCCGAGTACCTTAGCCACTAGACCACCGCGGCGGGGCTCGAAAGAATGTATGGCAACAGCGACGAAGCGGTGTACGTGGACGCTGCGCGATACACAGGGGGAAGGCGTGCTCACGTTATCGCCGTTGTGAATCACACAGGCAAATGCCTCGTGAGCGCCACGGGGCGTACGGAACACAGAGAGGCGGCCGAAAGGCGGCGATTGCTCTTGCACTGGTGGTAGCACCGGAGGCTGCGGTCCTGATCAGCGACTCGCAAGCTGCCGCCAGTAGCTTCGTGCGCGCTCACATCTCGTGCCTGGCGGCCCGGATACTACAATCAAGTAATGGCAACAAGGACGGCGGGGAGCTTCGAGGAGCGATAGCCTCGGCGTCGTCGTCCTTGTATCTCAAAATTGAAAATGCGAATGTCTTCCTTTTGGGGACCCCGGCTCACACCAGCTTCCCGCTCGCAGGTAAGCAGCCCACACCGCGGCTCAAGATCTCACTCACCGAGCCACGGCCGATTCGGTGGCCGCCTTCACCTCCGAGAGCGGGGTGATGGCACTATCCACACAACAACAACAACTGTAATGGTCGTGAGGTGATCGCCTGACCACATTCAATGACATTACACAACATTACAGACTATACAGACGCGAATACTCATCACCACACAAAAAATTGGACAAAAGACAGGCCGTAGCTCTGAGGCTAAAGTGTAAGTGTGCAGAGAAAGGGCCACACTGCAGCACATACTTTGGGAGTGTGCTGAAAAAGTTAACGTCACTGCCGCCACTCCCTTTGCGACGCATGTTAGGCAGGGGCCAGTTGCTGCTGCCACCACCACGCGAGGGGAGGGGTCGGCCTCCACCACGGCTGCGGTCACTGTTGCCGATCGGTGGCGTCTGCTGGGAGGCGGCACTGACAAGCGACGAGCTGACCAACCAGCTTTGGGCCGTCCGGCAAGCTGAAGATGCAGCCCGGGTGCAAGGACTTCGAGCGGTCACCTGAGGTACCACCATCATATACAACAGAGAGTGGAGAGGGACAGGGGTTTATCCTCTCTTCCCCCACCTCGCCCTATAAAACTGCCATACTTTCAACAAAGTCTATTCATTCATTTACCCACACTTTGAACTGCTAGGCCAAAAACAAATTTTTGCCACAAGCTACCTTGCATGTTTACCTTCATAAATAAATATTCTGAGCCATCGTGTACCCAAAACTCTCTCAATGAAACACATTATTGAACTCAATTATTTCGAGGACTAATGCATACTTCCGTCTTTCTGGATCTTCTCGATGACAGATTTTTATGGTGATGTCATTCCATGGCTTAGCACACAAAGTATCTGTATTTTTAGCGTTTTGTCACATAACGATTTCTCACTTGATGGCATGTATTAATTGTCGAAATTTATTTATATTGTTCACGGATGGTAAAATTTCATCTTGTTTTATCAACTTGTAACAGTGCCAGACCTTCAGTAAGCTTCTCAAACTTTTCCTCCCTTACTCTTGTCTACAAGATGCAAATCTTAATGATTGATAAACTGAAAGAGGATTGAAATAAAAAAAAATGATGGACTGCTTGATCTATTTCTTTTCAGCGGCAGGCCCGAGCGTACAGTTTCGCGCGTGGAGGCAGCCGGGAGTAAACGTTGAAACTTTTGTCTGGTATGCCGTGCAGCGCTTTGTGACAGCTCTCAATTTTTCGTTTTTGTTTTTTACAGCTCAAGTTATGTAAGACACAGAAAACACATACACAGCAAACTTGTGTTTACCACATCGGGAAACTTCTTGGCATAGAGGCATGCAAGACACCACATGTAATCTTATTCAATTTTCACAACAGTTCTGCACTTACAGCGCTTACATTTTCACATAAATGGTATGTCTTCCTTGTGCTTCAACTCTATACTTCAATATTTCTTCATGCCTAACTTGCTCAGAACAGTATTAAGCAGTATTCCGAACAGTCAAAAGTTTGGTTCGTTTGATAATTTTTTTCGTGTCATTGTCAATAAAATCGCGGTTCCAAATGAACATTGTTCAAAAGATGTTTCCTTGCTGTACAATTTGTTGCAATTAACATTAGCATAAAAAAACTTTGGAAGCATTAAAATAACGTTTCCAAGACTGAATTCCTCGCAGTCACGAAAGTGCTAGGTATATTTTTTCAGCATAGTTCGTAAAGTGTGACTGAAAAAGGAAAACAGCTTGTTTCAATAGAGATAAATAGGTGCACACAGCACATTTGTAAGTTGACTTACACTTATCCCATGGGGATTCAACAGCAGCACGATGAAATATTGTCATATGATTAGAAAGATGGTTCCCGTATCTGTTGTATCAAGGAGCACCAGTATTACATAAATACATTTTCATGAGGATATATTTAGGTTGGCTCGGATACTTAAGCTTCTAATAAGTCCTGTAGTTGCTGTGCACTGAGAGTTCGATGTGGTTGGTTAAGAGCTCATCTAAGAAGGTGCACAAATTATTGTCTATTGAATCAAAGTCTGCCTTTGTTTAGTCCCCTAACGTTTTAAGCTGCTTACGTCAGCGTGAGGATTGTAGTAAGATATGCACCTAAATAATAATGTGATTGGTGATGCCGGGTACATTGGTCAAAGAAGTCAACATATATGGTTCTTTTGTCAAAATAGGATTCATAAAGAAATTAATCTCATTCATAAGACGTGCAGTAAAACTAACATGTTGTGTAAGACCAAATATCAAAACAAATGCGAGTAAAAAGCTCCGCTTGAGCTTAGTTATAAAGGCAACAAATATGAATGAAAATCTACCTTACCTTTTCAGCAAAATTAGAAACGCCAAGTAGAAATACAATTATCAATTGGAAGCATCAATTTTTTCTATTCTCCAACCTTTATATGTACTGATAAACAACGTTTTATTTCGTGAATAAAGAACTTCTTTGGCTTAATTGACCATTCTGAACAAAGCCATCAAGAGCATCACAGGTAAAATGCGGGAAGATGGGAGGCAAGTTACACCATTTTGGTGTGAGCCACCGTTAGTGTGGGCAAGATGACGAACAAGGGTCAGTGAGGGAACAGATGGCTTGATGACACGCATGGGTAACGAACTATTAACTAGAGCTCTAGTCTCACACTTTTTGAAGAAGGCAATATACTTTCGGATCTCGTACCATCTAGCTAGTAGAGCGTCAGTACGCACTGTCTAATACTTCAGGGAGGTACACAATTGTGGTATTTGTCTAATCTGTCTTGGAGGGCGCACATGAATTATATTTCGGAAATTTTTGCTGGTAGATTTTGATCGATAAAGAACATGCGTCTACGAATAAGATTGAAGAACAACGCATTAGTAAAAACATATCTTGTACACTGTTAAACAGTAGTGCTCACAAAAGGTGCCAATTTTCCCAAGTTTGTGTACTACAAAACACAGGTTATTCATGAACCTCTGCAAAGTTAGCCTTAATTGACGCATATATGCACAATTCACGTTTAAAGCAGAACATACTATATTCTCCTTTCCCTGCAGCGGCGTCTCAACCAGCACGCATTTGGTGAGTAAAGTGTGCACGGACCCCAGCCAACGCAGCGAAGCGAAAAGGATTTGGTTCTATTTGAAGTCGTGCTCAGCATGACTTATCCGTGCCCATGGAAAATGGGATAGTTGTAAATCAGCCGATGTAACCTATCTAGATTGTTAGGGCTGCCGGCAGAGGAAGGACACCTCTAGGTGCCAGCGTTCACGTATAGGCATCCCCTTCGTTCCCATTGACAAATTTGGGGGAAATATACAGCCGCCTTTTCACGGCTTCTACTGTTGCCTGCCTTCAGCCTCCTATTTTATTTAGTGATACACATCGTTTCTCATCTTCGCGACCACATTCTGGACGCCGAGGGTTCCTTACGTGACGTCAGGTGAAAGAAGCTCATATTAAAGAAGAAAAACAAACATTGGCTCCGTATCTGCATGTTATACCGCTAATGTCATCGAAAGACGATCATTTCGCATCTGGACAGAGTGAACAAAATGTTTATTTGTTGTTCTGCGCAAGAAAATTGATGAATGATATTCTGAAGGCGCTGCGTAAGAGTGCATCGGGTGTGCAGCTGAGGCGAACGAGCGCATCAAGTCTTGTCACACGCGAGACTTGAGCGCTACCGGGCCGTTATCCCGGAAAACGGGGCGCGCGCGGTGCGCGCCGGTCTCTGAGGTGATATGGTGTAGAATGCGAGGAGACGGGTAGGTGCCACCACCGTATCGTCTTAGCAAAGCGTTAGATTGGATTGGATAAACTTTTATTTGGTCCTCCAAAATACAGATCACTGTGTTGCTGGTTAGAAACACTTTCCAATTCGTGCAAGCATTGCATGGCCAGGGCAGCGTTATAAAAACTACGATCCTTGAAATTACTTATGTATGCCTTTTCTAGTAAAACATACGCATATATATTATTGATTTGTTAATTTGTTGCTAATACATGCGCAATAATTGCTTTTTAAATGACAATCGCACAAGTATGAACGCTGAACCTTGAGCAATATTTCGTGAACAGTACAACTTTTGCGCCTGTACAGCTAATCTAACCGCTATGTGAATGGGTCTTTGACAATAGAGTCCACCAATAGCAAATTGATTGATAAAATAAAAAAGCAAAGTTTAATCAACATCGCACAAGTACTTGTTCTATCTAACCAGTGATAGTGTAAACAAACTCAAGAAAGCAATCCGAATTGTGTCAGCTTGGCACCATATGTCGTAATTATTTGTTTTGCTGCAGATCTATGGTGAAGCAATTAGGGTTTTACTACGGAGTTTAGCAAGTGCCTAATTATGAGTGAAAACATGAACCTCGATATACTCAGTCATGTGCTGAAAAACGATGTTTATCAAGAACATTCATTTAGATATCACATTTCTACTAACGTACGCAACAATCAAAGGGCTGAACAATGTGGAACTGAAAGAGCACTCGCAAGCACACTTTTTACTCTCAGGAATGAAATGACTTGTAAGGTAATAATTTGATCATTTATTCACTCCTCATCTTCTGTACCGTCGTTTACCAAGGGCGTTATCAAAGTGCAGAGGCACCTAAAACACAATGTAAAGAGCAAGCCAAGATGAAATACATTTCAAGTATTAAGAATATGGTGTAACAATAATGATTACGTATTGAATTGCAATATTATATACTGCTCTTGCGCTTGCCACTAGCAAGTACAGCAAGTACTTTTAGAAGCATTTTATTTTGCTTTTATCTTTGCTGCTTTTCCTGCCTCTTTCGTTTGTGGTAGTTGATTACAATACAATAATCAGTGCTCTCAACTATCAAGACGCTCTGTTTTGTCAGATTTTGTCACAATTCGTTCAGTGCTCCGGTGTACTGTATTGGCTAGAAATTAAACTGGCAGGAAACCACAGCATTAGAAAAAAACCACATAGCATTAAGTGGAACTTAGCGTCTGAAACATAGGTTTAGAGAGACGTACTGTTTTTTTTTCTTTGTTTCTTTGTTTGCTTGTTTATACATTTTTTTCTCGTGTAACATGAGGTAGACAGAAGTGGCAAAACACATGCGATTGTTAAACTGTGGTGTTTACCTCGTTGCAGTATGCTTCGGAACACGTACGAAAAGAAGATCTACATTGCTTTGCGAAAGAAGATCCGAACTCAGCAATCGAACTCTCACGTGGTTAAGTAGCGCAAATGAAATAATGAAGTATTCGTGAAATATATTGTACAACTAATCTGGAATAAGGGAAAAACATCAAAGTGAGCCAAATATTCCATCAGCAAAAACATTAATCAGCCGAAACAGTGCGTGCATTCGATCGCTTGAAGTATCGAGCTCGTTCTTGCTACTTCTTTGTAGATGCGAATTTGCCTGTTTAGTTGGTTCCGAATCACCTCAAACATCATTGTGTACACATACTCTATAGACGGCACACGCACTTAGATAATTTATATGCTTAAAAAACACGCTTCTTCATCTTAGCGATCTAAATTCTTGAAGCTGTACAAAATTGTATTTGAAATGCTGATTTACACCTCATTTAGAACATTTCTTTCTCAAACCATGTGTTAGTGGGCATCCAGGTATAAGCGACTTACAATGCCAAACTTAGGATACTTGGAGTAAATCATGGTTTTGTCCGCTTAGTAAAGCGCAAGTGCAGTTATCAGTCTCTCGCAGATGTATGCATAAAGCTTACGTGCTGTGAGAGAGGTGCAGTCCCCATCCTTATGAACGCCCATAAGGCATGAGCTTTACGCCCTACACACTTGTCCAGTTATAACTGCTTTCCAAGGCTAAGCCGAGAATCGCAGTTACGAAAATGATCTGGCACTTCTCTTCTCACACTGTACTTTGTTTTACAATTCTATTATTTATGTAAAGTTTCCCTAATTGATTGACATACAAAATGCGATCATGACCCACAATTTTATGAGGCCAAATGCGCAAAAGTAAACACTGCGTTCTTTACGCAACCGGTTTACTGGATGTGCTTCGGCAAACATTATCATTTTTGCACCGGTTCCTTGCATTCCGTGTTGATCAAGCGCCTAGATGAGCAAACAGGATTAGCATTCATTACGGGCTAGATAAGCAGCCTCCTCATTGTTTGTAGGCTTCTATGCTTCTTTGAGCTGTTCCGGTTTTTTCTGCGTATTGGTCTGTGTATAGGTTTGTGCTCAACAAAGTCTTGGCCTACTTCGTTTGTTGCTCTAGTAACCTGTCTTGGGCTCTTGGAACACCTCATTTTTTTGCGCATCATAGTCCTTCAATTACATTATTTTATGGTGAAGACTACCACGTAATGAACTCTTGCCCATTCCTTTCGTGCGGTAATGGCGAAGTAATCAAGAACCAATGATTCATTGAGATGTTGAAAATTGAATAAATTTTACTCGCCACCAGCCGCACATTCATGTTGCTTCAATGAATGCGTAGTATATCGTACGGGCAGTGAGGAATTATTGTTCTTAAGGGCAAAGCTTCTTACGCTGTGGTCGGTTCATCCCGTATTTGTAGTTGTAGCCACTTCTTGTTTATTCCTAAAAATATCCGCTGGATGGCGGTCTCTACATATGATGAATATATGATGAAATGTTCCCAGATGGCGGTACTTAGAGTGTTCACTAGACGGACGGACGGACGGACAGACAAACAGACAGACAGACAGACAGACAGACAGACAGACAGACAGACAGACAGACAGACGAACGGAGGTGTGAAAAGATGAACGGATGGATGCACGATCGGGCGCACGGACGGATGCAAGGACACTAGGTTAGATGCACGGATGCAAGGAGGAATTGATGAAGGAATGGATGGATGCAAGGGTAGTAGCACGAATGGACGGTCACACAAACGGACGCTTCACCTCACTCATCATCATTCGCTTCGCGGACTGTGATTGTTTTCTCAATGGAGTAGCTCTGGGTAAAAAACCTAGTGTGGTGCTATCGGCCTATTCTGCTGACTAATAATGTCGCATTTAAAAAATAAGTACTGTAGATAAAAAACAAGCAAATGTCCACCAATTTTCTTTTCTGCGCTTCTATGGGCTCAAAGAAATCATTTTTTAGTGGATACCCTTCCCTTCTGAGAAGATGACTTTGCATAAACGCAGTGTGGCACACTTTGTCAAAGAATAACAAAGAAATAACCTTGATAACAAGGCTAGTGGTATTTTTTAAGACCATGATCGTGATGTAGCAAATATGGCTGCATTTAAACATGCATTGATACAAACCAACCCTTCGATATAACTGTGCGCAATCTTATGATCACATCAACCAGTTTATGCGGTTTTAAATGCGAAGCATTTCTTAGCGAGCTTCGCCGACTTTGAACGTATCTATCTATCTATCTATCTATCTATCTATCTATCTATCTATCTATCTATCTATCTATCTATCTATTTCTCTATCTATCTATCTATCTATCTCTCTATCTTATCTATCTATTAATCTATCTATCTATCTATCTATCTATCTATCTATCTATCTATCTATCTATCTATCTATCTATCTATCTATGTAGCCAGCCGCCTATAACTTTTAGCTCTCCTGGCCGTTTCGAAAGTGGTATCGATACTGAAATTGATGTGGCTTAATATGACTATATGACGAGCGAAATTGACTAGTCATAACATCAAAATTGTGATATGTATGTCATGAATGTCATTATTTATCTCATGGTCTTGCTGGTGTTGCGGTGGTTTCACTCACATGTCATGTTACGAAACTCATATGATTTGATAAGACAGGACTGCACAGCGAACACAAGCGACAGACCCTAACCTGAAAATCATGACATGCGTCTCATGTAAGAACATGACTACATGCCACACTCATGATGCGCTCGCGGCCGTTTCACTGGCTTCGCATATACCGAATTCGGCATTACGGGACGTGAATACACGACGAAGGTTTGTGACTGGTGCAAACAAGGTAGTCATGAAGAGCGTGTTATGCAACAACATGACTATATGCCACGCTCATAATATGCTCGCGGCCATATAGCTGGCTTCACATATACCAAATTTGATATTACGGAACGTGAATGAATGACGAAGGTATGTGACTTGTACAAAGAAAATAATCATGAGATCGTGTCATATAACAACACGACTACATGCTACCATCATGATGCACTCGCGGCAGTTTCGCTAGCTTCACATGTATGAAATTCGGTGTTACGGAACCCGAATGAATTGCGAAGGCACTTGACTGATGCAAACATGATAATCATGAAATGCGTGTCACGTAAAAACATGACTGCATGCCACGTTAATAATGCGGCCATGGCCGTTTCACTAGTTTCACATATACAAAATTTGGTAATATGTGACGTGAATGGATGACGAAGGTATGTGACTCGTACAAACATGATAAGCATGATATGCGTGTCATGTAGCAACATGACTACACGCCACACTCATGATGCGTTCACGGCTGCTTCGCATGCTGCACATAAACCAAATGTAGTATTACGTCACGTGAAAGGACGACGAAGGTATGTGACTGGTGCAAACATGATACTCATCAGGCGCGTGCCATGTAAAAACATGACAACATGCCACGCTACTCATGCGCTCGCGGCTGTATCACTAGATTCACTTCTACCGAGTTTGATAATACGGAACGTGAATGGGTGACGAAGGTAACATGATAATAATGAGATACGTGTCATGTTACATGTAAAAACATGAGAACATACCACGCTCATGATGCGCTCGTGGCCATTTTGCTAACTCCGCATGTACGAAGTTTGGTATCACGTGACGTGAATAAACGACAAAGGTAAATGACAAGTCCAAACAGTACAATTATGATATGCCGTGTCATTTGGTGGCCACGTGCGGAGCATCATGCTTAACTACGTGCTCTTCGTTATACAGGTATGTCTTGGCTTTTACGGGACTGAACGTGCTTCCCTGCTGGGTTGCTGTGGTCATTCCGCCACAACGCCGATGTCATCAAGTATCCAACACGTGCAACTTGGGACGACGCTGCTACCACTATCAGCATGGCAGAACAAACCCCATTATGATGCGACGCTTCGCACGTCACGTCCAGAGGATCCTTTTGGCGCAGCAGCGACATCTGGCACATCGGCGGGACTGCATAAAAGGCTGAACATGACCCGCGCGCGCTTCACTGGGCTTGGTGGCACCGTTCGGAGCATCATGCTAAACTACGTGCTTTTCGTTATACAGGTTGGTGATAAACGGTCATTTGTTGAATGTACTAAAACTAGTTACGTTGGACTAGTGGTGCTGCCAAGCCCACAGTACACGTTGTTTTGCTACCTGCAGTCTGTTCGCGTGATATTTTTGTTATTGCAACTGAGTGGTGACGTAGAAGAGAACCCAGGTCCTGACAAAATAGATCAAATACTAAAGGCCGTCAATGAACTTAAGACATCTCATACAGCTCTTGAGACGGGTCTTAAAGATGTCCAGCTAAAGCTATCTCAGATTGAAAGTACCCTTACGTCATTAAAGCAATGTCAGGAGAAGATAGAAAAATGTGAAGCAACCGTATCGACTATGCGCAGTGATTTCACTGAAATGCACAACAAAATAGGAGAGCTAGAAAATAGAAGCCGCCATAACAACATCACTATTGATGGTCTTAAGAAACACAACAAAAACCAGAAATGGTGCAAAAACTTGTGACGCGAGTAATATTTTCTGAAATGTTGGGCTTCGAAGTGAAATCTGTTGAGCGTGTGCACAAGCTCGGTCTTCGGAAGCCTAACCGCGACCGACCAGTTATATTGCGCTTCTATGATTTTGCAGAAAAAATGCTAATATTACGAAACTGTTATAAATTAAAAAATACAGCCATATCTGTATCAGAAGACTATTATACGTTCGTTCGTGAAACTCGGAGAAAGCTGTGGCAGGCGTCTGCGCTGAATCGCAGTAACGAAGATAAGCTGACACTAGATTACGACAAACTTAAAATGAACGGAGAATGTTTCACATGGAATGAGATAGAAAATAAAATGGTAGCTGTGAAACGTGTTCGTACCGATGGTCACAAGAAGGCAAGCACTTCTCCAGCGTGACCGAAAACAAAAGAGCCACTTACGCTGCTTTGCTTTAATGCAAGAAGTATCGTAAACAAAACACAGCAATTGGAAGAACTGCTGCTTTTGTACGGCCCTGATGTAGTGGTCATTACGGAAACGTGGCTGAACCCTGATATTCACGATTCAGAGATAGTGCCACCAGCATACGCACTGCTTCGCACAGATCGAGAAGGCCGTGGTGGGGGCGTGGCCATCGCCATTAAACAGAACAAGCCTTTTCATAAAGAAAGTGGCATTGCTGGTCACGGAAGTGTGTGGTGTTCAATCCTTATTAATAACGTCCCTGCGTTGATTGGTGGTGTATACCGGTTTCTGGGTGCTCCTGATGAATACCTTGTAAAGCTACAGAACTTTCTTCACGGCTGTGTAGGTGAGCGAACGAAACTAATACTTACTGGTGATTTTAATATGCCTGGAATAAACTGGGAAACTTTTGCCATCGGAAATACTGCTGTTAAAGGTTCAGATATACTTTTTGACAATATGTTTAGTCGCTCGTTGACACAGCTGGTGATAGAACCGACTCGCATCCACGGGTCGGCATGTTCAGTGCTTGATCTTGAATTGGTGTCTGGCTCATTAACACCACAAATAAGTATTGAAGAGGGAATCTCTGATCACAAGCTCATTCTGTTGACATTTCATGGCATGGGCGGCCGCGTATCACACGCAACGACGTGCATATCAGTTAGATTACTACAGAGCGAATGACGAAAGTGTTATAGATTTTCTTGAAGCATCACAAGACAATTTCACAAGATGAACAAACTAAAATCTGGAATCACGCATTGTGAATCAACCTTCATACCAACTAAGCTAAAGAAAACGAAGCGTAAAACGCCGTGGATTACGAGAAACATAATCCACCTGAAGAGAAAAGTACGACTCCGCAAACATAAAAAGAAATCTGCTGCACTCAGTGAGCTTTCAAGCCACTTAAAAATGGAAATAAAGATGGCAAGTGACCACTTTTTCTCAAGCCCTCTGACTGAGTTTATGACAAATGAAGCACGTAAATTTTGGAAGTACTTATCAAAGCCAAATAGCATGGTAACTAAAATGGAAATATCGTGTAGTCTTGTTGAAGATGCACGGATTATTGCAGATGCTTTCAACATTTACTTCCAATCAATTTTCACGCGTACGCAGCCTTCATTTTTACCGTCGTCTAACAGTGAAAATCACATGCAAGAGTTAACAATAACAGAGTCTGGCATATTTAACCTGCTTCTTCAACTCGGTATAAAAAAATCGCAAGGCCTGGATGAAATTTCTAATGCTTTTCTTAAGCGCTATGCCGCTCAGCTCACGCCTTTTTTACAAAAGATATTTACCTTATCATTACAAACAGCTGTGCTTCCTGATGATTGGTTGTGTGCAAAAGTAATTCCTATCCATAAAAATGGGAACGAACAACTGATAAACACATACAGGCCAATATCACTCACAAGTACATGCTGCAAACTAATGGAGCATATAAAAAACAAAGCACTTATGAACTATCTAGAGGAAAATAATCTGCTTTATCCGAACTAACGCTGTTTTAGAAGGAAACTTTCGACCACTACACAACTTTTAGAGATTACTCATGAGTTTGCTTTAGCTATTGATTCTAAACTGCAAATAGATGCAATATTTATTGATTTTTCTAAGACATTCGACCGCGTTCTGCACTCATTGCTCGTACAAAAACTTCAACCATTTGGGGTTGACTCAAAAATTGTCCATTGGATTGCCGCTTATCTTTCCAACCGTGCCCACTATGTTTCTTTTAATAATGGCGAGTCCGACCGTGCCGACGTGTTCTCTGGTGTTCCCCAAGGGTCCGTACTAGGACCAACACTCTTTCTCATATACATCAATGACATCTACACTGCTATGGAACCAGGTATTACAATGAGGCCTTTTGCAGATGACTGTGTCATATACTCTCCCACTAGCACTACAGAAGACCAGGTGAAACTTGACAAACTTTACAAAATATTGGGCAATGGTGTGAAAAACATGGTATGCAAATTATTACAGACAAAACCATGTGCATTACAATTTCCCATAGAAAGACCACTTCACTTTCAGTACAACATCTCTGGGGCAGACATCAAGCACGTAAATACCGTAAAGTACTTGGGGGTCACAATACATCATCGTTAAAGTGGGATGTCCACATTAATCAAATTTCTGCACGTGCATTCACACAACTAGGTTTTTTAAGGCGTAAACTAACCGGAACTTCTCCTCAAGTTAAACGTACAGCGTACAAGACGCTCATTAGACCCATCCTGGAACATGCAGCTATAGTTTGGAGCCCGCACTAAAAGAACATGATTGATGCATTGTAAAAGATTCAAAACCGGGCTCTTAGGTTTATTTTTTTAAAGTATGCCAGGCGGGAGAGTGTTTTCGCGCTGCGTTTGCAAGCACGTGTCGCAACTTTTGCTAGCCGACGACAATTAGCCAGCCTGAAATTTCTTTTTCTTCTTTCAAACAACCTGGTAAATTTAAATAAGGATGATTACCTTAAAGCTCCTCACCGTCACTCCTGTAGAACTAACAATGACAAATGCATACGCCCATTCCTGTCACGTTGTAACACGTTGAAGCATTCTTTTTTTCCCGAAGCTATAGAGATGTGGAATGACTTGCCGAACGACGTTGTCAGTGCACAATCACCTGAATCATTTTCATCGCTGTTGGAAATTCATCTAGAGGCATTGCAATAAATCCTGTGCTATCTCCGCCGATATAAAGGTTTAAACAGTGTATCGCGCATGTGCTTCTATATTGCTACATGTGCTTAACCACCTGCATCTGCATATCAATGTTACCGTTCATGTTATCATGCTAAGTAGTTTTTTTCAGTGAAACACATGTGCATTGTTCGTTTATTGCTTTATATTGTTATATCGTTATTTTTCTTCCCTTTTCATCTTTGTGATATGTTGTGTTATCTGCTCTGTACGCCCTCTACTGTATAGGCCTCAAAAGGCCCGCAGTATTGAATAAATAAAAATAAATAAATAGATTTTAAGTTTGACCACGCTTGACTATGAGCGTGCTATGCTGCGCTCAAAGCACGGTCGCGGCTAGTTCGCTAGCTGCACATATACCTAATTAGATATCGGGTGACGTGAATGGATGACGAAGGTAAATGACACGTCCAAGCTTGACAATCGTGACATGGAAGTCATTTACGTCGTGAGTCAACTCCACCTCGTAACATGTGCTGATATAAAGTGACAAATGTTGCTTCCTCATTCGGGCTTCGCATATCATTCATTCCCACTCTATGTGGGATCTGCCAATTTTTAATCAAGATTTCTTAGTCACAAACATACAGTTCATTTGTGACAGTATTACTTGAATAATACTAGAAAGATAAATGAAGCTAGAAATGGCGGTGGCCTTTAAAAAGCTGATAATTCGGTGCACCCAGAATTATGGCCTGTGTACTGTTCTAGATAGAGCCAGGAACAACACTAAAGGTATCTACAATACCACATACACAGTCTGCACTGGCCTGTACTAATCGAGGCGTTTGTCAACTGGTCACTGCAACGAAGTCTGCCGCTGTGATAATTATTGGGCCCTGAGAATGTGGCGCCTGCGCGCCCTATTTCCGGAATAGTTTTGTGTAAAACTAACGATATAACTGGGGCAAAAACAAGATCCTCACATACACCTGAGGTTACCGAAAGATAACAAAAATGCTTAACGGTTGTGTATATCAAATTCAAGTGAACATAAAAGGTTGTCTATAACCCACTGAATTGTAATTTAAATAAAGTGATTTGGACGCTGACTGCCAACGCTACAATGACGACAGGCAATGTTCCACTAGGTCATTGCTGTTAAATTGCCTTGCAAAATACAACACATGCTGTAGCAATGTCCGGCACTGCGCAAGGAGACCCGGGTCTCCATCTACGGAAAAAGACTGGCGATCTCTTTTCACAATCAGTGAAAACGAAGATCAGCTAAGGGCTATCTACGGAGTCTATGACATAGCCGAGAAGATGCACCTTCACGTCAGTTTGTGGGCCAGACCCACTAATTTTGCCCCCTAAGGAAGAGTAAGCGTTGTGTCTGTATTCGAATAGAGTTTTTTTCTCTGCCTGTTTGCCTGCCTGCCTGCCTGCATGTACAGGGTGTCTTTCCTTCAAACTGGTACAGACACTGGCTTCGTTCTGTGGTAGAATACTCGGCTGCCGCTCAGGATGCTTGAGTAAGGTTCCACCTCAGACTGTGATACTGACCCTTTGCGCCCATTTCATTTATCTTTCATCGAAAACACTCGCGACACAGGCGCTACATCTTCCGGGACAGGGAATCTATCTTTGTCGCATTGGTATTTCCCATGTGTGCCCTGCATATGCCTAAATTGATATTCACAACGCTTTAGGTGCGTTGTATACCTACATAATGAGGGAAACAGGAAGCAGATATGAGGTAAACGTGACTAAGGTATATGGCACTTTATTTCGTTTCATATATTTACTAGTTCAATGACAAACGGTAAAGTTCATGTTATTCACGTCGTTTCCTGTTTATCACATTCTTCTACAGTAGTGCTTTCATGTGCTAATTTTGATACGGGTGAAGAACCACGAGAGTGTACTGACGGACGGACGGACGGACGGACGGACGGAGTGGCGTTTACTCTTCTAAGGAGTGTTTTGCATTTCAGACTGCGACGTAGAAGACCGATCATAAATAACTCTAGTAGAACTCGCTGTCGGACTAGTTGGTGCATGTCTCGAATAAATATTCAACGTCACGCCAAAAGAACAACCACACACAGAAAGAAAGCACCCGTCGTGTCTGTATTTAATACTTTTTGTGTGTGGTTGTTCTTTCGGTGCGACGTTGAATATTTAAACACCATAAATAAGTTTGAGCATTGCCTTTGCGACCCCATTATCAGGTAGTCATACAAAAATCATTATATTCGTTGAATTACTCGCAGGATTTCAAAACAGCAATAAAATTTCTGCTCATCTACCTTGCGTACATGTTGTTGAGCAATCGTATAAAAGGGAATCAGATGCGTTAATTAAGTGTTTTTTTTTGCATGGGTATGCAGAGTGAACGCAATCACAATGAAAATCACAAAATGCAAAGTTTTTCGTTCAGCGTAAGTGTACAACAAAATTTAGTATACTAACGCACATGCAAAGAGGCCAAAAATATACTCGGTGATAAGTCGCTTACAACCCATACCATTACATGGTTCCCAGCTCATATGGGAAACATGGACGGAGGGATCATAAATCTCAATGAGTTGGCCCACTCCAGGGCGCGAGGGTTAGCTGTCCGCGGCCATGGAGGACCTTTGGGTCGAACTGGAGATTTCGTAAACAGGGATCCGCCAACTACATATAATGAAATAACCCAACATTTCGCTATGGATAGGAGAATCTTTCCACCTCCACATGCGAAGCTAAATAGAGCGCAGGCGCTTACATTGCGATTACTTCAAACAGAAACGTACCCTAACCCTGCCTTTCTTCACAAGCTTTATCCTGATGTTTATTTAACCAACTCGTGTACAAAATGTGGCGGTTTAGCCACCTTACACCACATGCTCTGGGAGTGCCCTTCGGTACGTGGCACCGATACAGCATCGTCCAGAAAGTGGGACTCCGCTCTCCGGAGTCCAGACATAACATCGCAACTTTGGGCTGTCCAGAGGGCCCACGATGCGGCGCTAGGGCTCGGCCTTACTGTCCCATCGTGGGAGCGGCCCGCCGTGTGCTAGGGCGCACGCCTTCGGACTTGTCAATAAAGTTTTTCCAAACCAAACCAAACGCACATAAAGTGGGACCTGAAGTTCAGTAGTCCTGCGTTAGTTGTTTCAAAATCAAAACGTGTCTTGTTTTCTACTTTGATACACGCACACTCGTGTGCCTCGCTGTGTACGTGTGTTTTCGAAGTGCCAGAGAGGCATGCTCCTTCAAAACTAGACACAAGCCGTGACACCAAGTTGTCGAGTACCGAAGCGTTGTGTAACGTCGGAGGCAGGTCGCCAGATCGAGAAACAGTTTCCATCACCATGCAATAGCAACAAGTAATGCGAAAGGAACGACCAGACGAACTTGGTCGCGTATTTTTCAAGTGGCACCTTTAGTTGTATACGGGGTAAGCTATTGGGGGAGATTTTCGAGTGGCTCTGTTCCTACGTGTCACCATCACTTCTCGTTTGGCTTTAGCGGATCACGTTTTTGTGGGACCCAAGGTGTATTTCACAACACCTTTCTTAGCGGGTTCACTTTCACCACCCTGCAAAACAGCGCTGTCACAGAAAGCGAACTCCGACCACGTATATTTTTTCCCATAGGTGTTGTACATTTTACACAATTAACTCCTGTCACTTCTTCATTTTTTACAGACATGCCTAATGACTTTTATGGTAGGTGGCTATGGCCTTATGCAAGGTTTAAGACTTGCCCGTGCGTGCCTTTGGCTTAATATGCGCACCAGTGCCGTGCAATAGCCGTCTCCATTCTAATGCTAATACAATGCTAATAAATGTGGACAGGGCAAACATTGTATATATGTGCTATACGGCCGGCCTGATGAGGTGATCTTCCTGAAGTCTTGGGCCGGACAGCAGAGGATCATTAATAAAGCACGCTTCTGTAAGCCAGGAATGGTGATATTACAATGTCCCGTTTTACGCGTGACATAATAAGTCTTTTCAGAAGGGGTTCTAACCGAGCACAACAAGCACAATGTTCAATTCTCTGTGCGCATGTCGTTCTTGATAGGTTGATAACATTAGGAAATCGAAATTCAGGAATAAATGTGACAGTTACAATGTGCTACACAGGGAGCCTGCTTTTTCACATTGATTTTCTAGGAACAAAGATGGGAAGTAAATTACCTTAATGTCAACAGTGCATGTTCTCAGCTGACATTGTCTTAAAATAAATGCATTTAAATTACAATGAAGTTTTGAATAAGTACACTTGGCCAATCACAGAACCACTCTGTGAACATGTGCGGATGACTGCGCGCGCTTCTCCAAAAATTATGTCGGACAGCAAAACTCACTGCTTCCACTCCCCTTTGCACGTGTCAAGGGAAATTTTCTCAGTTAGAACTTCAAGGGCGAATAAATGGAAGCCTATATTCAAATATATGAGCTCTAGCTAAATCCAGCCATCGAAAAATTTCAGGGTCTTTTAGCTTTCGCTTAGTATGGCTCAAAGAAGAAAAGCCCCTTTTTCTTTTCCTGTTCAGTCGGTGCGTTTGTGGCTCAGACAGTGCAGTGAAGATTGGTCCTGCCCTATCCAGCGAAAAATTTACACACCTCGCGTAGTTTCGCACTGCATCAAACATCAGAGGTGCTTTACCGGGTTTCGCATTGGTTCATGCTAAAACACATTTGATCATGCTACGCAGCCATAGGATGATGCCACCTTGAAATATAACGTCCCGCGACGTCATAGTGATGTCATATTGATTTAAGAAGTTTAGATTATGAAGGACGTGTTATTGCAATACTCGTGCTGCACGCCACAGGACGGTTACGCCGATGGCATGATTACGCCTTTAATGAGGCATCTGCAGCTATCACCTTAATAATGTAAAAAGGTAGAACCACACTACCTTTAAACATTTCTCGTGAAAGTAAGTCAAAATCTCACCTGTTGGTTCCTCATGAGATTGTCATATCATGTTACACCACTGCTTCGGAAAGCTCATCCGCGAAGCATCCATATGCATGAAAATTTTTAATTTCACCTATTAGTAAAAAAGTAAACCGATTGCTTTAAGTTCTGCTGGGCAGACAATACGCATCTGCATTTTGGCATCAGTGTAGAAACTACACGTGTGATTTGGCCGTCATTATGAAAGTCAGTGTTTGTACTTTAATTAGAAGCGCGAATGTTGCTGAAATGCTTCATGTTGTGAATACTTAGATTGAACGCAGCCGCTCTGAGAGAACACGAGCGGGTTATGCACAAGACATATCATAAAAAAAACTAGACTTTAATTGGTAATAAAAAGCTGAAAAAAGTATAAACACAATTACAGCCAAGAAGCACTGACCAGTCAGATATAGTCTAGTTCGTCATGGTCATCTCCTGCCCATCGGACGCCCATCTTGTTGCTCTCGCACAGGACGAAGCCGAGCAAGGCCTCCCGCCGGCCCACTGCATCCGATGCCCTGGCGGGGAAGCTACCGCTGACAGCCGATTCTGACACGTTGATGTTGTCAATAGAAACAGGAGCGAGGGCCAGCCAGGCCATGGCCGGGTGTTCCAGATTTACGACTGCCTGCCGTTCTGGAAGGTGCCTCAGGCCGACTACCACGACCGAGATTATGGTGAGGGCAAGAGATCCTGCTGGCACCATCATGGTAATCCTAGACTTCCAGGTGTGGTGCTCGAGGGATTAGTGAAGCTGGCTGTGTAGCAGCAGCTCCTGACCCGAGAACGTGCTGTGCAGCATCGTGGCCGTCAACGTCTAGCGCAATGATGAGGCAACGGCACAGCTCGGTTGCCAGAGGCACCTTCGTGCTCCTCCTCGGCCAGGGGTCAAATGGGGCGCTCTTTGGCAATAGTTGGAGGCTACGACAAACTGAAACTACGGTTCCTCTACAGGACAAGGCTGGTAGCCCGGGGTTTCGGTGGAGCCTCGATCACGATGATTCTGCTGGCGTACGACCAAACCGGGAAGCAGGCGACGTTCAGGAAAATTAGCCTGCGCATTTGTTTGTTTGTTTGTTTGTTTGTTTGTTTTGTTTGTAGCCTCTGATACATGGCTCAATCCACGCAGCTTTTCTTCTTCTTCTTCTTTTTGTCTGATGGTTCATACCCAATGCAGGATTTTGGCCATGCACTGTGTGAATATTTTTGTTGGTATGCTGCTCATACAGGCTAGAATTACCTTTTATAACAAAGTTATTTACAAATATTATAGATAATATATTTCAGTAGTCCAGAGTTGAAGCGCCGAAAGAAAGAACAAATGATTGTTATATTTCCTGCCCCACATTTGGAAGAGGTGGTACTGTGAACTTTTTTCTCAGTGACGAGTACCGGCTAAGAGATAGAAATTAATGGCAAATGGTTTCCTCATCATTACAAAACCAAAGGCTTGTTTGGAAACTATAACCCCCCTCCATTGGCCCGTCACTTCAGTGAAGCCGAATAGGTAGCTTGAAGCCGCTTACAAGCGCCATCGCATCCGAACCCACACGCATTCTCCAAAATTGACCATGACAAATACCCTTCACCCACATGTAGGCTATGTAACACTATACTAGCTACACTCTGTCATATAACATGATAGGACCAGAGAAACACACCTAAAACAGATGTATTTAGCGATTGCCATAGAGATGGGAGGGAAGAGGCTCAGTCCAGGACAGGCTGTTGTTTTCAAGAGGCCCAAGTGGCCTGTGCGAAAACCGGAGCGCAAATTAATAAAGGAGTCTCAGACTAGGGACACCACCCACTTCTCAATAGATGCAAAAAACTATTTCATCATGACTATCCCCATTACAGAAAAGAAATAGAGGGGAAATACCCACTGTAGGATATGGGCTCCGAATCGAGGCGTTTTATAAAATCTAATAAAACTTTAAAATAATGCAGGTTGTGGAATAAAAAGAATACACATTTTAGAAAAATATGTCGGTAATCACTCGAACCTACAAAATATAAAGCTTACAACTGCTGTAGTTGGAGTCCGAAAGAGAAACAAACTGAAAGTGCGAGCCAAGAGTGCTGTTTTAGTGGTGAACGTGTGAGCGCCAAGATGAGCAGCTAATTGTGGACCAGCCGGTGTGCGAGACCAATCAGCTACACAGTCGGTCCACGGTTATGAGTCTGCTGGGGTCTGGCACAATCACTTGCTCAGGGTGTGGCCCTGACGCCAGGGATAGGTCGCGATCCAGCACAACTGACTGCGGTGTAGTCTCGGCGCTACACGGAGCATTCCTTAGCCAGACGGGTCAGCCCACCTCTCTCTCCTGCTTCAAGCGTGTGTCTACTACGCGGTCATCGGTGCAATGAGTGACGTCTACGAAGTATAGTTACCGAATGAGTAAGGGCGTCTATAGATACTTGTAGGCTATGGGACTGTAAGGAATTGGTGGTCAGAGCGATCCTAGCTGTGTTGTACTGTTCGGCCCACGTATTGAAAGTGTATCCATTGTGCTTTAATCATGTTGAGCATAAATGTTTCTTTTTTCATTGAACTTCTCTTTGTGAGACGAGAGCCCACAAGTTACCACAATTAGTAATAGAAAAAAATTTTAACCAACGCCACAATTTAAAAAAAGAAAAAAGAAATGAATAAAATAAAGTGTAGGCGTATGACGACACAGAATAATAGTAAGATAGGTTAGTATGTTAGTATTTTAGTTTCATTAGGATAATTTAGTACAATCACACAAACGCTCGCGCTGGTAAACCTAGAAATAGAGGCTGCAAGAAGAGAGAGTGCCGGGAACAAATAAATTTAATTTCACAGTTCGTCAAAGATTTTCTAACTTAGATCTTCCTGCTGTAGCAAATTGCCTACAACACAAAAAGAAAAGACCTATAGTTTCGAGCTAGCGAACAAACGCGCACATTGAAAAAAGATTGTCACCTGACATGGGTTGGTATAAATCGAGTTTCGTCTAGCGACAGCACAGCCTCGTGATTTCCACTTCTAGTTTACGTGTACTAAATGACCAGTGCCAGGGATATATCAAGTGCTGATATTTTGTGAAATTATCACTGCGGTACCTGTGATGCGCTGCATCATATTACGCTTGTGAATTTGTGCAGCTGTCGAATAGGTCGATGGTGTAAAACGTGGTGAAATTTACCTACTGCTCCTGCAGCACGCGTCCACGCTCCAGCGTTGCTTTTCAATAAACCAAAGATACAGAACAAAAGTGTTCATAATGAGCCATGCTCTTGCGGTAAAACCACTGCAACAAGGTTACAAAACAAATAAACACAATGTGCACTGGTCTTGTGTCTTCTTTTCAACATTCGAGAATAAGATATTTCCTCATTTTAAACCAGTTCTTATCGTTTCTTTTTTTTTCAGTTAGGCAATTCGTTATGTTCCGGTAATGTTGAAAGAAGAGTAACTATTTTTCTGAAAAGAAAGTTCAACTTGTCTCTCTTGTATTGATTCCCTTTTAGACAAAAGATATTAAATGCACTTCCAAATTTTCTCGCTAAAGTAAAGGGGCTGCTCTTTATTCAATTTCGGGAGCTCTTGATTGCTATTCAAGTGAATAGCCGGTAGCGTATGAACTAAAAAAGTCGACAAGGTTGTGGCTCTGTAGACATCATTGCGTGCGGCTCATTTGCGTTCAGTCAGGGCATAGTACTTTGTGATGTGCATTTTTCACTGTCAAAGCTACGTGTTTTCTGGAGGCGCACTTGTAATACTTACGTTGTATATACAGCGGCCAACAGGGAAGTTGTGAAGTTTCCGTACATTTGGTACTTTGTGAAACCAGAGAGAGCTACAGATTGGGTTCCTCATCAAGTACGCGATAGCTGATAGCATAGCGGAACTCTGTATGAATAACGAAAGGTGTGCGAGTACTGTAAGTGAACTTAATAAGACGCACACATTTTATTAATGCATGCCTACACCCAAGCATATTGACAGTTGGTTGAATGCATCTGCGAAGACGTAGACTTGCTCATGATTAAAACAAAATCAAAGTAAATGTATTGCTGGACAACTTGATTGCAGATGTTCTGTTTCGTTCTAGCCCTAAAGAAGACAAGTCTCCTTGTCAAAACATTGGTTCTAAACAAATCCTGTTTACAGATTATTTATCCCAAACTTCGCTCTTGCATTCCTACCGTTTTTTATTGTAGGTACATAGCTTATTAGATAATTACTCACTGGAATCACCTGAATCCTCAATTAGAAAAATAATAAGAAGACAACCGCCGGTCATTGAGGGTAGCTCACTGGATTTCATGAGAAGGCAAGCTCACGAGGGAGAGACAGGAATTCAGGTGGGCAGATAAGATTAGTAACTTTGTGGGTTTATAGTGGCAGTAGCAAGCACAGGACCGAGAAGACTGGCGGAACTTAAGAGACGCTTTTTTGCTGCATTGGGCGTAGGTAGTCTGATGATGATAGTTACATAAAGGCTCAGTATTTCGACTGGGCGGTACTTAGAGCTAACTCAGCTGTCAAGGTATCATTTACTAGAAGTATGACGTTTAAGATTTTTTATTTCCTCTAATTATTATTTCAATAATGTCGTCTAAAGTGAAATGCAAATATTGATCGCGGAAGAAATTAAAAACTGTCCGCCTCGATAGAACTGGGGTGACAGGACTCGGCTGTTGAACCGAAGGTAGCGGGTTCGGTGAAGGACGCCGTGGACGTATTTCAATGAATACACAATGCTATGGGCTCGTGCACTGCAGGATTTCAGTGCCGCTAAAGAATAACCCGTCGTCCAACTTCCCGGAGCGCTGAACTATTACAAGTCTCACAACGATATCATTGTTTTGGGGTGTAATACACCACTTATTATTGCCCCGCCACGGTGGTCTAGTGGCTAAGGTACTCGGCTGCTGACTCGCAGGTCGCGGGATCACATCCCGGCTTTGGCGGCTGCATTTCCGATGGAGGCGGAAATGTTGTAGGCCCTTGTACTCAGATTTGGGCGCACGTTAAAGAACCCCAGGTGGTCGAAATTTTCGGAGCCCTTTACTATGGCGTCTCTCATAATCATATGATGGTTTTGCGAAGTTAACCTCACAAATGAATGAATGAATGAATACTCAACCTAATATTATTTTTAGCGTTAACAACAAACAAGTTTCTACAAAAGCGAGACAAGCTAAATTTATTTTTAGTTCTGTCTACAAAAAAGTACAATTGAGGCATCTATATTCGAAACACCCCAAATAGCAACAGCATGACCATCGTGAACGAGCACATCTATCTAGTTGCGAACAGCGTTTTGTTATTGTTATTCTCGTGTTCTCGTTTTATTTTCTGCTTGTTTCCCTCGGCTTCCTCTTACAGAAGTCCACTTCTCTGGAGAAGCCCCATTTCAGGATCGTTTTATTGAAGCACGTCCGGTGCGTTTGTTAACAACAACACCGAGAGATGGGCGAGCTTGTAGCCTGTGGGTATTGACCAAGCAAACATCGTAACTTCTGTCCGTGTTGAGAGCTCATGTTTTGTATTCTACGCTTTGAAAAGTCGCCCCTTCTTAGGCTGTTCATTATAAAACAGAAGCTACGCATACTATAGGAGCTACCTTTGCACGAAACAAGATTGCCGTGTCAACACAACAGTAAAATTGAAATATGTTAAAAAAAGAGGAGGATGCCATCGGTTTGTCTTCAACGAAAGTGTCTCAAATGAAAAATACCAGAACTTTTTGAGGCAACAGTTTTCTACAGGTGTGCACAGACCCCGCCCCTTGCGCTATTTTCCGCTGCTTCTATTGTAACTCTAAAATGGACTGAGACGCCAATATTGATATCAGGATGAGAAAGCTCATCATTTTTTCGTTTTGTTTTTTCCTCTCGTTTTCGTTTTCAAGACTAATTAATGCCTTCTGGGGGCTTTAGAGCAGGTGCAGAGCCACAAACCATTTTTAGCTTGTGTGGACCCAGCCATGCTTTGTTTTTTTTTCTTATGTTTGTATACATGCGTATATAAGATACACATGCGTGAAATGTATCAATAAGTGCAGTGATCAAAATTTCCGTGCCTTCTTTTCAGCTCAATGCACTGCCACCACAGCCTCGCAGTGCCTGTGGGGAACATTCGCAAAGCACCAAACGCCGCACTGTCTGAGCGACACGTCCCCATTGGTCATCGCACAATGCTATCAACTGACAGGCGCCATCTCTAAACACCGCGTCTTTTTAACAACCAGCGTGACTCCCAACGTAGCAGCCAGGAGTGGCATAGCGCTGTTTCGGCATCAATGCACCATAATCATGGCTGCCCAAGACCCTGTACAACTGCTATGGACACAACTAGAGAAAAATACCTCTGCTGACTTGTGCACTTAGGCACTACTTGCACTTTCCTGCGTAAATACACAGCAAGCGCTGAAGTTAGCTGAAAGGAGACAAAAAAGAGTGAACTGATAAAACAATCTCGGACGTGGATAACCATCTTATCCACCAGTGGGAAGCACGGCATTGCCTTCTCCGCCCATGGTCCCAATAAAACCATAACCTAAAACGTAAAGCTGAAATTGCCGGGCTCACCCAGAAGGAGGGCGAGTATGCAGCCCAACTCGCGGACGCCGTCTGGGTGAATAGATGCAACACGGCAGCGCCCCAGATGTCAGGCAAAAATACTTCCAGGCTCTTTCACCCGTTCATAGACCCAACGCAGACGCGCACCCGAAACTCAGAAACTGTATCGGTATCAACACAGAGCTGGTCAGACGATATCAACCCTCTGTGCATTCTGCGGAGAAATGTAATCAATTGAACATTTTTTGTACTGTCGCCGATACGCTATACTTGGAAAAAGGCTTCTACTTATTCTATTTCTGAAAATAGGCATTACATTGACGACGGAAACTGCCCTAAAATTTGGTGACTCAGTTTCGGGACATGGCCACAGGGATGCTTTCAATGCCGTTTGCGATTATATTCAGGCATCCAAACGTATCCCATTTTGACCTTCAATTGACTGAATAATATTTGGTATCTCAAAAAGTTCATAATGGTTAGGTGAAGTAAACGCAGCTGTGTGGTAATCACAAAACCGGAAATATCAAAATTTCTGAAAGTGATTTTTCTATTTTTTTCGTTTGATCTCTTTTTATGTAGTTTTCCTTAAATTAGTCATATTATAATACAAGTTCAATTTTACACATAGTTATAATGCTCACAGAAAAAGTGCACTACGCAATCTTGGCGAATCCCCCTTAATGGTTGTGAGCCATGAGTCCAGGGAAACAAACAAACAATCTTCTCTGCTCGAGAGCAAGCCACGACTGACACATCGTCTTTGAGCTAGCTACTCGGTTGTTTAATAAACCCCAAAGTACATTAGATTCATCGTGAAAATATGGTCTAAGCAAGCAATGGCTACATAAGGTATAGTTGTTTGCTAAATTTCTTCATTGTATATATAGGTTATTGAGTTCGTGTAGCGTGAATTGTGCAGGTATTTTTACTTTGACATGCTATTCAAGGTTTAATTCTTCTCTGCCTGATCTCTTGCAATCCAGTGCAAAAATAAAAATGCATTCCGAGCAGTGATGTTTAAATGCACGATGAACACTAAAAAAAAAAGAACAAGTTGATGTATTAAAATTACACAATTGTAATTATTACTTACCTAGACACATGTGTCAACGAGAACAAAATCTACTCAATATCACGTGATTCGTTTTTGGAGCTGTTTGTCTTTGCGATCCTTTTTCTATAATGCAATATCTTGCTTTATTAGCGTCACCTTTCAGTAGCCCTAACGATTCAACCACTTGCCTCAAGTGAGACGCAGTTAGCCGCTGACTTTCCGCTTCACTTCCAAAGCGTGAATTTTGCTGAGTAATGAAAATGCTCCCGACAATTGACTTTATCTGCAAAGCCCTCAAACGTTAAGTAACGGCTGTTTGTACACATACTCAATAACATTTGCACCCACGTATTTTCTTCGCAATTCAAAGTGCTAGGCACATATGCAACGTGTGCCTTTTTGTTTCTCTCCATCGAAGAAACTCTTTCACGCCATAATTGGAAGCAGTCGAGTGACGTCTCCACGTTCTAGCCACAAGTAAATGCAGCAGAGAGGCTCTTAATCGGAGCATTTCCGAGTGGGCTACAGGTTTTTTGAACGCATCTATCTATCTATCTATCTATCTATCTATCTATCTATCTATCTATCTATCTATCTATCTATCTATCTATCTATCTATCTATCTATCTATCTATCTATGTATCTATCTATCTATCTATCTATCTATCTATCTATCTATCTATCTATCTATCTATCTATACACCTTTTCATCTATTAATCTATCTATCTATCTATCTATCTATCTATCTATCTATCTATCTATCTATCTATCTGTCTGTCTGTCTGTCTGTCTATCTATCTATCTATCTATCTATCTATCTATCTATCTATCTATCTATCTATCTATCTATCTTCAGAAAAAAATTACGACAGAAAAGCCGGGAGGTCAGCCTGACCTACAGTTTCCCCTGGCCTGCTACTCTACACAGTGAAAAGAGGACGCGGAAGCGAAAGAGTGAGGAAAGACGATGCTCCGATAGTGACATGAAATCAGTCTACGTTACGCTGCGACAACTCTAAAGACGTGTATCTAGTCCAAAGACTTGAATGAATGCTGCGACGGCTCGTATAACCACATTTGTACTGCTGACGTCCAGCCGAGGACCAACACTCTCAGTCAGGTGCCGGATAACAAACGCCATATTGGTG
The DNA here is from genome assembly GCF_043290135.1 of Rhipicephalus microplus. Classification (NCBI taxonomy): domain Eukaryota; kingdom Metazoa; phylum Arthropoda; class Arachnida; order Ixodida; family Ixodidae; genus Rhipicephalus; species Rhipicephalus microplus. Next base: position 102,389,302 of record NC_134701.1, read on the forward strand.
GCGTGCTCCTGCGTACTGAATAAAATCCTGTCTTTATGGAGTACAGCAATAAAAATACCATGACCACCACGCGGCGTGGAAGTAACGCATACAACTGGTAAGAACAGGTGCAAGAACGAAAGAAAAGAAAAAAAAGAGAAGATCCGCCGTCTCTGTCGCGCCAGCCTAGCGTCAGGAGCCGACATCAACTTACGCTGATTCGTTCAGCCACAAGCGTGAGTGCGGAAAAAAAAAGAGGAAGAAACGCCCCTTCCCCCTTGCCGGCGCCGCGCCAGCTGGGCGTCTGGCGCCGGCATCATGTTCACCGTCGCTTGCATGCCGTGGCATTTGTGTGTCGCTGTTACATTCCGCTATCTTGTGATGGTTGTTTTTCGACAAGCAGGTCTGGGACGGAACAATTTCCTGTGCCAAACGGCACACTTTATTCAGGATATTAGACATCTCTCTGCATTTGGTCAAACACTGAAATGTGCAGTCCCATTATTACTCTTTTGATTTCAATAAAAGGGTACAAACAACTTTCCGTTTATTAGTTGTCAAGCTATGACATTATGTCATGCACTAAATAAAAAAGTTGTAGTGCATGTGCTACAGCTTACTGAAACACTGTGCTATGTATGTTTATGCTCTAGTTCTACGGAACAAGTTGAACTGGTGATTTTAAGGAAGCATGGCTAAAAACTGGCAGCATCTCCACGGAGTGAATGATGCAGAGTGGGGCGAAGCATTCGTCCGTCCAATCATTCTTGCTTCCGTCCGTCCACGTGTTCGTCCATGCGTCCGCCCCTGCGTCCGTTCATGCGTCTATCCATGCATCTGTCTGTGTGTCCGTTCGTCCATCTATTCAACACTCCAACTACCACCATTACGCATCTTTTCATCATATATTCCCCATATAAAAACACCGCCATCCAGCGGACATTCCAAGGACTAAATGAGAGGGGGCACACGCACACTTTCTTACGGCTTGCGCTTCGGGTCTACTTCCCACCTTTAACCACCTCGAGTTCATAGTACGTACTAGTTCACTGTATTCACGCACTGCGGCCCAACGCTCGCTAAACCTTTCTAAAACGAAGGAGGTTACGCCCAGCGAGTATATAACGTAGCAACTTTTCCCTGTCAGATAGTTCTCAATGTACATGCCAATGACTGCTAATGGAAAATGAGAGACAGGAAAATTCGGGTTTTACTTTCTTACGGCTTGCGCTTCGTAACTACTTCCCGCCTTTAAACACCTCGAGTTCATTCATGGTATATACTAGTTCATTGTATTCATGGCACTGCGGTGCTCAACGCTGACTAAACCTTTCTAAAACCAAGGATGTTACACTCAGCGAGTATAACGTAGCAACCCTTTCTATCAGATATTGCTCAATGTACATGTCAATGGCTGCTAATGGGGATCGCAGCGTGCGCGTTAACTGAAAGCAGAATACTCCTGCCTCTAATTGCCCATTAGCAGCCATTGACATGTACATTGAGCACTATTTTTGATTGTTCAACAATGCACAAAAGAAATCTTTCACCAGCACAACCTTGGAGGTCAAAATCTTTTACATGTTACATACTAGAAGGGCTACAAAGGACGAACGGGTGCCGCTTTAAAAAGCTTCGCCCCTAAAAAAAACAGCCCGAAGGCAGCGAGACCGAGAAAGATCACAATTGAAAATTGATTGGTCGATGTTTGATTAGTGGTTGCGTAATTTGGTGATGAACATCAAGTAGACAAGTCAGAAGTCAGGTGCAGAGATCAGCAGGAGAGCATATGTCACAAATATTTGCTCGTTCTTTTGAATATTAAGTTCACTTTTAATATTCCAGCAGGAATTTGTAATAGTGATCCACGACCCAGACAACCAGTGTACTGCTGTGGACATAATGTACCAGCTTTACAAATCTTCATTTTCTAAAGAGCAGCTGCATGCAGTAACAATAAAGATTTTGAGATTTGTTCTGCACCATTTCTTGACCTCATCTGCGTGCGGACGTTCGCGAAAGAGATGTGCAGAAGCATTACTTATTTGGAGGGAGACTGTTTCGTCCGTCGCTAAACAAATTCGGGACGGACATGTCGGAATACTGGACAGGAAAGCCGAAATGCACGCCAGGTTAAGTATACTTGACCTAAGCACGTGTTTCGGCATTGACTTGAACAGCATTGTGTTGCTGAATAAAAGTAATAGTAGCCACTACCCATAACTAGGATCTGTTAAAGACTAAAAATGAGTAAAAACCGCCCTATAAAGTGAAAGAATGTGTATTAAATTTTAATTGCAGAAAAATTAATCGTCGAAATGTTAAAAAGGCGCTGCCCCAGCATGCAGCTCGCGGCAGTTCGCACGCACGAAATGCAAATGTTAGAGTAGGCACGCTAAAATACCCATGCAACGTTTACGTACGAAAGCGCATTGTCTTCAAACAGGTGAGAATAGGCTGCTGTCACTGATAAGCGTGTATCTCCCAAAACAAATCAGTGAAATTTCTCACAGCACACGCACGTGCGAGAAAAATACGCAGGTTTCGACAGCCGAGCACAGCCTCGTCCGTGAGTTTCGATGAGCATAACGACCGTGGTTCACGTGGAACACAGAGAGCATATCACTGAGAGTACGGTTAAAGCGCTCGGTAGCCCCACTGGTTCGAGGGTGGTAAGCGGTACATGTGCGATGTACCGTAGCACACTCAGGGAGAAATTGTTCAATGACTTCGCACAGGAATGCGTGGCCACGGTCGCTGAGGAGTTTTTGAAGGCTTTCATGACACAAAACAGCCTAGTAGGAAAGTGACAGCCTCCTGTTTTGCAGCTGTTTGAAGAGCAGCGGTCTGAGCATAGTGGGTTAGGTGGTCGATAGCAACTAGTATCCACCTGTTGCTAGTCGTAGTCAATGAAAGGGGACCATAAAGATCTATTCCGACTTGTTCGAAGGGTTAAAAAGGGCTGGTAAAGGCTGCAGTTCACCGGCGAAGGCGTGCGGCGGAGATTTTCGGTGCTGACATTCGGCGCAAGAGCGGATAAAGTTGTGGACGAAGGTACACATACCACGCCAGTAGTGACAATTTCGAAGCCTTTCGTAGGTCTTGAAGACTCCTGCGTGACCGCATTGTGGGTCAGCGTTGAAAGTGGAGCAGATCTGTGACTTCAAGGTTCGTGAAACGACGAGGAACCACTTACGTCCCTCTGGTGCGTAGTTGCGTCGATAGAAAAGTGTTTCACGCATCGAGAAGTGTGGAACTTGGCACCGGAACGTTTGCGTCTTTTTGTCTTCAGAAGTGTAAGAGAGATGATTGAGTAGAGACGCAGTCTACGGGTCATTGCGTTGTTCGGTAGCAATGGTGTCAAAGTCAAGAAATGGCAATGTGGGATCGCAAGCGGAGTCAGCTGTGGCGTTCTGAAAAAGAGGGGAGTGTTAAAGAGCGTCGGCGTCAGCATGCTTCCGTCTTGACCGATACACCATGCGTATGTCGTAATCTTGGACTCTTGGCTTGGCTGCTAAAACACAATATACGTTTGAATGTCATACCATCTAGATGGTAGAGCGTAAGTAAGCATAGCCTAAATTTTTAGAGAGGTACACTACTGTGGTATTCGTCTAATCCATCTTGGAGGGTGCCTATGAAGTATATTTCGGAAACTTTTGCAGCGAGTTTCGATCGCTTACGAACATGTGTCTATGAATAAGGTGGAAGAAAAATGCATTTGCAAATACATGGCCTGTACACTGTCACGAGAGTAGTGTTTACAAAAGGTGCGAATTTTCAGAATTTGGTTTAGTATAATAGATACGTTATCTAGGAACTTCTGCAAAATTAACCTTCATTGACGCATATGTGCACAAATTAGTTTTGAAGCAGAAAATACTATAATCACTTCTCCCTGCAGGGGCGTCTGAATAGGCAGACATTTGGTGTACGGCGTCGCCACGAACCCCAGCCAACGGGGGGAAGCGAAGGAGTTTGGTTCTATTTGATATCCTGCTCAGCATGACTTAGCCGCGCCCGTGAAAATTGGGATTCCTATAAATATAAATAACAGTCCACGTCAGCTACGTGGACTGTTAGGACAGCCAGCAGAAGAAAGCCACCTCTTTGCGCCAGCCTTCACGTATACGCCCACCACCACGCTCCCATTGACATACTTGGGGGGAAATTGACAGCCACCTTTTCACAGCGGCTGCGGTTGTCTGCCTGCGTCCTTCCATTTTATTTTAAATGGCCTTTCAGCAACTTTAGAATATACACAGTGTTTCTTATCTTTGCGACCAAATTCTGGACGCCAGCAGTTTCCTTACTTGACGTCAGGAGAAAGAAGCTCGTAGTAAAGAAGAAAAAAAACGGATGTTTGATGAGGGCACAGCAAATAGGAGCCTAAAAATTCTGAAACGTTTCCAAAGCTCCCGAGCAGTAAGCTGCAAGCTCTTCAATTGATTGAGTGATATGTGGGGTTTAACGCCTCAAAACCACCATATGATTATGAGAGACTCCGTAGTGGAGTGCTCCGGAAATTTCGAGCACCTGTGGTTCTTTAACATGTGCCGAAATCTGAGCATAGGGGCCTACAGTGTTTCCGCCTTCATCGGAAATGCAGCAGCCGCAGCCGGGATTCGATCCCGCGACCTGCGGGTCAGCAGCTGAGTACCTTAGCCACTAGACCATCGTGGCGGGGCAGGTGCAAACGCTTCAAGCTATTCGAAACATTTTACAAAATGTCGAGAACAGTGCATATTTCACGCTTGTACAGATACTCCAAGCGCTATATTTATGCCTTTTTCACAATAGAATCCACCAATATCAAATTGACTGGAAACAAAAGCTGAGTTTAAGCAACATTGCAAAAGTACTTGTTCTAGCTAACCAGCGATCCCATAAACAAACTGTACTAATCTACCCAAGTCGTGTATGCTTGGTACCATATGTCGTTATTACCTGTTTCGCTGCAGATCTATGGTGATTAAATTAGCGTTTTGCGGCTGAGTTTAGCAAGTGAATCACTATGAGTGAAAACATGAACCTCAATATACCTGGACAGGTGCTGAAAAGCGATGTTTCACAAAATATTTATTTCAATATCATACTTCTACGAACGTACACAAATATCGGAGGGCTGAACCATGTGGAATTGAAAGATCACTCGCAAGCAAAACATGAACATCGATATACCTGGGCACGTGCTCAAAGGCGATGTTTCACAAAAATATTTATTTAAATATCATATTTTCACTAACGTGCGCCAAAATCAAAGGGCTCAACCATGTTAAATTGAAAGAACACTCGCAAGCAAAACATGAACATTGATATAGCTGGGCATGTGCTGAAAGACAGTATTCTAAAAAATATATATCTATTTACTAGACATCCTATTTCCACCAACGAGCACAAAAATCGAAGGGCTGAACTATGTGGAATCGAAAGAGCACTCACAAGCAAACTATTAAGCTCAGGAACCAATAGATTTGTAAGGTAAATATTTATTCATTTATTCACTCCTCATCTTCTGTAGCGTCGTTTGCCAAGGGCGTTATCAAATTGTAGAGGCACTTAAAACACAATGTAGGTAGCAAGCCAAGAAGAAAGGCATTCCAAATGCGTAGTAATGAGAATATGGTGCAACAATAATCATTATGTAATAAATTGCAAATAAATCAACTGTCTTGCGCTTGCCACTAGCAAGTGTGACAAGTTTTCTTGGAAGCATTTTATTGTGCTTTTATCTTTGCTGCCTTCCTTGCATCTTTTGTTTGTGGGAGCTGATGCCAATACAATTATCAGTGCTCTCAATTATTATGACGTTCTTCTTTGTCAGATTTCAATACTCCAGCGAACTCCACAGTGTAGGAATCAAACTTGCAGAAAACCGTAGCAAAAAAATTACTTGGGATTAGGCGGAACGCAGCGTCCAAAACGTGGGTTTAGAGAAACGTATGGTCTTTTTTCTTTGATGGTTTGTTTGTTTGTTTCTACCTTCTTTTTCATGCAACTTCAGGTAGACAAAACGCCTTTGACTGCTAAAATGTGGTGTTTGCCTCGTTGCAGTGTGTTTCGGAAGGCATACAAAAAGAGGATCTACATTGCTTTCCAAAAGAAAACAAAAAATCAGCACTCAATCGAGAGTTTCGACCGCAAATCAGAACTCTCATCCGCACATGGCTACGAAGCGCAAGCCGATTAATAAAGTTTTGGTGAGATAGAACTTACAAACGACCCGGCGCAACTTAAAAATGGCGAAATAAGCCGCATTTTAACTTTCGCACTCTAATGAGCCATCACTCGAAACATTGGTATCCATTCGATCACTTCAAATATGAAGAATGTCCTTGCTACTTCTTTGTAGATGCAAATTGGCCTACTTTTTTTGGTTCCAAATCAACGCAGACAACGTTATGTGCACAAACACTTCGGAAGTCACACTCACTTAGATGATTTGTATGTTTAGAAGTAGCACTTGGTTATGTTAGCCAAGTAAACTCTTGAAGCTCTAGAAAATACTATTTGAAATGCTGTGGGAATCACCATTTAGAATATTTCTTTTGCGAATGAAGCATTAGCGGGCATCCAGGTATAAGTTCCTTACAACGCCGCCCTCAGGATACCCGGAGTAAATTACGGTCTCGTTGGCTAAGTCATGTGCAAGTGCACTTATCAGCCTTTTGCACATGTATACACAAAGCTTACGGGTTGCGTGAGAGGCGGAGTCCCCATCCTGACAAAGCGCCCACAAAGCATGACCTTTAGGCCTACACGCTTCTACAGGTATAACTACTTTCCAAGACTTAGCCGAGAATCACAGTTTCGAGGATGATGTGGTGCTTCTCTTTTTATGCTCTACATTGTTTGGCATTTGCATGGATTATGTAAAATTGCCTTATTTCCTTTATATACAAAATGCAATCACGACCCGCAAGGTTATCAGAATAATTGCGCGGAAGTACACAGTTCATTCTTTATGCTGTATATATTAACGTATGTGCTTAGGCTAACGTAATCACTGTGCACTGGGTTCATACATTCAGAGTCCATTAGGCGTCTGAGTGAACAAACAAGATTGGCATTTATTAGGGATGAGGATAAACGACCGCCTCGTTGTTCGCAGTTTTCTATACTTCTTTGAACTGTTCCCGCATTAACTGCTTATCGGTTTGTGCTGGCCAAATCATTGGCCCACTTCGGTTGTTGCACTGACAATCTCTCATGTGGCCCTAGAAACATGTCAATTTTTCACTCCAAAAAAAAACAATCGTTTTTTTCCGGCAACGGAGTATTTCAGTTTAACTATTTTAATGTGAAGACCACCACATTATTAACTCTTGCTATTTTCTTTCGTGAGATAAAGACGCAGTGATCCAAAACCAACAATTCGTTAAGGTGATAAAGTGAATGAATTTCGCTCGCCATCAGCCACACCTCTCCGTTCCTTCGATGATTGCGTAGCGTACCGTATATGAAGTTTGTTAGGAATTGACTTTTTTTTTGCTAACGCTGTTGCTTTGTGAGAATAATGCACCGTGTGTGCTAGCGGATTATTCGCGTGACTCACAATGTCGCATTTTTTCTCCTGCACGATGACAAGCCGGTATTGTCAAACAAACACATAAAAATGGAAGGAAGTATCGGCCAATTCCCATTTTGCACTGTTACGAACTCCAAAAAAGATCTTTTTTTGGGGAGCTTTCCACTGCAAAAAGATACCTTTACCTATGAGCAGTTTGGCATCTACACTGTGGCAGAGAAGCACAAAAAATAACCTTGCAACAAGATAAGTGGTGTTTATTGTGGCCACGACAATCTTGTTGCAATTGTGGTTGCTTTAAGTTATACATTAGTCTCAAGCAATCCTTCAATAGAACTGCGCACAACCTTAAGATGACATAAACCAATGTATGTTGTTGTTTCTAATAAAGATTTCTTTGTTATGAACATATGGTTGTTTTGTGGAAGTAATGCATGGTGAATAAAAGGAAAATAAACAAAGCTAGAAAGGGCGTTGGCCTTTAGTCAGCTGATCATTCGATACAATCAGAATGATGTATTGCTTAAGGTGCTAGGTACAGCCGAAAACTACACGAAAGTAGTCTGTTTTACGATATATAGTCCGCACTTTATCCGGGCCTGAGTAAAAGTGTAGCACGTACTTCATTGCTTTAGCATACGAAGAGCTAAAAATTTTGTTTTGGTAGGCCTGGAAAGCGGTGAAGCACTTAACTGGAAAGCTAGTTATATTCGTGTAGTAACATTTAACAAAAGAACAAAACGTGATTTAAGGCTTGCACTAATCGAGGCTTGTCAAATTGATGCTGCAACAAAGTCGGCAGCTGTGATAATTTCGTGGCTTTATTATTTTGGCGCCTGCATACTGATTTCGCATAGTGGTTTTGTAAAAAACTACCTTTTTAAATAGTATAAAAATAAAATTCTCACGTACACCATAGGTCACCGAAATATATTTACTAACATACTTAGCAATTGTATATGCCTAATTCATGGAACTGCAAAAGGCTGCCTATATCTCGCTAAGGTCTTATTTTAAATTGCTTTGAACGCTGATTACCAACACTACAACGACAACAGAAGACGTCCCACTGTGTTTATGCACTGGTATTTCGCGGTAAAGTTTACAACACACGCTGTAGCAATGTCCTGCACTGCGCGAAAGCATCTGTTCTCTCTCTACGGAGGAAGACTCGAGATCTTCAACTCCACTGGTATCAAAAGCATCATTCAGAAACTAAAATCTAAAGCATCATGCGGGGTAGACGAAATCAATGCAATCTTTTTAAAAAACACTGCTGAATATTGCTCAATCATACTAGAACATATTTACTCGCAATCTTACAACTCGGGTACCTTACCGTTTGACTGGAAAACTGGCAGAGTCATCCCTATTTACAAATCAGGACCATCTCATGACCCACAAAATTATAGACCGATTTCTCTTACATCAGTGCCTTGCAAAATTATGGAGCATATAATTTACACACATCTGGTTAATTTTCTCGAACATAACAACTTCTTCACAGCTTCGCAGCATGGATTTCGCAAAAACTTTTCCTGTGACACTCAGCTCATAGCCTTCACTCATTTTCTCCACTCTAATCTAGATGGCGGTTTTTTAACAGATTGTATATTTCTCGACTTCTCTAAAGCATTCGACAAAGTGAACCATGCACTGCTACTTCATAAACTAAGCGTTCTAAACATCGACACAGCTGTAATTAATTGGATTCGCGCCTTTCTAACATCACGTGTTCAGTTTGTAGCCGCTAACGACGTTAACTCCTCATTGATTCCTGTTGATTCTGGTGTCCCGCAAGGGTCTGTGCTTGGTCCCTTACTATTCCTAATCTATATTAATGATTTGCCTACTAATGTCTCTTCGAAAATATGTCTGTTTGCAGATGACTGCGTCTTGTATAGAAAGGTGACGGATGCCGCAGACATTTCACTAATTCAGGAAGATCTTAATAACATAACTAAATGGTGTCAATTATGGCGTATGGAATTAAACGTTAGAAAATGCAAAAGTATGAGGATTTCCAGTGCTGAAGTGACTTCCCCTACTTACACACTTAATAACATCCCACTAGAATGCGTAACATCGTACAAATACTTGGGTGTCCATATTACCAATAACCTTTCATGGAAAACTCATATTGATTACATAGCCACCAAGGCCACTAGCACATTAGGATATTTTCGCCGGAAGTTTCCTCAAGCGCCATCTTCATTAAAACTACTACTGTACACAACTTTCATTCGTCCGAAGCTTGAGTATGCATCGTCAGTATGGGACACCGGATATCAGAACCACATAAAATTACTAGAAAAAATACAAAATCGCTCAGTCCGCTTCATTTTAAACAATTACCAAAGAACTGCGAGTGTTACTAACATGAAAGACATTCTACACCTTCCATTGCTATCACATCGCCGAAAACTATCTCGACTCTATCTTTTCCATAAAATCTACTACCACAATTCATATTTACATTCTATGCTTCTTCAGCCACCGCCGTACATTTCATCCCGCATCGACCATCGCCAAAAGGTAAACATTCCACACAGCAACACCGTCGGCTTTTCACACTCATTTCTCCCCACAACGACCAGAGACTGGAACAATCTGCCTGCATCACTCACAAGCATAACTAACACCAATAATTTCAAAATCGCACTTCGAAGTTTCATTTCGAGTTAACATCGTTCAGTGTTTGTTTTCATACCTTTAATTTTTTTTTTTTTTTTTTTTTTCATTATATCTCTTTTGGCAGTGCATCCAATGATAAAATCTTGTAATTCTTCCAGGACAGTCCAGTGTTTTGATTGCTGTGTTATTCATTTTGGTTCATTGGCCTTTGTTCTTGTAACTGATATTTGTTTAAAGTGTCATCGTGATAATTCATTTCTGTATTTTTAAAACTATAACCAAGTTTTTATTTAAGTTATTATTACGTGTTATCTTTCTTCTTTGCCCCTCCCCTCTTCAATGTACGTTTGTACCCTGAGGGTATTTGAAATAAATAAATAAATAAATCTCTTTTCACAAGCAGCGAGAACGAAGACCGGCTATCCAGAGTGTCAATGACATGGCCGAGGATATGCATCCCCCCACCCCCACCCCCCCGTCACGTCTGAGTGCGGCCCAGCGAAGTCGCTTCCTAGAAGGGAGTGAGCCTTGTCTCTTGATCCAAATAAAGTTCTTGGCCTGCCTGCCTGCCTGCCTGCCTGCCTGCCTGCCAGTACAGGCACCTTTCTTCAGACTATAAAAAGAGCTTGCTTAGTTTTGTGGTAGAAAACTCGGCTGCCGCTCAGAATGTTTCAGTAAGTTTCCATCTCGGACCGTGACTTTGCATTTTGCGTCCGGTTGATTTTTCTTTCGCCGAAAACACGCGTTCTTCTGGGACAGGAACTCTCTACCGCTATCGCGTTGAGATTTTCCATTTCTGTCCTGCATTCGCCTGAGTTCATAATGACTGTTTAATAAGTATATATTATACCTGTCCTTCATACCTACACAACAAGACAAATGGCAAGCAGATATGAGGTAAACATGACAGAGAGAAATAGTGCTCATTACATTTCTATATTTACAACTTTCTTGACATACGGAGAGCCAGTTCATGTAATTCAGAACATGCCCTGTTCATCGCATTCTTCTTACGTGCTTTCCTACGCCAATTTTTGTGCGTGTGAATAACTGCGTGAGCGTACAGATATCGGTGATAGATGATAGATAGATAGAGAGATAGATAGATAGATAGATAGATAGATAGATAGATAGATAGATAGATAGATAGATAGATAGATAGATAGATAGATAGATAGATAGATAGAAGCAAAGCGGAATTGCTGCTCGTCTACCTTGCGTATGCTTTATTGTGCAGGCGTGCAAAAAAAACAGATGCGTGAATGAGGCATGCTTTTTGCGTATGAGTATTCGGAGTAAACACAATCATAAGGATAAGCACGAAGTGTATAGTTTCTTTGTTAACCATAGGTAAACCTTAAAATTTAGTATACTACCACAGATAAAGTTGGACCAGAAGTTCAGTAGTCCTGCATCAGTTGTTTTAGAACCAAACGTTTCTTTTTTGGTACTTCGATACGCGCTCACAGGTTTTCCTCGCAGTGTGTCTGTGAAGTGCGAGGGAGGCACGCTTCTCTAAACTGGAGAAACAGGACGTGACAACAAGTTAGCGAGTACCAAAGCGTTGTTGAAGCTTTCAGGCAGGTCCGCTGAGAAATTGTTTTCATCGTCATGTTAATCGCAATAAATAAAGAGAAAGCAACAAGCCAGAAGAACTTACTAGTGTATTTTTCAGGTGACAGCTTGAGTGGTATTACACCGTGGGCTTTTGCACGACGTTTCTGGGTGGCTCAGGTTTCTACGTGTCGCCATCACTTCTCGTTTGGCCTTATTGGGTCACGTCCTCATGGGACCCAAGGAGCACGTGACAAAGCCGCCTACTGTTCATAAATTGCTGTTGCCTCAGGTCAGAAACACTTTTCATGGGGGGTTAACTTACACCTCTCTGCTAAACAGCGCTGTCGCAGAAAGTGAACTCTGGCAACAATCATTTATTCTCTTAGGTGTTGTCTTGTCTACAGCATTACCTCCAAGCACTTCTTCATAATTTACAGATTTGCATAATGACTGTCATTTCATTGTAGTTGGCTATGGGCTTGTGCAAGCTCTTACGACCTGCCCGCGCATGCATGCACCATGATTTTCGCACCAGTGTTGCGCAATCGGGGGCCACCATTCAATTCCGAATCTATTCCGGTGAACTAGAGCTTGCCGCAATTTTCTTGCTCTGCAATCCTTGAACAAAAAAAAATTTTGATCTATTCATATTCCGGAAATATTCGGGCAGTTTAATCATTTGTGCTATTCCTCTACGTAGGAAAGGCATGATTAATTGATTTGTGGGGTTTAACGTGCCAAAACCAATATATGATTATGAGAGACGTGGTAGTGAAGGGCTTCGGAAATTTCGACCACCTAGGGTTCTTTAACGTGCTTCCAAACCTGAGCACACGGGCCTACAACATTTCCGCCTCCATCGGAAATGCAGCCGCTGCAGCCGTGATTCGATCCGGCGACCTGCTGGTCAGCAGCCGAGTACCTTAGCCACTAGACTACCACGGTATGGCGTAGGAAAGGCGTCTTGGCATTTTTATCAAGTTAGGAATAAATAGCCCGTATAGCTGATGCCATCGAATACAAATACAGAGGCTATTTGGGGTTGTATCTCGAGTAACCGCGCTTCTTATCGCACAAGGCGTGAATGAAATGAATCGGCAACACAGAGCACAGTCTAAAACTATTTTCTTTCAATCCGTCTTCCTTTCATACGTAAACTAAAGAAAGCGTTGCAAAAAAAACATTATGCAAGATAAATAAAAATGGCAGCATATCCACAGAGTGAATGATGGATAGTGGGGCGAAGCACCCGTCCGTCCATTCGTTCTTGCTTCCGTCCATCCATGCGTGCGTCTGTGTGGCCACCCGTGCGTGCATGCGTCTGTTCGTGCGTCCACACGTCCATCTGTACGTCCGTCCGTGCGTTCGTCCATGTATCCGCTCCTGCGTCTGTCCATGCGCCCATCTGTCCGTGCAGCCATCTGTGCGTCCGTGCATGCATCTGTCTGTGTGTCCATTAGTCCACCTATTCAACACTCCAAGTACCACCGTCTCGCATCTTTTCATCCTATATTCCTCATATAGAAGCACCGCCATCTAGCGGACATTCCAAGGACTCAACGAGAGGAGGTACACGCACACTTTCTTACGGCTTGCGCTTCGTGTCTACTTCCCACCTTTAACCACCTCGAGTTCCTGGCATATCATAGTTCCCTGTATTCGTAGCACTATGGCCCAATGATCGTTAAACGTTTCTAAAAGCTAGGATGTTACACCCAGCTAGTATAACGTAGCAACCTGTCTTCTGTGCATTGTAGAACAATAACAAATTCGCAGCGTGCGCGTTAACTAAAAGCGAAATTCTCCTGTCTCTCATTCCCCCTGAACAGCCATTGGCATGTATATTGAGCATTATCTTTTATTGTTCAACAACGCACACAAGAAATCTCTCACCGGCACACCCTTGGAGGTAAAAATGTTATGCTTGTTACACACTACTACAACGGCTACGAAGGGCGAGCGGATGCCGTTATAAGGAGCTTCACCCCTGAAAATTGGCAGATCCCACGTAGAGTGGGAATCGATGATATGCGAAGCACAAATAATACAGCTTGATATATCACTTTAAAATCAGCACAACGTTCAACAAAAAATCAGAACAACAAGAGAGAAGGCAGGGATGTTAACAAGGCACATGCCTGGTTTGCTACCCTACGCTGGGGGTATGGGAAAGGGGCATAAATATGAGAGAAAGAGAGAGATAGAGGAAAGAGAAGAGAAGGAGAGAAAAAAAAGGATTGTCATTCAATGGGCCGACGCGTATGCAGCGGTGGCAACACCCAAAAGTTAAAGGTGGTCACGTAGGCCTTTAGTCCTCAAAAAGCAGAAGACAGCATTGCTTTTTGAGCTGACGAAAGGCGAGGACGGTGTTCAAGTAGAATCTGCATCGAGATTGACCAATCGTCCAATTGTCGAAATACGTCCGAAAGCTTCTGTCTTTCAGAGACAAATCGAGGGCAATGGCATATAAGATGCTCGATGTCTTCTTTGGTGGAGCAGACGTCGCATTCCGCATTGTCGGTCAATCCGATTAGGGTTGTACATGCTTTTGTGAAGGCGACCCCCAATAAAGGCGACAAAAAAGCGAACCTTTACGTCGACTAAGCCCGGATGGAGGTCGAAGTTCCAGTCGAGGGTTTATTTGGTAGAGTCTCGTGGGCCTTATGCTTGGGGTGTTCCACTCCAGCAGACACAGACTGCGTGCCAAGTGACAAAGTTGCTTTGAAGCGTCAGTCCTTGACAAAGAAATCGCAATGGTGGGCTCTTCTTGGTGCGATGTGCGAGCCGCGTTGTCTGCGGAATTATTGCCACTGACCCCACAATGGCCAGGTAGCCACTGAAACGTGACCTCGTGGCCTGTTTCTCTGACATGGTGAAGAAGCTTGACAACTTCGTAAGTTAACTGTTCATGGCAACCTCTTCTAAGGATTGACTTCATGCTCTGTAGAGCTGGTTTCGAGTCAGAAAACACAGCCCATTTACTCGGTCTCTGGGATTTGATGCACTCTAGGGCACCGCGCAAAGCCGCAAGTTCTGCCACAGTAGACGTAGTGACGTGCGACAGCTTAATTCGAAGAGTGATTCCTCTAGCTGCAATCACCGCCGCACCACCATACCCAGATGCTGCGGTTGAACCATCGGTGTATATGTGCACATGGTTTGTGTACATTTCGTGCAGTACACAGTAAACCGATTCTGCCCCTTAAGGGTGCAAAAAGGGTGCCGACACCCTAAGCACACCCTTTGAGCACCCTATTCGCGTCTCAGCACCCTACAAGCGGAACCTAAAGGGTGAACACATCAAAAGGGTGGAAACTAGGGTGCATAAAGGGTGCAACAACTAATGGGTGCTGATGAGCACCCATTAGGGTGCACAGTCACCGACAAAGCTTTGTGAGTAACGTGGTCATAGAGCATAACCAACAGCTTTTAGATGTCTAGTGGTTAGACACCATGGTCTCATTAATAGCCCCACCGCAGTAACTGATATCTGAATAGCGATAATGCCCGGCTGAACGTAAGTTCTGCACTGGTTCTTGCATTCTTGCTGCCTCTTTCTCGTCACCTCACGGCCGGCGCTGACCAAGCCATGCGCTACAAGCTCACTAGCCAATGGCAGAGTACGCAGCTTGTAGAGCTACAACAGGATTGTGACTTACACATATCCTCGTTTGCGCCTAACACTGAAAACACAGCTTCGTCCATGACAGTATATATAAATCATACATTTGTTGATGCAAAGAAATACAAACCAACAAGACCGTGGTAGATAAAACAGTTTTTGTGTTGTACAAATATTTGTTAACCTTACAATGTATCAGTTGACACGTGTTACCAATTTTTATGGCGGGCTATGGACTTTGACGTTCTAATATTATAACATTAAAGAAACGTTTTCTTGATTTTGTTCATAGAAATATTCTTCAAAGCAAGTTGAAATGAGCCTTGACTAAAACATTTTCCTAAAGAAAATTCACTAAAGACAGCTAAAATATTGTTTGCCAACTAATAGGCTTATTTTGATGTGACAAATTTTGCTTGCTGCCTGTACTTTGTACTAATATACAACCGCTTTTATACTGTTTTTAACAGCCAACTTAACCACTCAACCAATGTACAGATGTTAACAAGGTATCGGTATAAGAAATACACAAGCAAGCAAACGTTTCAAATTTCGCGCGCTCTTTCACATTTCAAATTTCGCGCAATTACGCGTAATGCGATTTTGTCATTTTCAAAAGTAAAAAATATTCTATGCATTATGCACTAGCGTATCTTCTATCTTCACTATTTTTTACCTAAAATTTAAGCAGAAATAATTTATTTACTTATCATATAAAAATTATGTGCGCAAATGCGGATCGGTGGCGTCAGCAGGACAGAAATGGCGGCATCTTCCTGGAGGCCGCAACGGCCGTGTGCCGAGCGTTTAAAGTCGATTTTTTATGTTGTTCAAAGTGTACTTGCGCTGTGTTTCGTGTTCTGTCGGTGCTGCTTGTTACGAAGACGCACTATACTCAAGAGAGGACCGGCTGCTTTGTACCGTCGAGTGCTCGCCAAACTAAAAAGGTAGGTGGATGTTTCTGCTGTCGACGCTTTGTTTTTTGCTTCTCCGGCCAGGCCGCGGCGTGCCCGATCCAGGCTGTTATGCTCCTCCCGCGGTTAACACCGAAAGCGCTATAGTATAATAACGTTGTGAACTAAGGTTTTTCTAGCTGGTAGACGATAAGTGAGTTTTTATTAACGTAGCGAGCCTGCTGGCGTGTCTGATTTCATTAGGCTCAAGTCTAAGCGCAGGGACGTTACGCGCGGATGAATTTTTTCTGTGGGGAAGGAGGTTAAAGCAATGTGCGCTGTGATGCTGTGAGTCGGCGGGCGATGCTCTTCACGCTATGAATCACAATATTTTTGCAATGCCGTCGGACGCCGTTCGGGGAAGGCGCATGGAAGCCGTAAGCGTCGTCTGTGTGTCGCGTGCGTTGGAGTATTCCGGTGATTCGCGTTGAATTAGATCTTTGCGTATTTAATTTAGAAGAATGGAGAAGAATAACGTGGTGTCCGCGTTGGTTTTTACGCGGCCTTGTTCATTTTCTGTGCCAAAGAAGTATATGAAGAAAGTTTTATATGTTACGCGTCCTCTTTTCAACAGCTACATGATCATTAAATGTGTGTGACTACTATAAGGTTAGATGTGTTTTCCTGTGTGACCAAATGTGTTTGCATCCACCGGGCACGTATAATAATCAATTACCATGATATTCAGCTTAATTAAGTGTGCGTAAACTTGACACAGCGTGCTGTAGGTGCGGTTTTCAAAGCGTGCAATTACGCCTGGGTCAATACATTTTCTCTATGAGTGGCCGAATAGCCGTACCTTAGCTGTGCAAACGCTAGGTTGAGCAGTAGTTCACTCGTTCGAGTGCAATTTTGGTGGTACTGCTTGTTAACCCCTGCTCACATATCATTGCATTCTTCTGGTTTGTAAAAGAATTGTGGGCGCTGCAGCCCGCCTTGGAGTTAAAACTGCCGAATACCTATACGTCTACAAACATTCTAAAACTAAGTTCTACCAAAAGTTCCAATGACACTTTCGAATACAAGTGTAACGCTTCATCTGATATCATAAATTCTTTATGACCTCGCTGCAGATTTACAAGTGACCTGTGATATGTGCAGTGTATGAATGCCTAATTTATTGCTCAAAACACAATAAGGTTATACATCACAGTATGCGTGCCAAATGCATGCATATGTTGCTGCTGACGTGCAAACTTAGACATTGTATTTATCTAAGAATGAACAAATCTTAACTGCCGTCTTTTGAAGGTGTACGCATCAGACTAATTGAATAATATCAAAAATAATGTTCACCAAGTGATTGTTGTTTATTGCCTTGCACCAACGTCACTAAAACCGCCTTGTTGGTACTTAGACCACATGGTAGGATGCAAGATTCATGACGTCATATTGAATGTTAATGTCACATGATATGCAAGGTAAATTGTTATTAGCATACAGAGGCCAATAACGTTATTGTCTCATCGTTATCATAATGAAGCAGGTTAGGCAATATGTGATTCTGCTGCCTTTACGTCATGTTGGGAAACCATTACGTTATGTAGCTATCTGCAGTGTCCGAGATCCTGGTTGCCGGTAAATATTGCAGAAGCTTGCCTGCTTCATTGTGATGGCATGGGGTTCAAGATTGATGTTTTGTCTTAGCATTTCCACTTTTCCTCCCCTATGGTCATTAGACAGCTTGTGCTGTTTGATTAGAAGTGAGGAGTAGTGCCTTTTTAGCCAACCAGAACAATTTAGATCAATGATCACTATGAAGCAGCACACAATGTTCATTTAGTGAACTCAATTTCAGGCAAATTATAAACGTCCGAATGTTAGCCGATTGAAGGAAGCTTTATTCGTTGAACTCATGAGAATAAATGGTAGAGAAGGAAAGGCAGGGAGGTTAGCCGGACCAGCAAAGACGGTCTATCACCCTACACGGGGGAACAGGGAGATTGAAGTCTTGTCGGAGTGGTCTGGTCGCTAAGGTACTCGGTTTCTAACTCGAAGGTCGCAGGATGATATTCCGGCCTTGCTGGCTGCTTTTTCAATAAAGGTGAAAATGCTGTAGGCCTGTGTTCTCAGATTTGTGTGCACGTTAAAGAATCCCAGGTGGTCGAAATTTCTGGAGCCCTCCACTACCTTGGTAAAAAATTCATGTATCAGTATTGCTTTAATTTTATGCTTTATCTGCAGTGGATGCATATGCGCATACGGACATGTATATGTAGTGGAATTGCAATTTTACGGTATAAAATATTCATATGGTGCATATTGCATGGCATTTTTTTATTTACTTAAGAAACATATCACATTGGTATCATAACTACAGAAATGCAAATGTGCCTCTATGGATGCACTCGTGCATATATTTGGTCAGCTTCAAGAAAAGAATTTATCGATTGCAGGCAACAGCATTGCTCACACATGCTTATCTCTTAATTACGTGCAGTCGATACAGCTAAAAGGGGGTGTCTTCATCTAAAAGTTCTAACTTCATCTTCGTGCATGAGTGAGCTATAAAGGTGAATGAAAATTCACATGTATGACATCGACATGAAAAGCTCGGCAGCAGCATGTTTTTCGTTGTATTTATACTGCAGCATGCCCTTTTTGTATTTCTCAGTTGCGTGCCACTAAATATATGTTGGCCATGCGTTTCTAGCCATTCACTGCAATTCGGCAAGCAGCGCAAGCAGTCTAGACAAACCTCACAAAAATAATTTTTTTTGCACTGGTGCAGAAATTCTTCGGCACGGTCTGTCATTTCATTTGAGTGAGGCTGCTCAAGGAAATTTCCTGACAAGGTCAAGGAGCCCAAGCACCAGCGAACTCTGAACCATTGTTTCAAGCATCAGCTCTGTTCCACCTGCTTATGCGCTGTGCCTTACCAAGCTACTGGACGCTGCCTACTTATATGAAGTGCTCTTCATATTCTCCTCAGTTTGGCAGCAGTGTGTGTGGTCTTCACAGTGCTTGCCAAAATCAATTTTGCACTGGTGAGACACTTATTTCTTGCTTTAATTGTGTTAGTATTACTGCATGCACTCCTGCCAAGCAAGAGTACTAATGTTTCCTGTGAATTGTTTGTCATGGTAAACAGAGGATTTCAAGCACAAAATTTATACTGAACTTTGGTCCTTCAAGAAGTGTGGAACGAAGGTGGTGACAGTGTCAACGCGCTCTCTTTAGAAATAAAGGCTTTGCATGAAAAGCCTGTCACACCTTGAAACAGGCACAAAAAACTTCCAGGTGAAAATAAGCAACTTCAGATGAAAATTGAAGAATTTACACTGTATTCAAGGTTGAACTATCCAACATCAAAGGCGTTTCAGATGAGGGTTTTCTTTTGACGCTGTCCGAAATTTTTGGGCGATGATGGAAAAACCATTACTCGTGATGATATTGACACTGCAGACAGAGCAGACAGAGTAGGAACAAACAAGCCTAGTTTGAAAAAAAATAGTAGTGCAATATGAACGATGTTACAAATGAAATGTTCTGGATAGTGGCCTTTCCTTTTAGATCAAGTAGTCCTATTTATGTCAACGAACACTCGACAAGACAAGGTAAGCAGTTAGTGAGAGCACGAATGCAAAAAAAAACAAGTTGGATGGAGGTTCATTTGGATGCAAAGCACAAAATTTATAGCAAAAAAAAAGTGGAAACATTAGCAATTTTAAAGACTGCCTTCTTAAAAGATCTGGCAAAACGCTGTGTTGATGCCTTCAGAGCCACACTTTTCTTGAGCTTGCAATATCAGTAAACTATGACTGACATGGCAGAATTTTGATACCTAGATAGTGGAAAAGGCCACCAGCTATCCTCAATGCCTTTACCCTAAATGCTCTTAGCATTATAATTAAGACTAGTAGCCTGTGTGTCTATTTCGATGACATGCCGGTAAAATTTGATGCCATTCTTTTGACATAATCCTTGTATTTTTCGTGCGATATAGCCCACCAAAAATACTAGGGTACAATTATCATGGCATTGTGTAGTTCATGAAATGGGGAAATGGAATAGCGCTGTACATCTAACGTTAATTTTTGGCCAATGTCAATAGACTTCCGTGTGTTAAGCCCTGTGTTGAGTGTCTAGTAGTCAACTTGGGGGTTTCGTTTTGCAGCATTTAGCGCGCCTCCATTAGGTCATAAGTAGGAATTTTGAGTTTCTGAAAACTAGGTAACTTGATTTTTCGGTCACAGATGCACAGACGATTTTTCGCTCGCGACCAACGGGGCAGACGCCGGCGGCGGGTTTTCTGCGACACGAGCTCTTCAACGCTATCATGTTAAAAAGTTGACATAGGCAGCATTGACCAAATGAATGCAAAGAATAAAGTCAAGTGTCCTAGCAAAAATCCAAACCTAGTATTCTGCTTGGTAGTTAAGTATTCTACCACAGAGCCATGCCCGGCCTCGGTTATACTTTTCAAATAGTCTCAAATGTTTGTGTAACATCAACTGTCGTTGCAGTACTGGCTATCAAATTTTGTAACTATTACATGTGCACTCCTATGATGCAGCCGTGAGGTCGAGTCAAAGTTAATTGTAGTCAGGCACCATCCTGTGAAGTATTTGTGTAGCAGTGTCGCGAGTGCCAGCGCAAACACCAGTGCTTCATACCAGCCTACCACTTCTAATGTGGCTAATATCCATGTTTCTGTTGGCATCGTTACGAAACAGCAAATAACTGCTAATGTTGTCAAAGGTGTGACGTCTCCCCATAACAAATGAAACATATGCGGCTGTTTAACGTATGTGTGTGCGAGAATTTGTACTTATATTGAGCTCCACTTCATAAGATCGCTCAATAAAAAAATTAAAATACATGTTATGCGTGTTTAGCATAACATTGATTCCCAAAGTATGTGGGGTCTGCCAAATTTTTAGCATCAATTTTGTAACCTAAATGCTACCATAAACAATTATTTATTGAACATGAACAGCTGGACTGCAACATAATAAGTTTTCATCATCATCATCAGCCTGACTACGTCCACTGCAGGACAAAGGCCTCTCCCATGTTCCGGCAGTTAACCCGGTCCTGTGCTTGCTGCTTCCAATTTATACCCGCAAACTTCTTAATCTCATCTGCCCACCTAACCTTCTGTCTCCCCCTAACCCGCTTCCCTTCTCTGGGAATCCAGTCAGTTACCCTTAATGACCAGCGGTTATCCTGTCTACGCGCTACATGCCCTGCCCATGTCCATTTCTTCTTTTTGATTTCAGCTATGATATCCTTAACCCCCGTTTGTTCCCTAATCCACTCTGCTCTCTTCTTGTCTCTTAAGGTTACACCTACCATTTTTCTTTCCATTGCTCGCTGCGTCGTCCTCAATTTAAGCTGAACCCTCTTTGTAAGTCTCCAGGTTTCTGCTCCGTAGCTAAGTACTGGCAAGATACAGCTGTTATATACCTTCCTCTTGAGGGATAGTGGCAATCTACCTGTCATAATTTGAGAGGGCTTGCCGAATGTGCTCCACCCCATTCTTATTCTTCTAGTTACTTCAATCTCGTGGTTCGGCTCTGCGGTTATTACCTGCCCTAAGTAGACATAGTCTTTTACAACTTCAAGTGCACTATTACCTATTTCGAAGCGCTGCTCTTTGCCGAGTTTGTTGTACATTACTTTCGTTTTCTGCAGATTAATTTTAAGACCCACTTTTCTGCTCTCCTTGTCTAACTCCGTAATCATGAGTTGCAATTCGTCCCCCGAGTTACTCAGCAATGCAATGTCATCGGCGAAGCGCAGGTTACTAAGGTATTCTCCATTGACTCTTATCCCTAGCTGTTCCCATTCTAGGCTTCTGAAAACCTCCTGTAAGCACGCGGTAAATAGCATTGGGGAAATTGTGTCCCCCTGCCCTACACCCTTCTTGATTGGTATTCTGTTGCTTTCTCTATGAAGCACTATGGTAGCAGTTGATCCCCTGTAGATTTCTTCCAGAATGTTTATATATACTTCATCTACGCCCTGATTCCGCAGTGTTTGCATGACGGCTGATATTTCTACTGAATCAAACGCCTTCTCGTAATCTATGAAGGCTATGTATAGTGGTTTGTTATACTCTGAGCATTTCTCTATTACCTGATTGATAGTATGTTTTAGGTAATAAGTTTAGGTATTAATAAGTTTTAGGTATTAGGAAAACTGAATATGTTCATGACTACAGCATACCTAACAGGCAAATACTAGTACTACATACATGACACACTATTGTAGAGCTAGACTAGAATATTGCTTATTGGCACTTTACAATTCTTTAAAAACCCTAATTAACTTCAGTGCCTTATTCGATTTGTTCAAATCGGATGTGCGCAATCACTTGATGAATAGCTTTTTTACTCAAACCTAACTCATGTTTCACGTGTGTATCATGCTGAATCATTGCTCAGATGTTTCTTGTGTATAAATTTCCTTTCTACTATGCTGTTTGTTTTTAATGTGAAATCTGTTGTACGTGCTACCATCTGTAGGCCCACAAGTAGTGTCAAGTTGTTTACACAGTTTTTTGCCTGGGGGACCTTCAACAAGCATGTTTTCCGTTGAAAACAAAGCGAATTTTGATGCTGACTTCTACTCACATCGAACTAAGAACACTCCAGCATGACAAAGCATATTGTATCTTGGACAGTCTGTCTTGTGAAACTCTTAGTGATTACTTCTGTCTGTATTTTAGGCTTCCGGGTGCGGATGTGCTGTAGAGAAGGAGCGCCCTGACCACACTTTTGTAAAAGGAACCAAAGTCGCCTGGGCAGCTGAAGATGGATTGTGCAAGTGTTTGAATGATCACATTATATTAATCCAACACCACTTGCATTACTTTGCCAATATTTGTGATTTTGTAACACACAAGTTTAGAAACACACACACATATATAAAAGGAGAGCTGTAAATAAGCCTTGAGCAAGTTTGTAGTCAAGGCTTTTAGCATGATGACCAAAGCATGTTATATAAGCCCACATGTTTTACCACACACCTACTCTCCTATCTATTTTCTTTTTCAATTTTGTGGGCACTGGCAACACCCTCAATAAGCGCCTTTGGACTGCTGGTGCCTCTAACTTATATTTTGTTGTTCTAAATAATTTATTTGTTACCTACTATGCAAGGAGGGAAGTCAGAATGTTAAAAGTTAAAAAATAAGTCTCGTCACAAAAAAGATGTCTACTCGTAAGAAAAAAGATTTGAAAAAACAGAGGATTGATCCCCACTCACAAAGATCTCACCATTACAATCGATGCAGAAGGTCATAGCTCATGTTTACTATTGTCAATCTTTTTCAGTTGTATGCTATGTACAATAAAATAGTGACTATTGGCATCATGTCAATTTATTTGTCATAAATTTTTGTTGGGGCCTAATATCTTGCATTCTCACATGCATAAAAGCTCACGTCTGCTACATATAATTTAAAAGAGCGCAATGTGGTAAGGTTCTGTATTTAGTGCATATTATCTGTGTGTCTTTCAAAGTGAGTATATGGCATTTGAAATGATCACCAGTATTCGAAACTTGTGAATTTTTAATTTGCAGGCATGCATGTCTGTATGATGACCAAGCATCCATAAATTGTGCATGCATGTGTGCAGCAAGGGGCCTTGAATAGATTACATTCATTCTAGACCAAAAATGGGTAGCACAGGCCATATACGCACTCTGGGATCAATTTCATGATTATTTAAACACACATATTTATTCAATATAGCTTGCTTTAAGGTATATATTTACATATTGTCTACTTCCACCTTGAACATTGCACCATGCATCCGGCACTCTGCCGAGCGCTTCTCGAGGGCACTTTGGTAACTAGTACACAAACGTACAGACAGCTGTAAGTGGGCCTCCACTTTGTTGACTGCTGGAGAACAACGGCTTCACCAAATCACACTTCCTTTGTGGTGAAGCTTACTTTGCTCTTGCAACAGTACCAGCTTATCTAAAATTCGACACTGTTCTGTAGAAGTGCAGCTTGTTCTATCCAGAGCAGCCAAAAACGAAAACATGAGGAACAGCACCTGGACAGGGTAAGGCACAATTGCAGCACTTCTCGATAACAGTGCCGGATTCTCTATTTGCCTACACATAGAGAAAGCAAAACACTGGAGCCAACTTACCAGTAGCTTCACTGCAGAGACACTGTGTTTTAAAAGACGATGATGCAAAAGCCCCACCTAGAGCTGTCACTGTGTTTCAGTGCTAGTTTCATAGGCGCCTGCGGAAGGCACTCTGTGGAGGGCCGGCCGCGTGCATGGTGCACGTGTTCAGGGTGGAATAGACGACTTAGTACATGTGTTCAAGTACTAACAAACTGTATGGGGGCTGTCACTCAGCATGGTCTACAGAGTATACAGCAATCTGCATTTTTAGCCATCTCCAGCGTCAATCCTAGATTTGGCCCACTGGTAAGTCGATGTGGAGCACCCTTCCAGCACCCATTTGAAAGGGTGTTATGACATCACAGCACCTTTTTTTAAAGGGTGCACTCATTACACCCTTCAAAATTTTTGCTCTGCACCCTTTTCTTAAGGGTGCTGAGCTCTTCACCCTTTCTCAGCACCCTTTTTTGAACACCCAATAGGGAGCAAAGGGTGTTCGTCTGGCGACAAGCTCATTTACACCCTTAAGGGTCAGAATTGGTTTAGTGTGTAGGTGCAAGCTAAATTGTTTTAGGGCTGATGAAGGAAGATTTGATTTTTTCTGTATTCCTGGAATCGAAAGACGTACTTGCGGAAGTTTCAGGCACCATGGAGAATACACCAGTTTCTCAGCAGGCGTAAAACCTGACGTGAACGACGCACGGTGTGCACAGAGAATTGCACTAAATTTTGCGTTGGTCCTCTCCGTAGCGAGGGTCGCCAAGTGGTGGGAAGGATTCCTAGCATGTTGCCTTAGGTACGTACGTATCGTTTCGATGGTGATGTGCGTCATGATCGAGTAGTCATGTGCAATGGCAAATGTTTCAGCAATCGATGTGCAGCGGGGTAAATGAAGGCTATCCTAAGCGCCTGGGCTTGAATATTTTGGATTGTGCGCAGGTTCGTTTCGCACGCGTTAGATATAACAGGTAGGCTGTACCGCAGAAATCCAAAAAATAATACCTTTTACGGCTGTAACATAGACTTGACAGACATTCCCAAGCTTTTCCCGGCAAGAAACCTGAACAGGTGACAAATGGCGGTCAGCCGCTTTTTTACGTAGTTTACGTGTGGGGTCCAAGACAGATTTCGGTCGATTACGACTCCCAAAAACCTGTGACTCCGGCTGCATGACGCCAACTGCCCGTTATTTGATATGCCGTAAGCAGACATTGCTTTTCTGGTGAAAACCACGGCTGTCCATTTTTCGGGTGAAAACTACGACTGTCCGATTGTCCATTACAAATAGAACAAAGAGTGAAAAGATGGATTGCGTATTTAGGCCAGCACTTGTGATGCACTTTTTTTCTCTGCCGCCATCGCCTTTTTCTCATCTCTTTGTAATTTTACTTTTTACCTTGTCCATAACAAATTGCCTGAGACTCGCCAAAGTTCCTCTTCCACTGTTGCATGTTGGTTGCCATTCAAAGCATTTCGCTACAGCATTTGCAGTTCAATTCAGGCTCAAGTTACAGTTCAAGGAGGCCACATCTTTTTCAACTTCTGTCTATGCATTTGTGCGAACAGAGTGAGAGTGAAGCTTCGCGATTACATTTGATTGGCTATAGTTTTGTTCAAGTAGTGCATGAAAGGAGATACAACAGTATACCCTTCAGTGACTTGCCTCGTTCAGCGCGTTAAGGCCATGCCATTCCCTACAGCTCTGAACAATAAAAGCGGGGATCATGTCTGGTAAGTCTTAATCAGCGCTACTGCGTGGACAGTGCCCAGGACTGTTTCATGCGTTAAATGATCGAATGACTGGCATGCGTGCTCATTGTACCGATGTTTCCCGAGAACTGCTGGAAGGAGGCCTTCTACACTCTTGCGACAATTGACAAGTTACTTTCAGATAGGCCTCCAACATCGAGTAATGTGCAGGCAGTGACTGCAATAGATTATGTTGATAAGCATTGGCAGGACCATTCTCTTAATGCTATTTTTATTACAGATAAAGGAGACAGAACAATCAAGCCCAAGCACATCCTCCACCTTTTGTACAGCGGGCTCTGTCAAACAGAAACAAAGCGCTTAACGCAGGTGTGGTGCTCTGGAGCACGTATGAAACGTTCCGTGGTTCGCCCAGGCCTTTCCAAAATTATCGATTGGCACATAACTACAAGCTAGGCTGAAACATTGTCACTTCGCCGTGCGACAGAGCTGGTACCATATGAAAAGTAACTCAATGTTTGCGGAAGTGCGAATGGCTGATGCAATATATATATTTTTTGGAATGGTCATTTAATTGAAAATGTACTAACTGTGTGCTTGCTCTTTCTGGCTAAGAAAGCCATTGAAATCTGAAAAATGACACTTGAGAAGACTGAAGCGTGTATCAAAAAGCAGCGCTCTGCAACAGGATTAGAGCGGCGCAATAACTCGGCACTACGCTCCCACCTTTTGCTGTTGAGGACGTTGTCACGTGTTATGTTAGGAGCGAAGCTTCTTAAGGCGAGGGCTGAGCGTCCCATCGTAATCGTACACACTAAACCAATTCTGACCCTTAAGGGTGTAAATGAGCTTGTCGCCAGACGAACACCCTTTGCTCCCTATTGGGTGTTCAAAAAAGGGTGCTGAGAAAGGGTGCAGAGCTCAGCACCCTTAAGGAAAGGGTGCAGAGCAAAAATTTTGAAAGGTGTAATGAGTGCACCCTTTAAAAAAAGGTGCTGTGATGTCATAACACCCTTTCAAATGGGTGCTGGAAGGGTGCTCCACATCGACGTACCAGTGGGCCAAATCTAGGGTTGACGCTGGAGATGGCTAAAAATGCAGATTGCTGTATACTCTGTAGACCATGCTGAGTGACAGCCCACATACAGTTTGTTAGTACTTGAACACATGTACTAAGTCGTCCATTCCACCCTGAACACGTGCACCATGCACGCGGCCGGCCCTCCACAGAGTGCCTTCCGCAGGCGCTTATGAAACTAGCACTGAAACACAGTGACAGCTCTAGGTGGGGCTTTTGCATCATCGTCTTTTAAAACACAGTGTCTCTGCAGTGAAGCTACTGGTAAGTTGGCTCCAGTGTTTTGCTTTCTCTATGTGTAGGCAAATAGAGAATCCGGCACTGTTATCGAGAAGTGCTGCAATTGTGCCTTACCCTGTCCAGGTGCTGTTCATGTTTTCGTTTTTGGCTGCTCTGGATAGAACAAGCTGCACTTCTAAAGAACAGTGTCAAATTTTAGATAAGCTGGTACTGTTGCAAGAGCAAAGTTAGCTTCACCACAAAGAAAGTGTGATTTGGCGAAACCAAGTTCTCCAGCAGTCAACAAAGTGGAGGCCCACTTACAGCTGTCTGTACGTTTGTGTACTAGTTACCAAAGTGCCCTCGAGAAGCGCTCGGCAGAGTGCCGGATGCATGGTGCAATGTTCAAGGTGGAAGTAGACAATATGTAAATATATACCCTAAAGCAAGCTATATTGAATAAATATGTGTGTTTTAATAATCATGAAATTGATCCCAGAGTGCGTATATGGCCTGTGATACCCATTTTTGGTCCAGAATGAATGTAATCTATTCAAGGCCCCTTGCTGCACACATGCATGCACAATTTATGGATGCTTGGTCATCATACAAACATGCATGCCTGCAAATTAAAAATTCACAAGTTTCGAATACTGGTGATTATTTCAAATGCCATATACTCACTTTGAAAGACACACAGATAATATGCACTAAATACAGAACCTTACCACATTGCGCTCTTTTAAATTATGTGTAGCAGACGTGAGCTTTTATGCATGTGAGAATGCAAGATATTAGGCCCCAACAAAAATTTATGACAAATAAATTAACATGATGCCAATAGTCACTATTTTATTGTACATAGCATACAACCGAAAAAGATTGACAATAGTAAACATGAGCTATGACCTCCTGCATCAATTGTAATGGTGAGATCTTTGTGAGTGAGGATCAATCTTCTGTTTTTTCAAATCTTTTTTCTTACGAGTAGACATCTTTTTTGTGACGAGACTTCTTTTTTAACTTTTAGCATTCTGACTTCCCTCCTTGCATAGTAGGTAACAAATAAATTATTTAGAACAACAAAATATAAGTTAGAGGCACCAGCAGTCCAAAGGCGCTTATTGAGGGTGTTGCCGGTGCCCACAAAATTGAAAAAGAAAATAGATAGGAGAGTAGGTGTGTGGTAAAACATGTGGGCTTATATAACATGCTTTGGTCATCATGCTAAAAGCCTTGACTACAAACTTGCTCAAGGCCTATTTAGAGCTCTCCTTTTATATATGTGTGTGTGTTTCTAAACTTGTGTGTTACAAAATCACAAATATTGGCAAAGTAATGCAAGTGGTGTTGGATTAATATAATGTGATCATTCAAACACTTGCACAATCCATCTTCAGCTGCCCAGGCGACTTTGGTTCCTTTTAGAAAAGTGTGGTCAGGGCGCTCCTTCTCTACAGCACATCCGTACCCGGAAGCCTAAAATAAAGACAGAAGTAATCACTAAGAGTTTCACGAGACAGACTGTCCAAGATACAATATGCGTTGTCATGCTGGAGTGTTCTTAGTTCGATGTGAGTAGAAGTCAGCATCAAAATTCGCTTTGTTTTCAACGGAAAACAAGCTTGTTGGAGGTCCCCCAGGCAAAAAACTGTGTAAACAACTTGACAGTACCTATGGGCCTACAGAGGGTAGCACGTACAACAGATTTCACATAAAAAACAAACAGCATAGTAGAAAGGAAATTTATACACAAGAAACATCTGAGCAATGATTCAGCATGATGCACACGTGAAACATGAGTTAGGTTTGAGTAAAAAAGCTATTCATCAAGTGATTGCGCACATCCGATTTGAACAAATCGAAGAAGGCACTGAAGTTAATTAGGGTTTTTA
This sequence comes from Rhipicephalus microplus, assembly GCF_043290135.1. NCBI lineage: Eukaryota > Metazoa > Arthropoda > Arachnida > Ixodida > Ixodidae > Rhipicephalus > Rhipicephalus microplus. The sequence goes on from NC_134701.1 coordinate 102,418,570, forward strand.
AAGAATTGTAAAGTGCCAATAAGCAATATTCTAGTCTAGCTCTACAATAGTGTGTCATGTATGTAGTACTAGTATTTGCCTGTTAGGTATGCTGTAGTCATGAACATATTCAGTTTTCCTAATACCTAAAACTTATTATGTTGCAGTCCAGCTGTTCATGTTCAATAAATAATTGTTTATGATAGCATTTAGGTTACAAAATTGATGCTAAAAATTTGGCAGACCCCACATACTTTGGTAATCGATGTTATGCGAAACATGCATAACATGTATTTTAATTTTTTTATTGAGCGATCTTATGAAGTGGAGCTCAATATAAGTACAAAGTCACGCACACACATACGTTAAACAGCCGCATATGTTTCATTTGTTATGGGAAGATGTCACACCTTTTACAACATTAGCAGTTATTTGCTGTTTCGTAACAATGCCTACAGAAACATGGATATTAGCCACACTAGAAGTGGTAGGCTGGTATGAAGCACTGGTGTTTCCGCTGGCACTCGCGCCGATGGTAGCCCTCAACACTGCTACACAAATACTTCACAGGATGGTGCCTGACTACAATTGACTTTGACTCGACCTCACGGCTGCATCATAGGAGTGCACATGTAATAGTTATAAAATTTGATAGCCAGTACTGCAACGGCAGTTGATGTTACACAAACATTTGAGACTATTTGGAAAGTATAACCGAGGCCGGGCATGGCTCTGTGGTAGAATACTTAATTACCAAGCAGAATACTAGGTTTGGATTCCTGCTAGGACACTTGACTTTATTCTTTGCATTCATTTGGTCAATGCTGCCTATGTCAGCTTTTTAACATGATAGCGTTGATGAGCTCGTGTCGCAGAAAACCCGCCGCCGGCGTCTGCCCCGTTGGTTGTGAGCGAAAAATCGACTGTGCATCTGTGACCGAAAAATCAAGTTACCTAGTTTCCAGAAACTCAAAATTCCTACTTATGACCTAATGGAGGTGCGCTAATTGCTGCAAAACGAAACCCCCAAGTTGACTACTAGACACTCAACACAGGGCTTAACACACGGAAGTCTATTGACATCGGCCAAAAATTAACGTTAGATGTACAGCGCTATTCCATTTCCCCATTTCATGAACTACACAATGCCATGATAATTGTACCCTGGTATTTTTGGTGGGATATATCGCACAAAAAATACAAGGATTATGTCAAAAGAATGGCATCAAATTTTACCGGCATGTCATCGAAATAGAGACACAGGCTACTAGTCTTATTTATAATGCTAAGAGCATTTAAGATAGCTGGTGGCCTTTTTCACTATCTAGGTATCAATTTTTCACTATCTATCAATTTCAATCAATTTCAATATCAATTTTCACTACATATACATGTCCATATGCGCATATGCATCCACTGCAGATAAAGCATAAAATTAAAGCAATACTGACACATGAATTTTTTACCAAGGTAGTGGAGGGCTCCAGAAATTTCGACCACCTGGGGCTCTTTAACGTGCACACCAATCCGAGAACACAGGCCTACAGCATTTTCACCTTTATTGAAAAAGCAGCCAGCAAGGCCGGAATATCATCCTGCGACGTTCGGGTTAGAAACCGAGTGCCTTAGCGACCAGACCACTCCGACAGGACTTCAATCTCCCTGTTCCCCCGTGTAGGATGATAGACCGTCTTTGCTGGTCTGGCTAACCTCCCTGCCTTTCCTTCTCTACCATTTATTCTCATGAGTTCAACGAATAAAGCTTCCTTCAAACGGCTAACATTCGGACGTTTATAATTTGCCTGAAATTGAGCTCACTAAATGAATACTGTGTGCTGCTTCATAGAGATCATTCATCTAAATTGTTCTGGTTGGCTAAAAAGGCACTACTCCTCACTTCTAATCAAACAGCACAAGCTGTCTAATGACCATAGGGGAGGAAAAGTGGAAACGCTAAGACAAAACATCAATCTTGAACCCCATGCCATCACAATGAAGCAGGCAATCTTCTGCAATATTGACCGGCAACCAGGATCTCAGACACTGCAGATAGCTACATAATGTAATGGTTTCCCAACATGACGTAAAGGCAGCAGAATCACATATTGCCTAACCTGCTTCATTATGATAACGATGAGACAATAACGTTATTGGCCTCTGTATGCTAATAACAATTTACCTTGCATATCATGTGACATTAACATTCAATATGACGTCATGAATCTTGCATCCTACCATGTGGTCTAAGTACCAACAAGGCGGTTTTAGTGACGTTGGTGCAAGGCAGTAAACAACAATCACTTGGTGAACATTATTTTTGATATTATTCAATTGGTCTGATGCGTACATCTTCAAAAAACGGCAGTTTAGATTTGTTCATTCTTAGATAAATACAATGTCTAAGTTTGCATGTCAGCAGCAACATATGCACGCATACTGTGATGTATAACCTTATTGTGTTTTGAGCAATAAATTAGGCATTCATACACTGCACATATCACAGGTCACTTGTAAATCTGCAGCGAGGTCATAAAGAATTTATGATATCAGATAAAGCATTACACTTGTATTCGAAAGTGTCATCGGAAGTTTTGGTATAACTTAGTTTTAGAATGTTTGTAGACGTATAGGTATTCGGCAAAGTTTTAACTCTAAAGCGGGCTGCAGGGCCCACAATTCTTTTACAAACCAGAAGAATGCAATGATATGTGAGCAGGGGGGAACAAGCAGTACCACCAAAATTGCGCTCGAACGAGTGAACTACTGCTCAACCTAGCGCTTGCAGAGCTAAGGTACGTATATTCGGCCACTCATAGAGAAAATGTATTGACCCAGGCGTATTTGCACGCTTTGAGAACCGCACCTACAGCACGCTGTGTCAAGTTTACGCACACTTAATTAAGCTGAATATCATGGTAATTTAATGTTATACGTGCCCGGTGGATGCAAACACATTTGGTCACACAGGAAAACACATCTACCATATAGTAGTCACACACATTTAATGATCATGTAGCTGTTGAAAAGAGGACGAGTAACATATAAAACTTTCTTCATATACTTCTTTGGCACAGAAAACGAACAAGGCCGCGTAAATACCAACGCGGACACCACGTTATTCTTCTCCATTCTTCTAAATTAAATACGGAAAGATCTAATTCAACGCGAATCACCGGAATACTCCAACGCACGCGACACACAGACGACGCTTACGGCTTCCATGCGCCGTCCCCGAACGGCGTCCGACGGCATTGCAAAAATATAGTGATTCATAGCGTGAAGAGCATCGCCCGCCGACTTACAGCATCACAGCGCACATTGCTTTAACCTCCTTCCTCACAGAAAAAATTCATCCACGCGTAACGTCCCTGAGCTTAGACTTGAGCCTAATGAAATCAGACACGCCAGCAGGCTCGCTACGTTAATAAAAACTCACTTATCGTCTACCAGCTAGAAAAACCTTAGTTCACAACGTTATTATACTATAGTGCTTTCGGTTTTAACCGCGGGAGGAGCATAACAGCCTGGATCGGGCACGCCGCGGCCTGGCCGGAGAAGCAAAAAACAAAGCGTCGACAGCAGAAACATCCACCTACCTTTTTAGTTTGGCGAGCACTCGACGGTACAAAGCAGCCGGTCCTCTCTTGAGTATAGTGCATCTTCGTAACAAGCAGCACCGACAGAACACGAAAGACAGCGCAAGCACACTTTGAACAACTTAAAAAATCGACTTTAAACGCTCGGCACACGGCCGTTGCGGCCTCCAGAAAGATACCGCCATTTTTGTCCTGCTGACGCCACCAATCCGCATTTGCGCACATAACTTTTTATATGAGGAGTAAATAGATTATTTCTGCTTAAATTTTAAGTAAAAAGTAGTGAAGGTAGAAGATACGCTAGTGCGTATTGCATAGAATATTTTTTTACCTTTGAAAATGACAAAATCACATTACGCGTAATTGCGCGAAATTTGAAATGTGAAAGAGCGCGCGAAATTTGAAACGTTTGCTTGCTTGTGTATTTCTTATACCCGATACCTTGTTAACATCTGTACATTGGTTGAGTGGTTAAGCTGGCTGTTAAAAACAGTGTCAAAGCGGTTGTATATTAGTACAAAGTACAGGCAGCAAGCAAAATTTGTCACATCAAAATAAGCGTATTAGTTGGCAAACAATATTTTAGCTGTCTTTAGTGAATTTTTTTTAGGAAAATGTTTTAGTCAAGGCTCATTTTAACTTGCTTTGAAGAATATTTCTACGAACAAAATCAAGAAAACGTTTCTTTAATGTTATAATATTAGAACGTCAAAGTCCATAGCCCGCCATAAAAATTGGTAACACGTGTCAACTGATACATTGTAAGGTTAACAAATATTTGTACAACACAAAAACTGTTTTATCTACCACGGTCTTGTTGGTTTGTATTTCTTTGCATCAACAAATGTATGATTTATATATACTGTCATGGACGAAGCTTTGTTTTCAGTGTTAGGCGCAAACGAGGCTATGTGTAAGTCACAATCCTGTTGTAGCTCTACAAGCTGCGTACTCCGCCATTGGCTAGTGAGCTTGTAGCGCATGGCTTGGTCAGCGCCGGCCGTGAGGCGACGAAAAAGAGGCAGCAAAAATGCAAGAACCAGTGCAGAACTTACGTTCAGCCGGGCACTATCGCTATTCAGATATCAGTTACTGCGGTGGGGCTATTAATGAGACCATGGTGTCTAACCACTAGACATCTAAAAGCTGTTGGTTATGCTCTATGACCACGTTACTCACAAAGCTTTGTCGGCGACTGTGCACCCTAATGGGTGCTCATCAGCACTCATTAGTTGTTGCACCCTCTTTGCACCCTAGTTTCCACCCTTTTGATGTGTTCACCCTTTAGGTTCCGCTTGTAGGGTGCTGAGACGCGAATAGGGTGCTCAAAAGGTGTGCTTAGGGTGTCGGCACCCTTTTTGCACCCTTAAGGGTCAGAATCGGTTTACTGTGTACGTAGCCACCTCTCGTTAGTTCTTGCACCAGCCGTAGAGGGCGGTACTTGCACATATAATGAAATGCATATACGCTGAAAAGTGCAAATGGTACGATACTAGATATCGTTACTTGTTGTATGATAAATAATAAAAATCACAGCATATCCATGCAGTGAATGATGAAGAGTGGGGTGAAGCGTCCGTCAGTCGTCCGTGCTTCCGGCTTCCGTTCGTTTTAGCTTCCGTTCATATGTGCGTCCATTCGTCTGTCCATGCGTTCGTCCGTTCATCCGTGCGTCCATTCAATTGTGCATCTGTCCCCGTGTCCGTCCGTCTTCTCGTGCGTCCATTCATGCGTCCATCTGTGCGTCCATCCGTCCGCCCGTGCGTCCATTTGTTCGCCCATGCCTTTATTTGTTCATCCGTGCGTCTGTCTGTCCATCCATGCGTCCATCCGTCCGTCCTCTCATGCGTCCACCCATGCGCCCGTCCATCCGTGAGTCCGACCATTCGTGCATCCATTCATGCTTCCATCCATCCGTTCATCCTTCCGTGCGTCTGTGCCTGCGTTCGTCTATGCGCCCGTCCGCCTTTCGTCTGCGCGTCCGTCCCTATGTTCCTCCATGCGTTCGACCATCCGTTCGTTCATCCGTACGTCACACAGACAGACAGACAGATTACGGACGGGCGCAGCCACCAGAAAATTCACGGTTTGCCGATAAAAGTATGATACGGTCAAGGCCGTGACAGCTCGCGCTCAATGACGAAACCGCGATTTGCGAGCGCGCGAGGCAGAAGCTTGCCGTAAAACTGCGTGGCGGCGCTGACAAGATGCCGCCGTACGAGAACGGGAGCCCGAAGCGGTGCGGCAGTGATGTGCGGAGCCAGCTTCACTCCACTCTCCATCCTTCACCCTGTGGATATGCTTTCATTTTTTACATATTTCACAATATTTTTGTTTTAACTAAAAACAAGCACGTCAATACTGCTTTGCTAAAATAGCGCATAAAATATGATTTCATCATGCATACATATCCCTTATTCACTTTGTAATAGTAAGGCGAGTACTTCTAGAGTTAAAAACAAGCAGGGCTAATCAACTAGAACCTCGTTTACGAAATAATGTGTAGTGGCTGCTGCAGTATACTTGGAACATTATGCACTAGGTGTGCTCAAGGTAACGTCGTTCTAGTTCTTTTTTTTAAATCATACTGCGTGTTCATTGCACACCCTTTCAACATGCCTGCTCGACTAAACAAAACAAAGAGAGACGAAAACAAAAGAAGGTGTGGCTCATCCATTGAAATTATAATAAAAGTTACCTATTCATTAGTTGTTCTAGTACATGGCGTTTGCTGAAACTGACGAGAATGGAAAGTTGATTGGAGTGGACTTGTTATATAATGTAATTATAAATTGCGATTCGTCGCCTGAGTTACTTCATATTGCAATGTCGCCGGAAAAGCGCTGGTAAATAAGGCACTCTTCAATAACTCTTATGCCTAAATCTTTCCATTCTACGCCTCCTAAAACATCCTGTAAACAAGTAGGAAAATAGCTTTCTGGAGGTCGTATTCCCTTGTCTTACACCATTTTTATTGGCATTTTGTCACTGTGTTCAGAGAACACTAAGGTGGCAGTTGATTCTCTGTAGATTTTTCAGGATGCTTTTATATGCTTCGTAGACGCCCTGATTTTGTAATGTTAGCTTGGCTGCTGAAATTTGTACATAATCAAATTGACATGATCCGGGCACGTAGCTCTTAGGCAAGATAACCGCTGGTCATTAAACGTAACTTACTGAATACCAGAGGAGTCAAACGCACGAGTGGGAGACAGGAAGTCAGATGGGCAGATGTTGTTGGGAAGTTTGCGGGTATATAGTAGCAGCAGAAAGCACAGGATTGAGTTGACTGGCGGAACATGGGAGAGGCCTTTACGCTGCAGGGGGCGTAGTCAGGCTGATGATGGTGACTAAATAAAGGCTTTGAGTTATATCAGGTGTCCAGGTATTATTTACTCGAATTTTGTGAAATGTTGCAATTGTTGATCACCGAAGCAATTGAAAACTGCCCACCTCGATGAAACTAAGGTTACGGGGCTGGGCTGCTGAACCGAAGGTGGCGGGTTCGGTAAAACACATGGAGGCCGCAATTCGATGAAGGCATACAGCTATGGACACGTGAACTGTGTGATGTCATTGCCGCTGAAGAACAACACATCGTCTAAATTTTGAGAGTGCTCCATTTTTACAAGCGTGGATACTGTATCATGGCATTGGGTGTAGTATTCTCATTATTATACTTTGTAGCATTACCAATAAAAAGGTTTCTCCAACAAAAGCGAGACAAGCAAAATTTATTTTTTTGTTTATGGCTATAGAAAAAGAAGTACTATTGAGGGGTCTATAGTTTGCAACACCCCAAATAGCAACAGCATGACCAGCGCGAATGAGCACATATTACAAAGTGCAAGGAGTGTTCCGATAATGTTATTCACATATTCCTATTTTTTCTCGGCTTTCTTCCTATTACAAAGGTTCACTTCGCTGCAGAGACCCAATTTAACGATTGTTGGAGTGAGCTATATCTGGTGCTCTTGTTAACATCGAGGAAGGAAGAAGCACAATCTTGTAGCCCGTGGCTATTGCCTGAGGCAACATCGTAGCTCCTCTCCGTGTTGATAGCTCATGTTTTATATATGGCACTTTTAAAAGTCAGTCCTTGTTAGGCTGTTCATTATAAAGCAGAAGCTACGCATACTATGGAGCCACCTTTTTGCGAAACAAGCTGGCCACGTCGACACGACAGTAAATTCAAAATAGGTTACTCAAAAAGAGAAGCATACCGTCGGTTTGTTTTCGTTGAAGTTACCACTACGTGATAGAGCCAAAAATACAAGAGGCAACAATTTTCTACAGATGTGGAGAGACCCAGCCCCATGCGTCATTTTCCGCCGCCTCTATAGTAACTCTTACTGAGAAGCCAACGTGAGGATCAGCGGGGAAAGCCTGCTGTTTTTTTTTTCAGTCGTCTTTGTTTTGAACATGAAGTAATGCCTCCAGGGGGGGGGGGGGCTTCATAGCAGGGGCGTTGCCAGAAACCATCTTTTTCATGTGGACCCAGCCATTCCTTCTTTTGTTCACGTGTTTTTATGAGTGCGTGTATAAGGTACACATACGTGAAATTTACAAATATGAGCAGTGGTCGAAATTTTCTCGCCTTCCTTCATGGCTCAAAGCATCACCGCTACAGCCTCGCAGCGCCTGTGGGGAACATTTTCAAGCCACCGAAGGTCTCAGTGTTTCAGCGCCACGTCCCCATTGGCAGTGGCATGGCGCTATCAAGTGGCAGGCGCCATCTCTAAACACCACGTCTCTAAAATAGCCAGAATGACACCCAACGCAGCAACTAGAAGTGGCACGGCTCAGTTCCCGCATCGAGGAGCTTCATGAGTGACCAAGACACTGCAATAGAAATGAACACAACTAAACAGAAATTGGCCCCGTATTTGCATGTATTCTGCATATGTCGTCAAAGGACGATCGTCTTGCGCGTGGAGAGAGTGAACAAAACCATTATGTAATGTTCTGCGCAGGAAAATCGGTGAATGGTATTCTAGAGGCGCTGCGCTAGAATGCCTCGAGCGTGCAGTGGAGCCAAACGAGCGCATCAATTCACGTCACCTTGAGACATGAGCACCATCTGGCAGTTATCTTGGAAAACGAAGCGCATGGCTCGGAGACAGGTAAGCGCGCCCATCTCAGAGGTGATAAGGTGTAGAATTCAAGATGACGGTAGGTGCCATCAGCATCTCGTCTTAGCAAAACGTTGAAAACACTCCCCGTTCCGTGCAAACGTTGCATGGTGAGCGCAGCGTAATAAGGACTGGGGTCCTTCAAATTACTTATGTATGCCTTTTCTAGTAAAACACGCGCATGCAGATTATATACATGTTGTTATGGTGCCCCAGACATGGGCAATAATTGCTTTTGAATTGACAATTGCACAAGTAAGAACGCTGAATCTTGAGCAACATAGGTGGCTGCTGTGGATGGGGTTGGCCGTTTCAAGTACCAGGTGCCGTTAAGAGGGGACAAATAGACAAATGTACACATCGACAGACAGACCAAAGTTTTTGCGTCGAAGGCCCCCGAGAAGGACTATCGTCTTTAAAATCACAGAATATTCACAAAGTGAGTAATGATGCGTGGGGCGAAGCGTCTGTCAGGCCATCCGCGCTTCCCTCCATCCGTTCATTCTTGTCTCCGTCTATTCATCCATTCATCCATCCATCCGTTCATGTCCATCCGCCCGTGCGTCCATCCGTGCGTCCACTTGTGTGTCTGTCCACCCGTCTGTCTCGGCAGTCGTCTATGCATTCATGCATTCATTTGTCTGTCCGTGCATCTGTTCGTGCGTGTGTCCATGCGTAAAACAGACAGACAGATGATGTATGGGCGCGGCCAGCGATTGATTCACAGTTTGCCGATAAAACACTCCGAAGCTTCATTACACTAATCATCATTCACTCCGTCAATATGCTGTGAGGTAGTTGCTACATACATGCGTACCTGTTTGTGATGACCCACAGAGTTTCCTAAAATTAACTAGAGGGGACTCTGTCGCTGCGATTGTTCAGCGACCATGGAAATGATGGGTAGTACCGGCATTTGCCTACTCTTCATACATGCGGGCAGCGAATCGTACTTGCGGCTTCGTTTATTGCTGTGTTTTGGTTTTATTTCGAAAGAAAGATTTAACCCTTATAAAATTCGTGACCTGATTCGGAAAGGTAAGTTTAAAAGAATAAGGTGGTGAAGCGAAACCGCTGAACATTGGTTGATTTTTCTTTCGTGAGAAAACAGCTTCAAGCCACACGAGGACACACGGAGCCAAAAGGAGGCCAGAAATAGGAAGATTAGACAAATATGTGTACTGGTGTACTGCCCATCATTCCCATGCTCGCTGAAGCGCCGTGCGTTGCAGCTACCGTAGACACTAGCGCCAGAGTTTGCTCTGGTGTAAACTTGGAAACTCTAAGTGATGACCAACCCACGCCTTAAGAAGCTTCGCCCCTAAACATACCTCCGCTGACTTGTGCTGTTAGGCACCACCTGAACGCTATATTCTGCTGCATAAGTACAAAGCAGGCGCGGAGGTTAGCTGACAAGAGACGAAAGAGATTGAACTGATGAATCTATTTTAGCTCACTAGCATCAAAAAGCAGTAGGGATGCTGGTAGCTTTAGTCATAATATTTGCTCAACCTAATCTGTCTTTCTGCTTATTTTCGGAAGAAAGATGAGCTAAATAATTCTGTCCATTGCTCACCACAGGCTTCATTATAATAATCGCTAATAACTTTCTGCAATTATATGACATTTTGCTTCTTGGTGTTTTTTTATTTTTCAGCTGTTATACGATGAATTGTCAACGCGCCTTCTCGCGCTGTAACATAAAACACTTCGCCTTTCAACAGCAGAGTTGTTTAAGGTAGGCTAAACTCCGGCATCTCCATTGAACTAGGCGAGGGTGAGTATCGTTAAGCGCTTATGTGGAAAGAGGCTTCTATAATAGCAAAGCCACGCAAACCACAGTTGGTGAGGAGGGATGATGTATGGGTTGGAATAAAAGAGAGAGTGGTGAGAATGGGTAAAGCATTCCGTAGTACTGTACAGTGCAGTCTAGCAGAAAGTGGGAAAGGGAAGTGATGGCAAGAATTACTGGTGATGGGGTCCGAAAGTAGAATTGAGGAAGACAGGATATTGTGACAGGGAAGCCGAGCCTTGTATGTTATCGCATAGCAAAGGTTGGTATAAGTCAAGGAGCTCCAAGCATAGCATAGTGATGAACAGTGTAAAATGGGAAGGACGTGGAACACGAATATGAGAGATTTAGGTAGACGAAAATGAACAGGAGTTGTGGCAAAAATAGCGCATATATATATATATATATATATATATATATATATATATATATATATATATATATATATATATATATATATATATATAAACATATATATATATATATATATATATATATATATATATATATATATAGTGTGGGCATTTAGTATACGCATCCTCTTCACCAGTACATTATCATCATTATCATGTGTGGCTCATGCATCCTCATCGTTGTCGCGTAGCATAATCATCTTGGCTCATTCATCGTAGCTGTCGGCTGCCGGTTTCTCGGGCCTAATAAAAAGTAATCCAGACCAAGACTTCATACGTGGTGGAGAGTGCTGTTAGATCCCTCGTCAACCTCTCGACCACTCTACCCCCTGGAGCTACGTTCAGGTCGCCGCTTGGGCCAGGTGTCCGGAAATATGTCGCACCAAGATGAGGCCGGTGCTGCAGCCGTTCCCACTCAACCACTGCGTGCCGCGCCTTCTCACGTCATCAACAGCCTCCAGCGTGAGCCCCATCCCTTCGCTGGTATGCGCGGGGAAGGTGTGGAAGAATGGCTGGATGATTTCGAACGTGTCGGCGCTGCTAACCGGTGGGATAACGCCTACAAACTCGCTCACGTGTCATTCTACCTCACGGGTGTCGCGAAGACGTGGTTCCTCAACCACTTAATCGACATCCCCGACTGGTCAGCCTTCAATGATCAGCTTCGCCATGTCTTTGGAACACCGGCTGTTCGTTCGGCTCTCGCAAAGAAAGCTCTCGCGACTCGGAAACAGCACATCGGGGAGTCGTACACATCCTACATCGAGGATGTTCTTTCACTTTGCCGCCGGGTTGACACACCAATGACAGAATCAGACAAGGTGCGCCATCTTCTTAAGGGGATTGCACCCGTCGCATTCAACGCCTTAGCGATCCAAAATCCGGCTACCGTTGCTGACGTTGCGACAACCTGTCAGCGCCTGGAAGAACTCGAGTCTATGCGCCTACAATCAGACAGTGACGCAGCCCGTATTACGACTGATCCAAACCTGCGAGACACGATAAGGGCGATTATACGTGAAGAATTAGAATCAATGGGATTCACACTACCTCCAGTGTGTCCCGTTCAGTCCTCTTCAACGTCATTGCGGGATGTCATCAGGGAAGAGCTCACGTCCATGGCCCACATGGCCAACCTGCAGCCCATTGTCTCTCGTACTCTACCATCGTTCCCGCACACCGCCGCCGCACCACCAGGAACCTTCAGCTCGACGTCCCCGCCACGAACGTACGCGTCGGTTGCTGCCGCACCTCCCACAAGCTTTCCCACGAGCTTTTCATCACCACCGCGTGAGCCGTCACCTGTCCCTCTGACTTCTCTCTCTCCTGCTGCAGTTAGCGCAAGCTACTACCCTCCTCATCGATCGACTCGGCCTACGTGCTATTATTGCGGCTATCGTGGTCACATTGCACGCTTTTGCCGCAAGCGCCAGCAAGACGAGCGCCGATGGTATGACATACGCGAACGGCACTATACCGCAGGAGCCTTGTACCAGGGTCACCGTTATTCGTCACCGCCGCGTCGGTCTCCATCTCCGCCAGCATCGGGTGAACTGCGCAGTAGTCACCGATCAACCCGACGCCGTTCACCGTCGCCTTACCGGCGCTCTTCTTCTCCTCTTCAGCCTGCTTCCTTTACTTCTGATCGGCGTCCGGAAAACTAAGAGATGCAGTTTTTGGAGGACAAACTGCATTCCAACACAGGACTCTAATTCCTCCAGCGCGCCCCTACAATATGATTGCGGTCACAGTTGAGGGAGTGGACGTTGATGCTTTGGTGGACACTGGGGCTGCGTTTTCTGTTATTCGTGCTGATTTGTGTGCCCGTCTTCGAAAAGTCACGACGCCTTATGATGGACCGACACTGGTTACAGCCCAGGGAACAATGATTCGCCCTTCCGCTCTCTGTACTGCCCGTGTACTAATCGACGAAATTCTTCATTATATAGAATTTGCTGTGCTATCCCCGTGCTCCCATGAACTCATTTTAGGCTGGGACTTTCTTTCCTCTGCTTCTGCGGATATTTGCTGTGCACAACGTGTCGTCCATCTTACTGACACGGACCACTTGCTCAACGACGAAACCTACAGGCCACTTCGACTCATCGCTGCAGTAGACATCGAGTTACCACCAAACGAACATCAATTAGTGACAGTTTTGTCCAACGACGTCGACTCTGGTGACATTTTGGTCACTCCGTCACCGTGTTGCCTTAATAAAGGCATAGCTCTGGCATCAGGTGTGGCTCGCTTCAACAATGGATCAACTGTCCTCGCTGCTACCAACACCACACAAGATAAAATTTTACTACCACGGGGCACTACTGTCGCCTGCGTTGCCGATCTGCAGCCTGTGTGCGTTGTGCCTCTTACCCCTGTCTCCTCTAAAGGCCATCCTGCAGATCATGCTGCTCCCTCGGCCTTTACAGCAGCCATCAACAAAGACTTGAATGACTCACAGAAGCAGCAGTTGCTTGATTTGTTGGAAAAGCATGCAAACTCCTTTGACATTCATTCATCCACCCTGGGCCAGACAACTGGTACAGCACATCGTATTCAGACCGACGGAACATCCATTGTGCACCGCCGTCCGTACCGCGTCTCTCTAGCTGAACGAAAAATCATTGAAGAAAACGTAGACGATACGCTCCAACGGGAGATAATCCGACCCTCAACCAGTCCTTGGTCGTCGCCCATCGTTCTGGTACGTAAAAAAGACGGTTCCGTACGATTTTGTGTCGATTACCGAGCACTCAATAAGATCACTAGAAAGGACGTATACCCCATGCCACGCATCGACGACGCCCTAGATTCTTTACAGGGTGCTGAATACCTTTCGAGCCTCGACTTGCGTTCCGGCTATTGGCAAATCCCCATGCACGAAGATGATAAAGAAAAAACTGCGTTTGCAACCCCGGACGGCCTATACGAATTCAATGTTATGCCGTTCGGTCTATGCAATGCGCCCGCAACCTTTGAGCGCATGATTGACACCGTGCTGCGTGGCCTGAAATGGAAGACTTGCCTATGTTATCTCGATGACATTGTTGTCTTTTCATCGACGCTTACTAAACATCTGCAACGCTTGGACGAGGTCCTGACTTGTCTTGCGGGCGCTGGTCTTCAAGTAACACCAAAAAGCGCCATTTCGCCAGCAGATCTATCAAGGTACTCGGTCATATTGTGAGCAAGGACGGAATTCGCCCAGACCCTGACAAAACTGCTGCAGTGCTTCGCTTCCCTCGCCCTGAAAAACCAAAAGATTTGCGAAGTTTCCTTGGTCTCGCCTCTTACTTTCGGCGATTCATACAAAACTTTGCCTCCATAGCCGCACCACTTCATAAGCTACTTGCTTCCGGTATGCCCTTTCAGTGGTCTCAGGAATGTGAATCGGCTTTCGATAGGTTGAAGAGTGCCCTCACGACCGACCCTGTACTTGCTCATTTTCACGATGATGCACCGACCTTCCTGCACACAGACGCTAGCGGCCGCGGTTTAGGAGCCGTGCTCCTGCAACGCGACAACTCTTCGCGAGAGCGAGTCGTTGCATACGCCAGCCGCGTCCTCTCCGCAGCCGAGAGGAACTACACGATCACCGAGCAGGAGTGCCTCGCCATCGTTTGGTCAGTACAGAAATTTCGTCCATATCTCCATGGCCGCCATTTCACCATTGTGACCGACCACCATGCTTTATGTTGGCTTTCGACACTCAAGAACTTGTCGGGACGCCTCGGACGCTGGATTCTACGCCTCCAAGAATATGATTTTGAGATCGTGTACAAGTGTGGCAGGAAGCATAGTGACGCCGATGCTCTTTCTCGCTGCCCACTACCAGCGACTCCACTCGGGGTTTCCGCCATCGATTTGCACAACATGCCCTCGGAGTCCACGTCTACGGCGGTTTCCTCTCTCGCCTCTATGAACCAGCTGCCTTCGGACGACCCGCACAATTTTCCTTCTCGACAGTTGGCTGACCCATACTGTCGACGTATTATAGACTACCTCACTGGCAGTTCCCGTCCACCTAATGCAAGGCTCCGTCGCCAACTCTCGCAATTTAAGCTGGACAACTCGGTGCTGTACCGCAAAATTTACCATCCTGACGGTCAGCGCTGGGTTCCCGTTCTACCCCGATCACTTCGGTCCGAAGTCCTCAGGGCACTTCATGACCATCCGACTGCTGGTCACCTTGGTTACCACAAAACCTACGATCGCCTTCGAAGTCGGTTTTATTGGCCAGGCATTACCACTAGTGTAGCTCGGTACGTCGGGTCCTGCACTACCTGCCAATGTAGAAAACTACCAACATCTGCTCCCGCCGGTAAACTACAGCCTCTTCCGTGCCCAGCCACACCATTCGAAGTTGTAGGCGTCGATCTTTATGGCCCCCTCCCAGTCAGTGCTGCTGGAAACCGGTGGATAGTAACAGCCGTTGACCATTTGACGCGCTACGCCGAGACGGCATCCGTTACTACAGGTTCAGCTTCTGAGATTGCCGATTTCATCCTCCGAGCCATTATACTGCGTCATGGTGCTCCACGTGTGTTGCTCACTGACCGTGGAAGGGCCTTTCTTTCACAACTAGTGAACGAACTTCTTCAGGCCTCCGGCACAACTCACAAGACTGCCTCTAGTTATCATCCCCAGACTAACGGCCTCACTGAGCGATTCCACCGCACTCTTGCTGACATGATCGCCGCCTATATTCAACCAGACCACGAAAACTGGGACGTTGTTCTACCATTCGTCACTTTCGCCTACAATACGGCCATTCAGCGAACAACCGGCTACTCGCCATTTTACCTAGTTTATGGACGCTCCCCTACTTCTTTCCTGGACGTCTCCTTCTTTACCTGCCAAGCGAATTCATCTCCATTCGCTTCAGAGGAATACGTTTCACGACTCGCACAGTGCCGCCAACGAGCTCGTATAAACACTGAAGCCCGCCAGCAAGACAGAAAGCTAGTTTATGATGAATCGCATCGTGATGTATCCTTCCAACCTGGAGACGAAGTGCTCCTTTTGACGCCTGTTCGCACACCTGGTTTGTGTGACAAATTTCAGCCTCGGTTTATTGGGCCGTACACCGTCCTTGAAGAGACTTCACCAGTGAATTATCGCGTGACGCCACTTGTAACCCCAGCAGATCGCCGTTATCGAACTACAGAGGTCGTCCATGTCTCCCGTATGAAGCCCTTCATGCGACGTTCTTTGTCCCCTTGACTTGCCACGGCCAGGCTGGCCGCTTTCACGAGGGGGGAATTGATGTGGGCGTTTAGTATACGCATCCTCTTCACCAGTACATTATCATCATTATCATGTGTGGCTCATGCATCGTAGCTGTCGGCTGCCGGTTTCTCGGGCCTAATAAAAAGTAATCCAGACCAAGACTTCATAATATATATATATATATATATATATATATATATATATATATATATATATATATATATATATATATCAGGGTTAGGAGGACCGAGAAGAAAAGAGCTAAAGGTCACCGGCTCTGCTTTTTCCTGAATAGTCGTTCCATCATTGGGTGGCCACACTCCGATTTTTCGTATGGTAGATTATTACCAAAACTTCATGCCTCCTGCCATGTGGATGCACTGAAAGTTGATTCGAATGAACAAACCTGTGATTTTTCCTGCTCTCACTGATCGCAATGTGTGACCAGGTTCAGGTTCCGGAGTACATTGCTGCTTTGCTATGCAGAGTTACTTCAGGCTTCCTGAGGTTTTGTCACAGCATTCACAAAACTTCTCACGGGGCAGGTATGACGTTATAACCCCCTCAAATTTATAATTCGTCCAAAAGTGATCCGAGTAAACCAGGCTGCCGCCAAATATGACCGAATTAACGAGAGCTCGAGGTCCTATTGCCATGCATATGCTGCCCGGTAACAGAAAACACGTCTGAATAAATGAATTTTCTAATTGACGAATTGACGAGTGTCGAATGAACGAAGTTGTGCCAGTGCTTGTGATTTTACTTGTTTAAGCCCTTCTATACACAAGCGAATTAATAGACGCAGTGATGTTTCAACCTTGATATAATCGGAGTACAGTACTTCAAAGCACCAAAAGAACGATCGTTTATCAGAGGCTAGGATGCAGCCCTGTTACACGGGTCACTCTTGATACGTAAATGACTGCACTGTGTTCCTAAAGTTTATGCACATGATGACTAGTTTTGCTTTCCACAAAAAAGCTCTTATCAGAAATATTGGGAGATATTTTAGGAAAATTAAAATTTCTTATCTGAACACTAACTAGGCTGCCATGTAACGCGATTTGTATTAATATTTGGCCAAAATGTGAGCGCTCATGGTCTTACCTTAACTAGTTCTTTTGTTCTTTAGAATAATAGAATATCATATTTTTTCATAAATGTTAATCATTCGACATTAGTCATAGGAAAGCATTTCTGTGATGTGCTGCATGAAAAGTTTGCTTTTTTTAAAAAGAGCGGGTGAACTTTAGTGGTGCAGTTGAAAAAGAGCTTGGTCTAATCAAGCACGTCCAATGGGATCCGAGCTGCTTTCTGTGTAAACTGCCTAAATTGTCACCAGCCATAGATAACTGACTTGTAAATATAATACAACTTGGTGGTGCATATCTCAGGACTACAAAAGATCCGTCGCGTGTTACGTCGTAGCAGTGGTCTCTCAGAAAACATTGAGAAGTGCAACACGACTTAAAACATCTCTCAAGACGATCCTGGGTTCACATTTCTATGAGTCGGAATTTAGGTTTTATATAAAACAGGAAGAACACCTAGATGACGTTTGCTGATAGGAGAAAAAAAACGTTGATAATACCTAAGAATTTTGATTCATTTAGGCACTGCATGACCTTTTAAACATCAAAACGTGTGCTATGCCGCAAAGCCATAAGTGTTTTTTTTTTTCAGCAATATCATAGAAACTTGGATATAAAGAAGAAGTTGCATGTGCAGTTAGTATCACAAAGCAAACAAATTAGACACCGGTGCTCAGCTTCTCACCCCTTTGAGTCTTCTTGCCTTAGCATTTATCTCACTCTGCGGCATTCTGTAAAAGCAAAAGAAAGACATATATTTGTGAACTCGACGCAAGCACGATCATAAACAATGTCTGTAAGGCGTGTGATGCAGTAGTAAAATGGACCAATAATGTTCGACAAGGAGAAGCAGAACGAGCAAGAAGGGCAGACTGCTGAACGTCACTGGTGGCAGCGCGAATGGATAGAGTAATGGGGAATAGCGATAACGCCGGGGAACTCTGGCATACTTCAAAAGGGTTATTCAAACGAGAAATAGCACAATGTGTATGGTTCCTGTTAACTTATTTTGTTATGCTTCTCATCGCTCACTTTCAAAAAACCCAGATTTTTCTCGCCCACATTCTTAGAGAATGTAAGGTTTGCAAGGTGAAGTTTGCGTAATATGACTTTCAAAAAAGATGGTTCCAGATTCAGGCCCTGAAATGGCTTTCCTGATCACTTTCTTTAGAGCGCCTTGCTCAATAGCATAAAACAAAACTTGTAACGAATAATCAGAAGGAGCTTTCTTCGTGAAAGTAAGTGAGCTCCTGTTGCCAAGCTCTTGTCCACAGAAAAGTTGCTGAAAATGTTCATTATTTGCAAGTGGTATTAGCTATCTCAGATATTCAATAATGCGCTCAACAAAGTAAATGGCCAAGTTTCTCTCTTAGGACGTATGGGAGCCCTGCGTAGCACTTAGTATTTTCACCTAAGTTGCGATCGCAAAACTGTGTACTTAACACTTCTTTGAGTATCGTGAGTCATTTTTAAAATTCTGTACTGTTCACTATTTATAAAGCTAAAACTGTTAGATAGTGCACAATATAATATTTTAAGGCGTTTTCTGTACGTTTTGCATCGCAATAACTAGAGCGTCGTATTTTTGTGAAGTTGCAACTGGCATAAAGTGCTCAGTAGAGCAATTCAAGTTGTTTTCTGAAAGATAAAAACGGCGATAACTGAAGAGACGTATATCTATGAAGTTACACTGGTAAATAGTGCGCAGTACAATATTTTCAGCTGTTTTCTGTAGGTTAAAAACTGTAATAGCCGATAGCGTCATATTGTCAACAAACAGATGCACAATGTAAGCTGAGAATTTAGCATCGCTCAGTCAAGAGCTAGGATGAAAAGTAAGAAATGACAAAAAATTCTCGCTGAAACGAAGTCTTCTAGGGGTCGGTGTCACGTGAAAAAAAAAGCCAACTAAGTGACTATCTTAACATAACGAGTTTAGCGCTAAAAAGTCTTACGCATGTCAGAGATAGACTACCGACAACCGCCTTCTGCAATCGTTCTCTCACATGTGTACGTACTTCTTCTGCAGCGCTAAAATAACCATGTTATGTAACCGCCAACTCAACCAACAGCAAGGTCTTATCAGATGAATGACGGCATCGCACTGCTTGATTTTCATACGGGCGTTTGAAGACTACGCGGTTGTTGTATCATCTCTACTTTTGTTCAATATCGTTTTTCTTGTGCTGCTCAATGTGAGTACATTTAAACTCGCCCGATTGCTATCTTTTCACAGTGATTTCCATCACTGTGCGCTACTGCATGCATGATTATCCACGCTTGCTACCTTATTTCTCGGCGGAAGGGGGGTGGTGGTGTAATGTTGCACTATAGCTTCCCTAGTTATGGTAGTTCACACAGATTGCTTATTAGATTGATGCAGGAGCCCATATCCGACATAGCAACAATGATGAAAAACGACAAAACTCCCACACAGCTGAAGCTAGTACATAAAGATTTCAGCTCCTGGCATAATACCTTCATTTACGATGTGAACCACGTCCGTTGCTGTGAGCAACGTTGCATCACCTTTTTCCGCGTCTGTCTCTAGTGTCACGTCGATGTTGACAGACAGACAGAAAGACAGACAGACAGACAGACAGACAGACAGACGGACGGACGGACGGACGGACGGACAGACGGACGGACAGACGGACGGACAGACGGACGAACAGACGGACGGTCGGACGGATGGACAGACGGACGGACGGACGGACGGACGGACGGACGGACGGACAGACAGACAGACAGACAGACAGACAGACAGACAGACAGGCAGGCAGGCAGGCAGGCAGGCAGGCAGGCAGGCAGGCAGGCAGGCACAGAACTTCATTGAGGTCCTGAGGAATATTACTCCAAGGAGGTAGAGCAGCGGGCCGCTCCCACGTCGGAACGAATAGGCCGAGCCTCACCGCCGCGTCGTGACCCCTCTGGACAGCCCAGAGTTGGTGTGCAAGTTCTGAGCTCCTGAGCGCAGAGCTTCAATCTTCTTCGGTGATGTTCCGAGAATCGCGTGATGAGGGGCGCTAACGTGGATACAGCGCCACAATCTGGGCATGTTAGAATAATGCTTTCAATAAACTGGTTGGGGGAACGAAGGCTGGGGTACGACCTGGTTTGAAGCATGAAAGTTTAGATGCCTGGGCCCTACAAAGTTGCATGTGAGGAAGGGGGAAAATCTTACTGTCCAGCCGGTAATGTTTGGTCACCTCATTGAAAGTGAGGAGAAGATCCCTAAATACCATTAGGTTGGAGTCTAAAGGTTCCGCGGGCTACCCAGCGTGGTGAGTAAATTCGCGTGCTAGAGCGTGGGCAATCTCGCGATACAAGTTTGTTTGTCTCTGGTTATGAACTTGATGATCTGTCGCAGAAATCTCGCAATATTCTTTCTAATCTGTCGGCGTGGTCTCGTAATAATGCTCTAACAATTAACAGCTCAAAATCGAAAGCCATATTGTTCAGGGCGAGAGGCAGCCAATCTTGTTTCAATCAACACTTATTCTTAGACGGTGCTCCCATTGAAATTTCGAGGAAATACAAAGTGTTAGGCGTTACGTTTTCAGAACACATGAATTGGACCGATCACGTTGAACTAATATCACAATCGTTGTAATCTGCCGCTGGTGCGCTGTTGCGCTGTCGGCATTTTTTTCCGTAGAAGGTGAAGTTCAAATATATTACGCCTTGTTTGAATCACATCTTCACTATTGTGCGCTTGTATGGGCCACCACCACGAAAGCTAATATTCGTACTCTTCTTCAGCTTCAAAAACGCGCGCTTCGACAAATAGCCAATGTACCCTATTTTCATCCTAGCGCTTAACTTTTTCAAAAACATAATATAATACGTGCAACAAATCTTTACGAATACCGACTTTTATGTTCATTTTGTTTCGGTTCCGACAATATCAAATCCTTCCTAAAACATACGTCACGACTCGAATACAAAAAAGTGACTCGCGCACTCGTAGCCCAGACAGGTGGTCAGTACCATTCAGACGCACAAATTATCTTATGCAGTCACTACGACATAGCCTACCTTCGTTGTTAAACAAAGTGCAAGGGAAACATTTACTCCGAATACTTTGACTCACAAACAAATTAGACAATACTCTTGTAAATCGGAATGAACATATAAAAGACATCGTTAATACATTTTCGCAATTTCTCTTATATAATCTACTTCGCGCTCAGTGTTTCAATATACAAAGTATCATCATATTGTGCATCATGGTCATTTTTATAGCAGTGCTTTTCTTAGTGTTGTAAATACTATTGTTTCTTATGTATCACAAAGTACTGTCACATCTCTTCTCACATAGGCATTACATTTCTATGTTATTTTTAAGTACCATGTGTTCGTTGGAAATCACTAGTGTTATTCAACATGTTGCAAGTTTCTAGTTTCAATTGAAATGGTGTATTATATTTGCATATATGCTAAACATCTGTATTTATGTTGGCTTTAGTGTTACTGCTGCCATGTGAGGGCCTTCAGGCACATTCAAGTTCTACTTTGCAGCTTCTCGCCTGAAGGACCCCCAACAATTTCGTTGGAAAATAAAAGCATTTCTGATTTCTGAGTCTGATTCTGAATCTCGTTTAGGTTTGCCGTGGAGGTCAGATGTGATCCGAGGTGAGCCGGAAACCAAATAATGGAGTGTTCTGAAATATCCCTATTACCCAAAATGTGAGCTACTTCAACCGATAATGATTCAGGTGCAAAGGCTCGCACAGCCACTTGTGAGTCGTGAGCTGAACAGGTAGCCGTAACTCTCGCCCTCCTGGACGACTCAATGATGATATCACAAATTTTTATGAATGGCACTTATTTCCCTTGTTTCAGTCGTGAACATAATAGTCCTATATAATTTTATTGTCGGTTATTTGGTTTGGTTTCATATACCTGAACGACAGAAAAAACTTCATAGAGAAGTGTGGCAGCTTGGGCTAGTTGGTATGGCATGACGATAGTTATAGCGCGAGAACAAAACGACGACACAGAGAAAAGAAGCACACGAAAGACACGTTCTTGTCTCTGTGTCGTCGTTTTGTTCTCACGCTATAACTATCTTCATCGAGAAGTTGGCAAGGTTAATGGCACTTGCTTGATCTCGCCTAAATGACAGCCAGGAATCGTAGAACTATGGCCACTATGTCACCCCTCTGGACAGCTCGGCATTCCGTCTCGGAGGGGAAGCTGAGCAACGCCTTCTTAGAACACACACAACCGTCATAGGCATCTCACTCATCGCTGTCATTTCACCCATTAATATTGTAGCACACGCTACAGGGTGCCCCACCGCAGAGGCATAGTTGTTATGGTGCTCAAGCTCGGGTGCGAAATTGCAGATTTGAAACTCATCTGCGGCTTATGCTTTTTCGAACGAGTAGGAAATGCTGAAGACAATTGCGGATTTTTGGTTACCGTATTTTAGTGTCATTCGTCTGAGCTCACGAGGATCTGGGTGAATGAGCTAATATAATATGCCTGATTTAGTTACAATCCTACATTGTGAATAGTGTACTGTCATGTTAGTCATGTTTTGAACTCTCACTCATGCTCGACATACGCGCAAGACCTGACTTAGAAAAATTGCGCTAGAGTTGCTGCGGAAAACGAAGGTAAAGAGGAGACAAACAGCAAGTGGTCAGTACATCTTAGTCTCTTCCCTAACTCTGTTTTCCGCAGCGACAGTGGCGCAATTTTTCTCAGTATTAAAAAACCAACTAGTTCAATACCTCGGTTCGCCAACATTTAGCTCATGACCTGCTTTGCAAGTTTTCGTGTATTAGAAAGTCTTACAGAAAGTACAGCTTCCTAAATAAGACCAGCTCTAAGTGAATTAGTGTGTCGTCTGTGTTGCACTTGAGGCAATTCCTTGTTATGAAACTGTCTGAATAGCTATGTGTGTCATATTCGGCAAGTTGCCTTTCATGCAAAAAGTTCATTTTTAATCTGCTGGGTGTCATTGTGAACGCCTTTAGAATTTAGCGCTATAGTGGTCACGGCTGTGTACGACACCTTTCATTGAAATGATGAGTGCACTTATTTACTTGCGAGATGAAAAATAGTTCTGGTATAAGCCAATATCGCATAATATAAAACGCGCTTACTTTGACTGACCCAGCTGATAAAATACCTGCTCGAAACTACGTGCAATCGAACTGTTCTCGGCTAGTCTAGGCAGCACAAATGTTGCTTAGGTAGCACGCTCCTGGTTCTGATGCTGCAAAAATTAGTTTTATATATAATAAAGCAAAGGTCACGATTTGAAAGGCCTGAAAACATAATTTTCCTTGTGGGCCCATTTCCTTTTGTGTAAACGCGTCATTGGTGAAAGACGGGAACAAGGACCCAAATAGCCCCAAGCTAGAACTGATTCCGCCAATCGAGCAAAATGAGGCTTATCGCCACCGGAAGCATTGCATGAATGGCACGGTCTTCTCGAATAAACAATCACGCAATAGCATGCATGAGTGGATACATGTGTTTACAATAGCAAAGCAGCTGTTACCGACGAAAAGAACTCTTTTTTATAATACTGGAAATACTTCACTGCTTTTATATACTCCCACCTGTGGGTTTTTTTCTCTTTCACCCTAACAGTTTCACTCGTGGGAGAGATTCTTCATGGCTTGCCTTCGATGCCACATATAGAGTATAGATCTTGCTCCTTTTTAACGTGAAATAGCGAAGCTTATAATAGACAGTTATAGTTTACCGTTAGCGTAATTGCAGAGGTTAACAAAATGGCGTTGCGGTGCAGCAAATGTTCGTTGAAGACAGTCTCTTATAGTTCAGCAGGATAGCGTTTGCGTGGTTTACGTGCCCCAGTCGAGTTGATCGCGCCACCTTTTGGAGCTTTGAAAAGTAAGAAGAATAAAAGAAAAGAAAACAAGAACGTCTGACTGTGTCACGAGACGAATTATTGTCAGAAGATTGTTTAAGGCCTAGGCACATTCAAAATGGGAAGCTATATAAAAAACTACGCTAACTTATCCGTAATACTCGGTCATTAGGCCTAGACACATTTGAAACGGGAAGCTATATAAAAAACCTAGCTAACTTATCCGAAATACTCGGTCGTCAAAGCCAACTGCAAGCATGCGAAAGCACATTAAAGAGTCGTTAGCTACAAACAAAGTGAACCTTTCAGCAACTACGTCAAAATCACTTCGAAGTGGGCGTCCGAGAGCACCGCCATGTTTTATGTGCACTACGTACGCCTACCTTAACAAGGTAACAATAAACCTGAAAAATATAACCCATGCTATAAGCAGTGTGGGTAAAGTACGTATTTGCGCATGCGCACTTTGATGATGCTATCACGGTAAGCCCGGTATAATATAACTGTCTATTAACGCCTGAAGCATCCCAATCTTGTTTAAGTAAATCTGCTTTTGAAAGCCATCAGCCCCAAAAGCTAGCAGATCACTGGAAGTGCATAAACAGCAACAATAGCTGTGCAAGAACATCAAGAAGCTGAGCAAAACCGTGATACTCGATATAAAACACAGTTTGAAAATAAGCGTTAGCCAACCGCTGGAAAACCCGGCGCAACAGCCGATTTGTATAAGAAAAAAAAAATTGGCAGCATATCCTCGAAGTAAATAATGAAGAGTGGGGCGAAGCATTCATCCGTCTATTCGTTCTTTCTTCTGTTCGTCCATACGCCCGTCTGTGTGACCGTCCATGCGTCCATTCGCCCGTCCGTGCGTGCGACTGTTCGTGCGTCCGTCTCTGCGTTCGTCCATGCATCCGCCCTGCGTCCGTTCATGCGTCAATCCATGCATTTGTCTCTGTGTCTGTTCGTCCGTCTATTCAACACTTCTAGTCGCACCATCTCGCATTTTTTCATCATATAGTCCCCATATAAATGCACCGCCATGCAGCGGACATATTAAGAACTAAACAAGAGGTGGCACACGCACACTTTCTTACGGCTTGCGCTTCGGGTCTACTTCCCACCTTTAACCACCTCAAGTTCATGGCATGTACTAGTTCACCGCATTAATGGCATTGCGGCCCAACGCTCGCTAAACCTTTCTAAAACCAAGGAGGTTACGCCCAGCAATAAAACGTAGCAACCCTTTCTTGTCAGATAGTGCTCAATGTACATGCCAATGGCTGCTAATGGGGATCGCAGCGTGTGCCTTAACTAAAAGCCGAATGCTCCTGCCTCTCATTCCCAACTAGCAGCCATTGGCATGTACATTGAGCACTATTTTTTATTGTTCAACAACGCACAGAAGAAATCTCTCACCGGCACCACCTTGGAGGTCAAAATGTTATACTTGTTACAGAGACTACAACGGCTTCGAGGGACAAACGGGTGTTGTTATAAGGAGCTTCGCCACTGAAAACCTACAATGTGCAAAATTAACGGATGTGAAATTTGAACTTACGTGTTTCTTTTGTAGTCATAGCTCGACTTCATTGTTGGTGCGAATGGGTAGCGAGAAGCGAAAGACCCAATCGCTGACTTGTCCAGAGCGCCTGAAATTTTTTGTAACGCCGCAAACTGCAAAACGTCTATTGAATGAAATGTGAGATTCTTCTATATAATTTTAGATATGTTAAAGGGACGCTAAATCCGAATAACAATTTACGTCAAAGTGAAAGCTTGATGTACGACAACGTCTAAAACGACAATATTATCAACAACACTGCTCTACTTAATAAGAAATCGACAAAAATGCAGAACACATGCGCCGCAGTAGGACATTCTCAAAATGATACCGATGACCTTAGATGGACCACCTACAATTATTCACTGGTAATCAATCTAGCTGTGTTAATAAAGAACCTTCATTTCATCAAGAGAAGCAATAAAATGCTGTGTGTGTGTTTCTGTATGATTCATGGAAAAAAGAGCCACTAGACGTTACTATGGGGATTGGCGCGATTGATTCAAAAAATTCAATTTTCACGTGGTTACACTGGACAGGTGGTGCCATCTAGTGGGATGCAGTAGAATTAAAAAATGTCTGTGATATCGGAAGCAAATAGTGGGAAATTGTTCAATGGCAGTTGTTGCTGCTGTGGCTCTCGCTGCTTTCGGTGTTTTGCTATTAGCGCAGTAAAATCGGGCAACGTTGTGCACGGCAACAGTGACGTGAGTTGGTCCGGTTGGTACATTACTTGGGACGGGTAATTTCAAGCGCGCGAACCCGATGCGGACCATTAAAACGTTATTTTACTTTAAAATACGCCCTTCTTTGGCACTAGAGAAACAGTACGGGTTTCTGGACCGCTATTTCAACAATCAACGTTGACTTTAGTTGCCTTTAGTTTAACAAGCCATTATTTCTAGAGTTAATTTTAAAACAAGCAAGCATATATATATATATATATATATTGCCACGAGGAATTGTTAAGGCGCAGTACAACGCAGACGTTGTTAAAAGAGGAACGCTGACGGCATCGCTACGACTCATGAAGCCGCCGGAAGGCACGAGCCGGCCCAGCCTGTGCACGAGCTGCTACCGAGCAGCGGAAAAGAAGAGAAGAAGAGGACGACGAGCGTTCGCTGCTTTCTCCCAGCTACTGTGTAGTTCTTTTGGCTTTGGGCACAAGTTCGCCCTTATTAAACCTTGTAAATAGGACGTCCCGGTTGTGAGGTTGTTATATCCGTTACATTTTCTGGTGGAGGTGCTGGGTAAATGATTCCGAGCCCCACGCAAGAGCGAAGTCCAAGCACTGACCAGCCGCAACCAGTGGAGCTTACACCGGTGCACCAACGAGTCAGCCGCCGTATCCGAGGAGAGTTGCCAGAATTTGGGCCACTCCCTTCTGTATCAAGGGCATCGGTGACGGAGACAAGCGCCGCCACCACCATGACGAGCCAAGTTACGCCGGCACAACTCATCGTAAGCCAACCGGTCATCCCAAAGGTGTTTCATGGTGACCCATACGAGGACGCCGAAGACTGGTTAGAGCATTTCGAGAGAGTGGGAAATCTAAATCAGTGGAACGAGGAAGGCAAGCTGCGTAACGTCTACATTGCGTTGGAAGACTCTGCACGAGTGTGGTACGAAAACCACGAGGCATCTCTGACGTCGTGGCAAGAGTTTCGGCGGCAGCTACTGAGTACGTTCGCCAACAGTGATCGCCGGGAAAAGGCGGAAGCAGCTCTCCGCACACGGATTCAACGAACGAACGAAACTGTCGCGATGTACATCGAAGACATGTCCCGCCTTTTCAAGCGAGCTGATCCTGGCATGACGGAAGACAAGAAAGTGCGCCACCTCATGCACGGGGTAAAGCAAGAATTGTTCGCGGGACTCATCCGCAATCCGCCCCGTACTGTTGCTGAGTTTCGGTCGGAAGCAACAACCATCGAAACGACGCTTCAGCAGAGAGCCCGACAGTACAACCGCGACGTAGCCGGTGCATCCGCAGGAGTCTACTCAGCAGGCGTCGTGGATAATCTTGACACATTGCGCGAGCTCGTCCGGTCTGTTGTCAGGGAAGAATTAAGGAAACTGCAGTCACCTGATGTCACCCCCGAGCTGTCTCTTGCTGAAGTTGTCCGAGACGAAATTCGACAGGCCATGCCGGAGCCGCGGAGTGATGTGCCGGCGACACGACGGGCGGTAACGTACTCCGAGGTGCTCAGGCGACCTACTCTGCACTGTTCGCCGATCGAGACACCAAGTACTTATGTGCAGACAATGCGCAGCCCGCCTGAAATCGTAGAGGCAACACGCACTCCACCTCGTGCGAGAGAGATGATGCCACGGAAGAGCGATGTGTGGCGAGATGCCACACGTAGGCCCTTGTGTTTCCACTGTGGAGAGGCTGGCCACCTGTACCGATTCTGCCGATATCGTCAAGCTGGTCTTAGGGGATTCGCCATCAATGCACCGTGTCCGCGAAACGGCGAAAGACCTTCCGAGATTGAAGAATACCTATGCTCACGTCGGGAATTTGACCCGCCTCGTCGTCATCAACCACGCTCACCATCCCCTATGCGCTACCGCTCGTCTAGCCCACGTCCCTTCCCAAGCACGTCTAGGCAGCGTTCGCCTAGCCCAAATCCGGGAAACTGAAGAGGGCGACCTGTGGAGGCGAGGCCGCTGGCGACTTGGGATGTGAAGATCCTCCACTGCGGTACGAGCCTGATAACGACGACTGTTTCCAGGTAAAGGAGTGCAGTACAGAGAAAATTACTTCAGACTTGCCGTTGGTGATTGACGGACTAGAGCTCAATGCTTTGATCGATACTGGTGCGGATTATTCTGTGATAAGTTACGAATTAGCGAAGCGACTCAAGAAAGTTCTGACCGAATGGGGTGGACCTCAAGTACGTACTGCAGGTGGTCACCTCATAACCCCTTCCGGCCGATGTACCGCAAGGGTCATGATACGGGGCTTCACTTACGTCGGTGACTTTGTCGTCCTGCCTGTGTGCTCGAGGGAAGTGATACTGGGAATGGATTTCCTACAAGCTAATGGTGCGATTATCAATTTACAGAGGTCGAGCGTGTCCTTTTCGACGGAGCAAGCTTTAAAGGTAGCACGATCAGACGAACGATGTACCACTCCACTGCGCGTCGTCGACGATGATGTGACTGTACCGCCACGGAGCAGTATAATGGTTCTCGTGCATAACGATGCATTCAGCGACTACGAGGGTGTGGCGGAGAGCAACGTGGATGTTTTCTTGAAAAGAGGCGTTTGTGTGGCACGAGGGATTATCCAGCTGCGAAACGGGTGCACAGACATCCTCTTGACGAATTTCGGTAACGAATTCCAGCACATCGCAAAAGGGACGGCAATAGCGTTTCTTCATGAGTTCTGTGAAGTGACAGAAATATGCAGTCTTGAAACGACGTCACCGAATGTGAAACTTCCATCTGATGCCTGCGACACAATATACGTAAATCCTAATCTTTCAGAGATTCAACGTCAACAGCTATACGACCTCGTGCGGGAATTTGGCAGCTGTTTCTCCAACAGTTCAAAGGTACGGCGCACGAGCATTACAAAACACAGGATCATAACGGACGAGACAACCAGGCCGGTATGCCAGCACCCGTATCGTGTTTCCCCTAAGGAAAGGGAAGTCATCAAGAAGCAGGTACGAGAAATGCTTGAAGATGATGTTATCCAGCCTTCTAACAGCCCGTGGTCATCTCCCGTGGTGCTTGTCAAGAAGAAGGATAACACGCTACGGTTTTGTGTCGACTACAGGAAACTGAATGCTGTGACTAAACGGGATGTATATCCCTTTCCACGCATCGACGACACGTTAGATCGACTTCGGTGTGCCAAGTTCTTCTCATCACTAGATCTGAAAAGTGGATACTGGCAGATCGAGGTTGATGAACGTGATCGCGAAAAGACTGCTTTTGTTACCCCGGACGGACTTTACGAATTTAAGGCTCTCCCGTTTGGTCTCTGTTGTGCGCCGGCAACGTTCCAACGCATGATGGACACTGTGCTTTCCGGATTGAAGTGGCAGTGTTGCCTAGTGTACCTAGACGACGTGGTCATCTTCGCGGCTACATTTGAGGAGCACATCAAGCGCCTTCGGTCAGTGTTAGAGGCAATCCGTTCGGCAGATTTGACAATCAAGCCAGAGAAGTGCCGATTAGCTTTCGAAGAGCTTCGTTTTCTTGGGCATGTCGTCAGCGCCCAAGGTGTTCGCCCTGATCCTGATAAGACGGCCGCCGTCGCAAGGTTTCCGGTGCCAACAGACAAAAAGTCAGTACGGAGATTTCTAGGTCTATGTGCGTACTATAGACGATTTGTGAGAAATTTTTCAAAGATCGCAGAACCCTTAACGAGACTTACGAGAGAAGATGTGCCTTTCCAGTGGCAAAACGAGCAACAAAGCGCCTTCAACGAATTGAGAAAGAGGTTAGAAAACCCCCCGATTCTTTCTCACTTTGATGAGACAGCCGACACGGAAATACACACAGATGCCAGTAACATCGGCCTTGGATGCGTTCTAATACAGTGGCAGAAAGGTGAAGAAAAAGTGATAGCTTATGCCAGTCGGACTCTAACAAAAGCAGAGACAAACTATTCGGCCACGGAAAAAGAATGCCTTGCCGTCGTCTGGGCCATCAGTAAATTTCGGCCGTACCTATATGGTAGACCATTCAAGGCAGTCAGCGATCACCATGCGCTTTGCTGGCTGGCGAACATAAAGGAACCATCTGGACGACTAGCAAGGTGGAGCCTCAGACTGCAAGAATACGATATAACCGTCGTATACCGATCTGGCAAAAAAACATACCGATGCCGACTGTTTGTCACGGGCTCCTACAGACACACCACTATCAGAAGAAGACGACTTTCCGTTCGTAGGAATTGTCGAGACCACTCAAATAGCCGAACTCCAACGTACAGACAAAGAATTACTCCCGCTTATCGAACACCTGCAAGGAATTGACGTACAAGTACCCCGTATATTTTCTCGAAGCCTCGCATTGTTCTGCCTCCGAGGAAACGTTCTCTACAAGAGAAACTTCAAGCCCAACCGCGAAAAGTTCCTGCTTGTCGTTCCAGCAACTATGCGACAAGAAATACTTCGAGCGTGTCACGATGAGCCCACATCTGGACATTTGGGTGTGACGCGAACGCTTGCAAGGATCAGTCTCCATTATTATTGGCCCAAGCTACTAGCTTCAGTGCAACACTACGTCAAAACATGCCGCGAGTGCCAAAGACGAAAAACACCACGTTCTAAACCAGCGGGCCTTCTACAACCTATAGATCCACCGAAAGCGCCTTTCCGCCAAGTTGGAATGGACCTCCTTGGACCCTTCCCGACATCTTTACTCGGCAAGAAATGGATCGTTGTGGCCACTGATTATTTAACTAGATACGCCGAAACAGACTCTTTGGAACGAGGAACGGCAGCAGAAGTGGCCCAATTCTTCGTACACAAAATAGTCCTGCGACATGGCGCTCCAACGGTTGTAATCACCGATCGCGGAACGGCTTTCACGGCGCAACTTTTGAAGTGCCTGCTCAACATGACTCACACTGTTCATAGGAAAACCACTGCATATCATCCTCAATGCAATGGCCTGACCGAACGCCTTAACAGAACTTTAGCGGACATGATATCCATGTATGTGGATGTCGAGCACAAAAAGTGGGACGAAATTTTACCATACGTCACTTTCGCCTACAATACGGCTGTGCAAGAGACCACCAAAATCACCCCATTTGAACTAGTTTACGGTCGTGCTGTTACCACAACACTGGATGCTATGTTACCAATAGACCAAGATGACTACCCCCCCGATCTTGACGACTTTCTACAAAGAGCGGAAGAAGCCCGCCAGTTAGCAAGATACCGAATACGCCACCAACACCGCATCGATGCCGACCGCTACAACCGAGGAAGACTTGACACGCGATATGACGTTGGCGACAAAGTGTGGATATGGACTCCAGTACGACGACGAGGCCTCTCCGAAAAACTCATTTCCCGGTATTTTGGCCCCTACGAGATCGTACAGCGACACAATGACCTCGTCTACGAAGTCAAGCCTGCAGGCCACCTGCATTCGACGCGACGCAATCCCACGGAGCGTGTACACATTGTACGGATGAAACCGTACTACGACCGATTCCAAACCTAGCCACCCCAATACCTTGACGTACTGCAACCTCATTTTTACAAACTTGCACACACAAAAAAAAAAAAAAACAGCCTCATCGCAAGCATCGGGGCGATGCCGCTTGAGAGGGGGGATAATGCCACGAGGAATTGTTAAGGCGCAGTACAACGCAGACGTTGTTAAAAGAGGAACGCTGACGGCATCGCTACGACTCATGAAGCCGCCGGAAGGCACGAGCCGGCCCAGCCTGTGCACGAGCTGCTACCGAGCAGCGGAAAAGAAGAGAAGAAGAGGACGACGAGCGTTCGCTGCTTTCTCCCAGCTACTGTGTAGTTCTTTTGGCTTTGGGCACAAGTTCGCCCTTATTAAACCTTGTAAATAGGACGTCCCGGTTGTGAGGTTGTTATATCCGTTACAATATATATATATATATATATATATATATATATATATATATATATATATATATTGGGAGCATTATTCATACGCGTCATCTTACCATATGTACATACTCATCATCATCAGTCTGACCTGGGTTAGTGGGGAGAGGCTCGGCAAGTAAATGAGGTGTCTTGCAGCCAAAACGTTGCCTTACAAGTGGTGGAGAGTGCTTTCCGATCTCCTGGTCTTCTCCCTGCAGCGCTTTTTCGTAATCTTCGACTACAAACCATCCCTGGAGCTCCGGTCGGGTCGCCGTCTGCGCAGTCAGCCTACGGTCATGTCGCAAGACGAGCACAACAACACGGCTCCATCCACCCCACCTGAACCCCTGGGAATGCCTTCTTGGACTGTCACCGCCCCTCAAAAAGATCCCCCGATGTTCTCCGGCCTTCGCGGTGAAGACGTTGAAGACTGGTAGGATGACTACGACCGTGTGAGTGCGCTCAACTATTGGCATGATTCTGTGAAGCTGTCCCGTGTACCTTTCTACCTGACGGGTGTCGCTAAGACATGGTTCCTCAACCATCAGTTGGATTTCCCAGACTGGCCTACCTTTGAGCAGCAGCTCCGTCAGATAATTGCCAACCCTTCTGTACGTGCAGACATCGCCAAACGGAAGCTTGCTGGACGTGTCCAGCACTCTGGCGAGTCCTATACATCGTACATTGAATATGTCCTCGCCCTATGCCGGCGCGTTGACAGCTCGATGGTAAAGCATGACCGCGTTCGCCATTTGCTCAAGAGCATAGGCGCCGTCGCATTTAACGCTCTGGCGGCAAGGAACCTGACCACGGTCGCCGATATCATCAGTACGTGTCAGCGACTCGATTACCTTCAACTTATACGTTTGCAACCTGAAACAGCAGATATCAGGCCAACGCATGACGGTGAGCTCCGTGCGTTGATATGGTCTATGATCCGCGAGGAGCTGCAACTCCAAGCCACCTCGTCATCTTATGAGCTCCGCATGACGCCTTCTACAGGCAGCCTCCGCAACATTGTGAGGGAGGAACTAGCGTCCATGACGTGTGAGCAAGTACCGAGCTCGCCGCAGTATGGGTCAACTATGCAGCCTTGACTGAATGTCCTTGTCCAAAGAGCAACGCCTCCTTCGTTTCAAGCCTGGCGTCCATCTCGACCCATTTGCTATTATTGCGGAATGCGTGGCCACATCTCACGGTTCTGTCGTCGAAGTCTACAAGACGAAAGGCGTTGCTATGGTGACTACGAGAGGGATGAGTTTGCCCCCTCTCCACAACATCGTCACCCATACCAACTTTATCAACGCCGCTCACCCTCTCTACAGCACTTCGATGCAGCCAGTACCTTCCGCTCCTCGCGCCGTCGCTCCCCGTCACTTATGCGCCGTTCCTCGTCACCACTTCGTCCGGCTACCACGGCGTCTGATCATCGCCCGGAAAACAAAACAGTGCAGCTTCAGGAGGGAAAGCTGCATTTGGCGGACTGCATCGAACTCCTCCGGAACGCCCCTCAATTGTACTTTCTGTGTGTGTTGAGGGTATAAGGACTGAAGTCTTGGTGGACACAGGCGCATCGCTCTCAGTTATTAGTGTGGACTTGTGTTCCCGTTTGCGCAAAGTTAAGACACCGTATAATGGCCCTCCCCTTCGCTGTGCTAATGCGGTTTTTGTTCGGCCTTCTGGTGTTTGCACGGTACGAGTTTTTATTGAGGGCATCCTTCACCATATACAGTTCCTTGTTCTGTCATCGTGTACCAATGCGCTCATTTTAGGATGGGACTTTCTCTCCTCAGCTTCAGCCGTGATATCTTGCCGTCAGAGGGTCATTCACATGTCAGATACTGCGCTTTCGTGTGATAACTAGGCTCATAACCAGCGTTTGGCCACCGCTGATGACTGTTTTATTCCTCCATGTAATGAGCATATTCTGACCCTGACATCAGATAAGATCGATACTGGTGATGTGTTTCTAGCACCGTGTGGACGTTACATCTCTGGTGGACTTACCATCGCTCCTAGCCTGGTGCGATTTCGTGATGGCAGAGCATTAGTTACGGCAGTTAACCCCACTTCATTGCCTGTTGCACTGCCCCAGGGCACCAGTGTGGTTTGCTTCACAGATACCGAACCACTTTCTCTGGTGCCCCTTCACGGAGACTCGCCATTTTTCTCTACGAGTGCTGATGACCAGGCTACGACGGCTGCTTTAAAAGCCACAAGAAATCACGATCTCACATCAGTGCAAAAAAATGAACTTTTGGGTGGGCTTCAAAAACACAGCGCTTCATTTGATGTATATTACAAGCTTCTGGGTCGCACTTCTGTCACCGCACATCGAATTGAAACTGAAGGCAATACAATCGTATTCCGCCGCCCATATCGAGTGTCGTCCGCAGAGCGGAAAATCATCGAGGACAACGTTGCTGATATGCTCCAACGAGATGTTATCCGGCCTTCGTCCAGCTCGTGGTCATCACCTGTGGTGCTAGTCTGAAAGAAGGATGGTTCGGTGCGATTCTGCGCTGGTTATCGAGCACTTAATAAGATCACGCGCAAAGACATCTACCCGACGCCACGAGTCGACGACGCACTTGACTCTCTGCAAGGCGCTGAATTTTTCTCCAGCCTCAATTTACGGTCTGGTTATTGGCAAATACCTATTCACGAAGCGGACAAAGAAAAAACTGCCTTTGCAACACTATACGGGCTGTATGAATTCAACGTCATGCCATTCGGTTTATGTAACGCTCCTGCCACGTTTGAACGCATGATGGACACAGTTTTAAGTGGCCTAAAATAGAAAACATCTCTCTGTTATCTAGATGTCATCGTCATTTTCTTCTCTTTTTTTTCGTCAGCATCTTGATCGTTTGACGAAGTTTTGACGTGTCTTTCCAGTGCTGGACTTCAGCTATACACAAAAAATGCCATTTCGCCAACAAGAACTTCAAGGTGTTGGGCCACCTTGTCAGCAAAGAGGGCGTTCGTCCGGATCCTGACAAGCTTGCGGCCGTGATACGCTTCCCTCGGCCAGAAAATCAGAAACACCCACGAAGTTTCCTGGGCCTGGCATCCTACTTTCACCGCTTCATTAGTCCTTTTGCTGCCATCGCGTCGCCACTGCACAAGCTGCTGACATACGGATCAACTTTCGCTTGGAACGACGACTGCGAGCGTGCCTTTCAAGCCCTCAAAAATGCTTTAACATCTGACCCTGTTCTGTGCCATTTCGACGAGAACGCACCTACATGTCTGCACGCCGACGTGAGTGGCCATGACATTGGTGCAGTTCCTCTACAGCGGGACGCCACTTCACGGAAAAGAGTTATAGCGTATCCTAGTCGTGCTCTTACGGCTGCTGAACAGAAATACTCCATAACTGAGCAGGAGTGCCTCGCTGTCGTTTGGGCCATACAAAAATTTCGACCGTATCTTTACGGACGCCACTTCACAGTGATTACAGACCACCACGCCTTGTGCTGGCTGTTGACACTGAGAAACTTCTTTGGTCTCCTCGGTCGTTGGGTGCTCCGCCTGCAAGAGTACAATTTTGATGTCATTTATAAGTCTGGAAAAAGACACCAAGATGCAGATGCTCTCTCTCGCTGCCCCCTTCCACTGTCATCATCAAGTACGTCAGCTGATTGCTCGTCTGGTGGGCAAGGCACTGCGTCACCCCTCACATTATCACACCTTGCGGTTTTGGAAACGCCGGCTTCAAATCGCCACACCGAGTTCGCCACACGCCAGTGTGCTGATCCATATTGCAATCGCATTATCCAACGCCTAAATGCATGTCACGTACTCCTAATGCTAGATTGCGCCGACAACTACGCCAATTTAAGCTCGATAATAATGTGCTCCATCGTTACGTTTACACTACTGATGGACAGCGCTGGGTTCCAGTACTTCCGCGTTCTCTACGTCATCAAGTCCTCGAAGCCTTTCACAACGACCCATGTGCAGGCCACTTGGGATTTCACAAAACACAAAGCCGCATCAGAAACCGTTTCTTCTGGCCGGGCATCTCTACCTTTGTGGCCAAGTACGTTGCATCTTGTCATCTGTGTCAACGGCGGAAGCGACCAACTTCGTCTCCTGCTGGGCTTCTGCAACCTATCCCGTGTCCCGAGACTCCCTTTGCCAACATTGGCATAGGCCTACTCGGACCTCTCCCCATCACGCCAGCAGGTAATCGGTGAATTGTGACTGCTATCGACCACCTGACAAGGTACGCAGACTCTGCTGCACTACGCACAAGTTCTGCTTCAGACGTCGCAGACTTCTTTCTCAACGCCATTGTATTGCGTGACAGTGCACCTCGCGTTCTCCTGAGTGATCGCGGCAAGACGTTCCTGTCCACCATAATTGAAACCCTGCTCACAACCTGTGGTACAGTACATAAGACGACGTCAGCCTACCACCCCCAAACTAATGGGCTGAAGAGGAATTTCATCGGACACTAACAGACATGCTGTCGATGTACATCGCACCAAACCACGACAACTTGGATACCATTTTGCCTTTTGTGACGTTTGCCCATAACACCGTTGTTCAAAGAACTACTGGCTACTCACCTTTCTACTTCGTGTACGGCCGTTCACCGACATTCTCCATCGACGTCTCTTTCCTGATTGTGCCAACCGACGCCTCGGCAACCGTATCAGAGCAGTTAATCACAAGGCTCGAAGAATGTCGGTAACGGGCTCGCCTTAATACAGAAGCCAATCAGCAAGACCGCAAGCAACGCAACGACAGCTCTCATCGCGACGTCTCCTTCAGTCCGGGGGATGAAGTGTTGCTTTGGACGCCCATTCATACTCCAGGATTGTGTGAAAAGTTTCAGTCACGCTTCATTACGCCCTATATAATCAATGAACAAACGTCCCCAGTGAACTATCGTATCACTCCTACCGGCCTTTCTGCGGATCGTCACTGTCGTGGTTCGGAGATTGTCCACGTATCACGTCTGAAGCCATTCGTTCGACGTTCCGTTTCCGTCGAAGACGCGTCCAGGCTGGCCGCTCACGCGTGGGGGGGAAATAAGTGTGAGCATTATTCATACGCGTCATCTTACCATATGTACATACTCACCATCATCAGTTTGACCTGGGTTGTGGGGAGAAGCTCGGCAAGTAAAAGAGGGTTCTTGCAGCCAAAACGTTGCCTTACAATATATATATATATATATATATATATATATATATATATATATATATATATATATATATATATATATTCATCTGTCCTGCTCTCTGATATCATGTGAACCGAAAATTGTGGTGCGTTTCAAATTGATGTTTCTCGTTTCATTCTCTTTTTTTTCCTCGCGCAAATAAAATGTGGAATGGTTTGCCGGATGCGCTTGCTGGTGATGATGGTTGTGCCGATAATACAGATGCGCTACATATCTACATATTCTTATAATATTGTATAACAAATTTTGGTGCGATTATCTTCCTGTTTTTAATTATGCGGATAATTCATTATTCCTTGTACCTTGTTTTTTTTCACCAATAATGTAAGGAATCCCGTATGTCAGTTG
Organism: Rhipicephalus microplus; assembly: GCF_043290135.1. NCBI lineage: Eukaryota > Metazoa > Arthropoda > Arachnida > Ixodida > Ixodidae > Rhipicephalus > Rhipicephalus microplus. The sequence goes on from NC_134701.1 coordinate 102,456,354, forward strand.
GAATGTTGTTTGTTCTTCATGAATGTATACTACCTGCAATGTGCCCTCTGTAATGACTCCAACATTGGAGTCGACAGTATTGGAAATAAATAAATAAATAAATATTGTCACGTTACAACTTAACTGTAAACTGCAAATAATCGCACACAAGGACGTCAAACTGATTCGCACAACGGCAGTATGACTATTGTTTTTCTCTGCACGCGCCTCTTTGTCCTCTTCTGAACAGTGGCACATACAAGCATGCCAGCATCTGTGTATATAATACTTGTAGAACTTGTACTAGTGGCATTGCCCCCCTTCCCAAAGGACATCCTCCCGATGTCATAACATAATTGTAAGATGAAAAGACGTACGATAAGCAGTACACAAGGGGGTGTTCACAATCACTGTAAGTCTACTCGAGGGAGTGTGACGAATAGTCAGCGTTGGTAAAATGATTTCATCCTCGAAACATGAACGACGTGTCGCTGTTGTGAACGGCGGGATTGACGAGCCATGTCCTCGTCAAGAACCTCGTAGTTCACTTCGCTGAGACGTCGGAGAACTCTATAGGGACCAAAATAGTGGCGTAACAACTTTTCCGACTGGCCCCGTTGTCGAATAGGAGTCCACAATCATACTCGTTCTCCGGGTTGGTAAGAGACATCGCGACGACGAGCGTTGTACCGCAGCGAGTCGATGCATTGTTGCTTATGGATTCGTTCAACTGCAAGCTTACGAGCCGCGTCTGCCAGTCTGATAAATTCGTTCGTCTTGACACTAATCTGGTGTCTGTCTGGTAGAAGCATGGCATCCAGCATTGTAGTTGCCTCCCTGCCGTGAAGCAACCGGAATGGTGTCATTCCAGTTGTTTCTTGCACAGCGGTGTTGTAAGCGAACGTGATGTAAGGGAGGACGTCATCCCAGTTTTTGTGGTCTTGGTCAACGTACATGGATAGCATGTCGGCGATCGTCTTGTTTAGTCGCTCTGTAAGGCCGTTGCTTCGTTGGTGGTATGCAGTAGTTTTTCGATGTACTGTGCCGCTAAGCTGCATGACGTCTTGTATCATCCGGATGGTAAAAGCTGTGCCACGATCAGTTATGACAACTGCTGGTGGTCCATGTTGGAGGACGGTGTTTTTCGTAAAAATGTGGGCAGTCTCAATGGTGGTGCCACGTTGTAATGTCTTCGTTTTGCAGTAGAGCGTCATGTAATCAGTAACGACTACAACCCAGCGGTTGCCGTCACGAGACTTGGGACTAGGTCCGAGTAGATCCATGCCAATTTGTTGGAACGGTTGTGTCGAAGAAGCGACGGGCTTCAAAAAGTCAGCTGGGCGCTGATGTGGTGCTTTACGGCGCTGGCACTCGTGACACGTCTTCACGTAATGCTTCACGTCGCGACTGAGCTTAGGCCAGTAGTAGTGTTGGCGAATCCGGGCCAAGGTACGTGTGAATCCCAAGTGGCCTGAGGAAGGCTCATCGGGACAGGCGGACAAGACATCGGCTCGTAACGGTGGCGGGACAACGAGCAGGTACTCAGTCGCGTAAGGGTCGAAGTTTCTTTTATAGAGGATATTTCTGCGGATGCAGAACGATGATGACGAGCGGGCGAATGCTGGTGGTGGATGCGGCGTACGGCCTTCGAGATACTCGATGAATTGTCGAAGCTCAGAATCGTTCTTCTGCTGTTCAGCCAAGTCAGATACACTAACGGCACAGAGAAAACGGCCGTTGAGATCGTGATCACCTGACGCTGTCTTAAGAGGAGCTCGAGAAAGGCAGTCCGCGTCACTATGCTTCCGGCCAGACTTGTACACGACTGTAAAATCGAACTCCTGAAGGCGTAAGCTCCACCTGGCCAGACGTCCGCAAGGGTCTTTAAGGTTCGCCAACCAGCAGACCGCATGATGATCCGTAACAACTCTGAACGGGCGACCATACAGGTACGGTCTGAATTTAGCTATTGCCCAGACAACAGTTAGGCACTCCTTTTCAGTTGTGTAATTCGCCTCCGCAGATGATAAAATCCGACTCACATAAGCAATAGGGCGTATGACGCCACCTTGCCACTGGACGAGGACTGCACCAAGGCCGATGTTACTGGCGTCTGTGTGTAGTTCAGTGTCGGCATATTCGTCGTAGTGTCCGAGTAAGGGCTCAAGCTGGAGACGCTGCTGGAGCTCGGAGAAAGCGCGTGTTTGCTCAAGGCCCCACACGAAGGGAACGTCGTCTTTTGTCAGACGAGTGAGAGGTTCGGCAATGTTTGCGAAATTTTGCACAAAGCGTCTGTAGTCTGCGCAGAGGCCTAAAAATCAACGCACATCACGTTTGTTGGTACGTGGTGGAAAATCTGCGACAGCCAATGTTTTGTCTGGGTCAGGCCTATTACCATCAGGGCTAACAAGGTGACCGAGGAACTTTAATTCATTGTAACCAAACTGACATTTTTCTGGTTTCAGTGATAGGCCTGCCGTGCGAATTGCAGCAAACACAGATCTAAGTCGCTGCAAATGCTGCTCAAACGTTTGGGAGAAGACAACGACGTCGTCTAAGTAAACAAGGCATGCTTCTCACTTGAGACCGGAGAGCACTGTATCCATCATACTATGTAATGTCGCAGGGGCAGAACACAGACCGAAGGGCAGCACCTTGAATTCGTACAGACCATCTGGAGTTATGAATGCTGTTTTCTCTCGGTCGCGTTCATCAACTTCGATCTGCCAGTAGCCACTGCGTAAATTCATAGAGGAGAAGTGTCGGACGCGTCGGAGGCGGTCTAGTGAGTCGTCGATGCGCGGAAGCGGATAAACGTCTTTCTTTGTGACTTTGTTGAGTTTGCGGTAATCGACGCAAAATCGGAGAGTGCCGTCCTTCTTTTTTACTTGTACGACGGGGGACGACCATGGACTGTTCGAGGGTTGGATTACGCCATCTTCGAGCATCTGCTTCACTTGAGAACGTATAGCCTCTTGTTCCTTTTGTGATACTCGGTAGGCGTGCTGACCTATGGGTCACTCAGCATGGTCAGTGACAATGCGGTGCTTTACGGTTGGCGTTTGTTTTATCTTGGATGTAGACGTGAAACAGTCGCTAAACATGCGGAGGATACAGCGGATTTGCTCTTTCTGCGCACATGACAGGTTTGGATTGACATCGACTGCATCGGCTACCACGGCGTCAATGAATTCGAAATGAGCGATAGCTGTTCGTTTGGCCAAACGTGGGTATGCTCCACTAAAATTTGTTACCAACAACTCAGTCATCCCACGTTTAAATTGAATTATTCCGCGGGCAACGCAGATTTGCTGAGACAAGTGCACCGAAAGGTTGGCTTCAGCGATACCACTACTGTCATCGTCTATGTCACCCTGTACTGTAACGAACATACTGGTGCGTGGCGGAAGTGTGACGGTATCGTCGACAATGTGAAGCGCAGTCTTCTGCGGATTGGTATCTCTAGGCTTCGGGCCATAGTCGTCAGCAAACATTACGAGGCAGTCTCGAAGATTGATAACAGCGCTGAGCTCACGAAGGAAATCCATGCCAAGGATAACTTTTCGGGAGCATTCGGGAAGCACAACGAAAGAAGCAATGAACGTCGACTCACAGATTTGCAGCCTTGCGGTGCATCTCCCGATCGGTGTCAAGAGATGACCACCGGCTGTCCGAAGGTTTGGTCCATGCCCCCAAGAATTTGTGACTTTCCGGAGTTCAGCCACAAGTTCAGCGCTGATAACGGAGTAGTCGGCACCGGTGTCGACCAGAGCAGTCACTGGACGGTTGTCGACACGAATGGCAATGTCAGCAGAAACGGGTTCGTCAGCGATGTGAGGTTTCGGCTGAAAGGAATCGTCGAAGGTCGGTGGATGGGTCGGAGGAGGCTGTTTTGATGATAGCTTAACAGCGGTCCCACCCCCGGAGGCCGCTGATTCTAGTTTTCCCGGCATGGACTTGGGGATCTAGCGGATCGTCCCGCAACAACATCGGCGAAAGTGGAGTATTGATTCGCGGACGTAGAGCGTCGAGGAGACGGAGAGCGTGATTGGCGTCGCTGAAGATTCGGAGACGGTAGACTTGCCAAGTACTCTGCGATGGCGTGGGGTCGTTCGTCGTCCCTGGGCCGACGAGCGTCTGGCCGAAATCCAGGTAGGCCCATCTGTCTGTACGAGCACTCCCGGTACATGTGACCTGGCTCACCACAGTGGTAGCATAGTGGCCGATTGTCGGAAGCGCGGCACACGCTAGATTTCCGCAAACTAGGTCGCGCATTATCATAGTGTGGTGGGCCCGAGAAGTACTGCGGCATCTGCAGGCAAGTCGGCCGTTGGTTTTCATAGCGTGGCCCGCCAGAGAGGTGCTGTGGTGTCTGCAGGCTAGTCGGTCGGGGAAAATAGCTGGCTGCCGGTGCAGAAGTACGTACAGCTTCCGTATACGTTAGCAGAGGAGCTTCGGTTGGAGGTTGCGCTAATGGTCGTACCAGCTGCCGCACCTCTTCACGGACAATGTCTGTCAGAGCAGCCACTTGAGGCTGTGAACGCACTGCGTGAAGCTTTTGCAGCTCGTCGTGTACAATGCTACGGACTAGCTCAGCAAGGTCTCTCACGCTCGTGACATCGGGTGTTACGAAGGGTGCTGACAGACATGCAAGGTTGTCGGACCGTTCATACTGCGAAGACCGCTGTCTTAGCATTCGCTCTATGATCGTAGCTTCACGGAGGAATTCTGCCATGGTAGCTGGTGGGTTTCGCACAAGTCCTGCAAACAGCTGCTCCTTGACACCCCGCATCAGAATGCGTACCTTTTTGTCTTCCGTCATTGCAGAATCTGCTCGACGGAACAGACGAGACATTTCCTCAACGAACATGGCCACGCTTTCATTGGGTCTTTGATTGCGAGAATTGAGGAGACGTTCGGCTTGTTCTTTCCAGTCGGCGCTACCATACGTGTTCCGCAGCTGAGTGCAAAACACCGGCCAGGTTGTCAGGGCGGCCTCGTGATTCTCGAACTAAATACGCGCCGAATTCTCCAGGTAAAAATAGACATACCGCAGTTTCCGGTGCTCGTCCCACTCGTGGATGACGGCGACTCGATCGTATTCGTCCAGCCAGTCTTCAACGTCTTCGTAGGGCTCCCCATGGAAGGGCTTTGGCATTCGAGAGGTTGGTAGCCATGGTGCTGGCGGAGTTGCGGTCGGTTCAGTCTGGCTTCCAGTTGTCGCATATGAAATAGTTCTGGAGCGTTCCGGAAGAGGGCTGAATTGGGGTGGTAGGCCTAGTTGCCGCTGACTACGTCGAAGATTGGCTGTTTCTACTAAGGCGTCGATGTTGGGCCCGAGATTTTCCTCGTGGGAACAGTGCATAGACTATTACCCAGCACCTCCACCAGTGTCAAGTTACAACGTAACTGTAAGCTGCAGATAATGGCACACAAGTACGTCAAACTGATTCGCACAACGGCAGTATGATGATGATGATGATGATGATGAACCCTCGGCTTTGCTGGCACTCGACCACAAGGAGGGATCGGCCAAGAACCGGGCCGATGACTATTGTTTTTCTCTGCACGCGCATCTTTGTCCTCTTCTGAACAGCGGCACATACAAGCATGCCAGCATCTGTGTAAATAATACTTGTAGAACTTGTACTAGTGGCATTATATATATATATATATATATATATATATATATATATATATATATATACTGGAACATATTGCCTTGGGTGTGAGAGAATGAATGGAATAAATATATTTACAAAATATGCAGGGAGAGTCAGAGGCAGCTGCAGCCAAGATGAAGGCCAACAGGAACAACAACACGAGCACGGTCGCTTTCATCGTCTTCGTCGTCTATGATGCTCTTTCGTTGCCGATGTCGTGTAACATATAACCCCCCGGCGCTGGCAGCGCCGTCTCGGCGCCTAAAGGAGAGTAGGATCAAATGCGTACGAGTAGGGTTTGAGGCGGGTAACGTGGATGTTGTCAGTAGCGGGTGCGGACGACGACGACTGTCAAACGGAGTAATCTCGTATGTGACCTCGGTAAGCCGGCGTAAAACCTTGTAAGGCCCCGAGTAGCGAGACAGGAGCTTCGAAGAGAGGCCAATGTGGCGGCATGGTGTCCAGAGGAGGACCAATGAACCTGGAGAGTAGAAAACTACTCTGTGATAGCTATCGTAGCGGGCCTTCTGAGAGAGCTGCGTGCCAAGAAGACGTTCCCGTGCTATTTGGCGGGCCACTTGAACCCGAGCAGTGGCATCCCGGGCGTACTCTGTCATCGTTGCGTAGTTGATGGGAGAAGAGTCTTGAAGGGTAACGTTGGATTGCGGCCGAACAATAAATAGAAGGGGGAGAAGCCAGCGGTGTCGTGGCGTGACGAATTGTACGCGAATGTCACATAAGGCAAAGTACTATCCCAATCAAGGTGATCTTTGGAAACGTACATGGAGAGCATTGTGGTCAATGTTCTATTTAGGCGCACGGTAAGACCATTTGTTTGTGGGTGATAGGCTGTAGTGAGCTTGTGACGCGTCGAACACGAGCGAAGGATGTCACTTACTAATTTTGAAAGAAATGAGCGACCACGAACAGTCAGCAGCTGTCGAGGAACGCCATTGTGAAGAATTACGTCATGAAGCAAGAAGTCCGCGACGTCAGTGGCACAGCTTGTCGGTAGCACTCAAGTGATAGCGTATCTAGTGGCGTAATTAGTAGCTACGGCTATCCACTTGTTTCCAGTGAGAGAAGTAGGAAATGGTCCAACGAGATCAAGACCGCCGCGGTAGAACGGAATGGTATGCCTATTGGTTGTAGCGGACCAGCTGATGGCAAGGTAGAATGTTTGGAGCGCTGGCAGGACTCACATGCAGCAACGTATCGGCGCACAGAACGGTAAATGCCTGGCCAGAAGAATCTACGCCGCACACGATCGTACGTGCGCGTGACCCCGAGATATCCCGCGGTTGGGGCGTCGTGAAGCTGTTCAAGTACAGCGGAACGAAGTGTCGCAGGAACAACGAGTAGTAGCTCTGGTCCCTCGGCGCTGGTGTTGCGTCGGCAAAGAATGTCATCGCGTAGAACGAACAAGTGTAGCGACTGGTCTACGTGAGGCAAACGTAGACTCTCCATGATAGACCGCAAGTGGACATCGCTGAGCTGTTTCGTGCGTATGTTGGCGAAAGCCGACATGGCGAAGACACAAGAGTCAGAATCTTGTGCTGAAAAGTCAGGTGGGTCCACGGGCTGACGGGATAGACAGTCAGCATCCTGGTGCATTAAACTAGATTTGTATGCCACGTCGCAGCTGTATTCTTGTAGTATCAAGGCCCAACGACCTTGTCGTCCAGTTGGATCTTTAAGGGACGACAGCCAGCACAAGGCATGATGATCTGTAATTATCGAAAAGGTGCAGCCAAACAAGTACGGTCGAAATTTTCCGACTGCCCAGACTAGTGCGAGGCACTCACGCTCTGTAATGAAAAACTTGCTCCCCGAAAGAGAAAGGAGGCGACTGACATAAGCAATGACGCGATCCTGCCCTCGTTGCCACTGGGCGAAAACAGCACCAACTCCATGTCCGCTGGCATCGGTACGAACTTCAGTATGGGCTGACGGGTAGAAATGGGCTAAGTAGGGTGGGGAAGTAAGTAATGCTTTGAGGGTGCTGAAGGCAGCTGCTTGGTCAGTACCCCAATAAAAAGGCATGTCCTTCTTCAATAGCTCCGTAAGTGGTCGGGCAATGCCAGCAAAATTCTTCACGAAACGTCGAAAGTAAGAACAAAGGCAAATAAAACTCCGTACATCTTTTGTGGAACGTGGTATGGAAAAATCTTTGACAACTAGACTTTTGTCAGGATCAGGCTGCACGCCTCGAGCACTGAAAAGGTGGCCCAACACAGTCATTTCCCGATGGCGAAAGCGACATTTGGAAGAGTTGAGCTGAAGTCCTGCTGTCCGGAAAACCTTAAGAACAGCCGTTAGGCGGCTAAGGTGGCTTTCGAATGTAGGTGAAGATACGATGACGTCATCGAGATAGCACAGGCACGTGGTTCATTTTTATCCACGCAGGAGAGCGTTCATCATCCTTTCAAATGTAGCTGGCGCATTATACAATCGGAATGGCATAACCTTGAACTGGAAAAGTCCATCCGGTGTGATGAATGCGGTTTTCTCATGGCCTCGATGATCGACAGAAATCTGCCAGTATCCTGATTGCAAGTAGATTGATGAAAAGTAGGCAGACCTATTCAGGCAGTCGAGAGCATCGTCAATCCGCGGCAGTGGATACACGTCCTTACGTGTTACTTTATTTAGGTGACGGTAGTCTACGCAGAAGCGCCAGCTGCCATCCTTCTTCTTGACTAGCACGAAAGGCGATGCTTATAGACGGCAGCAAGGTTCGATGACGTCTTTTGTGAGCATTTCTTCAATTTCGTGCTGGATAACCTGTCGCTCAGCATTAGACACGCGATAAGGACGTCGTCGGATGGGGCTGGCGTCTCCAGTGTTAATCCTATCAGTTACAAAAGATGTCTGACACAAAGGGGGGTCATCAAAATCAAAATGTCGCGGTAGGATTTCAGCTGGTGCCGGATGTCAGCTGTCTGTTCTGGAAGAAGGTCCGGAGCGATCATCTTGTCGAAGGTGGCATCCGTTGCGCTCTTCGAGGATGAGAACGAAGCAGAGGACGAGGAAGATTCGGCAACGAGCGCCGAAATGGCAGCATCTATAGAAGAAACTTTTGCCAAAGTCATACCATCTGGGATACCTTGAGCGCAGCAGCTGAAGTTTAGGATCGGAAGAGATGCTGTATTTCCCGTGACTCTCAAAAGTGTGTGAAGCACGGCAACATTTTTGGCCAGCAGAACGTCAGCAATAGGTCTCAACATGTAGTCACCATTGGGAACAGGAGGAACAGATCTCAGGTTCACGTAAGTAACGGCTTGAGGCGAACGTGATCAGTAGAACACAGACGTGGTTGAGCTGGTGTTGGGTCACCATGGTAACACGGTAAATCAAGTTGAAGCATGCCAGTTTCACAATCATTGATGGCAGAGTGGGAGGATCAAAAGTCCATGCTGAGGGTAAGTTCATGGGAACATTTCTAGAGCACAACAGTTAGCACTGTCGTGGAGCGATCAGCCACACTTATACGCGCGGAGCTCATTCCAAGCACTGAAAACGTCCCGCCGTCGGCGACCTAGATGAGTGGCACAGTGGGTGGCGTTAAAACTTTCCTAAGGCGGCAATGAAGTTCTGAATTCATCACTGATATGTGAGTCCCTGTGTCCACAAGTGCAACAACGTGTATGTAATCTACTTCAACGTCAATAAGGTTGCGTCGAGTCGGCAGCATAGTCAGAGGATTTAGCGGGTAAGAGGCCGATGCAGCACCACCTCCGGGAGCTGAATTACCTAGTTTTCCCGCGGCAGGTGGTCAGTCAGCGACGTTGGTCGGCGAAATTGGGGCGAGCGAGACGACGGGCGACGGGAGAGTGGTGAACGGGACTGGTGAGCATGCGGAGAGGGAGAGCGACGGCGATATGGCAGCATAGAAGGAACGTCTTCACTGGTGGCCTGATGTGACTCCCGGTAAGTTTGAAAGAGTCCGTCATCCCTCTCTGGCCGATGGTTGTACCCATAGGATGCCTGATGCCAATACCACCGAGTGTTACAATGGCGGACCCACGTGTCCGATACGGTGGCCGTTGAAACAAATCTGGCGATCTTCAGCAGTCCTCCACTCGGCTGGATTGCGAAGGCGCGCCGCAAGGTTTTGGCTTTGGGCATACGAAACAGGAGGTTGATGACGGTCGTTCGGCTGAGAGGGAGCTGTAATGCACTCGGAGGCCAGTCCAGCATTGGAAAGCTCTTGTCGCACAATGGCATGTACCAGTGGCACCATCTGAGTGCTAGAGTCACAGGCATGGGAGCACGTGGACGCAGGAGACAAAGCTTCAAGTTGACGTCTGATGATTTTGGTCACGTGCTGTGCAGTTAACGGCATCTGTAGTGCAGGCCCCTCTTCGCACGACCAGGTTGCTGCAGTGTTTGGTAGTCGAGTGAAATTATGGGTGATACGTAGACATTTCACGGCCTCAAAACACTGGCACTTCTTGGTGATGGCATCGACCGTGTTGCAGTCCTTGCATAAGAGAAGGTTGAGTGCATCATCTGCAATGCAACAGGACGAGTGCAAGTATCAAACTATCACTTTTGTAACTTCTTTTTGTGTGAGTGGCGTGCCTCCTTCAAAAAAGCGGCTGCTGCAGTGGTTGTAGTGAACTTCGGGCTTTCTAACCTGCGGGTAGATCACAGTAGGCAAAACTACTGATATTGCTAAAAAGCCCTTGCCCATTCACACGCGTGGGGCGAAAATCTTTGAAGTTGGCCCTTAGACCTTGCCGCGCCATCTTACTACTTATAAGAAAAGCACGCTGATGCCAATGAGCTCTGAGTACCGCCATTAAAAAAACGTTTATATTAATGTCTTGCCGCTAGTCTGCTGAAAAATGTGCTCTTTGAGACGAAGTCGTTTCGCACCACACGTTCAAGACCAGGTCACAATATACCTTTGACTTGCAGTGCGTCATTGTTTTTATCTAACAATTTCGCTTGCTGTGAATTTGTTTTAGAATACCATATTCGGAAACAAAATACGCCAGTGGAGCTGTCGTAGACCCCGTCATAACATACTTTCTTGTTAAGGAAACGTTTTCACTGAGGCAGCCTGTCGAATATCTACAACGACAAAGCCGTCCGTCAAACTTGGCACCATAGGTGCAATCCCGTGCATCACTCAGTCGCCGAACATGTATCATTTTTTATATATATGAAATGCGAAGTATTTCTTAGCAAACTTCGGCGACTTTGAGCGTATCTATCTTTTTATCTATCTATGTATCTAGCCACCTACGACTTTTAGCTCTCCTCGCCCTTTCGGTAATGGTATCGATATCTAACTTGGATACCTAACATGACTGTAAGAAGAAGATAATTAAATAGTCATAACAAGAAAGTTAGGATATTTATGTCATGAATGTCATGATTTACAGTTCATGATCCTGCAGCTCTTGCGGTGGTTTCGTTCGCATGTCATGTTGCAAAACTGGTATGGTATGGCATGATTGCATGACGAACACAAGCGACAAACCCTAACATGAAAAGCATGGCATGTGTGTCATATAACAACATGACTGCATGCCACACTCATGATGCACTCGTGGCCGTTTCGCTAGCGTCGCATATATCAAATTTGGTATTACAGGATGACGAGTGTATATGACTGGTGCAAACATGGTAATCATGAGATGCGTGTCATGTAAAAACATGTCTACATGCCACGCTCATGATGCACTGACGGCTGTTTCGCTAGCTTCACTTATGCCAAATTTGGTTTCACGGGTCGTGAATGGACAAAGCCGGTATGATACTGGTGCAAACATGATAAACATAACATGCGTGTCATGTAACAACATGACTACGTGCCACGCTCATGATGCACTCGCGGCCGTTTCGCTAGCTTCTCATATACGCAGTTTGGTATTATGTGACGCCAATGGATGACAAAGGTGGGTGACTGTGCAAACATGATAATCATGAGATGCGTGTCATGTGAGAACGTGACTACATGCAACAGTCAAGGCTCCAATATGTTTTGACGTGACGCGGTGCCCGTGCTCACTGGCGTTCATTTCGTCGCGTCATGCCGGTGTTGCCACGCCAGGCGGCGGTCCTCCCACATACTCGCAGCCGCGCGCCACACTGCGTTGCTTTGACGCATGCGCGTTTCAGCGCTTCCGGCGTCCCTCCATCAAGAAAAAAGGGAGACGCAGAGCTGTCTGGGTAACGCAGTGCCGCGAAATGTAGCATGTCGCATTTCGCGCCGGTTACCGTCGCGCCGCGCCGACGGACACTGGTAGCGCCTGGCGTCAGACTATAGGGTGCTCGCGTTTTGCTGACGTAGCGTCGCTGTCCCCAGCGTGCGCTCCAGTCAACGCTACAGTGAAGTATGTTGGGCTTATGATAATGCACTCGCGGCCGTTTTGCTAGCTCCACATATACCAAATTTGCTGTTACGTGACGTCAATGGGTGACGAGATATATGACTAGTGCTAATATGATAATCATGTTATGCGTGTCGTGTAAGAACATGACAACACACCACGCTCATAGCGTACTCGCGGCCGTTTCACTAGCTCCACATATACTAAATTCGGTATTACATGACATGAATAGATGACGAAGGTGAACAACACATCCAAACATGATAACCATGACACGGTACTCATGTACGGCATCATTTAGCTCCACCTCGTAACGTTGTGCTAATTTAAAGCGACAAATTAACATTTCTCATTCGTGCTTCGCATATCATTGATTCCCTCTGTACGTGGGATCTGAAATTTTTTCATCAACTTTTCGTGAAACTGCAGAATTAAACACACATTGACATAACACACTAATCGGAGCCTCACAATTTGAACGTTCCTGCCACCCCGGTGAAGTTTTTGAATTAATCTCCTTATCACATCAACCACTATAAATGTGCGTGGAAAAATAATGTGGGGATTGACAACTGTTTTGAATAGTTTGAAAAACGTAGTGTTCTCACGAGCTGCGAACCTGAGAATACAAGAAAGAATTCATTAGAGTTGTAGTGTCCTTAAGCATATTACATGTAAATATTCAGTGCGCGAACCATAACTTTTCAGGTACTTGAACCTAATGATAGCTATAAAATTATTCTTTCATTCAGCAATGTTTTCTTTCACTCTCCATGCACGAAATATAGAGGCGACAGCAATTTCGAGAGTTTGTAGGCAGATACTTTTATTGCGAAAGCAACGATATCGACATTCTCGACTGAATTTCGCCGCGGGCGTCGGTGCCTATGTCAATCACCGTATATGTACACGTATCTATAAATATGAAAATACAAGAAAGGAAATAATACAGAACAAAGACTCCTGACAGCGGCATCTAACGCGGGACATGCGCATTGTGAATGCGAGGCATTAATCACTGAGGCCCTGAGGGGTAGCTTTTTGAAAGTTTAAATGGCAAGCTATTTATAACTACCACTTACCGCTGTTGGCGGGCATTACGGGGGTGAAATATCGTGTTTTGAGCATTATCATCAATATGACGCACTGAGCGTGTGGCGGATCTCTATCTCTCACACATACTTTGGCCCGTGGAGAGGAAGGGCAGGAGTGGACGATCTCGCGGGCACCCTCTTCTCCCGTTGGACAGAATCATACGTCTTGGCTGGCGTTGGGCTTGACTGGAACGATTCTCTCGTAATTATGGGGCGCACAAAGGTCCCTGCAATTGTTGCACGGCCTCCGTTTGCAAAATGGAGAAAAAGGGTGCGCTTTTCAGACACAGTGACGTAACAACGTAGACGCTTATTGGCGTTAACCTGTGTACCTGTGAGTACGTTCCGTGCGTCATTTGTGCGTGAAAAATGCGGGGCACGTTTCGATCTGCTCGCTAATCTGCGCGTGACTTTCCAAGTTGTTTTTGTCAGGTTCATTACTCACCTTTGCGGCAAATCTGTGAGAATTTCGCAAGAATATTATTATAAGTTTATTGACGTAGTAGAACATCATGCCACTGCTACTTCTGAGTGCTCGTGAACTATAACCTATCGACATCTTGGTCATTTGTTCACTCGTACGTGTTATTTTACAGACATTATTTGGCCAGGTGTTAAAAGGGAAACTAACTTAATATATCGATTTGTTTCCCTTTTACGAGCTAGTTTACTGCTGCGATTGGGTTCTTATCTCTAACAACCTAGTGATGAGGAGAAATAAAAACACGCAGGAGTGGTGTAATGAATCGCACCTATACAGCGCTTCTCAATTTTCTGCTTTCCATTACTCCCGATGCTATGTTAGCAATAACCATGTCTACCACTCTAGTAAAATTTATGCATATACAGCTTACATAAAAGTGTCGTCTTGCAACACACTTTACAAGTTCAGGTAACGCTATCATGTTGAGAGAGAACACCTCCTTTTATATTGCTCGACGTGGTGTGCCACGTAAAAACAGTCCTGGACAGGGCGCCCGTATTCTTGCATCACTGAACTCAGGGTTGCGAGATGTTCCCGTCCATTGGCAGATTACGACGACTCCCGGTGTCAATGACCACACTTTAGACTGAGGAAGTGACTGGTTGCAAGCAGAGCCATCAAAATACCTTCTGAATTGTAAATGTAACCGGGATGCGTGCACTTTAGGCAAAGTAGTGGAAATTAAAACCTCGCCAACTTGGCTGTTCTACCGGATGTTTCGTTCAGAGTAACAGACATTGTGACATTGTTTTTACCAACATCGTTTATTTGTTCACTTCACTTTGAGCACGAAAATTATTTCTTCCATAGTAGTAAATTAGTCTTTCAGAATAACAAAATCAGTGCGCTTTCTCTAAGATGATGTTGGATGAGCGAGAAACGCCCAAAAAGAAAGTTGGCTGGCGACACCACCTCCAAGTTCTCAAACGAGTCGCCAAGACGTTCTAAATTTTGGCACGTCTGCTTTATGTTACAGAGTTTGTAATCAGTTTAAATAAGGTGCGCTCGCACATAAGCTTTTCAGGGCTTCACAGACGTAGAATACGAAGTTTTAGAAAAGTTTGTTGAGCCAATGCAGCCAAACTACAAAAGATACAATCTGATTTACTTGAACTCACGCGTGAAGATTTCATTATGAAACATGAAAGCAAAATTATCACTTCAATTTTCTCCTGTGGTTGTGAGCATACTGAAAAAATAGAGCTTTATTCTGGGTACAAAAAAGTTTATTGGCGATAAACCACAGCCCAACTTCATTTTTGGCTGCTGCAGTCAACACCACCTAAATACTCAAGACTTCACTACGCCGCCGTGACGTCACGGAGGTGAGATCAGCGTGACAGTCAGCATCTCACCTCGCCGGAATGGTATAGAGTTCGCTACCTGTCTTTTCGCATGCAAACAGTCCTTGAATTTGAATTTGCACTCAAAATAGGTCCTTTCTTACGCAATAGGTTTTGAACGTAACATATTTCAATAATGTTGCCTTCTTTCTGAGGCGCAAAAGGAGGTTCCATGGACCAGTAGCTCTCGGCATGCAAGCCCACCATCCCGTTTCTTTTTTCTCAGAAATTTATCTAAACAAGCCTGAGCTTTTTTTGGTCTCTCCTGACAACCGTTACCTTTGAAAACTTATTAAACACACGTATGCTGCTTTTATACTTCGACATTGAATGCAGAAAGTATATTAAACTTGACTAATGCAGCAATTTCTATTAAGACAATGAAAATGCAAGCGAAAGTCAGATTTTTTATTCATTCATTTTTTTATTACATCCTTCCATACAAAAACATTCGCAGCAGCAAGAGAATATACTTCATCACGTGTTGTGGTGAATGCACCCGGTGACACGTGTCAAGGTCTTCGTTACTGTCACTAAACGATGATGTCAACGCACCAAGAAGTTCTTTTTGCTTCGGAGACCAATAAAACTCGGTTGCATTTTTCTCGCTTACGAGTTGCTCAAGCACTATTTCTATTGTCAAAACTGCCGGCACAACTACAGGTTCAAGAAAATTGAGGCCACCTCTCATGGAAGAGCAGTAACTGAAAACTCATCGTTCTCACAACACTCGTCTTCTAAAACAAGATCGTCCTTGCAGAAGGTACATGCAAGCTTTTTTATAGATGCTTGTGCGCAGTATCCTGCCCCTTAAGTAACGGTAGAAAGCATCGGCAGCTTTTTTGCAATGTCATGCTCACTTACGGCAACACCAAATTGTCTCCTATACTGTGGGTCATAAAGAGAGCCACAAGGAGTGAGACCATCTAGATGAGGTATTCGCGGAGCTCGATCACATTTGCAATCTGAGCTTGCGCTCTGACTCGTATATCTGCCATATATACACGAAATACCGCGCTCCTCACAATTTCCAATATTTCTCAAATGTACGATGTTCGCAAGCTGCACCGAGTTTACTTTTACTTGGAGGATTCTGCGAAGACGTGGTACGAGAACCACGAGGGCTCCTTTGCAACCTGGAAAGACTTTAGCCGTCAGCTCCTTGACGCCTTTCGAAACACCGAGAGGAAGGAGAGGGCTGAACAAGCCATATCCTGCAGAAACCAGCGGCCGAACGAACAAGTATCCATGTTTGTCGAGGACATGCTTCGGCTCTTCAAGCGTGCGGACCCTGCCATGCCCGAGGAAAAGAAGGTGAGGCATTTGATGCGCGGAGTAAAAGAACAGCTTTTTGCTGGGCTCGTGCGCAGTCCACCAACGACAGTCGACCAGTTCATCAGTGAGGCGACCACTATGGAACGTACGCTGCAGCAGCGGTCATCTCAATACGGACGCCAGATCCCGGCCACCGCATGCTCTATCGGCTCTAACAGCGAGAGACAGGCCCTCGCAGACTTCATTAGAAGTATTGTTCGGGACGAACTGCGACAGCTTCAGGCGGTGGGATCTTATCAACCTGTGTCTCCTCTCGCGGATGTAATCAGACAAGAAGTCCGGCAGGCCGTCACACCCCTGACCCCAATCACACCACCGAATCCCGAGGCGCCAGTCCTGATATACGCAGCGGCATTGCGATCCCCTGCGCCACCGGCTACAGATCCTGCTATGCGACCCAGGTACCAGGCTATGCAGTCATTCCACGCCACTGCTTCGAGCCCGGCTCACGGCTCAATGTTCCCGAGCACACCCACCTATCTGCAGTCTACCTCAAGACAAAGTGGTAGCAAGGCAAGCACGTGGCACACCTCGGATAACCGTCCGCTCTGCTATCACTGCGGCGAAGCGGGTCACGTATACAGGAACTGTCAATACCGGCAACTAGGTCTCCGCGGCTTCCATCCTGATGCTCAATGCCCGCGCTACGGTGAGCGCCCCCGCGATAACGAAGCCTATCTCACGGGCCAGCGAACACCTTCGACTGTTCAGCACCACCAGTTGAGATCACCGTCGCCTCTCCGGTCTACGTCACCCAGTTTGCCCTCATCGTCTTCCGCTCTTTTCAGGAGCCTATCACCAAGTCCCCGCAGAGGAAACTAGGAACGGCGACTTCTGGGGGTGAAGTCGTGGCCCGGCGAACTGTAAAAGACCCTCATTTGACGCAACGACCAGACGAGGACCATTCCGGTTTTGCAGTGTTCTCTGATAGCAGAAAGATCGTTTCTGCCGAAATCGCCATCTTCGTCGACAATCATGCTGTCAACGCCCTCGTCGACACCGGCGCCGACTATTCCGTAATGAGCGCCACACTGGCATCTGAACTGAGGAAGGTTACCACACCATGGCAAGGACCCCAGTTGCGCACGGCAGGGGGGCATCTGGTGATGCCTACCGGTATGTGCACGGCACGCATTCGTATACGTACGTCGACATTTGCAGGCTCTTTCCTCGTATTGCACGAGTGCTCTCGGCCAGTCATTCTAAGAATGGACTTCCTTCGTGAATACGGTGCCGTCATCGACCTTCGTGAATTACTTGAGTCGTTCGAGGATCCTTTTTGCGCTGCAACTGACAGTACACAATTCCGGAAAAGAGCACTTCGTGTTACCGACGATTCTCTGACTCTCCCACCTCGAAGCAGCCTCTTTGTCGAAGTAGAATTGGGACAGGACATGTCTGACGCGGTAATTGCAGAGGCCAATTGGTCTTTCCTTATTTCACGACAAATCTGTGTTGCCCGAGGAATCATTCAGCCTAGCAATAGGCATGTTCACCTGCTGGTCACGAACTTCAGCGACGAATATCGCCACCTAACGAGACACACTGCCATTGCATATTGCGAAGAACTTGCCGATGCCGCTGGTTCGCCCACGTTAGCTTTATTTTCATCGTATGGCCACCCTGACGAGGCATTCGCGAGCACTCTCGACGTAAACAAGAGACTACCTTCTTCTCAACGAGAAAACCCTTTGCGTTTACTCGGCTCATTTCAAGACTGCTTTGCCACTACGTCAAAGGTTAAACAGACACCACTTGCTCAGCACCGTATCATCACGGAACCCACCGAGAGACCCATCTGACAACACGCCTATAGGGTGTCGCAAAAAGAGCAAGACGCTATACGTGACCAAGTCCAGCAGATGCTCCAGGACGACGTCATCCAGCCATCAACCAGTCCCTGGGCTTCGCCAGTTGTGCTAGTAAAAAAGAAGGACGGTACGTTGCGTTTTTGCGTTGATTACCGTAAACTGAACAATGTCACCAAAAAGGACGTTTATCCCCCACCCCGGATAGATGACTCGTTGGACCGTATTCGCAACGCTAAATATTTTTCTTCCATGTATTTACGTAGCGGCTACTGGCAAATCGCAGTGGATGAGCACAACCGCGAAAAGACGGCGTTTATTACTCCCGACGGCCTGTACGAGTTTAAAGTGTTGCCTTTCGGTCTATGCTGAGCGCCAGTTACTTTCCAAAGAATGATGGATACCGTTCTCACAGGGCTCAAATGGCAATCATGTCTTGTTTACCTTGATGACGTCGTGGTCTTTGCAGACACGTTTGAACAACACGTCCAACGCCTTCATGGAGTACTTCAGGCAATCAGAACAGCGGGGCTTTCTCTCAAACCCAAGAAATGTCATTTTGGATATGAAGAACTGAAGTTTCTTGGTCACGTTGTGAGCCATGCCGGCATCCGCCCAGATCCGGAGAAAATCCGTGCTGTTGCCGCCTTTCCCGTGCCCACAAATAAGCGCGACCTACTCCAATTTCTGGGGCTCTCTGCGTATTACAGGCGCTTTGTCAAAAGCTTTTCGAAGAGTGCTGAACCCCTCAACAAACTTACAAAATACGGTGTCTCGTTTGCTTGGGGTCCCGATCAGTGTCATGCGTTCGACACCCTCCGAAACCTCCTCCAGGCTCCGCCTGTACTGGGTCATTTTGACGAAAGCACTGACACGGAATCACACACTGACGCCAGTAACGTTGGACTAGGAGCGCTATCAGTTCAGGGGCATAATGGCGTAGAGCGCGTGATCGCTCATGCGAGCAGAACGTTATCCCCAGCGGAGAAAAACTATTCTGCAACCGAGAAGGAATGCCTCGCTGTTGTCCGGGCCATAACAAAGTTCCACCCATACTTGTATGGCCACCCATTCAGGGTAGTTAGCGACCACCATTCCCTTTGTTGGCTCACAAATCTCAAAGATCCCTCAGGTCGTCTAGCACGATGGAGCCTTCGGCTACAAGATTTCGATGTCACCATCGTCCACAAATCTGGGCGGGAACACACAGACGCCGACTGTCTCTCACGTGCACCGGTCGAAAATGCCAACACTGACCTTGAAGACGACGACACTTTTCTTTCTGTCGTATCAGCAACCCGCTTGGCTGAGCAACAGCGTCACGACTCGGAGCTCATTCCGCTCATTGACTACCTGGAAGGACGCAATTCCCACCCTCCTCGAAGCTTCGCACGCTCGCTATCCTGCTTTTGTTTCCGCAATGGAGTGCTTTACAATTAGAACTTTCATCCTACACAAGTTATGTATCTGCTTGTTGCGCCAACTACGCTTCGTAGTGATATTTTACGTGCATGTCATGATGAGCCATCGTCCGAACACCTCGGCTATACGCGCACGCTGCAAAGGATTCAACGCTCCTACTACTGGCCACGTCTCGCAAAAACTGTGAAGCATTACGTTCGCACATGTCGCGACTGTCAGCGACGTAAGGTTCCACCTTTACGACCAGCGGGACTACTGCAACCAATAGGCCCACGAAAGGCGCCCTTTCATCAGATTGTCATGGACTTGCTGGGGTCATTCCCCATGTCTTCGTCTGAAAACCGGTGGATTGTGGTCGCTAGCGACTACTTGACACGCTACTGTGAAACGAAGGCGCTTCCAAAAGCAACCGCAGCAGATGTCGCCCAATTTTTCGTGAACAGCATCGTCTTACGTCACGGTGCCCCAGCGGTCGTCATAACTGATCGTGGGACAGCTTTCACCGCAGAGATGCTGCAGGAAGTCTTGCGATTAAGTGGCACGGAACATCGTAAAACAACGGCTTACCACCCGCAAGCAAATGGGCTGACTGAACGACTCAATAAGACAACTGCAGACATGCTGTCAATGTATGTGGACATCGATCACAAGAACTGGGACGCCATACTTCCCTACGCGACTTTTGCGTATGATACTGCTGTTCAAGAAAGTACCGGTTTCACACCTTTTCGTTTAGTCCACAGTCGCGAGGTCACGACGATGCTCGACGCCATGCTCCTGCCCGACAACTTAGGAATATACCGCTCCGATGCCGCCAAATTCGCGCAGTGTGCAGAAGAGGCCCGTCAAATTGTCAAATTGCTCGTCACCGTATTCAACATCTCCAAACCGCAGACGCATGCCGCAACAATCTTCGTCACCATGAAGTTATTTTCAAGCCCGGTGATGAAGTCTGGGTGTGGACCCCTATCCGACAACGTGGCCGTTCAGAAAAGCTTCTTCGCCGCTACTTCGGCCCTTACAAAGTCGTACGACGTCTCAGCGACGTCACATACGAGGTTCTCCCAGAAGGCACTTCGAGACGTTCCCGTTTCACCCCGCGAACTGAAGTCGTTCCCGTTTCACGGCTGAAACCATTCTTTTCGCGCTGTGAATCTCTAGTGAGTGACTGACTTTATACGTCTCTCCCTTACATTCTTTCCTATTTTTCTTATTTCTCATTTAACTCTTGGCTCCACAACCATCTTATTCCGCCTTACGCCATTCATTTTGCTTGCATGGTAATTTTCATCTCATTTTCTTTTTTTTTGCCTTCATGTACAGCATCGAGACGATGCTTCTTGGGAGAGGGGGTAATGCCACCATTGATGAACGAGCCGCTGTGGCTCATACCCGTTTTGGGCTACGAACAAGAAGAGAACGTTTTCGTAGCTCTGGTTCGGGTGAACTCCTGGCTGCAGTCTTGTTTTTGCTCGCGACAATATTATCTGTCTTTTATTGAATTGTTTTATTTGTATTTATTGTATTGTTTTATTTGTAGTTATTGCACTGAGTTATTTAAATTTTTTATGTATTTACGCACTCCCCTCTTTAATGCCTTTTTGGCCCTGAGGGTATTATAAATAAATAAAAAATGTGAAGGTATGAACGCGCTCACCGGCAGGGAGGCAAACATCGAGCACTTCAGTAGATTTAGGATATAGGAGTGGTCTGGCGAAAAGCACAGTATGCCTCCTCTGCCGAACTGGCGGACCCTCGTTATGGACTGGAAATGGGCCATCACTGACCGTGATTCCGGCTGAATTATCTTCGGGTCTTTCATCCGAAGGATGCTGCCAATGGTTGGGACTAGAGCCGCTGAAACAGATGATATTCCAATGCACAAGAAAAGGCCACTGGCACCTTCTTCGGATCCGTAAAAGCAGACGAAATAAAAGTCACTGGCCCTGGCGAAGAAAATGGCATCTTGTTTGGTCTGAACTGGGCAAACAACACTTATCAAACAACTATTGCAATATAACAAACGATAGTAGATCAATTAACCATGAACAGCAACGTAATTCTTGGCCACACCCCGAGATCAAGCGAAGGAGAGGTGGGTGTTGAACTGTCCAGCAAGACGCCTGCTTCGTTGTCGTCTCGAAAACCCCTTGTCTCAATACACTGCAAAAATATTTTCCCTTGGTTACATAAAAAGGCATAGGTAACATGCTGCCAACCACTTCCGTGAAAAGAAAAGAATTACACCAGAGGTCACGTAGAACACATAGAACGTAACGCCCCTTCATCTTTAAGGGGGTGCCCCGCCGCGGTATATAGTGGCTAAAGTACTCGGCTGCTGACCCACAAGTCGCGGGATCGAATCCCGGCTGCGGCGGCTGCATTTCCGATGGAGGCGGAAATGTTGTAGGCCCGTGTGCTCAGATTTGGGTGCACGTTAAAGAACTCCAGGTGGTCGAAATTTCCGGAGCCCTCCACAAGGGCGTCTCTCATATTCATATGGTGGTTTTGGGACGTTAAACCCCACATATAAATCAATTCACCTTTAAGGAGGTCTCCGCAAAGAAGAAATAAAGTAACGGCTGCTACAAAACAACACCTGTTCCATAAGGCCATTTCTCACAAAGTATTCAAAATACTATTCCTACATCTCCGTAAATAACAAACTTGTTTCCATTAGATTCAACGTGAGTCATACGTAATCAGCAGATCCTTCTTCTGCAAGCACAAGGTCGTTAAAAATTGCCCAGGCCACTATTCTACTAATTCTGAAAGCAGCGTCACCTGGGAACTCTTGAGTGCACCTGTACATGCTAAAAATTTACGAAGTGAATCTATATGTTTAAAAACCAACAAAGAGAATTTTTGTATTCACTGAATCGAGTTTTATTTTTCCTTAATCATAAAAGAAAATACAGCAGAGACATGCTACGAATTGTGTAAACAAAAATTGTCAAAAATTTATTTTATTTCGGCGGCTTTGTATCTTCAATTTAAAATGCGAAGAAGGAATATCATAACTTTCAGATACCCAAAGCACCTGTGTTGTTTATTTATTGTAACAGAATTGTACAGACTTCTCATCTCAAAAGGAGGTAAAAATTTTGTGAGCACAGTCACACCAGGCCAGTACGGAGCAAAAAATACTGCGATAACAATTAATTTATTCATTTCAACACTAATAGGCCTTGTTAGAGGCACTGTCTGGCCGCACAAAAATAAATGATCACACATAACAAATAATAATACATATCATACAGAATGAAATGGCTAAAAGCGCGAACAACTTCCTAACACACCAAAAACTTAGCTAACAATATTAGTTGAGGCAAAAGTAGTGAAGGAGTATGTCAATATAATAAAAAATACAACGATTAGAGTTATGCCACGCGAATTCACTTACCGTTTTTTTTACGATAATGAATATAGCGGTAAAATTTTCACGTTTTTCGAAGTTCTTAACTCGTCCTGGTCATTTAATTCCATTGCCAAAAACTTTGCTCCCTTGTTATGATAGTCTGTAGTACGGCGCCGACTGAGCCAAAAGTCGTTAAACAACAATTTTTTTTCAAAAGTTGTTTTGAAATGCACTCCATTAATAAAATTTTCAGCAAGGTAATGAAGTGATTAAAAAAATAATGACTTACTTATGTATATCAATTCTTCAAGAGCTTTTTCCCACGAGCAATATTGAATGTGTTGACAGGTTCGGGATTTTTATTTCTGGTAACATGGCGAATTTCAAGGGCACAAATAAAATATGTGCTAGTGGCCTTTCTGACATGCTACAAATTAAAAATAATTTACGCACTGTAGTTTAGCAGATCGTCTCAAACATTTGTGAATTTCTCTTTTTTTGGGAAAAGCCCTGTATTCAGCATAAAAAAACTTGCCTAGGTGAATGGACAAAAATATGCATATTTCATTTTGGAACTCTATGCACTACCTCAACATAGGTGATGTTACTAAAAAGTATTATTTTTTAAACTCAAGAAGTATTTTTTTTTTATTTATGTATCTCCACCAGCTTTAGCCCTACCTAACTCAAGCGGCATGAAGCGCTTGCAAGGGCAATCTTCAACAGACTTTCACAAACCTGAGGTACACACAGGAAGTTTGATGCAGAGCAATTGTAATTTGAATGGGGCTATCATCTGCAATCCATTGCCAACAGAGGTGCACTACCATGAATTTCGCTACAGTGTGGAGACCAGTAGCAAAATGATCTTTTTTGCGTGAGGGTGGTGTATGAGGGGAAGGCGACTTTGGTCATGCTTTTTGTACATTCTTGTGTGTTTGGTATGTGTGCATGCAGACATGCACATGCAGAACTAAGAAAATCACAGTATATCTACGAAGTGAGTCATGATGAATGGGCGAAGCTTCAGAGGGTTTTATCAGTAACAGTGAATCCGTCTGTCTGTCTGTATGTCTGTCTGTCACAGTAGTACCTTCTTCTGAGTCATCAATAAACTAGGTGGTCACGAAGCGATCACAGCAGAAGGACAATCCATGGCTTTAGGATAAAAAATACCTGGACTGTACGGGGGGGGGGGGGGATTAAGCAGCTCCTCTGTCTTCCTGGCTACACCACTGGTGATGACTCCCAGATGAACCATCAAGCCGTTAAAAAGTATATAGTACACAATTATATAGTATATAGTACTTATAGTATAGTACTTATAGTAGTTATAGTATAATTATAAAGTATATAGTACTCAAGAGGAAGATATATAACAGCTGTATCTTGCCGGTACTTAGCTACGGAGCAGAAACCTGGAGACTTACAAAGAGGGTTCAGCTTAAATTGAGGAGGACGCAGCGAGCAATGGAAAGAAAAATGGTAGGTGTAACCTTAAGAGACAAGAAGAGAGCAGAGTGGATTAGGGAACAAACGGGGGTTAAGGATACCATAGCTGAAATCAAGAAGAAGAAATGGACATGGGCAGGGCATGTAGCGCGTAGACAGGATAACCGCTGGCCAATAAGGGTAACTGACTGGATTCCCAGAGAAGGGAAGCGGGTTAGGGGGAGACAGAAGGTTAGGTGGGCAGATGAGATTAAGAAGTTTGCGGGTATAAATTGGCAGCAGCAAGCACAGGACCGGGTTAACTGGCAGAACATGGAAGAGGTTTTTGTCCTGCAGTGGACGTAGTCAGGCTGATGATGATGATGATTACACAATTATCCCTTACGCACAACATAAACGAGACTATCGCTTTGGCTACCAGTGCTTATTTAAAGTTTTTTTCGCTTCAGTATTCATATGAACGGCTTTGGGTCTCAGGGAGCAGGGTTCTCTCCTGAAAGCCAGAAAAATGAGAAATGGTTGTTTTGCGATAGTCTTAATCAGTGTACTGCATCAATGCTACTAGCATGCTATAAGACATATGTATTGAATACGACTAAGTATTTTCAATTCAAGTGTATAAATCACACCTACTGCATGTGCAGAACTCCCCAAGAAAGCAGGATATCTGACTTTATATCTATAAAGCTGCATGGCTCACCTGGAAATCACCACACTGAACCCAGTCCTTGTAGCACCCCTCCGTTGGCAATGGAATGCAGATGATAACCTAATTCTCATTTCAATTACTTTGTAGAGAGCACCGAATTCGCTCTCTGTATTCCATGTCAGTGGGGTTCTGCTGTGTATTGCCCTTTCGAGTGTGTCATGTCGCTTGAGGTACGTAGGCGAAAAGCTGGTGCAGAGAAATGTTTCAGAAAAAATATTTTTTCTAATTAAAAAATAATACCTCCTAGTAATTCCACCTATAAATAGCTTGTTCATTGAGCTTTAAAATTAAATTTTGTGTATACTTATAGTCCGACCACCAAGACAAGTTTTTGGTGCTGAACACCAAGGTTTTCTAAAACAAAGTGACACTCAAAATTTTTTCAGGGTATCTGCTATAACATCAGTGCCTAAATTATTTTTCGTTGACAGGCCACTAGAACATATTTTATTTGTGTCCTTAGAACTTACCATGTTTTTGGAAAAAATCCCAAATGTGGCAAACTTATTTAATATTGCTCGAGTGGAAAGCGGTGAAAGAATAGATATAGATAAAAAGTCATTCTTTTAAAATTAGGTATCTTCATTACCTTGCCAGAAATGTCTTTTATCGCGTGCATTCTAAAAACTTCTTTTGAAAGAAATCGTTGTTTTGACGCCTTTTACCTTACTTGACGCCAAACAATAGGCTCTTATAAATAGAGAGGAAAGCTATTGGCAACAAAACTAAAGGACCAGGACGAGTTTCGCACTTCGAGAAATATGTGGAAGTTTTATCAGCCATGTTTGTGATGGTCGGAAAAACGTTGGATGATGCGGCATGGAATGACTCATCAGGAATAACATTAAGAGATCATTCAAGAAATGTGTCAAATATTTAAAAAATTAGAAAAAAGAGGCATTTGCGTGCCACATGCAGCGTTGTCTTCCTGTGGCAGCAGGCATCTTCAGATAAATACAAACAATAAGTAAGCAGAAATTATAGAAATTAACACAATTATCTATTTACCAGCGGTAATAGTTGGTCGGGTCGAATGCGCGAGCTGAACCCCTTTCTACAAATAGTCCATAGCCAGTTTAAAACTTAGGAAAAGCGGCCACTGGTAATCACAGCAGAGCCATGCATTCTGCTCAATTTATCTGTCGAAACCGAAACCGACGCACCAAACAGTGCATCTACCATTCACTTCGACAATGCGCTCTATGGTGACACTGTTTCTCTTGCATTGGGGAAGAAGACTAAGTGAGCGTCGATAAGCGGGCACAAAGCAAAGTGTCTAAATTGACGGTTGATAACGGCTAGAGAAACGGTATCGTCATTGAGGGCGTTGTCGAGCGGAATTGTTGATGTGCTGTCTGGTGCATCGTTTTTCGTTTTGACAGCAAAATTAGGCAGATTGCATCACTCCAAGGTGATGATCAGTGACAGCTTTTCCAAAATTTTGAAATGGCTATAGAGATTTCATAGAAAGGCCTTGAATTTGCGCATTAGACTCGACCAGCTACTACCACTGGTTGAAAACAGTAATATCCATAATGACTGCTGCAATTGATGTTTACGCCTATCTGAAGATTTCTTTTGCCACAGGAAAGGCAGCGCTATAACTAGCATGCAAGTACCTCCTTTCTGTAATTTTTAAAGAATATTGGATGGATTTCTTGAAACAGCCTGTATTTCATACACTTGCAGACAATGCGAGGTAAAAACAAGCAATGAAGAATGAGCAAGAAGAAATAACGAGCTCATAAAGGGACAGCCCCGTATCCAGGAATGTTTTTGGAGGGGGGGGCACACGTTGATGGCCATGAAAAATGAATTTATTCATTACTTATGCTCAGTAGAACGACCCACAGCATGCAAATTCGAGGGGGGGGGGGACAAACTCCTGCGGCACCCCTCTGGCTACAGGCCTCCACTGAGCACACTCCTTTGCATACAGCAGATGTCACATGAGCTAAAAAACTTGTCATTATTAACAGATGTAAATAGAGGTCTGCACAAAAGAAACTCTATAACATAAGTAAACACAATCAGAGGATTATTTTGCTGTGTTAGTAAAATATGTAGCGAGAAACCCTAGCAAGAGCTGTAGAAAAACATAGACGCAATGCGTCAACGTCAGAGCCTATTCCAAGAAACAAATGTATACACTGAAAAAGGCCAGCAATGCTAGTGTCACATGAAAAGACATACAAAAGCCGCACTCATATTTGAAAATTTGGTTACGCACTTCCACCTAGAGGCCTTGCCTTGAAACGGGAAAGCTGCTACTCCTCACATATTAAACTTCCTAATTGTTATACAAGTTCGCAATTATGGGTCTTATCTGGTTCGCAAGTTCGCAATTATGGGTCTGAAAAGTGGCCTAAGCTTGTGCTCTCGAAATGAAGATAGAGTTGCTGACTTTTTATTCTAACCTCTTCATGGCACCGCTACTCAACCCACTGAAGTAATGTAAAATTACAAACGAAAATTTGGATGCCTTAGTGGGTGCTATTTACTCTTTGTGCTCTAACTGACTAATTTGGTATGCTGCCAAACGCAGTAACAATGTGTCATCGATGTTTAGAATACTCTTGCTTGGTTGCCAGCACTAAATGTTTGCACGCACTACGACTCGAGGTTGCTAGTGTAAAATTCAACACAGAAAGTACAACCTCGCACCTTGAAGGTTACCTTTCGAAGACTATGTTTTGAATGTGCGATGTCGAAAGCAAATTTCAAACTGGATAGTGACAACAAAGTAAACATCATCTCTATGGTACAGGTTTGTTTTACACTAACGTGGAGGAACAATAACAATAAGTATGAAATCTTGACTGTAGCGATATAGCCTCATTCAACGAAGACATAGGTGTGCTTATAAACTTCTTGATCCACTGTCACTGTTCCATGCGGCCGTACTGAAAGCTGAGCCGTCCAGAATTGGCAGTAGAAGATGCAGCAAAAATGATGGCGCTTGATAATTTGCTGGTGATGCGGTGACACAAATTCCTGCAACGTCTGGTCACCAAGGTGCTTGTCGCATGAACAGTCATAGTGGCGCAGGCATGAGAGGTGACAGCTGACCCAAGAACAATAGAAGTAGCACCTGGAAGAGAATAAATGGTCAGTGTAACATTGTAACTGCTGTGTCATGACCCCGTGACGTGAATAATGTGACATGCTTGTCTAACACGATGTCAAACCTTTTTCATCAGTCACGCGTGTTCATACCTGCACACTACTGTCTGTGGAATGTGGCTATGACCCACATGTGATTCACTGCCTATGTTAACGCAGGAACAGCATGAATGCACTTTGGAAATCTCTGAGTAAGTATTAAGGAGATAGTAAAACAGTACATCTGTTGCCAATATTAGCAGCTTCACAATGAGTGGAAAGTTTGCATGAAAAGATACAGTAAATATCAGTTGCGGCTGCATTTGAACCTTGGAATTTCAGGTGGTGTACATAGCCACACTAGTGGTTGTAAATGCTCCTGAAAATCCTAATCAGGCATAGTATTGAAGCAATGTCAAGTGTGTTTGTAATGTTGGCTATTCTTGTTTAAAAATGTAATAAGCAATAAGTATGTACTCATATATGACTCAACAAGCTTCAATGAAGTGTTGTTTTACCTGGCAGAAATTATAATATGCGCATCATGGCAATGTGGCATGCACAGATTCTGATAAACCTGAAGTTTGTGCTCTTAAACGTACAAATGTGAGTGCAGGTATAATATTGTACCATCAGCCACTCCTCAGGAATCAGTGTGATTGACATATCTGGTAAGCCCTTGATATACTGACGGCTCTTAAGTTTACACGAACGAAATATGAACTTAGTAACAATTGACTCAAGGAAAAAAAAATGCAACCAAGACAGCTTGCCATTGAATCTTTCACATAAAATTGATCTCCACAAATTATCAGATTTACTCTATTGTACTTGAATTTAGTTCTTGCTAATGTTTAAAAACTTTTGGGCTCTCTGCTGCACTGTGAGTAATAATTATGTCCCAGGTATAACACTAACAGAACTTAAAAAAACAGTATGTTTATAACGAGTGTGGTAAATCAATTATATGCAACAAATTAGAAAAGTAAGTGTATAAGGGCTTCAAAAACATCATGACACTAATCACCTGAGTCAAATACTTGCCCTGTAATATTTCAGTTTTCTCCGAAAAGAATAATAAAATTTTTAATTTAGTATACAAATGTTGGCACTATTGCAACCCGTCAAATAAACCGTTTTGCTATCAATAAGTTAGTAATGACCAAAGCACATAGATTTGAGAATGTGCAGAAAAGGCACACCTTATTTGAATGTAAAAGTTTCTGCTGAAGTAAATTGTCAGGTTCATTTTCAATTGAAAAAAATTATTCATTGTATTTTCACAGTATAGAGGTATCAACTCTGTTTCCAAGTGAAAAAATTATTGATTCTATTTCAGTAACAACAATATTGTATCAACTCTGTTCCTTTTAAGTTGGAAGTGACATCAAAAATATAAGTAGCTCTCACCCTGCAAACTTTAAACAGAACTGAAGACAACATTTTAATAAAACCTCACCTTAAAAGAATCAACCATCTTCATGATAAGTGCCCCGCTATAGTTTAAATGATTTTACCTTTTCCAATTTTTGACCAGCAGTCTTTAACTGGAGATAACACCAGCCATTTATTCTGCAGAGGCTTTAATAAACGCCAGTAGTTAGCAGTGTCTTCGTACTCCCTTTGTCTTTCATCCGTGGTTCTAAACTTTGCTACAAATACTCAACGGCAGGTAGCACCACATTGTCGCTTTAATACAGCTGTATTGGTTCATGCGAAAAACCTAACTTTTTTACTTCAATGGATCCTTTTCTTAATTGTGGTGTTCTTGCCACTTCAAAATCTTATCGCGTAGGTAATAGGTTCTTGCATGTATCGTTGTCACTTTTCAGTGTTGCATAGGCACACTACTCGAGCTGTGAGAAGATAGCTGCATTTGGTTAAATGCATTCTAGTACAGTTTGGATATCTTGTTTACTCATATAGGCTAGTACTAAATAGCAAACTATTAAAGTAAGCACGGATGAAGTTGATATGTTCTCTTATGTTCCTCATGCCTGTGCAGCTAGTACTCACCACTAGGACGCATTGCTTCAAGGTATAAGCACGGGCGAGCACATAGTCCAAAAACCACATCAAAAAAGTTTTTATCTCCTAAAATAAAAAAAGTGATTTGAAGACTTGCTCTGGCAGTAACTAATTAAGGTTAGTACTACATGTAATACTTACCGTAGTTTGTTTGTAAGACCACCTCAATGCTAAAGTTACAACCAAACATGTACAAAAATCCACAACTTTCTAACTTTTTCACAAGATACAAAAATTATTTCGCGCTGTACACACACCGAATTACTCTTTGCCTACAGAAAGAAAACTCTATTAATCAGCCAACACGAACTATCATGTCTCACTAAATGTTATTTCTCTATGAAAAAAAATCTCCACTATGAACCATATTCTTCATGTACTGAAAATTCTACGGTTGTTCTATACAGAAAATTTTGCACTAACCAAATTGTAGATATACATATTTTCAAAAATATTTCCTAGGACTTTACGTCCCAAAATCACGATATCAGTATGAAGGACGCCGTGGTGGAGGGGCACGGAAATTTTTACCATGCGGTCATCTTTATAGTGCACTGACATAGCACAGTACACGGGCCTCTACCACTACCCGTCCATCACAACGCGACTACCACGGCCGGCATCGAACAAGTGGCCTTCTGGTCAGCAGCCGCCCACCGTAACCATTTTTCACAGCAGCAGCCGAAGCACAAATTATTTTAATTTTTTATAACGCTTTTTTGAGTCGTGGTTTCTAGCTTTTGGGAGAATTCACATGCTGTTTTAGATTTCTTGAGTTAGAAGTTCTCTCTGGCTCTTCGCACTTCGGTGCTACCTGCCGTCAGCGACCTTTTATTGGACAACGTGGAGGAGATGAACTTCGGCTCGACGGGGAGATCACGCTAGTAGGCTGCAGCGCGCCAAGGTTTCACGGTAGATATCATCTCTTCTTACGGCACAGCGGCGTACCAGCACCGTAAACAAAGGCTCACCTAACGCCGCCAGCATTAAGGGAGGCGCACACATTATACGGCAGCACTACGGTGCTGACAAGCCCGAACACTGTCGGCATAGAATAATGCAACTGTTGTCTGCAAGTAATCAGAGTGCAATGAAAATGTCACGTTCGAAATGTAAACACGACCAACACAATCAATACGCAATTTCCGTAAATGCTGTATTTTCTGTTCTCAGTACGCACTCCGTCGCAGAAATGGCATGCATGATACAAGCCGCGTGAAAACAACATCGACGAAGGAGCCTTGCGTTCAAGGCCTTGATATTACTAGAAGTGACATAATCTGAGATACTGCGCAGCTACCACATGACACAGATCATTAGTGGCACGAGCTGTAACTTAAACGGCGAGTAAATGGAAGGTTAGGCACTCACCTCGAAGATGCAGACCAAATAAAAGTCGGCCCCGTATCTGCAAGTAATCTGCAAATGTCGACGAAAGACGATAGTCTTGCTTGTGGAGAGAGTGAGCAAAACATTTATTTGATGTTTTGCACAAGAAAATTGGTGAATGGTATTCCGGAGGCACTGCAGAGTGCCTCGAGCATGCAGCGGAGGCGAACGAGCGCATCAAGTCACGTCACACTTGAGACATGAGCGCCATCTGGCAGTTCTTTTAAAAACGATAGTCTTTCGTGGGGACCTTCGATGCAAAAATTTTGTTCTGTCTGTCTGTACATTTGTCTGTTGTCCACCTTTAACGGTACCGGGTACTCTAGCCGCCTGCGCTAGGAGCTCAGCCGGTCACGATGTACCGACGGGCGCCTATCTCCCACGCGTACTTTGTCCCGCGAATGCGGAGGGGGGAGAGGGGGGTTAGATGCTTGTGCGCGCGAGCTTATCCTTCAGTGGGAAGAGTCGCACGTCCTCGACATTGACCATAACAATCGCGTTTCCTTTTTAAAGACGATAGCCTTTCTTGTGTACCTTCGACGCGAAAATATGAGGTCTGCGTGTCAGTACATTTGTCTGTTTCTCAACCATTAATGGTACCAGGTACTCTAAACGGCACCAGACGAAAACCCAAACGGCCGACCTCATCTGCAGCACCCACCAATGTTGCTCAAACGTCAGCGTTCATACTTGGGCGATTGTCGATTAAAAAGCAATTATTGCGTATATCTGAAGTACCATAGCAACACATATATGATCTGCATGTGCATCTTTTACTACAAAAGCATACATAGGTAATTCTAAGGACCGTAGCGTTTACCACGCTGCGCTGACCTTGCAACGCATGCACTAAAAGGCGAGTGTTTATAACGCTTTGCGATGACGACATGGTAGCGACACATACCGGTCACCTTGCATTCTACACCTTATCATCTCTGAGACGGTCGCGCACACGCCCGTCTCGAACGCGCAACCTTTTCCAAGAAAACTGACAGATGGCACTCATGTCTCTCAAGTGACGTGACTTGATGCGCTCGTTCCCCTCCGCTACACGCTCGAGGCACTCTAACACAGCGCCTCCAGAGTGCCATTCACCAATTTTCTGGCGCAGAACATCAAATAAATGTTTTGTTCACTCTCTACACATGCAATACAACCGTCTTTCGATGATATTTGCAGATTAACATGCAGATACGCGGGCCATTCTTTTGGGAAACAAACGCGTCGCCCTGAGATGGGCACGCGCGCCCGTTTAAGAAGTTTTAAGGTGTAGAACTCAAGGCAACGGGTAGGGGCCATCACCTTGTCTTCATAGCTAAGCCTTGGAAACTGTCGTCTTTCCGTGCAAGCGTTGCATGATCAGCGCAGAGTGATAAGCGCTACGGTCGTTAGCATTACTTATGTATGCCTTTTCTAGTAAAAGATGAACATGCAGAACATATATGTTGTTCTGTTGCCTCAGATATTGGCAATAATTGCTTTTTAATTGACAATTGCACACGTATAAACGCTGATTATGAGCAACATTGGTGGGCGCTGCGGATGGGGTCGGCCGTTCGGGGCATCGGCTTGTGCTGTTTAGAGTACCCGGTTCGCGGTAACAGTAAACAAACACACAAATGTAGAGACAGACAGACCAAAGTTATTGCGTCGAAGGTCCTCAAGAAAGACTACAGTCTTTAAAAAAGCAGCGCCAGCCGGGTCCCGTTCTGTGTGCGTCCTGGCCTTTGAGGAAGGAAGTCGGGCTTGTGACTAGGGTAGTGACTGCCGACGGGTGGGTGACGATGGTGGTGCACCCGCCACGGTCGAATGGTTTCTCTTTCTTCGATGCACGCCTAAACCACCGTTTGGAAATAAATACAGTTTCGTAGAATAAAAGCTGTGCAGAACACGTCGCGGCAATGAATGCAATGATGGTATGCGACGGCCATATGAACATAAATTTCTGGACGTCACCTGTATTTCAAATGATTACTTTCGTCTAATTTTTTGTTGATGGAGGAGACGCTTGTATTTTACACTATTAACTGAAACATCATTGGTAAACGTGTGCTGTATCCATAATATTCTCGAAGTGGTGAAATCAGTGAGTCTTTAACGAGTGATGTATTCTTGATGTTGGCGAAGAGGTGGAGTGTGTTAATTTCCTGGACACTATGTTTGCTTTTCTGTCCGTAAATACAAGCATTTTTTGCAATGTAGCTGAAATCTACAAAACAATCCTATCGTCCTTCTTTTTCATATAGACACGTGTCAAAATTTAATTGATTCTGACATCAATCTAGAACCTCTACGTGTTATGAAGTTTCCATTAGCAAAGGCAGTGTTAGAATTTCTATAAAGCGCAATTATTGTTGAAGTGCTTTAGGTTGTGAATGACAAAACTGAACGCAGCCATAATGGAAGAACACCAGTGGACTACACACATGACATCTCAGTGAAGAAAAAAACTGCGCTTTAGTTGGTAACAAAAAGACAAAGAAAGAGTTTATACACAAAATACAGTCCACAAGAACTGATCAGTCAGATATTGTCTAGTTCGTCATAGACATCTGGTCGTCAGATGCTCGTGTTCTTGCTTTCTCGCAGGACGAAGGCGAAAAGGCCTCCCGTCGGCCGACTACTCCTGAAGCCGTAGCGGGGAAGCCAACGTCAGCAGCCGAATTGGACGCGTTGATGTCGTTGAAGGAAAAGATAGCGAGGTCGAGCCAGGTCATGACCGGGTGTTGCAAGCCTACGAACAGCTGTCGTTCTGGAAGGGGCCTCAGGGCAACTAGCGCGGCCCAGATCAGGACTAGGACAAGGAGGCCTGCCAGCACCATTAGAGTAATCCTTGACTTCCGGATGTTCTGCACAGGCGATGTTCGACGCTGGCTTCGTAGCAGCAGCTTTTTTCCCGAGAACGTGCTGTACAGCATTGTGGACGTCGCACGTCTGGCACGATGACGAGGCAACGGCACAGCTCGGTTGCCACAAGCACTCTCGTGCTCCTTGCTCCTCGTCGGCTGGGCGTCGAACGGGGCGCGCTTTCGCTGTCTGGGGGTTACAGCAGGCTGGAACTGTGCTTCTCTCCAGGAGCAGGCTGGTGACCGGGCCTTCGGTGGAGCCTCGAAACGATCCTGCTGGCGTCCGACCAAAACGGGGGCGGGCGACGTCCTCTGCAGCTTCTTCTTCTTCTTCTTCTTCTTCTTCTTCTTCTTCTTCTTCTTCTCTGGTGACTCATAGCCAATGCAGAAAATAAGCCAAAGAGTGGGTGAATTTTTCATTTTTTAGTATATTGCTCATTTAAGCTAGATCTCCGTATTGTAACCTATTTATTTACGAGTATTAGTGATGATATATTTAAAAAATGACGTATTTAGAAAGATATCCTTTTAAAAAGATTGATAAACTCCTAAATCGGGAGAAAAACATCTGTGTGTAGCGAGTACACGATTCGAAAGAAAGAATAACTGATTATATCAATTTCTGACCCATATTTTAAAGATGAGGTACCATGAATGAAGTGGTCTTATCATATTTTGTGGACCTTACAAGCAATGGAGTTTATGGAATAAAAATAATAAACATTTTAAGATAACGTTTCGATGCTCATTCGTATCTAGTAAGTACAATATTCTTATTGTTAATACATAATAAACTAAAACATCAATCGTTTTCAAAAGAAACAAAAATAAACAAAAAACAGAGCTTTCCCACAAAGGTGGAGCAATAAATGCAATAGCAAAAACTTGAAAGGTCACACGCAGAATGGAAATCAGATTGAAACAGGCCTCATGTTTCTCACTCACAAACAATGCACGAAAGGCACTCACAGGTAAGGGTGCACATGAACAAGCGTGTGGCTTTTTTACTTCGCTGTGTCTTAAAAGCACGCGTGTTTCGCACACAGGTACTGTAATGATTGCAGTGACCTTTGTGCACCTGGTAACTACAACAGAGTCATTCCAGGTGAAGCCCAAGGCAAGCCAAAATAAACGATCCTCCCCTCCTCGCCACCGCGAGACAAGGGCGCTCGAGAGAGCGTGACTCTGCTCCTCTACACCGAGCAAATCATGCGTAGGAGATTAGAGCGGGCATCACCACGCGATGCGCCGACACGCGCTTAGTGTGCTCCTTGCTAGTAATCCTGAAAACACAATTCTCCCCGAGATGCTCGTGAGCAGCGGCAAGTGGCAGATATAAATAGCTTTCCGTTCGAACGGTGAAGGACGAGCTCAGGCGTCGCTTAGTGGTTAACGCCTCGCTTTCACGACACCGAAGCCCCATGTTCGATTCCGTGCCCTGGAGTAATTTTTTTCTGAATTTTTTTCTTGCGCTCTCATATATATATATAGATACGTATACATATACAGTACATGACATAGACGCTAACGTCGTTAGGAAAATCCAGCTGAGAATGTCCATATAAATCGCAACAATAAATGATTTGCATGTGTCGACACAGCAGGACAATAGTATAGGTTTGTCTGTTGAGTTATTTGGTTTCATTCATAAAATTCCGCACAATCACGCAGGCGTTTGAACTGGCGAGCCCAGAAATGGAAGATCCAAACAAAAAGAGGCTCCCGAAACAGGTGAACTCATTCTCATAGCACGTAAATGACTTTGCAACTTAGAGCTTCCAGCTGTAGTGCAGGTCTAAAAGAAGTAATCAATAGTTTCTAGCTCGCGAAAACAACCACACATTGAAGAAACAGCCTCACGTGACCTGGGATGGTAGAAATTTTGCTTCAGCACGCGATAGCACCACCTCGCAACTGCTACTTCTAGTTTACGTGTTTCACGACACGACAGGCACCGGGGATATACCAAGTGCTGATATTTTGTGGAATATGCCGGTACTGTACCTGCTATGCTCTGCATAACGTTATGCCTGTGAAATCATGCAGACGTTAACGTAGGTAGATGGTGTAAAACATGATAAAATTTACTCACTGCTGCTGCAGCACGCAGCCACGCTCCCGCTTTGTTCTATTTCAAGATAGAATACAGAACAAAAGTGCACACAGTGAGCCGTATTGTTGCTATGAATCCGTGGTAACAAGATGATAAAACAATGAAATACAACGTGTACTGCTCTTGCCTCCTGCTTTGAACATAGGCCAATAAACTTTTTCTTGTCCGTGAAATCACTCCCTTTATGACTTCTGCTTTAATGAAATTTTGCTACTCTCAACGTTCTTGTAATGTTGAAAGAAGAATAATTATTCCTCCGTGAACAAATTTCAATTTGTCTATTTTTCCTGTTATTCCCACCTAGAAAGTTGTAGTTAAAGCATTTCCTATGGTTTCTTTCCAAAATAAAGGGGTGCTCTTCTGTCAATTTTTAGAGCTATCGATATCTGTCCAAGCGAAAGGCCTGTAATGAATGAACTAAAAAATTCAACAAGGTTGTGGCTTTGAAGACACCATTGTGTGTCACTGTGTTGCGTTGCGTCAAGGGAAACAACTTTGTGATGTGCACTGTACACTATCGACAGCGACAAGTTTTCTGGACGCGTACTTGTAATCCTTCCTTTGTCTGAATCTCGGCCACTAGGGCAATCATGAAGTTTTTGTTACATTTTATACTCGATGAAACAAAAGAGAACTACGAATTACGAAAGGGGCTCCTCATCAATTAGACGACAGCTGATAGCATAGCGGAATACTATATCAATAATGAGGGGGAGGCGAGTATTTTAAGTTAACCTAGCAAGACGCAGAAGATTCAGGTTACACAGGCCTACGGACCTACATCGAGGCATGACGAAAGTTGGTTGAATGCCTCTGCGAAGATGTAATCTTGCTTGGAAATACAACAAAAACACAGTGTATTGTTACCTTTACGAAAGGGTTTATTCCGCTGCGACCTATACCGGTAGACTCATTGATGTTACACGCCGGAGGCTTTTCTCTGTATCTGAATATTTACTACTCAAACATATTCCTGTTCCCCACTATCCAGAGCTCATACCCAATTCACGTATGCAGTAACATTGCCTTCCACGCAGACGAAGCCCACCGGGAAAGTTAAAGGGTCTCTGAGAATAAAGTGCTCCAAACGTGTTATATGAACCAGTTCAGTCTTTTCAGACCGTTGGCCATTTGAGTGAAGACGCTCTATGTGGGTAATAAATTGTTTATACGGCCCAGAACAAGATAAGGTCCCCCCTTGTGCACCAGCAGTTTTTCACACAACCCGCATTTTCTAATTTTCGTTCGCAGCAACACGAGGTCTCCGCAATTGCACGTCACGCGTTGCGGTCGACGGTCAAAACGTGCCTTCGAGCGATCTTGCGAAGCGAGAGTAAGCAGGTTACCAAGACGTCGAGCATCATCTGCACGGCCGACAATCTCGGATATACAGGAATTACGGTGGTCCCAAAACGGGAAGACTATATCGAGGGTATGAGGAGGCGGCCGAGCATACAGAAGAAAGAACGTACTGTAGCCTGTATTTTCATGCTGTGTGGTTTTCAATTCATAGGTGATGACAGGTAGGACGCCATTCCCGTTCCAGTGATATAATACGAAAAGCACAGATAGCATGTTTGCGGGAGTCTTGCACTCTTAAAAAAAGAATGTTTTATTTACTTAGTCCAGTTGACCAAGCACTTGTCACATATGTTACTAACTGGTTGGTAACTGAAGTTAGCAACAGGGAGGCTACTAATTATTACTACCTCTACCGTTATTAATGCAATTAAAATGCTTACTAACGCAGGAAGTAATCGTTGCTAGCGAAATAAAATGAACTAGACATGATAATTACCTCTCGTTTCACCTGTTATAATACGGTCGTATTCGCGAGCTTCACTATTTTGATATATCATTGAGTAATTACACACTAAATTTCATAAAGGAGAATACCACATCTACACAAGTCCACACGAGAATTTTTTTTAGTTATTGCCTTGCATATAAAGAGTGTTCACACCTCACATATTTACACCATGGTCAAAATACAAGTGCATCACAATATACACCCACTAAATTCATTGAAGTACTGTCAGCTCTCAGCTGACTACTGATCAATACTTGGGCATTCGTAACAATAGCTCAATGAGCACAATTCAATCTAGTACATCTTCTTGGCCCTTCAGAACTTCAATGAAAAAGGCACACAGAATTGCAAATATATTAGCGCACACATAGCACTTCTACATACGCGTTTTCAGAGGCACACTGGGTTATTCATATACTGGGCAGGCCCAGAAGCATGATTAGATCATAAGGTACGCCTGCCTCCTTTTTAACCGAAAGAAAACGCATGCTGTCTGAACTTCACGGTAATTATTTTTTCAAGGTTCTCTGCATTATGTCACACAAAAAGACCCCTCTCCAGGAATCTATAAAGACGTGTTCAATTGTTTCCGCTTTACTACACAAGTGGCAAAGTCTGCTCCATGGGACAAACATTCCCCTATCTTGCAACCACCTTTTAACTGGTAAGGTACCAGTTTGTAATTTAAAAAGAAATGTTTTACCCCTGGTGCTACAAAAATTCTTTTAACAAGTTTCAGAACACCTGTCCTGAACCTGCACAATATAGCTGACGGTACAATAGTACAGGAAGTAAAACATCGACAAGGGCTTTATAAAATTTTTTACGTGACACTTTAGCCAGGTATTCCAGCAAAAACTCACTGATAAAACTGTCGCATAGGACAACATCTACAGCAGCGGAGCTTGCCGCCTTACGTGCTGCTATACTTTATATCGCGGAAGCCCGACTTCAAAAATGGGCGGTGTTCTGCGACTCCAAGGCATCTCTTCAGAGCTTGCAATCAGCTTTACGACAAAGAGAGCATCAACAACTAGTGAGTAAAATAAGAGAAGTTATTCACGAAGTTTTAACAAAAGGACTTGATGCAGTGTTCCAGTGGTTACCGGGACATTTTGGTATTGTCCGTAATGACCTTGCTGATAATGCTGCCCGATCCGCCCACGCGGACGCCCAGACAACCACAATTCCATTGTAGAGAACCGACGCTGCAAGGGGCCTTCACTCATTCGCTAACACCATGTCGGAAACTTGGCTGAGAAACCCCAGTGTCAGGAACCACCGCCTACACAAATTGGACCCATCGAGAAAGCTTCAAGTTCTATCGGACTTCTCCCGCCAGGATGCAACTTTACTGTGTCGCTTGTGGTTAGGAGTAGCTTTTACAAAGGCGTACTCCTTTCGCATAGGATTGGCGGATAGCTCCCGATGTGAATCGTGCGACACTGACGAGACAATAGAATATCTACTGTGCTCATGTGAACGTTTTGCGAGTGAACGCAACTTGTTACGCGAAACATTAGAGACACTAGACAGTAGACCTTTTTCCGAAGAGAAAATCCTTGGCTCATGGCTTTACGCGTCGCTGGCCAGCAAAGCGACGCGTGCATTGTTGAGTTTTCTAAAGACGACCGGACTACGCGACCGCTTATAAG
This sequence comes from Rhipicephalus microplus, assembly GCF_043290135.1. Lineage (NCBI taxonomy): Eukaryota > Metazoa > Arthropoda > Arachnida > Ixodida > Ixodidae > Rhipicephalus > Rhipicephalus microplus. The sequence goes on from NC_134701.1 coordinate 102,496,288, forward strand.
CGTGCAATGGACAAGGTGAAATCTACACACACGTTGCCCTTCACTTTTCTATCTCTTCTCCTTTGATCCACTCACCCTTTCCCCCACTGCAGGGTAGCAAACCGGACGTGCGTCTGGTTGACCTCCCTGCCTTTCATTTCTTTCCTTCCTCCTCCTCAACTGATAAAGAGTGGAAAGACAAAACAACTTCTTTTAAATACCCTTGTATTTATGCTTGCACATTTGATGACGATACGAGCAATCCCGGCAGCACTCTAGATAAACTTAGTTGTATAACAGTCCTGAAAAAAGGGTCATCTACATCACTCAGAAAAGGGAAACGATTGACAAGTTGTATTATGTACCAATGAACTAATCTGAGCCCGCCATCTCGAACGTTTCTGAAGAGGTTTGTGCGGCTTGATCGTTCCCAGGCAGAGCTCCATATGAAAAGTTCAAAGACTCTGTGTATTTTTTGTACACTTATCCGACTGCAGTGCAAAACCTGCATTACGTACCACAGCTTGCTCACTGGAAACAAGTTGCACGTTGTGGCACGTGCGATTATCGAACTACCCAAACCTTTCTATTTTTCTACATCATTGCGCAATGCCTGTGTTTCTTTTTGCATGTTTTGCGTGTTCATGTGCTCAAGTAATGAAAAGAGCAAGTTGTGTGGCACGCGATCAAATGCCTTTTCAAAGTCAATTTGAAGCATGGCGACATTTAGATGCATAGCGTCTGAACTTTCTATGATTGATCGTGCGATGTTTATGTTGGTCACTATTTTTCTTCACTTTATGCCACAAGTTGGGTGGGAGCCACGGTGTAAGGAAAATAATTTAGGTGTGGACTTACATAAATGGTACAATTAATGGAGATGGAGCTGGACGGCCTCCATGACAGTGCAGACTAAATCTACCTTATGCGAACGTTAACCCCAATAAATATCTTCTTTTGAGAAGGCTATGTTTTACGGGATTAAGTCGCTAAAGACACAACAGCGGAGAAGGTCGTGACAGAAATCACATTATCCATGGTGTGATATCAAAACAGGAAGGTGGGAGGGCTCTGATCACAAATAAATCTTATTTGTCACTACTTCAATGTTGATTGTGAAGGAGATCCTTTCGAGTTTTTGATGCGGACGGTGGAAACGCTGAACATAGAGAACAACATGGCTGGCCTGAAAAGTTGGTCTGCTTGAAGTGGTAGGTTGGATAGCCGAGAATCTATATTGTTTATTCAGAATGATTATTTCTATCTATACATGTCATTCTTAATAGGTGGATGATATTACGAAATCAACACTCAGGAATAGGTGTGATTGTTAATATGTGCTACTCAGAGTAGCCATTTTTGCACATGATGTTGCGAGGGGTAAAGGGAAGAAGTTAATCATTTTAATGCAATAGCACGTGTTCTCAGCTGAAATTTTCTTCACATATGTGCAAATCAATTACATTGCAGTTTGGAATAGGTCCACTTGGCCAATCACTACAAACCAGTGTGTAAACATGTGCGGATGACTTTGCACTCTCCTTCAAAAATGAATTCGGATGGCAAAGCCCACTGCCGCCACTCCCCTATGCACACGCCAACGCTAATAATCATTTTAGTTGCAACATTTAGGGCGAATATTTGCATAAATATATTCAAACATTCAGCTATCAATAACTCCAAAGACCATTTTGCGGTTACTTTAGTTGACTCGAAAACGAAAACCACTTTTTTATTATTTTTGTCAGGAGACAATATGTAACTGCTTCTAAGCGTGAATATAGAATAAATGTCTTATTCAGGCGTCATTAGAAAAAGTCTGTGTTCGTGTTTCACATTCAAGTGCAATCGTTGCTGAAATGCTTCACGTTCTCAATGACGATGACTTTATTTTCGCATCAATACAATGAATAGTACGACGGGGCGGGCGGACAAAACTGTTTTTTGGACAGCTTGACGAGGCTGCTGGCTCCCTCATTGGCGCTGAACAGCAGTGATGCAACAACGAGAATCAACATAAATCAGCGTTATATTATACAAGACATGTATAAAAAACAATTATATCTAAGTTTACGAAATTGCAATCTTTTGCAGAAACAAAGAAAAAGGAAGAAGAAAAATGCCGCATTACAATAAAGTTCTTCCTACGTGACTTTAAATTATTCAAGCGCGTGACCTTTAGAATCGAGAGGCATCAGAAGAGTGCTTTTCAAGAATTATTTGTCTTGTGTTCAAAATAACTGTGTATGGCTTTAAAAGACATGTTCTCTAATTGTAGTCCTTCGCAAATTAATCTGTTTAATAATCTTGGTAAGTTGTTTCCGAGTGTTTGTTTTCCATATATTGTTCGCACTCTCGGTATTTTCCAGTACTCCCTTTTATGTGTTGCATATACAGGGGTGTTTTCTTGTAACCTAGAAAGGCGCTTAAGAAATTCTGATCTGGTTTTTAACTCTTTTTTATACGCTTTACACAAACAGTAATCGTATAGTGTTGTGGCTTGTAGTATCCTATATTTTAAGAAATACTCACGTGTGTGGAAATGTATTGGGACATTTTCAATTGTGCATAAGAACTTTTTTTGTGGGACGTGTATTCTGTGAATATTTCCTTGTGTAGAGGTGCCCCAAACTAAATGACAATAGCTCAGTCTGAATTGGTACAAACTGTCGAAAATTAGCATTATAATGTTCTGTGGCAGTATATGACGATTGCGGTAAACAATACTGGTCACTTGAGAGAGCTTTTTTACTAGGAAATCGACATGTCAAAATTAAATGCACACAAAAAATCTAATTGAAAAAACCTGCGCTTTAGTTGGCAACAAAACATGAATGGCAACAAAACAGTTGGCAACAAAACATGTATTTTGAGTATAAACCCAAAATACAGTCCTGAAGCACTGACCAGTCAGATATAGTCTAGTAAGTCATAGTCATTTCTTGGGTGTCGGACGTCTGTCTTGTTGATCTTCCGGAGGACAATGCTCAGCAATGCCTCCCACCGGCCCACTGCACCCGAAACCACGGCGGGGAAGCCCCCACCGGCAGCCGATTCCGACGTGTTGATGTTGCCGAAGGAAAAGACGGTGAGGGTCAGCCAGGCCATGGCCGTGTGCTGCAGGCCTACAACCGCCTCCCGTTACGGAAGCGGCCCCGGGGAGACTAGCGTGGCCAAGATCACAACGAGGATAAGGCCTGCGGCTACCATCACGGTAATCCTTGACTTTGGTTTGTTGTGCACGGGAGATGTGCGATGCTGGCTGCGTAACAGCAGCTCTGTCCCCGAGGAAGTGCTGTGCAGCATTGTGGCCGTCGCACTTCAGGCGCGATGACGAGGCAACGGCACAGCTCGGTTTCCACACAGACTCTCGTACTCCTCGTCAGCCTGGCGTCGAACGGGACGGGCTTCTGGCTTTTGGTGCTGCCGCACAATGATCCTGCTGGCGTCCGACAAAAACGAACGCCGGCGACTTTCAAGCCTGTGAAGCTTCTTCTTCTTCTTCTCCTTCTTTGATGGCTCATATCCAATACAGGAGTTGGGCCAGGCAGTGGGCGAATCTTTAAATCTTTATTGTATCCTACTCATATAACCTAGAAATAATCAAAATGTTTACGAGTATTATTGGTGATATATCCAAAGATGAAGAATTTTGCGAGATATTTTGTGAAAAAATTGATAAATTTTTTAATAGTGAGAAAAACATTTTTGCGAAGCCCAGAGTAGAGACGCCGAAAGAAAAACAACAATATCTATCATTTTCTGGCCCACTTTTTGATGACGAGGTACTATAAATGAAGTGGTCTTATCATATCTTATAACTTTCAAGTAAAGAAGGGTATGCAGTAAAACTATTGCTCATTTTATATTAACATTTTGATGCTTGTTGAAATCTACAAAATAGAAGATTTTTATTAGTAATGAATATAAAAGGAACCAACACTTAAAAAACAGAAAACACATTAAAGGTATTGCGTAATTCGACACAGAAGGACCATAGTATAGGTTAGTATGTTGACTTTTGGTTTTATTCATATATTTCCGCACAACCACGCTGACGTGCACACTGGCGAACCCAGAAATGGAAGCTCAAAAAAGATGAATTTTGGGGACGGATGTACCTATTCCCGTAGCACGTAAAGAATTTTCTAACTTGGATCTTGCAGCTGTATTATATTTCCTACTTGTAAAAAACAAGAGATAGAGAGAATAAATTGAGGGAAAGGCAGGTTAACCAGAAGTTGGAGCATCCGATTTGCTACCCTTCACTAAGATAAGGGAGAATTGGGAAGGAATATGGGAAAGAAAGCGAAGAGAGAAATAGACACCTAAAAGAGAAAAGAAAAAAAAGTGAGCTGGTGTGCTAAAGCCTATTTAACAGGGCACTACCACGCAAAACGTTCAATAAGGCCTTCACGGATTTTCTGTGCGAAGAAACATTCAGAAAGCGCACTTTAGAGAAAGAGCGTCACCTGGCTTGGGTTGGTAGAAATTTAATTTCGGCAATCAACAGCGCCGCCTCGTGATCACTATTTCTAGTTAATGTGTTTCACAAAATAACGGCGCTAGAGATACTTGAAGTACAGATAGTCTGTGATAATTATCAGTGATGAACCTGCCATTCTCTGCATAATGGTAAGCCTGTGAAACCACGCAGCCGTCACATATGCGGATAGTGTAAAACATCTTTAAATTGACCCACTGGGGCTGCAGTACGCCGCCCTGTTCTCCCTTGGTTCTCTTTCAACATAGAATGCAGAACAAAATCGTTCACACTGAGCCGTAATGTTGGGGTAAAACCATTATAATAAGGTTAAAAAATAACTAAATACAATTTTCACTGGTCTTGCCTTCTTCTTTTAACATAGACCAGTAAGCTTTTCTGGTGTGTTAATCTTTCTCTTTATTAACTCCTCTATAATCGAATTTTACTACTCTCTATGTGCTAGTAATGTTGAAAAATAGAGTAATTATTCCATCAATAACAAAGCTAGTTTTGTCACAATTCCAGTTATTGCCACCTAGACAAAAGTACTTAAAGCAATTTTCATTTTTTCTTGCCGAAATAAATGGGTGCTTCTCTCTCGATTTTGGGAGCCGTCGACTGCTGTGCAAGCAAATGGTCTGTAACGAACGAACTAAAAAATTCAAGAAGATTGTGGCGTTCGAGACACCATTGCGTGTCACTGCTTTGCATTCCGTCGTGGCAAACTACTTTGTGATGTGCACTGTTCGCATTCGACTGCGAATTGTTTCCTGGACGCATACTTGCAATTCTAACGTTCTCTGATTATCACCCACTAGGGTATTCAGGAGGTTTTCGTTACATATGGCACTCGACAAAACCAAAAAGAACTATAGAAGGGGCTTCTCTTCATTTAGACGACAGCTGCTAGCATAGCGTAACTTTATATCAATATTGATAGGTTGGCTAGTTTCGTAAGTGAACCTAGTAAGACGCTTAAGCCTCAGTTGATGCAGACTTACGTGCTTACATCGAGGCATGACGTCAGCTGGTTGAATGCCACTGTGAAAATATCAACTTTCTGATGAATAAGACAAAAACACAGTACGCTTTACTGTTTGGCAACTTGAATACCGATGTTCAGTTCAAGCCTTGAGGAAGACAAGCCCACTTGTCGAAACGTCGGTGCTAAATTGGGCGAATCGTCGCCCATTTAGCGCCGACGTTTCGGGCAGCTATCTACACAGCCCCCCTAAACTGGGGTTGTGTAGAACGTCGGTTTTACACAACCCCAGTTTAGAAATTTTTCTTCGCGAGCCCTTCCTATCATTTTTTTTTCAATGCAGGTACAAACCGGAATATATTATTACTCATAGATATCACGTTATATGTGAACATGTCTCAATTCACGAAGGAATGATAAATAACGTGGTCACTCTGCATCAAAGTAGTTTACAGTAGCAGCCTAAAGCAATACTACAAAATAAAATGTATAAATGAGAGAGTAGAAAGCGACGTAGTAAGTACGCCAGGTAAGATTAAAGAGAACAAATCCAATTTAAAGCCTTTCATGAAATAGTGGAGAAAATAATTGTTGAAAACCAATAAGGGGGTGGGCCTTTCCCGGCAGCAATTTTTGCGCTTGTCGTTTTAATAGAACGCGGAAGCTGCTCTGAAAGAAACAATAAAATTAGCGGTGATGCATTTTGCAGAATCAACTGAGGTGCATGAGAGCTGTGTTTCAGCTTCGAGAAAAGTGCAATAAATTTTAGCGTTGAAGAGACAGGGAAAGACTAGGAAGAAAATCGAAGCTCAACGAAGACATAAGACTATTCAGGAGCGTGTAGCTGCGTACTAGATTTATGTGAAAGTCAGTACACGGCCTCCCCAAATCTGAATAATCAAATTTGTATACAACTTTTGAGCAGAGAATAACTACCGTCTTCAAGTAAACCAACTTCTCCAATAAATGAATAAATAAAGAAAAACAAATGAATAAATAAACGAGCTCATTGAATTATTTGGAATGCGAATACAAAGAGTGCAAGAAAAAAAATAAAATGTTGAAAGAGACAAGTAAGCATACAATCCTTGAAAGAAACGTATATTGGGGTATTTTGTAATCTGCGATCAGCCCCTTTCTACCATTATCTTTTCTGTGGGCACAGTTATACTCCCACCGCTCAGATCTTGCAAGATGTTATGACTAGCAAAATAGAATCTGATTGTTACTGTTTAGAGAAACTAAGTAAGTGAGAATCAGGCTATATAGCGTACAAAGTTTAACCCCCTCCCTTGTTGTTCTAATAAGCTTTACAACGTTCTTTCACACACATGTTTTTCTTTATTATCTTCGTACAGTGGACAGAATGATTTGTACAAAACCAACGTGAAGCGATCAATGTGGTGTTTGAACGAAAGAATAAGAAAAATGCCGCACTAACGTATTCGCTTTGGTTCCCCCCTCTATAGGCTATCACTTGGCGTGATCAATTAGGCCAATGTTTAACCCTATTATTAGTTATTTAACCACCGCTTTTGTGTTCATGAAAGGTCCTTCCTTCAGCATGCGCTGCCTTTCGAAAGAATACTAATATCACTTATTTACTTTTAAAGCGATAGCTAATATGAGATCACAGCAAGGGTCGCGTGCGTCGTAGCTTTTTGTTGCCGCGTGTGTCCATAACCCTTATTGCATAAAATAGGAGAGAAACAAGTAAGTAAATGTGAAGCAATAATGAAACAATAGAATTGGAACCCCGGCTCCTCGCGTACCAGCCCAGTATTCCACAACCAAGTTAGAGTACAACGGTGCCATGCCAGCTTCTCGACACAGCGGCTTCGCGGAGCCCAGCAAGTGTGTGTGTGTTTTTAGTGCGACAGCATTAAACAGCTCGTTTCGCAGAAATTCCAGCGTCGGCGTCGGTGTCGGCGTCAGTGTCTGCGTTGGTAGATGTGAAGGAGAAATTGTGATCTTATGCGTCACCGAAAAATTGAGAACAATGCAAATAAAATTTATAATTGCAGCAAATTCCTTCTGTTGCAGAGTCGGGACCAAACCAGAGTTGTTTTTGTTCAAGTTGGGATTGAACTCGTGTCGTTGGCTAATAAAGGAATGTTCTACCACATGGTCACGCCTCTGTTTGCGAAAACAGTGAAAACAACTCCCCCTGCTTCGAACTGTTTTATTTCTTAGACAAATCTATGGAGCAGAAACTTCTGTGAAGGTTCGTTGGCCTTCTTGCTTATTTTACCGCAGCTTTAGTTGTATTATGGACGCCTGCACGGAGCACCTCATGATGCTACGTACCGTGAGAAACTTCACGTACTCAGGAGGAAATTCAGAAACTTCCAAACATTACATTGAAACAAACATGCAGAAACAAGAAAATACCATGCCCATAAACTGCTAGCAACGCATATATATATATATATATACGTTACCATTTTCGTCAATTCATATTTTTTGTTATTGTTAGCTGAACAGCACCGAGTGAGCGTTCTAGTTGTCTGTATACCCTAAAATAGTGAGCTCGGCTAAAACTAGAGCTTTAATGCTGAACGAGCACTAGACTAAATATATTTTGTTTTGTTCTTACCCTAATAAAGAAGACAAGATCGGCAGCTATCATAAAGTGCCGTGCACAACTCTATTGTTCTTTTTTATTTCAATGCATGAAAGCAATACCGCTTATGCCACTCCCCCGGTTCGTAAGATAAAACTATCTAAATTCGGGGTGGGGAGGTGGGGGGGAATCGCTGCTGCATTCAATACTTTTGCTGTTTTAATCACCTGTACTTTAGACGTAGTATGTGTACCTAGCGAAGTGCATCACAATTATGGATATCAGTAAATGGGCAACAAGTACACGAGAAACCGCTCATACCTCTGTCACTGAAATTGGTATAGTTGTAATGTGCTTTCATAGAAGCATTTCATGTGTCGTTTATTACGAAATGTTTCATTAAAAATGAAGGAATAAAGGCACAAGCATTATTCCCTTGACTTCTAATGTCACGCGAAGAACGGCAAGCAACTCCAAGCTTGGAATGATCTACTCTTTCCGAAACTACTCACGGAAAGAACATACTAGGAATAAGCATGAATTAACAACTGTAACAGCTCGGCACCTTAAGAGCGCTGCTCAAACAAAACAAATATGGGGGACCCTTAAGTTTCGCTTTTAATGGCGCGTTCACACTTGGCCTAAAAGAGAGCGAAGCTGGTGGAACTCTCTGGAAACTGGCTCGTTTCGCCGCTCAAGCGGCCGGAAAGCCACAACGCCCGACCGGCGCGCGAAAATCGGTGCGAGCGTAATTTTCCCGCTACGCGACATCAGATCTCGTTTCCGCTTCACAGCCTTGGCTGCGCTAGATAAAAACACGTGACGTAACCAGCCAGCCGCAGATTAAACATGATGGCACAGGCGTCGGCGGTGGCTCAATGGCATGGCTCGCATCGGCTCAAATCGAAAACTACCCGTGCAGCACGACGAAGCTTGATGGCCTCAACGAGGACGCGCTCATTGAGAGCCGGACTTGGATTACGATCGCCGACAACTTTGGAAGCCGACGGTGCAGTGCCAGCGAGTCGGGATGCCCCAACGTGTCTCGCGTTTGCGTACAGTCAGTCGAATGCCCCGCCGCCACTGCCGGAGCCTTCGCTCGTTTTGTTTCTGTAGGCTTATCTCCAAAAACAATGTTTGAAAAGGTGCGAGCTGAGTCTTTTTACTACTTTGCGTGAATAACTAGAAAATTTGTACGAACTTTAGTTCTCAGAGAGCAGGCGAAATCGAAATAATTGTTGAGGCATGGACGGCAGTGGCGGTGGAATGGGGCAGAACTAATGTGAACATCTTCGACGCCCGCAATAGGGGTTTTCCGGCCGCTCTCGCGTTTTCGTTTTTCTTCAACTCTCAAGTGTGGACGCGCCATTAGAGTTGAACGCGATACCGAAATCCGGCCCCTAGTGCACCCTTCAACTTCTAAGTGCATAATTAGTCATATGTATTGTTACATACCCACGCACGCACACAAAGACGCCCACAGTGAATTGGACCAGCGCGCGCTATTATCGCCGATTGGGCTCGTTTTCGTCATGACACCTGTCGAACAAAATGCGTTAAGGGGGCTTTGAAGCACTTTTTCAAGTAACCATGGAATAATTTCTTTCTCTCTCTCTCTTTTTTTTAGTCATATGTGCGGCATTTTCAGTGTGATCACGCACGCATGCGAGGACAAGTAGCGGCTTCCCGCGGCTATCACAGTAAACTGATTTTCCGGTCACAGACGCACAGACGATATTTCGCTCATAACTAACCGGGCCGACACCAGCGACAGATTTTCTGCGACATGATCTCTTTAACGCTATTGCGTTAAAACGAGGACGCATGGAACAAACGCCCAAGTCCTACAGGACGAGTGCGAATTTACAACAGTCATGCATGAATATTCTTTTGGTGCGATCGACATGCCTCCTTCAAAAAATCAGCCGCTAAAGTATGCGTGGTGAACTTCGTGCTTTGCGGGAAGAGCAAAGCAGGTAAAAACCGCTCATATCGCTAAACAAGCGCGTGCGTGTCATAACAGGTGGGGCAGCAATATTTAAAGTGCGCCTTTAGAGCCCTTTGCGTCATGTCGCTAGTTTTCACACGCTGAAGCCAAAGAGCTCCGAGTACCGCCGTTGACGAATAGATTATAAAAATACCTCGCCGCTAGTTTGCTGAAAAACGTGTGCTTTGAGGCTGATTCACTTCGCAGCGCACGTGGAAGGTAGAGTGACAGTATACGTTTCACTGCCGGTGCCTAATTGTTTTTTTTTTTGCCTTTTTGCTTGCTCCAAACCTATATTATAGAATCTCGTATGCGGGACCACAGTATACGTCTGTGGAGTTATTGTACACCCCGTCATAACACACTCTGCTGTTAAAAGAACGTCTACACTGAGGCAGCCTCTCCAATATCTAGTCCGACAAAGTGGTCCGTCAAACATGGGAACACAGATGCAATCCAGCGTAATACGTCTTCGCCAAAGATTTGTCAATTTACTTTTTTCTATTCAGTTCATTGTGTTTTTAGACACCTACAGAATGAAAGACACATTAACCTAGCACATTGGCTTAGTCTCATGATACCGTTGTTCTCACAACGCGGTAAAGTTTACTCCCTTATTCTCAATCCAACTCAACTAATATAAATTTGCGTATAAAAAAGAAAGCTAGTTTTATAAATATTTGTGAGTGATTTGAGGAACATTGTTTTCTTATGTGCTGTGGATCTGAGAATACAAGAAAAAATTGATATATATACAGTGCCCCAAGAATATGGCATGTAGGTATTCAGGGGGAAACCATAAATTTTTATGTAATGTAATGGGACCATTTGAAGTTGATTTAGCCTTAAACTTATTCCTTCACTCAACAAGGTTACTGCTTCCGTATTCTTGCGCAAAATTAAAAAGATGCCAGCAATTTTGAGTGTTCAGGAAAAAAGTTTAGTTTGCAAGAAACTTATTATCATTAATTTATGAACGTTGTAGAGCATCATGGCTCTACTACTTCAGCGCCAGTGAACCTCAACGCGCCGATGTCTTGGTCATTCGTCCAACCGTCCATGTTATTCGACAGAAAACATGAATTTGCGCCACAAATTAAAGCGGGACGACCGTCATATATCTATTTAAATTTGCTCTTGCGAGCTGGTATACGGCTGCAATTTGGTAATATTTCCTAACAACCCGACCACTTGTGGAAACATAAAACACGCAAGAGTGGTGTATTGAGTCGAGCCCGGACGGCGGTTCTTTATTTTCTGCGTCCCATTACTCCAGAGACCATGTTACTATAACCATATCTGTCACTCTAGTAAAGTTTGTGAGTATACAGCACACTCAATCAAAAGTATCTTCATGCGACACACTTTGCAATTTTATAAAGCACAATCATGCAGCCGGGGAACAACACCTCCGTCTATGCCCCATTGTGGTGCTTCAGTGACTTAGGTACTCGTCTTCTGAACCGCAGGTCGTGGGATTAAATCACGGGTGTGGCTTATGCATTTTGATGGAGGCGAAAATGCTGAGGCCCATGTGCTCAAGTTTGGTTGCGGGTTAAAGAACCTCAGGTCTCCTATAAGCTTGTGGTTGTTTTCGGACGTCAAACACTACATATAAAACAACTTCTCCGTCTATATCCTTCAACGTAGTGTACCACGTTAATGCAGTTCTAGACAGGGCGCCTGTGATCATGCTAGGCTAAACCATGGGAATGCGCGATGTTCCCTAGCGTTGACAGAAGTTATTTCAGAGCCAATTACCACCCTTTAGACGAGGGAATCCAACGGTCGGGAGCAGAGCCATCACAAGGCCTCTGGATTTGTATCCGTAATTTGGTTTATATGCTTGCACTTTGGAAACACTAGTGGAAACCATAAGGCCTCGCCAACTAGGTTGTTCTTCCGTATGTTTCGTTAAAAGTAACATTGTGACACTGTTTTTTACCGATGTCATTTGTTTGCGAATTTGACATTGAGAAAGAGAACTATCCCTTCTATTGGCCGCCAGATTGAGCACAGTTGTCACATGGCGGCAACTGGCCGAAATGTTCAATCGTGAATTGTTCCTTGCGTCATCTGCCAGCCACATCGTGTTTCTTTGTGCGCGTACGTCATGCTCGTTCTCAAAGTGTGGTTTGTCGGGTCACGTCACCCTAAGTGTACATGTTTCTACGTCTGGCTGAAACGATGTACGAAATCATTTGGTCTTACTCGGCTGCTAATGCAAGTAATGAGATCAGCGTGCGCAACTTACCAGAGTGCTGTTTATTGTGGTCGTACCCTCCATTCGCCAGAACAACTTCAGAGTGGCTGGCACTTTCTCGCTTTCTGTTTCAAGCACTTGGAAAAAAGCTCTTGTCATCCTGCCAAAAATCAGGACTATTGAATTTTGTGTTAGTAGAGCGTTGTATAGTGCCTTGGCTGAAGGCAAAAGAAAAAAAAAACTCGCACTAGGTCATGCGCTTGCACGCTGTTGGTAGGTGTACTACTACGGCACTGTAGGTAATCGATCATGTGATTAGCCTTAGTTGTGTTTATCTGGCCGTGGTAAAACTGCTCAGAAATATTACTATCACATTCACTGTGAGACTTCAGTACTTACACTGTACTTAAAAAATAGTTACCGTGCGCAACCGTGTGCTTATGTTAAGAACGCTTTGAAGAGCCCAGACGTTGAAAATTGATTCAGATGGCATGCCTTTTATAAAATATTATATAATTATACTGAAAGTATGAACTTTTTCGCATTGTTTTCAGCGTTTGTGTGGCATTGTTAGTGTCCGCCAGAAGGCAGTGGTAATTCTTGTCTGAAAAAAAAAATATGCTTGTTCTATTAACCACGCCTTTGTTGTAGCGCCGTCACGCACGTTATCTACCAATGAAAGCTTTCTGCTGAACTATAATATAAAAATTTCACTGGTGCAAGAACATGTTCGTACATGTGGTAGACGCCGTTTAGCGCAAAGCGCCGTCAGCCACTAAGCCTTGCTGACTAGACTTATCGGCTATCCCACAGTCCATAGCGAACAGACTGAGACAAAAAAAAAATGCGTATCAAGTGCGAATGGTGGTACCGAATGGATAGCACAGATATGCGGGCTTTTGCGATAATTCTTTCTCTTTTTTCATAGTATGCAGATTACAAAGATTTAAATAAGCAGTTCAGTCGTGCTACAGAAGTATTGCCTTACAGCATTATATTGTGCAGCCAATGTGGCTAAAATACAAGAAATGCATCTGATTTACTTAAAGCCCCACATGTAGATTTCAGTATAATATTGAAAAACAAATTTTTTAGCTTCGCTTTTCTACTTTTTTAATGAGCACACTGAAAAAAGTGAGCTTCCTGTTGAGTAGAAAAAGGGGTTTAATTAAAATAACCGAAGGCCGACTCCATGGGTTGCAGCTGCGCAGCGTGAATTTAAGACATAACAGCTTGTCGTCATCTTCGTTGATACTTTTCGAATACATACGTTCGCGAAATTAATGACTCAGTCAATCAACATATTTTATAAGATTGCTATACGGTCGTACAGAGCCGTAGTTGCGGGTAGCGCCGACTTTGGGGCAAGAATAATCATGCTTTCCACCCGTTTGAGAACAATTAGGCATCCCTCATGCGATGATGGATATCGCCGCTTTGTTGGGCTTTCTTCTAGTCCTTTTGTTTATTAAAACAGGCATTTCTAACACCGAACGTTGGAAGAGCAAGTGAACTAACAAGCAATACTCTTCATGGCACTGAGGACATTCTAACGATGTCCGGAGTAAATCGACTAAACATTCATTTCCGGGGAAAGATAACGTGTGCAGTCAGCATAAAAGATTAAGGTCTAGCCAGCTTCTCATGAGGGAGCTGGAACTTCCTGCACCAAAGCTGATAGGGCTTCACTGTTTTGTAGACATTAGGGTTCTCAAAATAGAACTTGAAAATCTTAGCCGAATCATTATTTAAGTTATTGCTTCATTTAGTCTCTGTGGGAACACACCCATTTCACCCTAAAGTAAACAAAATAATGGAAAAATCAACGAAGTCCTCTTCTTTGAAGTATGATAAGTTCTTCAGCCATAATATCCACATATATAGCTTTACGTCTAAAAAGCACAGTATTATTATTAGAGAGGTCCTAGTGAGTGGATCCGTAATGTTTGACCGTCAAGGGTTCATTACCATGCGCTGACATCGGACACTATTCTCGCCTCTCGCAATTGGCTTTCTTCAAAATGTGACTGCACCAGCTAGTGTCCAACCCACGACTTTTCAGTCAGCACCCGCCCACAGTAACCACTGTTTCACTGCGGAAGTATAAATTATGCCACCGTAAGCCCCTCTAACTTGCGTTTTACAATATACAATAATGTTTTTGCTTCAGAAACTACTCCTGCAATTTAGACCATATGGTGCTTTTATTGTACAAAAACATCGGATAGGTCACGTTTATCATCAAGCATTTCGCCATCATAAATGTCCGACCACTGCAGCCAAGTTAGAATCAGAAATTTTCGGGTGACGAGCGCAATTTTTTAACCACTGTACCACCTTTCATGTTTCTCGTAGGTTTTCAGGAATTTATGTTATGATAGTTTCTTTGTGCTCCTTTATGAGGGGCACTCATGTGCAGGGCAAACATTGAGTTTATTTGACTTATCTTCGGACTTACATGAAGGCCTACAATTAGTGTAGGTGGAACTGAACGGCCTCCTTGGCAGTGCAGGCGAAATCTCCCTTATGGGAACGTTAACCCCGATAAACATATTCTTTTTAGAAGGCTATGTTTTACGGGTACAAGTCGCTAAATATACAACAGTGGAGAAGATCGTTATAGAAGGCCCATTATTCATATATCTTATCAAAATAGAGAGCAAGGGAGGGCTCTCATTTATATAAATCATATTTGTCACTACTTTAATGTTGTTTGTAAAAGAGATCCTTTCGGGGCTTTGATGTGGACAGTGAAAACACTGAACATAGAGAGCAATATGGCCGGCCTGAAAAGGTAGTCTGCTTGAAGTTGAAGGTCAGACATCAGAGAATTGTTATTCATTAATCAGATAGATTAATTCACTGTATACAAGCCAATATCAATAGATGAATCATATTACGAAATCAAAACCCAGGAATACATGTGATAGTTACAATGTGCTACTCAAAGGAGGCTTTTTATATGAGATTTCAAGGAATAATGGTGAGAAGTGAATCATTTTTAATGCAACAGCACGTGTTGTTAGCTGAAATGTTCTTCAAATATACGATTTCAAGTACATTGCAGTTTGAAATAAATCCACGTGGCCAAACACTGCAACGCACTGTGTGAACATGTGCGGATGACCTGGCACCCTCCTTCAAAAGTGAAGTCGTACGGCAAAACCCACTAACGACACTCCCCAATGTGCACACCAACGCTATAAATTATCTGAGTTGACTCTTTTAGTGAGAATATTTGAATGACTATATTCTAAATAACAGCTGTAGCTAAATTCAGCCTTGAAAACACTCAATGCCATTTTGTGTTCACTTAAGATGACTCGAAGACGAATTTACTTGTTTTTTTTTTCATTTTCAGTCGATGCATTCATGGCTTAGAGAGTGAAGCAAGGCTTGATCCTGCCCTTTCGTGCTAAAAATTTTATCACCTCACGTGCTCTTGCACTGCCTTCAACATCAAAGACACTTTACCTGAATTCGCATGACTGATTGAGAGAGAGAGAGACGAGAAAAAAGGAAGGCAGGGAGGTTAACCAGATGCTAGTATCCGATAGGCTACCCTACACTGGGGTAGGAAAATTGGGGGTTGAAAGAGAAAGAGAGAGTTAAAAAATAAATAAGAGAAAAACACCGACACACACGCACACACAAAATCAGTCCACTCAGAGGCGTTCCGACAGGCCAGTAGTTCGCAAGAAGCCTAGTAGCGCTTGCATGGCTTTCTTCGGTGACGATGAGTCATGATGGTGGCGCAGTATACTTTTTTCTGAGAGCGGCTGGTTATATAACTTGTTTAGTTTATTAGAAAGGTGTTGTCTTTGTTATTCATTGATATGTCGGGCTTAACGTCCAAAAACCAACATATGATTATGAGAGACGCCGTAGTGGAAGGCTCCGGAAATTTCGATTACCTGGGGTTCTTTAACGTGCACCCAAATCTGAGCACATAGGCCTACAACATTTCCGCCTCCATCGGAAATGCAGCCGCCGCAGCCGGAATTAGATCCCGCGAACTGCGGGTTAGCAGCCGAGTACCTTAGCCACTAGACCACCACGGCGGGACTACCTGGTTTCGCATTGTCCCCTTTATTAGAATACAGTTCATCACGTTATGAAGCCATAGCATATCGCCACCTTGAAGTATATCGTCCTAGGACGTCGCAGTGATGTGATGATTATCTAAGAAATTTTGGTTATGGGGGAAGTGTTTTTGAATTACTCATTCCGGGCGCTGCAGGAGTGTGACGCCAAAAGTTATATTTTATCTCAAACAATCTTCTGCGGCTATATCTTTATTATTCAGAAGCTATTCGCGACGTCAGTTGTTCATTCCGCACCTTGAGGCAATATAGGGAAGCTGTGCACTGAGGTTCACAGTCCAAGTGCCAGAGTTATACGGTAGGATCACTGTAGGATGGTGCTGCCCATGAAGAAAAAACGAACGGCCAAGTAGATTTCTTTTTTCCAGGTGAGGCAACAGTGTTAACTTGTTAACTCGAACCTACTAAATCTCCATTGTATCGAGTGACTACATCTCGTGGCGGCGCCCGAAGTATGCAAACAAATTTCGCAGAGACGGGGTTCGCCATGTGAAATACACACACAACGCGACAACTTCAAGAGCGCCGCTCGCGCTTGTGGGACCACTGGTGCCGACTAAAAGAAGATGCTCAGTGTCAACAACCTGCCCCTTTCTACAAAACAGTGCGAACTGCCATCACACTGCAGAAAACTCCATATTTGTGTTAGCGAGAGCGGACGCGGGGTTCTCGGTGAATCCGCCATGCTGCAACTTTGCAGCGTCCTCTCATGTTCATTTGAGTTGCGATTAGAACCGCACAGCCCTTTAAATATTCCTCGTGAAAGTGTGCCAAATATTCGCATGTTGACTCCTGTTCACTTTTTCATAACCTGTTACACTAGTGCTCTAGAATACTCACCCGGGGTGCCAACCTATGCGAAAAAATTTGAATTTCACACATAAAAAGGTTTACCCTTTCTTTTTAATTTTGCTCAAGAGGCGATGCGTAACTGTTTTGCAGCATCAATGTAGAAATTATATGTCTTATATAGGTGTCATAAAAAAAGTCAGTGTTCATGTTTCAATTTCAAGCGCAATTGTTGCTGAAGTGTTGTGAATGTGAAAATTGAATGCATTTTCTCTGGAAGAACACCAGTGTGTAACATACTAGACATCTCAATGAAAAAGCCAGGCTTTATTCAGCAATAAAAAGCTAAAGAGTATAAACATGAAATGCAGTTGGTTTATAAGCACTGACCAATCAGATATTCATTAGTTCGTCATATTCATCTCTTGGCCGTCGAACGCCTGTCTTGTTGCTCTCGCACAGGACGAAGCCGAGCAAGGCCTCTGCCGGCCCACTGCACCCGAGACCACGGCGGAGAAGTCACCACCGGGGGCCGATTCCGGCGTGTTGATGTTGCCGAAGGAAAAGACGGTGACGGTCAGCCAGGCTATGGCCGTGTGCTGCAGGCCTACGACCACCTCCCATTCCGGAAGGGGCCCAGGGGAGACTAGTGCAGCCGAGATAACGATGAAGGTTAGAAGTCCTGCGGCTACCATCACAGAATTCCTTGACTTGGGGCTGTTGTGCACGGGGGATGTCCGATGCTGGCTGCGCAACAACAGCTTCGTCCCCGAGGACGTGCAATGCAGCCGTGGCCGTCGCACGTCTGGCGTGATGACGAGACAACGGCGCAGCTTGGTTGCCACAGGAACTCTCGTGCTCCTCGCCGGCCGGGCGTCGATTGGGACGCACTTACGCAGAGGCTGCAGGCTGCAACAGGCTGGAACTCCAGTTCTTTTCTCGAGGGGCAGTCTGGTGGGCTGGTCCATCACTGGAGACTCGCCACAACCCTGCTGGCGTCCGACCAAAACGGGGTGCAAACGGCGTTCAAAAACGCTAGCCTGTGCAACTTCTTGTCTTCTTCTTCTCTGATAGCTCAAACCGAACGCTGGAGATTAGCCAATACGTGGGTGAGTTTTTTGTTATTTTCAGTATACTAACGTCGTAACGCGCCATCTCCTGGGCGACCTGAGCCTCTCTGCTCGTACAACGAGATATGCAAGCACCACTATCTGTCAAGAAGACTGCTGCCTCTACCACACTCCTCGCTTTGCAGGGCCTAAGCTGTCACTCTCCGACTGCCACAAACAAACACTTACCCGAGCCCTGCGGCACTGCACACAATGTACCCTGAACGGTTTCCAAGCCCGGACTGCCCCTTGTGTGGTGGTTATGTGGACTTCGAGCATGTACTGTGGGGCTGCGCCTCTGCCGGTCCCCCTTTCACCCAAGAGGAAATGAAGCGACTCATTAAGGCCCAGGACCAGACCTCTCAAATCCTGGCCGTCCAGAGGGCCCGCACGAGGGCCGTCAGGTTTAACCTGATGGTCCCCGAGTGGGCCTAGCCAGGTGACGCTGAGTTTACTCGCGTCTATTGTGGACCGAATAAAGTTGTTTCACTCACTCACTCAGTATACTACCTATATACGATAAAAATATGTAATACAACCAGTTTTGTTACGAAATACTATTCATGATATATTTGAATTATGAAGAATGTAGTTTGATATTCTTTTCAACTGATTGATAAATTCCTCGATAGCGAGGAAAACATCCTTGTGTAGCCAACACTCTTAAAAAAAGTTAGTAAAAAAGTAGCAACTGCAAGCAAATAGATAGTAACTGCAGTGGTTACTACCTTTCTTACATCATTACTACCTTTTAGATAACTGAGTACTACTTACGTTAATAAACAGTTACTAGCTCGAACCATTCCTAAGTTTTTGCGACCTGTTTACTACTTACGTTAGTAAACAGTTAGTAGTTCGAATGAAAGATGTAGTAACTACCGCTGTTACTACCTTTATTGGCCCGTTACTACTTTTTTGCTACCCGGCTGTTGACCATCTAATGCGCATTAGTGTGTGATTCTGATTCTGAGAATTTATGAGAGGAATTGTCTCGACGTATCATCATTAAACGGTAAAACGACACAGAAGACATCCACAGAGCGAGAAAATGAATTTTGTTTTGAATTACGCAACCGAGATATGTAAGCATCATACCGGTATTGCCAAAACGGAGAAGTACAAGTTAACGAACCATAAGCAAGTGCTACACGTGTTGTAAGAGATAATTACAACAAACGTAGTAGGTGACAGCAAAATAACAAGACCGGCGGATCAAAGTAACCAAACGGTCACCATTAATCCTCTGCGGCTTCTCTAAAAATATTATCACTGTTTTGGCGCGTCAAACTTCAAAAAAAACGATTATTATCTTTCAACCGTTCATATATTAGCCGTGTGAAACATTCAAACGCACTGAGAATTAGTTTTGTACCTTGTTTCGGCCACCGTACGTAATGCCCTTTTGTGTCTTTCTTATAATGAATAAATATGACGTATAATTTTTTATAAGTAAGGCTAATTCAGAGTCTTCTGCTACGTTCGCAAATACACATAACTAGGTAGTATATTGCAGTGCTATAAATTTAAATTCGCCATAATTTATCCTGAAACATATGTGCTCACTTGTGCCGGACATGCACCTGCAAAGTAGGGACTATATATATCCCACGCTTACTTCGTACAGTATGCGTAAAAATAGTCTATGTATTCTTTGCTGTCATGGCACACCACGCTTATTTACCCCCAGTTGTGTATTAATGATACATTAACTGATCAACATTACCAGTAGAAAAATATTATGTCAGATTGAATAAACACTGTAGTATTAGTTAATACTTTAAAAAACTGTAAATGTTACTACCCATGGGTGGTAATGGGTAGGGTAGTAACAATTAATAAATGCTGGTTGTAACAGCAACAGTAGTAACTGTTACCACCCTCGCTGTTACTAACTGCGCTTCCTACTAGAGTTGTAACATATGTGACAAACCGTTACTACCCCAAAGTTAGCAAGTACTACCACCTTTGTTCTAAGAATGAAGAGTTCAGGCGCTGAAAAAAATAACAACGGAGTCTGATATTTTCAAACCAAGATTTCAAAGAGGAGAACCTATATTTTTTTTCTCAATGACGAGAACCGGTGACAAGATGCAAAGTACTGACTAATGGCTTCCGCCTCTTTGCAGAAGAGAAACTGGGGGAAAATATCCATTGTAAGACATTGGCCAAGAATTCAGTGGTCTTATCAAATGTTATGAATGTTTCAACTAATGGAGGTTATCGAGTAAAAATATTACACATTTTCAAAAAAGGTGCAGGTACTCACTGAAACCTACAAAATATAATGATTTTTGGTAGTAACACATAACAAATTATAACAACACCATATTTCTTAAAAACAAACAAAAATGAATAATCTTAAAGGTATGCATACGATGACACAGAAGAATAATATTATAGGTTTAGCGTTTTTGTTTAATTAAGATTATTGCGCACAACCATGCAAATGTTCGTACTGGTGAACCGAGAAATAGAGGCTCGAATAAACAGAATTCCGGGCAGGATAAACTCATTCCCCTGGCAAGAATGGAATTTTCTAACGTAGATCTTTTAGCTGTTGTAAACTGCCTACAGTTAAAAAAGAAACGATCTGTAGTTCAAAGCTCGCGACAAAAAGCGCACATTAGAGAAACAGCCTTACCTGATCTAGGGGTGTAGGAACTTAGTGTCGGCACCCGACAGCGCCGCCTCATAAGTGCCACGTCTAGTTTATCTGTTTGACAAAACGACAACCGCCAGGGATATATCAAGTGCTGATATTTTGTGAAATCAAAAGCACCTTCATTCCAAACGGTGCTTTTAATTATTTGACGTTGCAGCGACACAATGTCGTGAGAGCTCTAGAAACGCATATCTGGCGCCGATATCTCGGCACACTGGAAACCATGTATTTCATCGTTTACATCTGCACAGATCTACAGCTGCCTTGTCTGTGCAAGAGCATAGGTGGTGTTTGGTTGCTTTTATTTTTCTAACCCAAAACGTGCCACGCCAGTTTAAATATTAGGAAATTTATGAAGGGACATTTTTTTAATAAAAATCTTCGTTTGACGAGGTGCCGATGAAGGGACGCCAGGTGTTTCGTCGTGTTATACATCGACGTGTCAGATGTGACCCATTTTATCAGTCTATAGAGAAATTATGTACTTCAAGAAGGGTCACTTGTCCTTCTTGAAACTTCCTGGAATCGCTAAACAATGGGCACCCATTTATTCAACATTGTCACATTTGTGCGATTCGCGTAAATGCAATTTACGACCAGTGTGCTCGGTACGTTAGCACACGCCCATTCATACTATCATATGCGGCTGTTTGTCCTCGGGAAACCTACTCGGTTATAGCACGAGTGCACTTGTGATGATTGTGTTGTTAATGTTTTTGCGGTGAATTCTCTCCAGACACGAAGTGAAGTCGTCGCTCACAAGATACCAAGTGCAGGTGCAGTTAATTATATTCGAAATCAAAAGTCGACACAGGAAAAATGAGATAATCATCTGTATTTCGTCTCTTTTATCTCTTGATAAATTCTGGCCTGTTGTTGCGAAACTTTGGAACTTATGCTGAGACTTGTCAAAATTCTACCGTAGTGGTACCGTGCTGCTCACTACCTATAGAGGATGGGGAAGAGTACTGAAATAACATTTTTCATAGCACACTCACTACCTTTCCTAACAAGCGCACACAATCGGTGCCTTCGACCAACACGTCTGTTCACGTTGGTGTGCTCGCTAGGGGTGCAAGCTTCATCGTGTGCTTTCCCACTGATTTTATCACTACCGCGAAAAGTAGCTCACAACAGAAGAACACGGAAAGAAGCTTTTTACGACTATTGTTTATCATCTGCGGTATACTTTGATATCTTTACCCCATATGCACCCGTTATGTC
The DNA here is from genome assembly GCF_043290135.1 of Rhipicephalus microplus. NCBI lineage: Eukaryota > Metazoa > Arthropoda > Arachnida > Ixodida > Ixodidae > Rhipicephalus > Rhipicephalus microplus. The sequence continues at coordinate 102,518,375 of NC_134701.1, forward strand.
ATTTTGCGGTCAGGGAAAACAGAAAAAAGGATGACACATTGATCAAACGGTCAGAAAAAAAAAACATCTGCTTAGTGTAAGCCTCCTCTGGAAGGCTTGAGTGAAAACAGCTAAAACATCGAATGGGTGACCCGTTACTCCGCATACATATAGTATGTGGTGTTGAGGCTCAGAAGACTCTTTTAACAGCAGAAATGTAGAAGAGATATGTTCTGAAATTAGATGATATACTTATCTGATTCCTTCACTTATTGAAAACTTCACCGTAGTCGTTTGCTTCTCTGTGATCAGTCGACAATGACGGCTGTCGAAAGCGGGGTGGTGTGGCAGGGCCCCCCTTGCCTCCCTGAAAAATACGTCTATGGCTATATGTGTGATGGGCATCACGCGCAGCTAAAAAAAAGCCAGAATAATATTCTAAGAGATTTTACCTCCGATAGCGAGTTTTGTGTTGTGCAGACAACTGCAAGCAGATTGTATTCTCTCGATTTATCTGCCCATACTCTTCACTCTCCATTCCTCTCTGCCTGTCGAATAAATAGATCGTGTGGGAATCAGGTCTTGGCGAATAATTTCTTGAAATAGGTTGTGGAACCAATCACGGTATTCAACGATTACCACGAAGCGATCATAAAAACTATTACTTTTCATATTGATACGTTTTCCCATTTGTAACGCATACTCCCCAGCTCCCATCACCATGCGTGGTCTTTGACACAGCTTCGCTGAAAATTCACGTTCGCAAGGCAAGAAGGCGCCCACTTTTTATCATTTAATGAATTTCTGAATAATAAACGTATCTCCAACATAAGAGGAGTTATTCAATGCATATTCAGGAACGGCATAAAAGGCATAGTCACATAACCAACGTAAATGAAATCTGAACCAACTACACGCGATTGAGGACGTGGTAACTTTCAACGAAAGCACTTCCGAATTCTCTTACGGTGTGCGTCGCACCAAAGTTTCAAGTGGTGCCAGGTATCAAGGTAAGTGCATGGCAACTCAGTGGTCATACGAAATAGTTGAAGCTGTTATGGTGGCAGTATACTCGCTGCCGCAAAACACGTGGTCATCCATCCTCCCAGCGCAAACAGCCACATAACTGCTCACGCTGGTGACCCAGCAGCGCGTTTTTGCTACACTTACCTAGCCAGGAAAAAGAGAGATTCCTTCACTTAAGCAGTAGGACGTAAACTGTTCAGTGGGCTGCTGGAACATCTGACGTGAGATGTTTTATGGTAGCATGTTCACTTACTCCTACGAATGGTCACGCGCTTCTTGCCAGGGTAAAAGAAAGTGCATTTGACGTTTTCTTTAGCGCTTGCTTGCATTTTGTTTCGTCTTGTTTGTTGCGAAACATAACTATTAAAATAGAAAGGTTGGCCTTTGGTCTATTTTGTTCAATGCTCTTTCAGCTCAATAAGAACAATGGTAGCAACGGATATGTATTTTCAAGGGAGTTTCCTTTTATCTTAAAAAGTCTATTGTCACGGGGTCGTGACGTGGCCGAAGACGGGAGACTTTTTGTTGGGATTTAACTGTTCATTTGCGCGAACCTGTGCCCGGTAAATAGAAAGTCCAATTACAGTAGCAGTCTCGCACAGATAGCAGTCTCAGACTGATAGCGGCGAACGGAGCGTCGGCCTTCGATCAACAACTGACAAGCGGCGAAGCGCGTCGGCATTTATACTCCCGCCGTCGAATGTTCTAGCGCTACCGCTGGCGGCGGCGTACGTTCCAGAACAATCTGTACCATTCGCACAGTGGGCGTGATCTTATCGAAATGATCTACTACAGTCCGGAACTGTACAGTCCGGAACTGTAGTGAACTGTAGCTGAACACGGGTTTCTAATAAAGCAGCGGCCCTCTCTTTTCGAGCGACGCTTGCGAACGTTTGCAGGAATGCGCCGCAGAAAACATCCTACGTTCGGAGCGTGGACTCTCGATTTTCGAGCCAGGTCCTTGCGGTGTCTTCCAAATAGAAGAACACACGACGCAGCTTTTCGTCATGGTCCCAGTGGTTGAGGGCGGCCACACGGTCGTATGTTTCTAGCCACGACTCCGGGTCTTCGAACGATGACCCATGGAAAATTGGTGGTTCCCTGGGTTGGTACATGACCATCGTGGGCTGGGACGCTGCGGTTGTCATTGTCGCTGCAGTCGCGGTCATGGCCTTGGTCTTCCGTGCCTTGTCGTGTAGAAGCCCGTACTCCGGTGGTAGCGCTTGCTGTCGACGGCTTGTTAGCTGCTCCTGGTGGGCGTCGGTGTCTTCTTCGCGACGTGGGCTGGGTTCACGGCTTGACGGGGGCGTCCGGTACATGAACGAAGCAGCACCTCCACCAGATGTCACGGGGTCGTGACGTGGCCAAAAACAGGAGACTTCTTGTTGGGATTTAACTGTTTATTTGGGCGAACCTGTGCCCGGTAAACAGAAAGTCCAATTACAGTAGCAGTCTCGCACAGATAGCAGTCTCAGACTGATAGCGGCGAACGGAGCGTTGGCCTTCGATCAACAACTGACAAGCGGCGAAGCGCGTCGGCATTTATACTCCCGCCGTCGAATGTTCTAGCGCTACCGCTGGCGGCGGCGTACGTTCCAGAAGAATCTGTACCATTCGCACAGTGGGCGTGATCTTATCGAAATGATCTACTACAGTCCGGAACCCTCTCGGAAACTGCAGGCGCGGTTTGCGCTGAGAATCGTGTGGTGTTTTGGGACGATAACAAAAACTTAGGAAATGGAACGTGGCAATATACTGGAGACGAGAATGCATGCTGTGTAATCAGCTTTGCTGTCACTTATGTATGTCATTAGCACGCATTCTTATTCTTTTATGGGCAACGAGGTAGCAGTATCTAACAAGATAGCTGGATACACAAATTGGTATATGACGTAAATCCTTGGGCAAAAAACAAATTATACGATGAAAGAGGAAAGGAAATGAGCCCCACGAGCTTTGTGTGAGAGCGCGTATAGTAGTAGTTGCCCTTTTACATCTTGCGCCATTTCCGCTCAAAATTTTATGTCGTGAAAAAATAAGGTAGTTAGCCAAACAAATCTGCAGAGAATCCCAAGAAGCTACATTCATAAGTGACGAACAAACAAATCGGCGCAAGTGAGTGAATACTAAACATGTAGTTCCGTGAACAAAACGCATTCTGCGCCCTGTATTCTAGGAGATAAGATCGCGTGCCTTTATTGCGTGTTTCTATACTAAAATAGCACCAGGCTTGAATTTTTCCCCGTCTCACAAAACCTGAGCTTTAGGCATTGTCTTTCTTGGGGCGATCACTGCAATCTCTCCAATTCGATAGCCTTCGCGTGTAGTGATTTCTCCAGGAGGAGGCATATAAGCTTTCCGTCAGAGGAGAACCCAAAGGGGAATGGAATCGGAGGGCAATTTTACGTGGCGAACCACTGCTCTTCAATCACTTTGAGCCGCTGAACACCCAATGCACGCCACGGTAATTCACCAATGCACGTGCAAGGAAAGTAGTGCGTGCATTACGGGAGCCTGATAAAGGTAAAGTTGTCTGCTTGCGTAAAGTATTCATTGGAAGGGTTGTGAATTGAGGGCGATCAAATTGCTGCTTTCTCCAAGAAACTACTGATCACTTCTCTGTGGGTGCTTGCTTGGGAACTTCGAACGTTTTTCGGGGACTCGATGTCCTTCACTGAAAATATTTTAAAGCATTGATGTCACACCCACTTTGGGAAGCAATATTGAATTCCGGGTAAATAGAAACGTTCAGTTATAAAACAATGATTATACTGAGGTTCTCTATACAAACAGTAAATATTTCGTGGCCTGGCTTAGAAGCGTGCAAGATCGCTACACGCACATGTAACTTTGCTCTTTATTGTTGAAAGCAGCCATCCAGAATGAATTATGAGATAACCTTGCAGATAGGTACATTATTATTTAGAGTGAGTGAAGACAAAACCTGACTATGCGTTTATGTACGCCTTTCTTAATTCTAAAAAGCAATCTTAGAAAATAATAGTTGCAGCTTCGTTTGTCCATTTTCCTCTCTACAGTTTCTTTCTTGTTTCTTTCATATGTTGTTTCTTTCTCTTCTCATCTTTTTTTCTTGTATTTCTTGTCGATAGTCTCTCTTGGCGTACATTGACGCGGGAAGTTTGGTCTATCTGTGTGCCTGTCTTTGTCTCTCTGTAACTGTCCCTCTATTTAGCCACGAGAGCGAAAGTATAACTCCTTGCTGAGCAACCACCCATCTTGATATTCTTCTGGCATTCTTAATATTGAACATTCTCAATAAAATATTATGCATACTTAGGCGTAAAGTCAAGACGTGAGTATTATCTCGTATGCTACTTTATTTTAAAATGCGTCAATACTTATTGTTCTCGCAACAACAATCAATGAAGACAAACTGGGAGAGAACCTACACCTGTGATCACTGTTTCTTTACTTCCACTCAACATATACTAGTAGCTGCTGTGTGCTCACTGTCATGGTGCGGGCGACAGTAATGGTGATCGGGGTCCTTGTTATGCTATAGTGAAGATATGTTTTGATCTCAACAACAGTCCGATGAAAGCAAGAGCAAGTGTTTCCTATACTTCGCTAAAAAGAATTGGGGCTGCCATCTATCTTCTTCTCTGCATTCTAGAAATCTTTGGTTTCTTGGCATTAGTGCCAGATAGCGTCTATATGTCACGCAGCGTTTACAGACAAAAGACTATACCTTTCGACGGCCTCTTCAGTGAAGTGCGCCTATACGGGGCCATGTTTTATTGAAATGAGATTGGAAGCGTTCTGCCTTTACAGCATCCCCGCTTCTTTTCTTTTTCTCCTTCTCATATCCCATGCAGGGGACTTGCCGAGTAGTAGATAAGTTGTATATGTATTTTCTTTAGTAGACTACTAAAATAAGCTTAGGCTAACTAATACAACAAAATTGGTTACAAATTAAGATTGATCAGATATTTGAAAGACGAAGAATGAAACTAGATAGTCGTTTGAACTGATTGATAAATTCCTCAATGAAGAAGCAAACATTTCTGTGACTATGTTTTTAAAATAATCTAGAACTAATACAGCAAAATTAGTTACAAATTAAGATTGATCAAATATTTGAAAGACGAAGAATGAAACTAGATAGTCGTTTGGACTGATTGATAAATTCCTCAATGAAGAAGCAAACATCTCTTTGGCTATCTTTTTATAAATGACTTTTTTGTTTATAAATGATCCAAGTTCCTTTTTTCTTTCCCATTGGCCAAAGTTTATAACACCTGACATTATCTTTGTGCCAAAATGACTGGATAAAATAAATCTGAAAATTTGAGATATGCCTGCAGCAAAAGTAATAAATCACAATATTAAAATAAAATACGATGATATTTTCTCTGCCAAGTCAAAATTACGATCAAACTAGGACTCAAACAGACAAATGCAAGATTATCTTGCACACGTAGGAACGACAAACATAATAGCCATACATGCTTCAGTGAGCGAAGAAAAAACAGGTGTAGGAATATACTCCCGTTTGCTTGTCTGGAATTTTTCAGTAAGACTACAGGACTACACCCCCGTTTTTGAAGTAGAACGCTTGGCAATTATTCTAGCGTTGCGAAAACTACCTGTGAATGTTCAAAATGCCATCCTAATAACCGACTCCCGGTCTGTCTGTACATAGCTTAAAGCGTCATCAACATCAACAAACGCAACGACGTTCTAATGCTAGTTTCCCCGCAGCTGAAAGTAATAAAATTAGTATGGGTACCTGGTCTTTGTGGATTAGAAATAAACAAAATGGCTGACTCTCTAGCACGAGCGGCATTGAATTGTCCAGTACATTTGGTCCTTCCTGGAGTGGCCACAGTAATTATGATACGGTACCGAAAATTTTCGCTTCGGGCAGATGCCATTGAATTATTTACGTCGTGGGCAAAGATTACTCGCTTAACCTTTGCGTGGAGAATTCAGTGGTGCCCTGCGAGACAACTGGAAGTCGCATTAACTAGATTACGTTGTCGTGTCCCCTGTTAAATTTGTATTCATACAGGGCTGGTCTCGTGATATCTTCTCCATGCAATTTTCGGTTAGAACCCAAAACAATAGAAACATACGTTTTATTATTTTACAGTACAGACTTCAAGAAAAAGACTACTTGATATGCCGTTCTCTAAGCTCTGGCTGAATTTGTCGAGTGATAATATACACACCTTTGGCGCTGCGAGTTTGGGCTTCAGCCACTCGAATGTATTTGATGCTGTTTGTGTTTATATTTACGAAAGTAAATGAATGAGACATGAACTGACTAATTTTGTCTCATTAGTGCAGCAACAGCTTAACAATAAAAAGTCATCTTTTTATACTATGATTATTATTAGCTTGAATTATTTTCAAGCACAGTCAGTGTTAGTCAAGACAGTGACTATGCAGTCTTGCCTGAATGGGACGAAAGCACTTATAGGACTTTTTTCGTTTTATGTACATACCTTTTTCATAAGAATTCAACATAGGAAATGCCTAGCTCAGGTAATCAGTTTTTGGCCGATCCCCCTGAATGAGCACAAGCCATATTTAAGGCATCATCATCATCATCATCATCACCATCACCATAATCATCATCATCGTTATCATATTCATCATCATCATCATCATCATCATCACCGACTGTGTTTCAGAGTAGAGACACGAAAAGAGCACCTGATTCTGATATCTCCCCACCTATATTTCGAAGTTGTGGATCTATGTACGAATCGTTTCCTCAATGACGTCAGCCGGCGAAAAGATAAACAGAAATAACTGATGGTTACCTTCTCTTTACAGAAGAGACAGAGGGGGGAATTGCTGGAGCCAAAGGTATGAATATATATTTGTTGAAATATTTTCGTAATCTCGCTCTATCTTCATTCTCTGGAGATTGATTATATCCTCTTTTTTTCCTGTCGTCAAGAAGTTGGGCATCTTTCAAGTCAACTAGGTCATCCTCCTACAGAACTTCTCGGACAGTGTTCATCGAACGATGTGCTGATACAGTGATGGAGACATCACAAAAATGTCTTTAAGCTAGAGAGTTTTTCATAATGTTCCTTGTCTCAAACTTCATTGAGCAGGTCTCCACTAGCCATTTTCATTGCTTTATAACCTGATTCAAGTGTGTCTATTGGGAACCTTGAAACTAGGAACGGGGAAAATTTTCTGACAGATTTCACTGGTGGGTCACTATGGATAACGTGGTTGCGTGAGATGTGGCCTTTGTTGAGTTGTTGAGTTGGAAAAGTTGAAAACTTGCTTCGGTGCGCGTCTTTTTCATGGAGCGATCAATAGAGAGGTAAAAGTTATTAGCCATAAAATATGTACTATGTTCGGTAGTGGTGGGAGCTAGTGTTGCAGATCTCACCGCTGCTTACTAGTAGTCGCTCCGAATCACAGCTATGATCACCAGTTGTTGCTGACCGGGCTCTACCCGACACGTCTTCTCTGACGTGGGTTGCCGAGACGTCAAGGTTACGCCAGACCCGGTCTCTTGTGGTAGCGTGGCGCAACTTCGGGTGCAGGAAACAAACGTTCAGGTTTATGGCACTATATATATATATACATATATATATATATATATATATATATATATATATATATATATATATATATATATATATATATATATATATATATATATATATATATATATATATATATATATATATATATATATGCGTGCGTGTGTGTGTGTGTGGTAGCGTTATGTTTGCACCCTACTCTTTGGAATATTTTACCAAATTCGAGTATCGGTTTCGAAAATTTTTCGCAAACTATTGTTGAGAGGAATGTTGAAGAATATAGTGTGTACCAGTCTAAATAGTCTTTTGAGCTCGTAAAATCTGCCTTCTCATTGCTATAGTGTGAATGTAATTGCTTCTAGAACAGCGCTGATGTAAGACATTTCATTTTGTTTTTATTAAGGAACTGCCTGGTCTCCATTTTATTTGTTTGCTGCAGGTTAAATTGCTCCAGCCAAGTTATAGCCGTACCTTGAGCCTAAAATTGAAAGTCTGTCATCATCAATGGGCATTATACAAACAGCGATCGTGCATGAACGTCTCTTCGAATTAATCAGTACTGAAAAATTCATGTCTCGTTTCTTGAAATAGATTTGTTTTTCACGGTATACCAACAGATTCCTAAAATGTGGTACTTGTTTTTCATATATTTGTTTAGGGCTCTTATAAGAACTTGATTATATTGTGAAGCATTTTGCAAAGGCGTATAAACATGATGGTAGCATTCTTAGACCACACCGATGAGTGAAGACATGCCAATAAAAGTAACTTTTTGGTAATATATCATTCGTAGTAAGGGTAACGTTTTTCCTCCCTTTCTAGTAGAAGTGTGGTCGTTTAAGTATTTACGCACATGTGGTTTTTCCTTATTTCTGTCCCCGAAGAGGCAAGATTGATGGCAGCACAGGCGAGATATTTTAGCTGGAACAGTTCAACGGCCAGTCGTAAAAACAGCCAACTCGGGGCTCACTTCGTGGCGATAAACACTGAAAGCTAAGAATCAGTGTGCACAAACTTTACCACAGTGCAAGCTCGTCTCACAAAAAAGAAATATTTACAAGTGTGCAGCAAGTAGGAGGGAAATCTGTCTGTCCCTATTAGTAGATCACAGTGACTACAGAGAATTTTTTTCGTGTTTCATCGTGAGCCTCCACTTTTTTTTTGTCGCTTCCAGGGTTTTGAGCAAGGACAGGCTTCACCAATCTTCGACCAACCACAGTTTTTATCATGAGACGAGGAAATAAAAGCGTAGCATAGATATCTTCTTACCGATTTTGCTAACTCGTTCGGAAAGGTTTTGCAGCCGACCGACTTCGATGTTGAGGTTTTGCGTTACGCTCTCAGAGTTTTGCTTTTTCTGTATCGATGCCATGAAGAGCTGTCATGTGATGGCGCAGTTTAGATCAAGCGGTGTGAGCTACCATTTGCACTTCAACCCGTTCATCTAGGTTTGTGAATTCGACAAACGTCACAGCGATCTTGACTTTGGTTATACTGAATACAAAAGAAACACCTCGGCAGACATAACTAAGTGTCCACTTAAATCAAGCAAATATTTGCAGAACTATATTGGGAATTCTATGCGTTAGATTGTTTCTACGCGACCTCAGACCGCATAATAAACCGAAGCAAGCAAATAGGCCTCAGAAGCGCTAAGCGCAGGATTGAGTTAGTTCTACTGTTGCTCACTCTGAACACTATTATAAGCTATTGCACAGAAAACGTGCGAGGTTCGCAGACACTTGAGAGAAAGTAATGAGAACAACCAACACCGACTAATTTCCTCTTATCATTAAAGTTTTTCTGTATTGTGTATTGATGCGGAGGTAAACTGGTACACAAGAAGCACGCAACAATTAGTTTAGCGACTCTTCACATACTACAGGGAAGTGTTGGAAAAAGTGGGCGACGGAATTGTGACATTTGTGTATTGACCAGCGTGTCATAAACGTCAAAGCAGCTTACCCTCCCATACTTAGCGTGGCACAATTTTCTGTTTGTTATTATAGCCACAACATCATTTTGACTTCCACAAGTAACCCAACAAAGCCGCGAGGCAATGTTTTTGTATTGTTTACGGTACTCTTGTTTTACTCTTACACCAAGAAGAATATCTACATAGTGAATGGTATAGCGAACACGCGAATGCGGAATATGTCGCTGTTTCATTTTGCGAATAATTCACAAAAAGTATGACAACGGCGGAAAATAAACAGATGTGGTTTTATAGCCCCTTTTCGCATTGTGAGCCTTGCCCCTTCGCTCCTCAATATACACGCAGCATAGAGGTTCCATCAAAAATTGTTCCGGCTACTGAACACAATATCACAATAGGATTCGCATATCCTCAGCGGTAAAACTCAAAAGGTTTGTGTGCCACCAGAGAGCCTAGTGTTATTAAACCCAATCACTGAACACCTGTAGGTGCAAATCGTGAACCTGCATTGTAAAGCCACAACTCCTATTTTCTCCTTTCTCAGAGACGTTATGCACGCTTTCCTTTATAGGTACGCCATTTTATGGATTTCTATTTCATGCGTGTGCTCCTTCGCTTTAATTCATTGATTTGGAGTCATAATTACGTTTATTAAGTAAAAAAACTGAGCAGCGGATGGCGAATTATTTCAATGTTTATTCATTTAGTTTTTTTTTTTCGTTACACACTAGTGAAGGTCATTACCCACCCAAGGATGATTCGAGAGTCAGGAAAAATAAACAAGAATGACAAATTTAACTAAGCAAGAAATCTCGGTTGCAAATTCGGAACATTACTAGCAGTCAAATTGGAATTCGCGGTTATACCTATTTACGTAATAAATATCAAACACAACAAAATAATTCAAGTAAGTTTACTCAAACAACAACATTGACAGCTCGGCTTGAATATTTGACTGTTAGAAAACTATGTATTATGCGCATTCGAGCCTCAGATCGTTCATTTATAAAATTTCGGGTTTCAAAGCATGAGTTTTCTGAATTTCAGCAGTTTTGCTGTTTTGTGGTTCAAAAATAAAATGACAGCACGTTCATGCGATTCAATTATTCCTACTTAAAGCATTTAAGCCTACGTCTGCTACCGCTGTTGTTCCAAGCAATCCTGAATATACGTTGAGAAAAGTTTCACTGGGTATTCGTGGTCTATCTCCTGGTGATCACTTTGCCAAAATACAACCCTTCCGTTTGTTCTTGTTTTCAAAGCTCCTTTACATCCGTTTTCCATTCATGAGTAGCGAAAGTACTGCTTGGTCTATGTGGATCTGTCCACAGCTAAGTGAATCTTCTCATGCCACTGTGACAACACATATCACGAAGAGCCTCAAATGCCTTTTGTCGCAAGGGCCTGTTTGGTTCCGACTAATGCGGCAGCTTTTGCTTGTTAGCTAATTTTGCTATATCCGATTGTCATTTCACGTAGCCATCATGGATACATTGCGACATTTGCCAATATATAACTCGTAACGTAGAACAAACGATGTAGATTGAAGAGTCATCTACCGTTAACGCTCCGCGTTTGGTGTGTTGCATTCCTAATCAGATAGCAGTTTTTTTTGGTTGTTGATCAAGCAACCAAGAATAGTACAGTGCTTTCTCGTTGATTCATCGCTTTCTAAAATCGTAGTAGTACAAAAGAATGTCTGCAGGTCGATATAAAACATACAAACACTCTTCCAGAACACAACTCATCCCAAGAACCAGCCCACGCATTACACGCTGTTGCACACGAGCCAGAAAGGAGGAAAGCGTTGATTGCCAGTTCAGTCCCTTTCATCTGACCAGAAGGTCTCATCATAGGAGCATGATGTTTCGGAAAAGAGATATGAAAAAAGAGAATCAACCTGTGGTATCTTTCAGAATAAATGTGATAGAAATGAGCAATCGTCTAACTGCAATATCATTTTCAGCTTTTTCTTCGGCGCCTGCAAGCACAGGAATCAGCTTTGTTGGGTTTCGTTGCGTTACTCTAACGTCCAATGATACTCACAAATTTTTCAAGATGAATATGTAAGTGATGCCAGAAATAGGAAAATCACTTTTTTCAAGTTTACATACGCCATCTGGCAGTATTTTTTTGTCTCAAAAACATGAAACTTTGGTTTCAAATATGCCAGTGTACGAGCCTCTTGTTATATTGTTTTGTGCTATAAATTAGTTATCCGTATAGTAATAAAAAATAATGACATCTATCCCTGAGGTAGCATATGACCACGGTCTTTATGACTTTGGTATTACGTTGAATAAGCTTCACAGAGCTACCATAGACGCTGATAAGCATCAGGGCTCAGATCTCGTGACCATGTAATCAGGCTTCTTTTACACGAAGCAGAATGTTTGTGCAGAAGGTGTGGCATGTATACCCAATTTCATAGGCCAGTGAACTGTCATTCTTTTGCATAAAATATAACGCCGCTCTAAGCTCAAGATTTTTGCGCAGAAGTTGGGATATTCAGCTCTAAAATTACGGACATTTTATTTCAAGTTGCTGGAGGAGTTTCACAATTTTTACACCATAAGGTATTGGACGCCTAACTTATCACTAAAAGTGTGTTATCTTCACTGTTATGTATATTATATTGTTATACCTGTATCTATACTGTTAGTCAACAGCGTACAACAAAGTCTCGGTGATTTGGTGTATTGAATATAAGTAAATAAATGAATAAATAAACAATGTTTTACCGAGAATGCCACTGATAGTGTAATGAAGATGATCTTGTATTTTTATTTGGTGCAACCTAATTAAGAGCCGCTAAAGACACGACATGCTTGTCATGTACTACATCATTTACGCGTCCTGCTCATGACGCGTTCAGGGCCGCTCGTTCGCTTGTTCCATACCAAAACCTGTATTGAGTGACGAGACAGTATGACGAGCCCAAAAAGAAGGTAATCACTGTATATGCAGACAGTACGATTCGCTACCATAGTATATACAAATTCGGAAGCATGCATCCAATAATGACCTACATGTAATGAGAAGAATCACTTAATTTGCCTCAAAGACAAGGATATAGATTTACGTTACTGCTAGCTCATTGCTTCGCAATACGTCGATTCATGCATTTTGCGGGAGCTGCCCGATGTTTCTGTAGTTTTACAGCCTCTGAAAAACCCCTTCATCCAAAGCCTGAAGTGTTAAAATGACGCGCAGCAAATATCACTGTACACGTTCACAAATTACGCAGGTATTGATAACGTCAGTACTTTGTACTTACTTGAAGGCTCTAGAATGACGCAGTTTTATTCATCCCTTTTATTAGCTTTCTGGTGCTCACACAAGTAAAAAATTCGGTAGCACGCAGCCCGCGCTTCTTGCTGGGTTCTTACACCACCTTTCGGAGATTTTGTCCACGCAGGATAAAACTAACAAGTTGTAAATGAACTGAATGGCAGGTGAGAAGTGTGAAAAGGCTAGCTGTACTGCAGGTAGTGTAGAAACCACTGCAGTGACCTAAACATTCGGTATTCCGTAAAATTGGCTCCACGTATTTCTTTTTACAGAATCCTAGTGCTCCTTTATCCCCTCTTATTTAAGCCTGGCACCACTTCTACAAAGCGCGAAATTCGGAAGTATACGCTTTTTCTTGATAGGAAAGTATTCACTCTGGCCAGAGTCTCGTTTTTTATGCGCACAGTTCAGAAACGAAAAAAATCAGACGACCATCGCGTAATGAAAGTTAGCATCACGGTTTCTCACATGTATCAAGGCTTAGTGCTGTTTTTTCTCCTTTGCTTGTTTTCTTTTATTTGCTTAAGTAACTTTATTAGAGATAATTCACAATTTCACACCAACATTGAAGCACCAAAAATTCAAGTAAATTCTTACATTTAAAAGAAAGGAAAAAGCCTTTACTGGTGACCTAGTTCAGTCATGTGCACGAAGATAATTGCATGCGTGTACCTCGAACGCTGAGTTCGCCGAAGCACCCGAAGGGCACTTAAGCTCAATTGTGGCAGTATTCATTGCCCACGCATTCCTCGTTCACGCAGTGCCTTTGGCGATATTTATTCTATGTCATTGCCGAGACAAGCTTTCACGTGATTGCTAACAGCGAGCTTGGAACTAAAATTGACACTTTAACATCGTCAAGATTTTTCAGCTAGTTACTTTCGTTGGGCGCTTGTTACACTAAGCATATGAAAAGTGAAGGTCTAGCATTTAAGCTCGTTTGTGAGGCTTCATTGTTGTAAATTTTTTGGGACGAGCAGAAGGTTACAAAGCCTAGTGTGTCTGCCTTTTTTTACGAGAAGGGGGGGGCAATTATTCTGAAAGAGTGCGCAGTTATCGAAAGAAATGCCCAAGTTGTAAGGTGCTTAGGTGTTAGGGGCAGAAAACTTTCGGACAGGGTTGAGAGGGGGGAGAAATTTTATTGAGAAAAAAAACGATGAAGGCTTTTCCCAAAGGGTCATTTTAAGCGAAGTGTATGAGGGACTCTGTGGCTTTTTTTTTCTCAAAAGTGAATGTTCTTATGTGACGGAGGCGTGAGTGTATGGTCTGTTCTCGAGTACTTGTGAAGTTTTTACGTATATAAAAGAGTATGCGTTCTTGTTTTTCTTCAATGAAGAAAGGTGGATTGGCTAGTGGCTTGAAGCCACGGCTGTCTCAGAAAGAGTTTTTTGTCGAACGATGTAGAAAATAGGAAAGAAATGGTTGCCTAGATACATGTTTAAAGCAAGATTGGTGCAGCTGAAAGTATGATAAATTGAAAACGCTTACCTGTACGTACACATGCGATGCAGAACCCTTATTATTATCCCCATGCTGTTGCATGGTTGGATTATCATGAATTGCATCTGTAGAATCGCAGAACTGTAGAATTACAGTGCATGGAGGAGCAACAGTGGTGCTTGCAACCTACACCTACAGATCTTACGTAAATGTTGCAGTGCAATCAAAATCTGCTCGGTCATCTGTGAAGACAACAGAGAAAAGAGTAACTGACAGGTAATGCGCGTAACTGTTGTTAAATATCAGTTTCGTCATGAACATTTAACTGATTTTTACCAATTTACACTAATGAGAAGAAGCCGCAATTTGCAAATTTCAAAATGCTGATAGTTATTTATACGACTGACATTCATTCACCAATTTGATTGGACAATTTTTCCTCTAGACCTATAATTCTCATTGCGTTAGTGCTGCATCTAAGTTCCTTTATTTTGAGAGTGCATACACTATTTGAAACATACTGCCTAATTCATGAAAAAAAAATATAGCATTGCGCATAAAATTCTCAATCAATATTTGCATGCGAAATTGATGGACGAGGTAAAAATGGGAAGGCATGAGAAACCAGCAGCTCTATACGAATGCGTTGAGCATACGTTATTTGCCATACGTAATGACTTAAAGCCAAGATATAAAATTCATCACAGAATTGAATTTTATTTTATTTTATGGTCCCAATGTAGATAAATGAATGAATGAATTGACTTTATTTAAAGTCAAGCAGTTTTTCCAGGCGAGGGGTAAGAGGGGATAAAAAGTGGTCTACGAACAAAAGCAAATAAAAGAGTGATTCGATCTTAGTTCAGCATTTGTTGCCCGTTCTTTTTTGCATACGAGAGCCTTTCACAACTTGAAAGCGCCTGAGGGCACAAATATATTCAATTATGCTCCTTTCACGCTCATGTGTTGGTGCTTGTTCACGCTTTCATATAGCTGACGCTACTTTCGCAGTTTCCTTCAAAATCCGCCATACAGAATAGGCAAGAAATAAGAATTATTAAGTCCCGGTTTGTAATACCTGGCAAAGAAAGTATATATTTCGTCATTTTCATATAGCTCACACTAACTTCATTGTTCTGAGAGGAATGATTAGGAAATATTTTTTTATTATTTGTCAACTGATTTGCTGATGACTTAGATATCTTGGATGCAGAAAAAGCAGGCCTTTTTTTCAATATGCGCTGCTTCTTTGAGAAAATAACATACAGAAGCCAAACAATGGTAAAGGTTAATTAACTAGCTGTGTCATTACCTAATCGCATGATCACTGTACCTTGTTCACCTTCACCATTTTGAAAAAAAAATCTGTTTTTTTAGTGACCATCACAAGCTTCAATCATGATGTATCTTGAGCAGTTTTGATGCCGTTATCTCGGATGTACGTGCCGAGCAGGTAAGCCACTGACGTTAAACTGTGAACGAGAACTCTATCAATTAAGCTGTGAACGAAAGCCAGAATCGGAATGTCCTGCGTTGTATTGTTCCCGCTGGTTGGGTTCGAGGCTCTTTTGACATGCGAGCGGTGCGCACATACCCGTTCCTTTTAACCCTGGTGCGCTCAACCAAACATCAAGAAGCACCACGAAATTACGACACCGAATAGCGCGAAGTGAAGGATGGTGTATATGAGGGCCATGCACTAAACCAGAATAAACTACCATCGTTATCTGTTTCATGCCAGGCGCCGAATGGCCACTTGACGCGTACATAATTCTCAAAAGATGCATATTGCGTGGCCTTACAACTACCAAATGCATCGAGCATTGACAACCAGCTATTCTCAGATGGCACAAGAGCTTCAAGTAAACCATAAAGGCCACGTTGGAAAGACCCACGGTACATGTATACGAACATGTAGGTAAGAACGGTACATGTAGGTATTCGCCTCCAACCACCGGGCCCTGCATAATGACCCACCATGCTGCAGAGAAGAAGCAGGACGGCTCTCTGATCAAGTTCACGAGAGCATGGAGGGTGATTTGAAAATAACGGGTATGAAAAAAACATACGCTGTTTCTAGGAGGGGAGCGCGCGCTCTCACGTGGAGCCGTCGCGACTCAAACGACCAGGACATGTGCTGTCCAGACGCCAAGCTTTACCCGTGGTAGTAGTGAGACCGGAAAAGGCAGTCAGCCATTTAGAAGTACTGTTGAGCCACGTGTGCCTCTAACCATTCTTTGAGAAAAGCAAGGGTGCAAAACGTGGCAACGGCGTCCCGGGACATTGTGAGCAAGGAAGAGTTTGCGAAACGTCTTGACACACTCGGAATTTTTCCATCGACAATGCGGCCGCCTCTCTTCCCCTTTCCTCGTACATCACCTTAACTAAACAAACGCATTCAACGTGGTCTATTGAAACCTGGAGCCCATAAACGTTATTGAGTCAAGAAAAAAACCAGCATGGAGAACAAGAGGGAGTCAGACAGAGCACATTAAAGAATCCTCAACGATGTGGTAAAAGTGCCTCCTCGGCCGCATCGCGAGGCAAGAGCAAGCCGTGATGAATAGACCAACAGTGTGGGACAACGGACAAAAGCACCACTTTTTTCAAGGGCGAGGGCACGATAACCATCCACAAAAACATCGCTGAGATTTGCCGTAAAAAAGCCAGGCCTTCATTATTTCGACGACGAAGCAGTTTGTGACTCGGGAATGGTGCATTTTTTTTCCGCGTCCAAAGAATTGGGTCAATGGCATATAGTTGACGGGGAGCAATGTCGTCGAGATGAAGGTCGGTGGTTTACCCAGGGCAGGCAGATGGGTGAAGAAACTCCTTCTTGCCGTGCTGTGCTGCTATAGAGTCAAGTGTCGTATGACGACCTCTGCATATGGTTTCGGGGTTTACGAGAGGGCGATGCGCCTGCGGGCGTCATTACTGCACAGCTTATCCTTTAGCACTTGGCATACATTCAAAGTATATGGGGGAATATATGAAACAGAGAAACAGAAAAAAATGAGATAACGCTCTATACCATAAGCGGAAGTGTCACTTCAAGGGGGAATTTCATTCGAATCTTGGGCTTGGTGATAGAAGCCTACGGCTGCAATAGTCAAAGTATTGAGCGTATCACTAAGAAAGTGCACAACGCAATGAGCCTCATTTAGGAGTTACCAACTGCCAGCAAGAGCTTGGAAAGCACAACGTTGTAAGACTAGTTCGCTCGTTTGTGTTGTGCCACTTCGCCTACGTGGCAGCCATGCACGATTGACAGAGATCTGAAAGAGGCAAACGTAATGCTTTATTGAGGAAGATAATGAAGGCAGCTCTCTGGCTACCTATGTACAACGAAAGGGAAGAGCTCATGCAGCTTGGGATGGACAACACATTAGAGGAAATCGCTGAGGCACAAGAGAGAGCCCTGTTCATAAGAATTACAACAAAGCAGGAAGGCATACCCTCAAACGAATCGGTACACCAATTACAGCTTGAGATGATAACCACAAAGAAAGGTCCAGAGATCTGAAGGACAATATCACAGTTATGCCTGTTCCGAGGAATGTTCACCGCATTCATAATGTGAGCAGAAGGTAAGCCATAGCCAAAGCTCTGCTAAAACAATATAAAAGTGACGTGGAGGATTGCTCGTCTGTCGACGTGGCTTTCGTGTCCACTAAACAAGCTTTCATAACAGTACTTGTGAATGTTAAGGGTCAACTGGACAACTCGGCACTCATCTACCACACAGAGTCGGAAATTGCCGAGCATTGTATTGGCACTTTTTAACCCAAACAGATCGAGGATCCATAGCGACTCTAGGGCAACCACGTGAGCATTTCCCAAAGAAGTTATCTCTAGACAGGCTCTGGCCATGCTGAAGACAACAATATTCAAGCCACCCTCGATTATTTGGTTTCCTGTTCACATGGAAGAAATTAACGGTGCTCCCGCGAACCTCAACGAATCTGCCCACAATGCTGCAGGAGGACCTGACAACCATGCCGCAACAAGGCAAAAAGATGCTGAGGTTTCAGCATGCAAGGATCACCTCTTTTCGCACAACGAGCTAACAAAACATTTCTTTCTAGGACGCAGAGTCTTCCCCCTCCACACAGTAAACTAAACAGGGTTCAGGTCATTACACTCAGGCGATTACGAACATAGACCTATCCCAACCCGCTGTTAATTAGCAGGATTTCTGCGGAGTTGTGCGTTCCCACAACATGCGATAAATGTCACCACACCATATATCTTGCTTATATGCTGTGGCGCTGCGCCACGTTACGCAGCGACAAGGAAAGTACTAAAGAATGATGGGACGCAGCTTTGTGCAGTACTGCAGTATATGGACAATGGGAAGTCATTAGAGGGACGTTGGGCAGTCCAGTGGGCCAAAGAAGTCGCTGAAGGTGTAGGTCTTTCGCTCCCTTGGGAGCGGCCTACTTCGAGCTAGGACCTTAGCACGACCTATTGGATACTAATTAAGTTCTTTTAATCATCATCCAATAGTTTTTTTTTCATGTGAGAAAGAAACTTACAATTTTAGCATACCCTGCATTGGCTTAACATATAGCTCCACACTTCTATTACCCTTATAAACAGTTATTGTGTTACCTGCCAAACGAAAATAATTACGGCCCGATTAGGGGTGTAAAAAAACACGTTTTGCGCTTCTAATTTTGTATTTAGTGGAACAAAAGCGTTTTCATCCTTACGTTAACAGGGTTGCTTTACCAAAAATTCACAGCATACCCACCGACCGAATGATGATGAGGGGGGGGGGGCGAAACGTCCATAGGTTCGTCCACGATTCCGTCCGTTCATTTGTTCTTGCTTCCGTCTCTGCATGCATCCGACCATGCGACCGTTCGTGTGACTGCCCATCCAATTGTGCATCTGTGCGTTTGTCCGTGCGTCCGTACGTCCACCCAACTGTTCGTCCAATCGTGCGTTTGGCCGTCCTCCCGTGCGTTTGTCCGTCCGTCAGCGCGTCTACGAGTTTGGCTATGGATCCATCCGTCCGGCCGTGCATCCTTGCGTTGGTCCGTCTGTCCATCCAACCGTTTGTTTGTCAGTCCTTCAATGTGTCCGTAATGCATTCGTCTATCCGTCCGTGTGTTCATCCATCCATCCGTTCGTCGATTCATCTAGAGAACACTCCAAATACCGTCATCTCGCAGCTTTTCATGAGAAATTCATCATATATAAGTACCCCGATCCAAAGGACATGTCCAGGATTAAACGAGAGGTGGATACCTACTACTACGATGACTACTACTGCTACTACTACGACCACTAAACACATCGCAGACGCACGACCCACGGCACAAGGAACTTGGCCCCTAAAACGATTACTGCGACACCTGCGGTACCAAGGAAGTTACACTGTGCAGAGACGACTCTCTCAGTCACTCTTGTTCGGCTTGACAAAGACCAATGTCGCTAAAAACTATTCTTCGCTGCCATATTGAATAGCCTTCGTGAATTCGAGTAACCAAGACTTAGGTAATACTTTCAAGGACAATAAACTTCCATGAACGACTTAAGACTTCTAATGACTCCGTGTGCCACACGGAGTCATTACGAAAGCCTCTCTGCTCTGGAATGTTGTATGCGCACGTGGTGCACCCACTCCTTTCTTTCTTTCTGCACTCTTAATTTAACAGCGCCTTGTGTACTCCCTGTTATAAACCAGTCAATGCCTAACTGGTAGACATTCCTTTCTTCCTTCTTTTTCTTTTTTTCCTTCTCTGTGTCCAGGTTCAGCAAGACGGAATTGACGTTGATAAATGAACAATGATGCATGATAGCAAATACATATAAAACGTGCCTTCTATTTCTAAAATATTTCTTTGCATGGCGCTCTTGGCTGCTGGCTGAAGTTTATTGGGCCACGATCTTAATGAGAACCATTAGGGTGCCATTTAATGATGTGCTTTAATGATGTGTAGTTCGGGCGCCTCACAGTTCCTGAAGGAGCGCTGGCCGCACTGGCATGGAGATGGCACGCCACACGTAGTTAGGTTATTACTTTCTTGCATATCGTGCCTTTTGAATTCCGCTCTACAGGTAAGTACCGGCAAGCTGTAAATACCGGCAAGCTGCATCTTGCCGCTGCTTTATAACAAGTACCCGCTAGAACACAATAAAGGGGCTACCATTTAGCAGCTTTGTGTGTGAAATGCTCAGGCTGCTCTTTATTTGCGTCCGTTGTCATTCTGTACCCTGGAATGCAAGTCACAAAGTACAAGGTTGTAGAAGTACTCGGTGATATGGTTAACTAGCTTTGTATACAGTCATCCTGATTTTAGAAGCAGAGAACTTGGTTGATGCTCTATGTTAACTTAGAACAAATGGCTCCAAGGCGAATGCAAGAAGTGTCAAAGTAAGCCACTGGCGGATCGTTTACAAATTCAAGAACTCTACACCTCGAACGGCAATGCGAAAG
Source organism: Rhipicephalus microplus (assembly GCF_043290135.1). Lineage (NCBI taxonomy): Eukaryota > Metazoa > Arthropoda > Arachnida > Ixodida > Ixodidae > Rhipicephalus > Rhipicephalus microplus. The sequence continues at coordinate 102,539,025 of NC_134701.1, forward strand.
AAGCAACAAAATTTTGAGGAAATGTTTTTTGAAATGTGATAAAATTTTCGAGATGAAACATTTCGAACGGAGGTAGAGCTCACGGAAGTTTCGGTGGTTCAGCCGGCTACACAACGCAAAATAAAATTGCAATAGTGCACCAAACAGGCACAACACGCTTGCGGTAGTGCCCGTCTATAAACATTGGGGTTTTCGTGTGGTTTCTTTCAATCAATTTTTCTCCTTGCTTTACTGTCCTTGTTTTACGATCGTCACGCTCACTCGGTTGTGTCGTTGCAGTGCTTCGATAAAGTTTCGTCGCATTGACGCAGAAAGATGCGTAAAATTGCCGCGTGGGAACAGATGAGCATGAAGAGAGCCACTTGCAACAGTGGCTCCTCTTCACTTTTGCTTCTAGATTCGTAATCATTCATTTTTTGTTTGTTTTCGCTGCTGTAGATCTTTTTTTCTCTTTTTGTGGCTTCAGTGCTTCATATTTGAGGACCATGAGGGCTGCACGGGTAATACCTTTTTCAGTGAGGTATCGTTTTCTGAAAGCAGAGCAATACCCCAGTTGCAATAGGCAATAAATTTAACGCGCATCAGTAGGATAAAGAGGGAGAAAGGTTAAGTGGCAGGCAATGAGGTTAGTCAGAAAATTTTTGGTTTGCTATCCAGCAAAAGGGAATGATGGGTCATGACAGACAAAAAGACAAAGAAAGAAATTAAAGAGAAAACTTGGCCTGGTATCTGCATGTTTCTGCAAATGTCGTCGAAAGACGATAGTATTGCGTGAGAAAAGAGGGAACAAGACATTTATTTGGTGTTCTGCAAGAGAAAACCGGTGGGAGGTATTCTGAAGGCGCTGCGCTAGAGTGCCTGGAGCGTGCAGCGGAGGCGAATGACTGCATCAAGTAACATCACAGATGAGACAGGAGCGCCATCTGGCAGTTTTCTTAGAAAACAAAGCGCGTGGCTCTGAGATGGGTGTGCGCACCCATCTCAGAGGTGATAAGGTGTAGAACGCAAGGCGACGGGTAGGTGCCACCACCGTTTCGTCTTAGCAAAGCGTTGGAAACACTCCTCGTTCCGTGCAAACGTTGCATGGTCAGTGCAGCGTGATAAGCGCTATGGTTTGTAAAATTATTTATGTATGCCTTTTCTAATAAAAGACGCACATGCAGAATTCATACGTGTTGTTATGGTGCCCCAGACATGCGAAATAATTGTTTTTTATTCAACAATTGCATAAGCACGAACACTTAACCTTGAGAAACATTTGGCGGACCCCGCGGGGGTCGTTAACTTGATATGGCAGATGCTTGGGCTAGTTGTTGATTGAAAATGAACATATTTGCACAGTGCAAGACTATGCGTAGTTACATCTTAACTACTTGTAGTCTTGCGCTGTGCAAATATGTGGATGGGGTCTACCGTTTCAAGTACCCGACCGTTACACGCGGACAAACAGAAAGTGTACAGAAAGACAGACCAAAATGTTTGCGTTGAATATCCAAAAAAAAAGACTATCGTCTTTAAAAAAATACTACTCAGTGAAACTCCGGTGTGCGTAAAAAGAAGCACGGTTAATAGACAAATTTAGTAGCGCGCCTTCAGCAGTCGTACGGACGTAGTAGCCTCGCATTGTGACCAGCTGGCAGGCTGCGTCAGTGCGGCTTCTGCGTACGCACAACTAAATCTGTCTTTTGTTGTTCAAATTACTTGGTGAAACGTCACTAACAGTTTTTAAGACGTAGCCTGCTATAGAAAATACCAGGCTGCATTCGCGGAGCTGCTGCGGGCACTCAACTAAATTTCACCATTGTTTAGCTTGCTTCTCTGTACGGTTATGCTTCCCAAAGCGTTCATTTTTCCTCCGTATTCTCGGCTAGCTGCCTCCTCTTGGTTTTGTTCCATCGACGAATCCTGTCCTATTTAAATCTTTCTCACTGACTTCCACTTTTCCCAATGCAATCCACCAAGCTGCCTTTTCTATATACACGATACAACGCCGGCTCCTCTTCTGCTAAATTTGAACAGCACAACTGAACGCAGACACACAAGTCTAACTTTTAAATTAAAGCGCGCTTGCAACGTGGTGGCACAAAGTAAAACGCACACACACACACACACACACACACAAACACACACAACGCTGACTTTCAACTGGAAACGCTGTTGCAACGCGGTTGCACTCGCTCCTCCTGTGGCGTCATCTTGGATGACACCGCGAGTGGTGCGACCATCGGCCTCAAGGAAACAGCAAATATACGGCCAATGTACCTCTCGCTGCAGAAAAATCTATGAGTACAATGGCTATACGATGCTCAATTTACTGTAAACTAATTTCTGACTACACCTTCTGGACGATGTTGACAGGGTTTTCGTCAAAGTGGAGCCCCAAGCTCAAATTTTGAGCCATGGCGCATCGAAAAAATTCATACGAATTCCAGAAAAGTGACACCATACGCCAATATGTGCAGTCTGGCACTTTCATATAAAGACCCTCGTGTAACGTGGCAACTTATACAAACTGCAGTTGAGGGAGAAGATTTCAGATGGAGCTATACCACCACGCTCCGATTAGCTGCTGCGTGGGTTTTGCATGGGCAGGTGAGGAAGGAGTGCATCCTTCAGTCTTTTGAGAGTCGCTGTACGTGGCGGATCATTGGTGGGGCGCGGACGAAGCATAGCGGTGGGCGCGCTGAAGGCACTTGCGCACGGATTCTTTGGCTCGTATCTACTCGGTGTTACAAGCCAAACGTCTGAATTCTCGAACATTATCGGATGCATGCTTGCAAGGACAGACAGACAGACAGACAGACAGACAGACAGACAGACAGACAGACAGACAGACAGACAGACAGACAGACAGACAGACGACTGCACGTACGGACGCACGAATGGGGGCATGAATGAACGCACAGAGGGACCCACTGACCAACACACCGGCGGATGCACGGATGGACGGAAGCATGAACAGACGTATGAACACTTCGCCCCACTCACCATCATTCCCTCCGCGGATACGATTTGATTTTTTTCCTCATCATTCGGCTAGCTATGCAATGTACTGGGAAGTTGTTATAACAACGAAACTCATGGAGTATATAGCTTGGGGGATGATATGGAAAATGGCCTGCTGCATACGGGATGGGATGTGAGATATGGTATATGGCCTGTGACCTGATGCGTATTGAAGCAGTATGCTTTCTTAGACTAGTGTGGTGAGAAAACGATGTACTGGCTTCGCGCAAATGAAAACAGTCATACACCTACTTTGTTGAGTTTCAGTCATGAACAAGAGAAACACAATTATTTGAGCATTTAGTATCAAGTTACGCAAACTAATAGGACGGGGACCTGACCATACATTCATATTAGCATCATTTAGATAAACCTTACAGTCAAAAAAGTGCTGGTATCAGAGAGCGGTAAGGAACAGCTGAATAAATGACAGAGTGCTAATAAAACAAGCCCATGAATGAAGGAAATGAATAAGCGAACTGAATGAGAAAATTCATCTTTCCCAAAACGTTATTGCAAAGTGGACTTCCCTACTAAGAGGATTGCGAATAAACGCATTTGTCCACCATAACGACCTTCTTATAGTGCATGCAAACTACGTTAGTGTTTAGAAAGAAAAAAATAATCATAAGCTATATAAACGAGCATTATATTGTCACAGGGTCATGACGTGGCCGAAGACAGGAGACTTCGTGTTGGGATTTAACTGTTTATTTGGGCGAACCTGTGCCCGGTAAACGGAAAGTCCAATTACAGCAGCAGTTTTGCACAGATAGCAGTCTAAGACTCATAGCGGCGAACGAAGCGTCGGCCTTCGATGAACAACTCACAAGCGGCGAAGCGCGTCGGCATTTATACTCTTGCAGTCGAATGTTCAAGCGTTATCACTGGCGGTGGCGTAGGTTCCAGAACAATCTGTACTGTTCGCACAGTGGGCGTGATCTTATCGAAATTATCTACTACAGTCCGGTACCTTCTCGACAACTGCAGGCGCGGTTTGCGCTAAGAATCGTGTGGTGTTTTGGGACGATAACAAAAACTTGAGAAATGGAACGTGGCATTGCCCCCCTCTGAATATAGGCATCGTCCCGATGCTTTAACTAAAGGTGAAGACAACATTAATGCAAGAAGGTACAATGAATAAATTACCATACAACAATAACACAAAAAAACTGTTTTCGTTTGTTAACGCGCATGAAACGGCTTGAGGCGCGCGACATGGACGACTTCAGGTCGCGATCGGCGTCGTTGAGAGTTCGTGATGCCGTCGGGGACAACCTCGTAATCAAGTGGGCCGAGACGTCGAACCACCCTGTATGGTCCGACGTACCGTCGCAGAAGCTTTTCACGTAGTCCACGTCGGCGTATCGACGTCCACACCCAAACAGGTTCACCGGGCTGCTATTCCACGAAGCGTTGTCGAAGATTGTAACGGTGGCTGTCGGTCATCTGTTGATTCTTGATACGGAGACGCGCAAGTTGTCGGGCTTCTTCGGCGCGTTGAAGGTACTCGCTCACATAGAGGTTTTCTTCGGCGGTGACGTTGGGTAACATGGCATCGAGCGTCGTTGCCGGGCTCCTTCCGTAGACCAATTTGTATGGAGATATCTGTGTCGTCTCCTGCACCGCCGTGTTGTATGCGAAGGTCACATACGGAAGAATGGCGTCCCACGTCTTGTGTTCGACATCGACGTACATTGACAGCATGTCGGCGATTGTCTTTTTAAGCCGCTCGGTGAGGCCATTGGTCTGTGGGTGGTACGCTTTCGTCCGGCGGTGGTTTGTTTGGCTGTAGGCCAAGATCACTTGAGTTAAGCCGGCAGTGAATGCCGTTCCTCTGTCGGTGATAAGGACCCCCAGGGCGCCGTGACGTAGGACGATATTTTCGACGAAGAACTTAGCTACCTCGGATGCAGTGCCTTTTGGCAGGTCTTTTGTCTCGGCGTAGCGGGTGAGGTTGTCGGTAGCTACCACGATCCACTTGTTTCCGAAAGCCGATGTCAGGAACGGCCACAGTAGGTCCATACCAATCTGCTGGAAAGTTCGGCAAGGTGGATCAATTGGCTGCAGAAGTCCCGCTGGCCTTGTCGGCGGTGTCTTGCGTCGCTTACAGTCCCGGCATGTCCTCACATAACGAGTGACGTCGGTGGTAAGACGTGGCCAGTAGTACCTTTCTTGTATCCTCGTGAGCGTGCGAGAAACACCGAGGTGCCCTGCCGTCGGTTCATCGTGCACGGCCTGGAGAAGTTCTGGTCGCAGAGCTTCTGCAGGAGGTACTTAGCAGGAGGTACAAGGAGGTACTTAGCTCGAAGCGGTGAAAAGTTTTTCTTTTGTAGAAGACCGTTTCGTAGAAAGAACGACGCAAGTGCGCGCTTGAATACCTTTGGGACTTCGGCGGTCCTGCCTTCGAAGTATTCTATTAGGGCTTTAAGTTCCGGGTCGGCCCGCTGTCGTTCAGCGAAGTCGTCGGTAGTTATCGTTCCCAAGAAGTAGTCGTCATCCGAGTCATCGGGTAGCGGTTGGTCGACAGGCGCACGAGAGAGACAGTCAGCGTCGGAGTGTTTTTTGCCGGACTTGTAAATGACAGTAATGTTATATTCTTGAAGTCTCAGGCTCCATCGTGCGAGGCGACCTGAAGGGTCCTTCAAGGTGGCTAGCCAACACAAGGCGTGGTGGTCGCTCACAACTTTGAAGGGCCTGCCGTAGAGGTAGGGGCGAAATTTCGACGTAGCCCAGATGATGGCGAGGCACTCCTTTTCTGTTGTGGAATAATTTGCTGCTGCTTTGGATAGCGATCGGCTGGCGTAACTAATAACCTTTTCAAGTCCGTCAGCCCTCTTCACAAGAACGGCGCCAAGACCTACGCTGCTTGCGTCAGTATGTATTTCTGTCTCGGCGAATTCGTCGAAATGGGCAAGTAACGGAGGCGTCTGGAGGCGATGTTTAAGCTCCTCGAAAGCGTGTTCCTGTGGCATTTCCCACTTGAACTCCACGTCGGCCTTGGTAAGGTTAGTGAGAGGATTGGCGATGCGGGCGAAGTTTTTCACGAACCGCCTATAATAGGCGCACAGGCCCAGAAATTGGCACACGGCCTTCTTGTCACTGGGAGGCGGGAAGTCGGTGATGGCGGCTGTTTTCCATGGATCGGGCGAACTCCATAGTTGCTGATAACGTGCCCCAGAAACAAGAGCTCCTCATACGCAATTCTGCACTTTTCTGGCTTCAGTGTGAGTCCGGACGTCTTGATGGCTGGAAGTACATCTTCAAGGCGCCGAAGATGCTTGTCGAAACTCGAGGAAAACACGATGACGTCGTCCGTCTACACAAGGCAAGTCTGCCACTTCAATCCTGACAGTACTGTATCCATAACGCGTTTAAAAGTTGCAGGCGCTGAGCAAAGGTCGAAGGGCATCACAATAAACTGGAAAAGGCTGTCCGGTGTTATAAACGCCGTCTTCTCTCGGTCTCTTTCGTCGACTTCGATTTGCCAATAGCCAGTTTTGAGGTCTATTGACGAAAAGTACTTGGCGTTATGGAGCCGATCAAGTGCGTCGTCTTTCCGTGGGAGAGGATACACGTCCTTTCTTGTGATTTTGTTCAGGCGGCGGTAATCGACGCAGAAACGTAGAGTCCCATCTTTTTTCTTCACTAACACCACGGGGAGATGTCCATGGACTCTTGGACGGCTGGATAATGTCATCCCGCAGCATTTCATCAACTTGTCTCTTCATGGCCTCACGTTTTCACGTCGAAACCCTGTACGGACTAGGACGGAGTGGTCTGGCATTTTCTTCGGTTATGATGCGATGTTTCGTGATTGGGGTTTGCCGAATTTTCGATGACGACGAAAAGCAATCATCGTATTGCAGGAGTAGGGCCTTAAGCTGTTCTTGCTTATCGTTCCGAAGTCTGGGACTGACGTTGAAAGCTATGGGAGGGGCTTGGTTCCTCTGAGCAGGTTCCGAAGAATCGGCGAGGGTGAAAGCACTTCTGGCTTTGACAATTTCTTTGATGTATGTGACCTTTGTTCCTTTGTTCACATGTTTGTACTCATTGCTGAAATTTGTGAGCATAACCGTTGCTTTGCCTCCCCGCAGCTCTGCAATTCCTCTTGCGACGCAAATGTTTCGGGTGACCAACAGATGCTGACTGCCTTCAACGACGCCTTCCAAGTCAGGTGATTGAGGAGCGCTGACTGAAAAAATGACGCTTGAGCGAGGCGGAATGGTGACTTGTTCTTTCAGCACATTCAAGGCATGGTGTCCTGACGGTGTGCGCGGCGGTAGTGCTTCTTCTGTGGATAACGTTATCGACTTCGTTTTTAGGTTGATGACAGCACCATGGAGGCATAAGAAGTCCATGCCAAGGATGACATCTCTCGAGCAACGCTGTAGGACTACGAAGTTTGTAGGATAAATACGGCCGTTAATGGTGACTCTCGCTGTGCAGATTCCTGCAGGCGTTACGAGATGACCTCCGGCTGTGCGGATTTCAGGGCCTTTCCAAGCTGTCCTAACACTCTTTAACCTCGCGGCGAACAACCCACTGATGACAGATTAGTCGGCTCCAGTATCGACGAGAGCGGTCACACTGTGGCCGCCGATAAGAACGTCGAGGTCGCTAGTTGGCCGTTTCGCATTACAGTTAGGGCGTGGCGTCGGGTCACAGCTGCGTCGGCTTGTTCCGCTGCTTTCATGTTGCGTCGTCAGGCCGCCTTCGGTAGGTGAGCTTTCGCCGTCAGGGCTTTGCCTGCTTGGCGTTGTGTTCGGGAATCTCCGTCGCGGCGTCGTCGCCATCGGAGGATCTTTGGTAGTTCGTCGCACAGCAACCGCACCTCCACCGGTTGCTGCCCTTAGTTTCCCGGATACGGGCTTGGAGTCCGGCCCCGCGTTGGGCCGGAGTACTGCCGGGGATGCGGTCACATGTGGCGGCTGGGCGACGGTGAACGGGAAGGACTTTGTGGTGTCCATTGAGTTCCTGTCAGGTACTCGGCGATGTCACGTGGCCGTTCCCCTGGCTGCGGACGTGGTGCATCGACGGCGAAGCCGCGCAATCCCATCTGTCGGTACTGGCAACGGCGGTAAGTGTGCCCGGCCTCGCCGCCGTAGTAGCACAGTGGGTGGTGGTCAGGGGTGCGCCAAACGTCGGTTTTCCTCGGCGTACTGCGCTGGCTCGCTGGCGAACGGTAGGTCCTCGGTGGGGGTGGTGGCGGCGGTGGTGTCTGGCGTCGGAAGTGCGATGGGGCGGCGTTTTGGCGTGCGCGTGGAGGAGGGGCGTGGCAGCATGCTGCAGCAGCATAGCTCATGACTTGCATCAGCGGCTCTTGAGGCTGAGCAACGCCCAGCGACTGCTGGATCTCCTGGCGTACGACGTCCGCGATGGATTCCACGTGATGCTGCGCTGAAGGAAGTAATTTTCGCAGCTCCTCTTGCACGATCGCTCGAATCGTCTCACGCAAGTCAGTGGTTCCGAGCGCTTGAACATCGGCGTAGCTTGTAGACGAGAAGCTACGGTTATATTGCCGCGTGCGCATCTAGAGCGTCTTCTCTATCGTAGATGCTTCTGAAATGAACTCGGCGGCCGTCTTAGGCGGGTTTCTGATCAGGCCGGCGAAGAGTTCCTGCTTTACTCCTCTCATAAGTAGACGAACCTTCTCCTCGGACATGTCGGAGTCAGCGTGGCGGAAGAGTTTAGTCATATCTTCCGTGAATATCGACACGTTTTTTTTTGGCATCTGCATCCGGGTTCCAAGGAAAGCTGCAGCCTTCTCCTTGAGCACCACACTTGTGAAAGTTGTGAGGAACCTGGCGCGAAAGGCGTCCCACGTAGTGAGGCTTCGCTCTTGATTCTCGAACCAGGTCCGAGCAGCATCTTCCAAGGCGAAATACACATGCCGTAGCTAGTCTTTGTCTGACCAGTCATTGAAGGCGGCGACGCGGTCACACCTTTCGATCCAGCTTTCCGCGTCTTCCAGTGGCGAACCCCGGAAAGTTGGCGGCTCTTTGGGTTGCCAGAGCAGGAGTGGTGCAGGTAGAACCAGCGTTGACTTTGTCGCCGTGGTCGATGTCAACGTCTTGGTTTACCGAGCCTTGTCCAGTAAAAGCCCGTACTCCGGTGGCAGACCTTGTTGCCTGCGGTTAACTCGCTGCTCGGTGCTGGCGTCGGTGTCTTCACGGCGTGGGCTGGGTTCACGGCTTGACGGAGGCGTCCGGTACATGGAAGAAACAGCACCTCCACCAGATTTCACGGGGTCGTGACGTGGCCGAAGACAGGAGACTTCGTGTTGGGATTTAACTGTTTATTTGGGTGAACCTTTGCCCGGTAAACGGAAAGTCCAATTACAGCAGCAGTTTTGCACAGATAGCAATCTCAGACTGATAGCGGCAAACGAAGCGTCGGCCTTCGATCAACAATTCACAAGCGGCGAAGCGCGTCGGAATTTAAACTCTTGCCGTCGAATGTTCTAGCGTTATCGCTGGCGGTGGCGTAGGTTCCAGAACAATCTGTACCGTTCGCACAGTGGGCGTGATCTTATCGAAATGATCTACTACAGTCCGGAAATTTCACGAAAACTGCAGGCGCGGTTTGCGCAGAGAATCTTGTGGTGTTTTGGGACGATAAAACTTGGGCAATAGAACGTGGCAATATTTATTGCCACAATACTTTAATTTTAGAGTAATGCAAGTTTCATGTGGATTTTTAAGGTAACATTGGCTGTTTTATTCTTTTAGAACAGACAGGTAAAACTTCGTCGAGGCCCGTAAGAGTAGTGTTTCATTGAAGCAGCATGGTAGGCTGCTCCAACGTGGGGAGACAAAAAAGATAAGCGGAACTCACGCGAATAAAACTTGCACAAATATTAAATTACTTTTTCTCGTCTTTCAAGTTTCCAGGTTAATATTCCACCACGCGCAGAAGGAAAGAAAAGTGGGCCTGTGAATAGCTGTCATGATGTAGCATTACAGGCGTTTTGGCGTTCTAAATTGGCTTCAAAAGTGCACTGTGTTCCAAAAAAATGAAAGAGGTAATGACATTGCAAAAAACAAAGTACCGAGAAATGGTCCCCTTTTCTTAATGCCACTATTCCTTTCATTCGCAGAAGCTAGCTCGCGCCGACAGGGAGAATGTATCATGCTTGACGCATAATTCGTGCCACTGCCGCCCCTTGCTGGGCCTAGCCTTTTCTTAGTTTCTTAGTTCTCGCTTCTTCGTGTGACTCTCTTTTTAAGTCACGCTTTTATTCTCTCGTTGGGAACACTTTCTCCGCCGCGCTACTCCTACAGTCGCAAAACTATTCCAGTATTCAAGTACCTACACTCACGGCATTTCGAGCAAGATGGTCAGTACAAGAATGCTAAGTAAATTAAACAGAAACCATGGTAATTTGCATTGCGGTATAGTTGTGTAATCATTCCTGCGGTACTCGGGTGCTCTTAGAGGTTCTCTTAAGGAGCTCGAAACTATAGCACAAAGTAAAGCAGGTAACTCATGCTACTCTATTTTATCTGTACGTGCGTGCGTAAATCGTACGTATGTGTGTGTCGTGTATGTATATTTGGAGCATTTTGCAACATTTCTCGATAATACCAACATACATTCAAAACGTTAATTTTTAGCAGATTAACTGTAAAGCGATAAACTTCAAACAATGAAGTTGAAAAACTTTGTTCAGAATGTCGGTTCGATTCTGTCTTCCAGCGAGAAATTAAAATTGAGTTGGTATAAATAAAAGTTTATTCACTCGTGGCACAAAATATCCAGTGAATATCCCTGTAAGGGTTGTTATCTTTGTATACATGAAACCACCAGTCTGGTTATTATATATATATATGACGCTACGAGGAATGGGCGACGTGGCCTGGCTCATACGCCATGTTTATTCTGTTTTCACTTCTTCCTCATCTGCTTCTACCAATCATCACTTCATACGTCACATGATTCCCCCTCCCCCCGAAAGAAGGCATGGATTACGAACAAGAAAAAGTAAACAAGGCAAGGTTGAGAAGTCGGAAATGTCAAAATGCACAATTGGTTTCATGTCCCAGTGGTTTTCCATAAACTCGCAAAACTTCAGAAAAGAGTGTGGCAGTCCGGTGAAGGGGGGGGGGGGGTTCTGGTGGGCGAGGTTGACTGTGGCGTTCTGGAGAAGCTAACCACGTCTTGCAAAACTGCACTGACCATGACATGACTCGAGCAGCTGCGAGAAACGAACAAGGTCGGAAGTTTTTGGAGCACTTGAAGGTCGAATGTCGTAAGCGCCGAATCTTTTGTCGTATGCGCTGTATTCTGTGTCGCAGCTGAGACAGAATTAGTTCTTGCAGCCTGCAATTACAAGAAGTGAAGTTCAAGGAATTAGGTCTATGTTCGTGCGTTGTGCAAATTATAACGTTCAGTCTCTTTCGTAGTTTTCTGTGGCGTTGGCTCTGTGGTCGTAAACTAATGGGATGGTGTCTGAATCTTTGCGTTGTAGAACTGGTGACTTCTTGTATTGTTCGGTGTTTCCTGCGGTTTCAGAGCTTTAATCTTAGGCGCAGTCTTGATATTTTGTGCCAAATGCGTTTCTGGCGCCGATCCCTCATGCGAAGCTGCCTCACTTCTTGAATTTGTTTTAAGAGGCTTGCTTTGCGTCGTTGTCCTTGTTGGTGTGTCCGTTAGAGTGTCTGCGATTCATGGACTTGCATTTGCTGGCGTTGCTGTGGACCGTATTGCGGTGGAAGCCTTTCTTGAACATCGCGCTGGTTTTCATGACAACCTGGTTGGGTTTCCAGTCGGCAGCTGGTAGTCTTTGAGCTGTTGTCATGCAATTCAGGCAATGAAGATGATGATTCAGAGTTGATAGAAAGTTCTTCAGAAGCTTTTACTACACTGTTCACTACGAGAGGCTCTTGCGCATGGCAGCGTGTGACGTTCGATGCGTCTGAGCCTTCGGTGTTGCTTCGACTGACGAGTGTGTATGCACCGGACGGTGATGCATGAAACCGTGTGGAAGAAGCATAGCTCGATTGGGTATTTTCTCGGTGTGTCAACTAGTCTATCGTGAACATGGTGTCCTTAGGCAAGCAGTGAGCGTCAGGAATGCTTGAAGAGCCGCGTGATGGAAAACCGGGCGGTGGACCACGTATGCGAGACGAAAAATGAAGTGCATGAGGTAGGTAAGCAACGTCTCGTGTCATGTGCTGGAGCGATGACTTTGAAAATACCAGCTTTTGTGAAGGGTAACCTCGTGGAAAGCTACGTTCCTTGAGAGATAAGCCTGGACTCTGGCGGCCGCTTGTGGTTGTATGCAGATGGTCGGTAATGAGAAAGTCCTAGTCGTAGTCGTTAAAACGGGCAATCATCTCTTCTCTGATCTTTTGCCATGATTGGTCGTTTTCGAATATTGTGTCAGGTAAAACCTAAATGCCTCACCGGAAATGTAGTCAGTGAAGTTGGTGATGATTTCTCGTTCCGACCATGACGCAGCGGTAGCGTGGAGCTCGTACAGGTAGAACCAGTTCTGCACGGGTCCATCGTCCACTGCTCAGGTGTACTTGGGGATGTCAAGGTCGGCCGATGAATCAGTCATGGTGCTGGTCGTTGTGTCCTTGTTGAAGATGATTTGGTAGTGAATGTATGGTCTGGGCGTCTTGTGGGGAACTGCGTCGATGATGAGCGACTGATGAAGGGGCAGGCAGGTCTCCATCTTGTCGACTCGTATGACGCTACGAGGAATGAGCGACGTGGCCTGGCTCATACGCCATGTTTATTCCGTTCTCACTTCTTCCTCAATCTGCTTTTACCAATCATCGCTTCATACGTCACATATATCTACGCGGAAACGAAGCTGATGTGTATATACTGAGTGAAAAGACGCGTATATGCTATGATGCTATAACACACAGACACGGCACTGTGCCTGTGTGTTCCTTCTTAAAAGTTCTGTCCTTCTGCGCGGATAAATCTACCTTAGATAGATATGTGGGGTTTACCGTCACGAAACCAGAATATGGGTATGACAGACGCTGTAGTGAAGGGCTCAGATAATTTTCGCGGTATGGGGTTCTTCAACGTTCACACAAATTTGACTGGACGGGCATACAGCATTTTTGCCTCCATCGAAAATGCAGCCTCCGCAGCTGAAATTCGATCCCGCGGCCTGCGGGTCAGCAGCCGAGTACCTTGGGCACTCGACCACCGTGGTGGGGCGTTTTATCTTCCTTAATCATGAAACAACTCGCCCAAGCAGCAGTGTCTTTGCCTTCTTTATATGCGTTATTCATCACTACACACTTACAAATATAGTATTATCTATCTATCTATCTATCTATCTATCTATCTATCTGTCTATCTATCTATCTATCTATCTATCTATCTATCTATCTATCTATCTATCTATCTATCTATCTATCTATCTATGTATCTATCTATCTATCTATCTATCTATCTATCTATATATCTATCTATCTATCTATCTATCTATCTGTCTGTCTATCTATTTATCTATCTATCCATCTATCTATCTCCCTATCTATCTATCTATTTACCTGTCTATCTATCCACTATCTATCTATCTATCTATCTATCTATCTATCTATCTATCTATCTATCTATCTATCTATATATATATCTATCTATCTATCTATCTATCTATCTATCTATCTATCTATCTATCTATCTTTCTTTCTTTCTATCTATCTATCTATCTATATGTTAAGATTGTCATGATGGATGTAATCCTGATGGTTCGAATGATTACGACGACACCTTGAAGGACTGGACTACTTGCTCACTTCCTGACAAACTTCAGTTTATTTACACACTTACACTTGTTTACAAACAAAGGCCGGGGTGGCCCCTAAACCGACCGCACAGTAGCCACTGGGCTGTAATAATATTGACGTCAGCGTTACTTGCCGAGCCTTTCGTATACTCCACACATCAACACAAACTTTTCGATGTAGTATGAACCTTGGATCAGAGTCTGCGCATGGCACGACCTCTGTCTTCCTCAATGTAGTATCAACCTTGGATCAGAGTCTGGGCTCAGCACGAGCACTGTCCCCGCTTCCCTATCTCGTTCTCGAGCACCAAGCTTCCCTTCTCTCCATTTGTCTTCAATAAATACCTCCCGTCTCATTTGAGACAGCCTCGTGGAGCGAATTCCTACTCGATGCTCCATCAATAGAGCAAACAACTGCTCTTTCCTCAGAGATGGGTCTCCGCCTTTGCGTTGCTCCCACACTTAGCTCTTCTACGAGCATCGGCTAAGAAGAAGTACATCATGTTAACGACGTACAGCTTATATGATACTTTCATGTGGCAACAAGCCTTTCTAGACGGCCGGTCGGCTGTCTGGCGTTAAAAGACACGATTCTGCTGTATATCCACACGTATTGTTAGAGCATGGTGCCACATTTTCTTGTCGTGAGCCGTGGCGCCACAGCGACCACTTATTTCTCAGTCTGGCTCACCGTGAGAGCGCTACCGCCATGCGGGTGACTCCCCAGCACAAAGTGCAGTGAACAAAGGCTCAGGGGCTTGGACGACAAAGACGCGCTCCGAGAAGAACGGCTTAGTCCACGTCTGGGCAGCCTTTTTTTGTTACCTTCCGTTTTCGTCGGGCGCGGGCTTCTGACTAGCCATCCTTCGCGTGCCCCAAACATAACTCTATCTATCTATCTATCTATCTATCTATCTATCTATCTATCTATCTATCTATCTATCTATCTATCTATCTATCTATCTATCTATCTATCTATCTATCTATCTATCTATCTATATATCTATCTATCTATCTATCTATCTATTGTTGTAGGTGAGGACAAAAAATTTATTTTATTTGGATGTGTTTTATTTTTAATGGACAAGCGTTGTCTGATAACTACTGGGAACTTACAACAATGCCAAAATAATGATATGACAATAGAGCTTAAGCGAAAAGTTTTGAACGGGACGCAAATGTTTCATGCAACATAAAAGTTCAAGCAAGGCTTGCGCTGCCATAGTATAAGTACACTGCAAGATATGAGTTTGTGTAAAAAAATATAGCAATGTGGTGTTTATGTACAGTCGGCCAAACCTTTAGCCAGTGTGCGCAGCAGCCACTTTTTGTTTGTCAGCCCCATGTCATGGAACTAACTGACAAAGAACTGCTTCGTGAGCACGTGCTTCATGGGCATACTCTTGTCCTTAATTCAACTGATACATAATTCAGACGCATGAGAAAGACACACCGAAAGAGCTGCCACTCATGTATGATAGGTAAAGATTTGGCCGACTTTACGTGACCATTTCTATTCACATTTAGCGCTTTCAGCCGTTTCTCTGCCATGCAGCTCGAAACCGCTACTAAAGCTGAACAATTCACCGAAAGAATAACTTGCATGATTGATTTCATCAGCCAGGCTATATTCTTCGGAGCTGTTGCATGCATTGCGTCGGACATAATCCTCTGCAAACAGTACCGGTTGTTCATCAAAGGTTTGTACATGTCGCCAAAAGAAAGATTGCTAAGTCCTCATGGGACATTCTCTCGCTTAAACCTAGCGAAACACAATGGTCGTTGTACTTAATGCTACTCGAAATTCACATACTCAGGAGCCAGGATTCCTCACGAATCGTTGATTCGGCGCGTATAATCTCCCTTCCCAAAAGATCACTCTGGCGTGTGCCCTTTGGTCTAGTGGCTCTTCTCTCTCTTAGTGCATGGGTTCGGAAACGAGTGCGCCTATGACTTGGAAAGGAAAGGTTGTGATACCTTCACCTCGTGCACGTCGAGTACGGCGTCTTTCGATCCGGACAGAAGGGAGGGGGGGCGCATATATGTAGCCTTCAGTTCTGCAGCAACCCTTGAAATCTGGATAATCAGTGATCGTTTGTGACGCCCTCTGGCCAGATTATGCTGTTTTTGAAACTTCCCACTGTGTGTGCGAGCTAGTCAAGGGAGATGGAGATGGTCAAGGGATAGGCTGGTCAAAGGAGATGGAGATTTAGTGCAAAAGTTTTGTCAAACTGCGCAGATTATGGCGGATTATTGAATCCCTACAGCACTTCTGTAGTGCCAATCTGCCCTGAACAAGAGTTGTTGTAACATTACATTGCTCTTAGTCTATGTAGAGTGCTTTTGCAGTCACGGGTGTCACTTGTTGCAACATTACATTGCTCTTAGTCTATGTAGAGTGCCTTTGCAGTCAGGGGTGTCACTTTGATATGTGAGTGCGTAACCATTTGTCTCGCTTCAATGTGTGGGTTTATTGTATTATTTTTATGCAATTTCAACTCAAATCTTAACAGCATCTCTTTCTTTGTAGCTATATAAATGCTTTACGTACATCTATCTCTGTGCTCGAACCATATAGACCTGCGTTTGAGAGTTACGTGCACCTACTAAAAACATTTCATTAGATAATTACTGCTTCCTACTAACTTCGGATTTCTCTTGAAATATAAAACACATGGTATTTCAGCATTCTTCCTTTGTATTGCACTTGCTTGCCCGGTGTGCCATTGGTTGTTACTTTACGACCCCACCTGGCAACGTGAATTTCAGGTAGAAAGCGCAGCAACGTTCTAGTAATCTTACTTTAGGTGTTGATATTAATATTAGCTTTGCTTGTTCAACTATTTGCTGAACATTTACTAACTAAGTTTCATGAAAACGAATGTTTCGAAGATTTTTTTTCTGTGAGGCGACATAAGGGTACACCATTCAGCCGCATTCAGTTCTATGCTTATGAAAGCATTTCAATGCAAAGCTTGGGGCATTCAACAAAGTTGAGTGATGAAGTTCATGTTCGCCAAGCTAACGTGACTAAAACTTAGTGAGTCAGACTGGTCATGGTCATTAACTTGGGTGTTGTATAAAATAGATCAAAAGAAAAAAGGGATGACGTAAACAATGCAGAGCGAATTCAAGGCGATCATTTGTGCACACTGCATACGTGAGCACACCGCTCAAGCTGTTTGCCATCAATCCTCATGTTACCAACCACTTTTTAATCCTGGTGCACTGAGTGCGATCGCTTTTTAACTCGACAGTAACAAAGAACCACAGCAAACTATAGCTGGACTGGTAATATGGTATCTTCTCGTCATTGTCTGCCAATGACATTCAGTACGACTTTTTTCTACGATTACTGTTCCTTCTTTCAAAACTAGCTGGAGACTTTCAACCATAACATAATTCTAACAGCTACTCTATTCTCCTGTGGAAGCAGGCACAGAGATGTCGATTTTGTGAGGCCACAAAGAATACATTTCATGTGAGCCCATTTATGCAGACGTGAACAAGAACGGGCGCTACCATCCCGTGCTAGGGGTGCCATGGTCGTTGCCGTCTGATCTCATTCTTTTGGTACGCGCCCGCCTTCTATTATGGAAATCCTGAGCATTTAACAGATGGGATATAGACAGACGTTTGAGCCGCGAATGGCAGTCGGAAGTTATGAAGTTAGAAGTCATTGTAGTATGACACGTTGTTGAAGTGTTGGTGTTGAAGTATGCAGGTTTGAGATGTTCAATCAATACCGTGTCTTACTGGCTGTTGATGAGCAGCAGGTAGTGATTTTTAGGTGTGTGTGACTTATTATCTTAAAGAGACCATCATAGGAGGGCTGTAAGGGAGGGCACATGGCATTTTGTCGTAGAAAATTGTGAGTGCAGTGTTGTAGGTCCGGAACAATATACAATAATAAATGCTCGTCGTAGTCGCGGGGTAATCACGGCACGCAGCACATTGGGTAGAGGGTCTGTGTTGTCGAAAAGTCCGCAGGCATTGTTAGCGAGTAAAAATCATCAAGAACAAGTAGAGTGGTGCCAAATGTCAGCT
This sequence comes from Rhipicephalus microplus, assembly GCF_043290135.1. Taxonomy (NCBI): domain Eukaryota; kingdom Metazoa; phylum Arthropoda; class Arachnida; order Ixodida; family Ixodidae; genus Rhipicephalus; species Rhipicephalus microplus. The sequence continues at coordinate 102,556,837 of NC_134701.1, forward strand.
GTACAGCGCTTACAAATAGGACAGGTGGAAGCATATGCTTTATCAAGGCCCCCAATAATTCAATGTTCTCAGCCGACTGCAACCAACGTATCTTGTAACGTTCATTGCGACCTACCCCCGCTACTCAATGCCAAAGCTTCCCCTTTGTGACATGTGAATGCCACACCTCCGAGGTTGGCTCACCTTTCAACAATCGGTAATCTTGCACCAACAGGTCACCGCGTGACACCGTAAGTTTCATTGCTGCGAGTTACATTGATCAAGTCATGCACTTGTACCATTCGTTATGACCCAAACGACCTCAACCGGACTTGTGGTGTATCGTCATACGTTGCGAAAAGTCGTACAATATATCGGCTCTATGGTCATATCTCGTGATATGTTGTATGATATCTTTATTCCTAATACACAACAGACTTTCTCTAGAACACGCCTAACAGGATATTTGGCCATTTTCATAATATATGTTAAAAAAACTGTTCTAGGCAGACATTATAGTGAAACACTTCCGGACTTCAGTCTACCCATATACTTCATAAAGTGTATGGGAGTACCACCGCCGCCATTTCACAATTGGTAGACCATCGGAGCGTTGTTAGAAAGTTCAAGGTTCAGTTTCAGTCAGCGGAAACTTGACTTTTCACGACAATAGTTTCCTTTCTTTTATAATGCATTTACTACAAGTAGCATGCCCTGTGCCTTCACTGACTTGGTTGTCTGTTGGCTCTCAGTAACATCGTGTGTGCAAAGAAATAGACCCCTAGCTTTATTTTCAATTGTATTAGGGAGTATTATACGATAAAGACTGAACGTATTAGTTGATGTAAAGTTTTAAAAAATGAAATAAAATTCCTCTTAAACATTTGATCATCCTCACGAGTGAAAGAACGAGAGGCGTTTCAGTTCCCTGAGTCAATTTCTGGCATAAAATAAAGCCACACCATTATAAAACTGGGATTTCAGTATATTTCAGAGAGAAGGCATTCAAAAGCAGCAAACACTAGAGGGGCCTCGCATTCTAAGATGCGTGTTTATTTTGACGACAAACCATGCTAGAACGAATTCTAATGTTGAGATCGTAGTGAAACCATATTTAGTTCCTTAAACACGTTAAAAGTTGGGTTGTGAACTACAGAAATTTGAGTTCAGTAGTCACTTGAACCCAGAAAATTCTGGGAAATTTTCGGCGAATTAAAGTCAACGTTTCTAATAGCATGCCTAATGTATGAAACATGGAAACAGCACCTTTCGAGCGTGACAAAAGAGCGTGAAGACCGCACTAAATGTTTCCAGCACGATGCAATTTTTAAAAGGGAGTGATATGCTACGTATCCTGCGTGAACAAAGTGACGTAGGCACATCAGAGCAAGAGACCAATTACCGACCAGATACAATCTATTCCCTATGGGTCTTCTGGGTGCAGGAGGCCATGAACCACCTCTGTTTTTCTTGCAGACAGGTCATGTTGTGTAATACCTTTATCTGCCTATTGCCGTAAACAAACGCTCAAACAAGTGCCATATCACAAGATCCTGTAGTGGCGGTCTTGTCCTAAAACACACACACAGATATATATATATATATATATATATATATATATATATATATATATATATATATATATATATATACTTTGATCACTATCATTGCTGCCAAAGCGATAGCAACGTTGCTATATTCTGATAAATACAAAAACCCCATATCTGTTGCACTAAATCAGCTTTCGGACTAGCTGTCGTAATTTTCTGTCTCATTATTCTTCGAGAACATAGTTTAGCCATTGCCGTTACTATTCTTTATACTTGTTCGGATTTAACGTTTGAAAACCATCATATAAATATAAGAGACGCCGTATGGATGGCTCCAGAAATTTTGAACACTAGGGCTTTATCGTGCACCTTATCTTAAGCACACGGACGCCAATCATTTTCGCTTCCGCTGACGATGCGGCCGTTGTGGCCGGGATTCAATCCCGCTACCGCAGGTCAACAGTTGAGTTCCTTAGCCACGATGTTGTTATAGCTTATGGCGTTTGTTATTTTCACAGGCGCCTTATATTATCAATTGTTTTCTTCGGAAAGATGTTCTAAGTCCAGTCTTCCTAACTTTAAATGCAATTTTGTCGCTTTGCGCAATGTGCATACCGTTATGCAGTGTTAGTACGCTCATGAAAGGCCGCGTGTCTGTTCTAGGGTGAATAGAGAGTGCTTTGACATGATAAGAAGCGTTTGAGGGTGTTTTCAAGCTGAATAATGCTAGAGTGAGTGTTTTCTCCCCACATAGAATGTGTCGCACTACTATGGTATGTGCACAAGATGAAACCTCAGGTGATGTTAAAATTTACAAATTTACAAATTTACAATTTACAAAGTATTTTAACTTGTACAACGAGCTGAAATATACAATGAGAACCATTTGAAAATCATCACCCATACTCAAAACGCACCAAGCAATTATAAATATATGTTTATAGATTTCACTTCCGGTGTTAACGTATAGTTATATGAGTTGTGCCTGTGGCGTATGAGTCAGGGTGTGTGGATTGACTTCTTGAATCTGAGTTCAAATTGACGCGTGGGAATATATTCACTTACTTATTTCACGACCAAAGAGTCTCCACAGCTTGTTTTAAAAGAGCGTATCTTACATAAAGAAAATAGAAACTTACATCACGTATATAATATATACAAGTTCTACCAGAAGTTTTCAACACAAAGAACTTTCTTATAAAAGCATCTCGAATACCTTGTTCTCGAAACCATTGTAAGTGCAAAAGAGGTGTTCGAGCCTATACTTATAGTACTAGAATGTGCAACGTGGTTGGAACTGGGTGATACTGATCGCAGAAGCAACAGGCCTCAAAAAGTAGCGGAGGACGGTTCCCCAGTAGAATTGAAAAACCAGACTTTGTGACCTGCACAAAAATGATTTTCTCTTTTACACTTGCTGAGCGAAAAAATTACAAACACATTGCAGGTATAGTCAAGAAACAGTACTAAAACTAATGTAAAATGTATGTTTTAGCAACAACATGGCCATGCTCAGAGAAACATGTGGTACCGTTCGCTCTTTTCTGTTTAGCTAAAGTAGAGAGGGTGAAAAACAAAATCAAACGAAGAAACTTTCAGCGCAGCACAGAGAGCAAAATATTTGGAAGCAGATTGATAGACCGGCTCCCCTCTATGCAATTTTTTTCGGTTAGCCTTTATCACAGCACTTTTTTTCGTGTATTGCTCTAGTTCTTTAAAATTTTCTAATAGCGTCCTTTAACCTCAGTCATCCCGCTTTTCTGCCAGCCCATTTATGTTTGGCTGCACATAAAAATGCACTTAGGTTCTAGTAACTGCATTGGGTGCCTTTCTTTTCATGTTTCCTGCTCAGACAGAGGACACACTCAGCATATATCTATAAGAAGTAGATATTGCCAAAACCGAACTGAAACAACTTGAAATAAAATATGCGTTGAAGGTAATTTGTTCAGGGGTTTATGGCCACCTAAAAAAAATATACAGCAGAAAGCATATTTAGTTTTCTGAATTTGTGCTGAGTTAAAACTGCACTAAACACTTAATTTGGACTACACTAAAAAGTGTGGTGCTTAGATAAAAGTAAAAACGGAATGAAAAGGGCAGCGGTGTCTAAATTTTAGTAAGAGAGCAATAGATGTGAAACTCATCGTCTTTCTAACGAATAGCTTACTTGTACCAATGGCCGCAGTTTAGTTCACTCATGCTGAATTGTAAATGGTGATTAGTTTAGTTTGATTACCTGTATTGGTGTTCTTTTTTTTCTTATTATGAGGATTCAGCCTGCCAGCTTCTGTGAAGAATATGTCAGGATTACGTGAGACGTGAATTCTGGATGATCAAGTGTCATTGCTAGACTGCTAAGCAAACACGGGTGGGGATAAGTCAATCAGATTTAATTCCGTACACTTGCCTTGTTTATTGTTGTTGAGAATTCACAGATTTCATTTATGTATCGTATGTTAACTATGTACGCATGCACTTGCACTGTCTTTCTTCTCAGGAATATTTGTAATTTTGCTAATTACGACATCATCTGTGTCCTAACATTGTACGTTTTACAGTGGTATGAAATGAGTACATTATTTATTCTGTGTGGTAAGATAAGGAAACACGCCAGCATAAATATCCTCACCTTATTTGTGGTCCTGATTTCAACAGTAATGCTATTTTAAAAGCAACTATATAGTATGCGACCCCACTATGCGTCCAGGTTCAGCACATTTTGTTAACACATTCAGACGATATGCCCTTGCAACAACGTCCAGTTCATCTGTGCTCTATTTACTATAGTAAAAATGTTGAGATTAGAGTGGTAGTGTTACTACCAACAAAATTTACTCTTGAAAAATCTGCGAGGAAATCCCAATTTTCGAGATACTGCCGTATAGCAATGCCAGTCGGAATTTCTCAATAATGTCACACTTTTGCCTCAACGGCGAACGAGTGTATGGAATAAATCATTCGAATTTCACACGGTGGAGTGAAAGAATCGCGACACCTAGACCGCGTCACGGAATCAACTGCACACACTAAAGAAACACACACACTGGATGCTGCTAAAACTACCAACTGTGACAGCTCGTCATGGCCACTAAATAACGTGAATCCAACACAAAGGACGCTCGAAGAGAGTGCACAGGCATTAAAAAAATGAACGCAAACTACCAGATAGCTGCTACTTTTAGTTTATTCAGCGCGTTGCAAGTGTTGACATGCCATTGCCACCTGATTGAATACTGCAGCCCGTGGAGTGACCTTATTGTGGCTCTTGCAATAAGATTGCGTTCAAATGTTGGCTTGCCCGGCATTCGATGCTGAGATTGAGTATGAAATTGGACCCATATAGTGTGTGTCTCAGGAATAGTTACAAATATCTAGGAGCATTGCTTTAAATCACGCCTTTTGTACTACCTTGCGGGTACTAAAAATGGCAAAGCGCTTCGTAGATCTCAATACTGCCAGTAGTAAATTGCGCATAAGAAAAGCTTCTGATTAGCATTCCACTTATCAAGCGGCGAGTGTGTAGAGTTGCCTGATTAAGCATGCTGTGGAGCAAGCTATCATAGGTTCATATCCCGGTAGTGTAGTTTATAATACCTATTATGTGATTTTGCCTGGTGTTTATTCCTGTAAGTACATGTGGCACATCTCCATTAGTACGACTGGCAACTGTAATTGTAATTTAACTTTTTCGGTAGCAGGATCTGACAACATGCACATGAACAGAGCGTGTCGGCAATACCGCACAAATTTGACATGAACAGGCACATGCTGAAAACCGGCAATGGATATGAGTGTCTTCGAAACCTCGTGAATTAAGGAGATGAACGGCTCCATCAGCGCTCCTAAGTAGTAAGGTAACGTACACTATACGTTTATGCATACGCTATGACACTGCATTTCTGCAACACCACAGGAAGATGTTTGTAGCTTGAGCCGCGAACGCGTGCTTGCATTCTACGTCTCGCTCACCTGTATCGCTCCATCAGGGCTTGATATTCAGCAGTCAACAACGGTACCTGGAGCGTTTACTGGAGCAGTTTAAATAGTCGGTGCTTTCACACCCGAAGTTGTCGGTGCCAAAACAGTGTTAGTGTATGTCGAAGCTGCAGGACTCTGACAACGAGCTGACCCACGCTAACGCGAAGAAAAATGTGGAGCACACATTTTGATCGTGTGTGACTCTCCGATGTTGGCGCGGTCAGGGTTTTTCGCTGCTATTAAGAAGCTGTAGTACGACCTCCGACTTATCGCACCACACCATCGTGCAATCGTGGACGCCATGCCTCAACTGTACGATCAAAGCATCGTTCTGTGTTCGCAACTTTCATAGATGGTGGCGTCGCCATGCGGCATCCGTCATAACTGTCGTTTGTGGGATGCCCACGCAGACAGCCCATGCCACCGTTCAGTCGGCCTCACTTTGGCGGTTCGCTGGTGCTTTATAATTTGTAGCTGGCAGTTTTTACTATGGTTATTTCGAAGTTGGACCAGTACTGAATTGTAGTAGCGCAATGATTCACTTTTTATTGTTTGCTTACTGAGCTAGAAGAAAGACGAAATATGTTGTATGCCGCTGTGCAGACGCCATGCAGTCAAAGGCGAGGTTTCCGGCTTTGCACGAGTGCGGCCACTCGATCTTCGCCGGCCGTGGTACAAGCAGCGTTCACAAAGCTGTACGTGCATTTCTTCACGCAGCAGCAGACGATGTGCTCGGTGTTCAAAACTTCTTTTTCTTCAATATACGCCGCACGCACGTTCCTCAACACGCAGTGTCGAATATAATGCATGCTAGAGTCAATAGCCTTCTAAGCAAAGCCTTGAAAACACGGTGGCTGCAGCCGAAAATACTACGCAGTTCGAAGTGACGGGCACACAGGCGGCGGCTGCTGGCACACCGGCTGCACGATCCCCCAAACGACAACCATATTTGGCTTGCACTAGCGCCCTCTCTAGGCGGTGAAAGTTGCGAATATATGCTAACAAGTGGGGCTCGCTACTTCTCTTAAACGCTCAAAGACAGCGGCACCAGCCCACCTAGTCAACATACAGCACTGTGCGAAAGAGAATATATGAGATATACATGACGCGTTTCTAATGAACTGTCAATCTCTTTCGGCAGCTTAGTGGATGAAGTACCAGGTGTTTTTTAAGGCGAAGCTTCTCATGGTTGAGGACAATACCTCATCCCTCCAGCGTACCCAATCGCGTCTCATTTATAATACAATAATAGATGGCACTGTCTCTAAGAGAGGCATGCAAACTGCTGTTGGGCCCCACCGCGGTGGTCCAGTGGCTAAGGTACTCGGTTGCTGACCCGCAGGTCGCGGGATCTAATCCCGGACGTGGTACTCAAAGTGCTCCAGGCCCGCGTGCTGAGATTCAGGAGCACGTTAAAAACACCAGGTGGTCAAAAAATTGCCGGAACCCTCAAGTACGGCGTCCCTCATAATCATATAATGGTTTTAGGACATTAAACTTTTCATATCAATCATCAAAGTTTAGATGGGTAACTGTATACTAAATGGCACTGTACGCATTTTGTGTCTTCCTCGCCTTTTCTCGAGTAGTTTCTTATATGGCGCTCTCCCATAGGAATATTCGCAATGTGCCGGTTGGCTGAATGGACAATACATGGCGTTGGAAGTGCCACTGCTCTTCGTTTGGTAGCGGCGCAGGCCTGCGCCAGCTGCACGTTATCTCTCAATTTCCTGAATTGTGGCCATCCTTGTCGGATTCCGCTTGGTGGACCATAGATGACGAGCAGCGCCTGGTGCACAAGGCCGCTGTGGCTCGGGCTTTTTGGCATGATGCCATGGTGTGAGCGTGGCAACCGGCGGCTGCCGAGAGAGTACGCGCCAAGACCACCGCTGCAAAACGTACGCAACGAGAAGATGATTCCGAAACCATGCGCGCCAAGGAAGCCGCTGCGAGACTGTTCGTACGAGCCCAAGAAGTGCACCTAAGAGGCAGAATGCACCAGCGGTAGGGTGGCCGTTTACGTTAAGCTACAAATCCGCGCTCGCGACCTACAAGTGCCGATCACCAGCTAGAGCCACTACGGCGAGTATAGTCGGTCGAACTCGACGACTCGAGTATTGTCGTCTGGTCTTGTACCTAGCACCCGACCTCTCCCGCGAAAACGTAACTTTCTTCGTGCACTCCACCTGCAAATTCAGAAACCAAGTGCACAAACAGATCGTTCGTCATCGTGGTCGACTTTGACCTGCACATATTCGACCCCTTCGACCAATAGATCATTCAGCACATGGCGCTCAGGTACTCGCTCAGGGGCATTTCTCTAGACCATCTAGCAATCACGACCGTGCGGGAATCGTGCAGAGACTTTATCCTTGCAAACGTTCCCCTAAGACTGGTACTATTACAGCTATTAGTCAACTTGTCAGACCACGAGATCGTAATATGCAAGGGAATCAAAAAACAAAAACAATAAAATTTGATTCTGCCCAAACTAGTTTTCCTTGATGATTTCTTGGGCGAGATTTCTAGAGCATTTACGGTATCACCGAAAACCCTCTGGAGGTTCGCCCACCTCACCATCATCAACTCCGTGGAGTTGGAGGCCAAGGAGTGAGAGCTTAGACTCCAGGTGAACGAAACTTTTTTTAATGTTCTTTGGTTTTTTGTTTGGCAGCGGTAATTTCACGTAACACCCGGGACTGAAGTAAGTCATCAAAATTTTGGTGAATCCCAGCATCAAACACTCTCGTGTTGAAAAGACAATGCACTTTTTCAACTCTACAGGAAAGGAGTCTACATTCTTGGTTTAAAAAAAAATATGTAAGTGAGCAAGCAGGCACATAGATAGCTAATGGCGCCGAAAATCTGAACAGCAGTTATTCTCAGCCATGAATGTTTTGGAACCCCTTTCGCAACTAGAAATATTGAAGAGTTCTTCGCACTAAAAAGAAAGTGGGCAGGACGTAGGGGGCAGTGGCGAGTCATATAGAAACACAACATTCCGGGTGAAATAGATGTCTTTTTTCCTCTGACAAGGAATGGACCTGATATTGTGGTATGCCACAATATTTACTACAGCTTGTCGATGAGTTGAGCGGCCTGCAACTTTCATTAATCGTTAATGTGACTTCAAAAAAGTGTTTCTTTGTTTTTTTGTTTTTCGAGGATAGGCTTCGGAAACCACGAAAATTGCATCGCAGAACCCCTTGCGTCTGCGCACACTCGTACCAGGACCAATGGGCTAACGAGTTCTCCAACAGGCCCCCGCATTATCTCTGCACAGAGGACCGCGCCATTTACGAAACACCAAGCTTATTGTTTTATGGCGCACTACAATCATGCATGTTCATGGTGAGTGTTTTTGTGGGTGAGTCGGGCTCCAAGGGTGTCACATATGCTAACAGATTTATTACAGAGTGTGTTGTTGGACGAGTTGGTTCATTCTTAACGTATATTTTTGCGCGAAATAAGCACGAGAGACGGACAAACTTGTGTCCGTCTCTCCTGTTTATTTCGCACCAAAAGCGATGTAAACATTCTTACCACGTTCTGAATTGCTTGGTACAGTGAAAGGTAATCATTGCCTCTCAAGTATTTCCCAGATTAACGTGGCCCTGCACTTGCCACGTTCTTGCTATATCTGCCAAGCAATTATTCTACTTTGCCCACCTCACTGTCTTCCTCCGATTCCCGCACCTTCCTCACCTTTAAGTCCAGACTGTTGCTCCTAATGGTCAGCGGCCATCTCGCCGTCTTGCTGCACGCCCCGTTTAGGTCAAAATGGTCTCTATGATTTTGACTTTACCATGAGATGCATTCTTTTTTCTGACTCGCATAACTGTCTTCTCACTCTCTATTTTCTATCAATTCATTCTGTCCCTCTTGCTTGAACTATTCCTTACACATGCAAAAAGACGCACATGTACCACTACAGACAAACTATATACAATATAGGCTCATAACTAAAGTGACACACGTAAGCACACGGGGTGGAGCGAACTACCAACAGCTTTCATGGGTATTGTGAGATTCGGATGGAATTTCTCTTGTTTTTAAACTCTGAAGGTACAAATAAAAAGAAACACATGTCTAAGGAAGACATTTCTACTAAATTTCACAAAGTGAAAATAACTTTGCAGTGTGGAAGAAAACTCTAAATTATAATTTATAGCACTTCCTTTTAAATACCTCCAGCAAGTAGCACTCTCATGAAATTATTAGCAGAAAATACAAAGAAACAGAATACTACTTTGCGAAAAAGTGGAAAATCCACAAAGCAGTGACTGATGTCTGCCGAAAGAACCTTCCGGTTTAACGGAGAAAGGCTGCAGGCCATGTGGTCGTACAGGTAGACTGACGAAAAAGGAGAAATTTAAGCCGCGAACTCAAGTATCTGCGGCTGAACACTGGATGCGAAGGCGATTTCTTCACATGGGGCGATCGTGTTTATCAATACGCAAAATGGCGAAGCTTAGGTCAAGTGCTGCGAGGTCTGAAACAGCAGAGATGTGTCCATCTTAGCTGGTTCTTGCGTCTACGCAATAGATCTATTGTATACGGGTACTTTGTCGTTCGCGTAGACCTTCCATTGCAGCATCGCTTTGGGGTCTTGTCGCTGTCCCCATAGCCTTTTTCGTGCTGCAGCATTATCTGGTTTAGCGTACCGCGGCAGCACTCTGTTCAGGTGCCTCATCGACGCTATAAACTAAAGCAGAAACATCTTTACTAGCCACAACTATGGGTATTACCAAACTTCACAAACAAAAAGACTTTTTGCGTGAGACTGCCCAATTACTCAAAAATTACATAGCACGTGATTGTACGCAGTCGCTTCCAGCGTAAAAATATTATGACGAGAACCACCAATTCGTCGGCCACGGGGCCACTTTTCTAGGTTTCGCCGCGACCGAAGTTGAAGTTCCTCACGTTGTAAGTGAGTTCGACGAGGCTTGTGCATCCCGGCCATGCCCGCAGGAGATGCGCCAGTTAGACTTTCTGAAGGGGCGCATGACGGGACAGGTGGACCGAAGCGGTGTCGATGGGCCCGCGTCGCGAGAATCGATGGTATGGAATCTGTACTTGCTCAACCCTCGACTAGGCAGGCAGGCCGCTCAGTATGGCGCAAGTGCATGGCGATTAGGGAGGTCACATAGTATACTGTGCACGTTTTCTGGCACAGTGAGAGATCGACCCGATCCTCGATGACTGAGCTATCGAAGCGCCTACTGAAATTTATAGCCATCATCATTTCTATCAGTGGTTTTCATTGTCATCATATTCTTCACGCTAAGAAATGTTCTTGCCAATTAAAAATGCGTTTTTCTCTTGAAACATCGATTGCGGATGCCTTTTGAGTAGCGTCGTATGATATCACTTCTTTCCTCTATTTAGTTTTTTATTTGTGTCAACTTTATTTGAGAAACAATCCTCAATTATATTTCTTGAGAAGGCAAAGATATGCTGTGACGCAGCATTTTTACGCAGATATGCTGTGACGCAGCAGAAAAGATTTCACAGTATATCTGCGAAGATGCACTGTAAAAACATTGACCCTTATGGCCGTTTAAGTCAAGCAAGGCATACTTTCGCGTAACCTACATTTGCAAAATATGGATGTAAGGGCTTTTTCCCTTCACAAACAGCCTTTAACAAGGTTGTTTTTGCTAGAACCCTCTAATGAGTAACGGGTTTTTGTAGTTATCAAAACACCCGTGCTCTATATAGCAGTGAGCGCAATGATAAATGGGACTCAACGTTGAAAATTGTTTGAAGGCTGGAAGAGCTTACAATAAAAGATGCTTTCTTTTCAGGTCTTTTTACAACTATAGTACGAATTTCTACCTATTCTCCTAAAGTTTAGTGCTCATTTGTATGCAACAAAAATACTGCCACTAGTACTGAACAGCGGCTAAGGATACTGGGCTATATTAAACCAGATTGACACTTCAAAGCTACGTAGCGCAAGTGCTTCGTCCATGTGGTATTTTATGACATGCGCGGTTGCATGTACGGTCTGAGGTATACGTGTATATTCTATGCTGATGTCATATGCAAAGCATGGCCCCTGATAAGTAGATTTTGTTTTCACGCTTTTTCTATACTATTGTCGTTAAGACAACTGTAAACACCTAATTGTATAAAAGTTTTTATAGGTGAAAACAACATTTCTTAGGGTTTAGGAGTGTTGAATAAACAAATGGTAAACCTCCTTTAGAGTGTAAAATATTTACCGTGTGGCCGTTTATTTACTGGTTCTTTAACGCAGGAATCAATATGGGACATCCAAGTGAAGTTGCACGAGGTAGCAAAGACAAGAGAATCAGCAGGGCATTAAAAACCGTAACTACTCTGTAGTTACGGTTTCTGACGACGATAGTTTTCTCGGATACTTCAACGCCATAACTTTGGTCTGTCTGTCTGTCGTCTTGGCTGTTTGTTTACAAAAAAATATTTCATTATGGAACGCTAAAAGCTCATAGAACCACTGACATTGGAACAAGTAAAATAACTAACAAATGACAAAGTACAACATCCCGTTGTCAAATAGGAAAGAAATGCAGTGCAGAAGGCGCTTTGTCTCAGAGTCACACATACCTTTTCAACCCATCATCGCCCATGCGACTGTCCCGGCATGTCTTCCCCCCCAGGGTCGTGTGAGGGGGAAGTTTTTTGTTTCGGGCAGAAGGCGATACCCTGGCAAGGGGGCCGCCGCTCGGCGCCAGGCGCCAAACAGACGTGGCCTGCCTCCTAGCCTACATCCCGGGAGACCCAACATAGGGGCTACCTTTCGGTGTGGTAATTCAATCACAACGTACAAAGCCGACATTTTATGCTACTTCCCAGCATACTAGTCTGAACTACGTATCATGGAAGCCAAGATATGTCAGCTGGATGCACGGCCGCTTACAGAAAAGAAGATCCTGGGACCTTGGCCGACAGTTTCGCATACGCGCAAAGCCACGAAAGCCCTCTTGTACTTCGTAAGGATCACCAGACTTCACGAGCGCTTGTGGAAGAACAATGTGGAATTGGGCTGTGTAGTCTCCAGCTGACTATTCATCCTTCTGTTTCTTACTCCTCTTCTTTTCTATTTCTTTCCTTTCTATTGTTCCCCCCTTTCCCCCACTTGAAGTGTAGGGTAGCCGACCGAGCAAAGCTTGGTTAACCTCCCTGCCTTTCCTCTCTATTTATCTCTCTCTCTCTCTCTCTTTTTTCTTTTCTTTGTTTTTTCCTTCTTAGCGCAAGCGTGGGATCTCAAGCATAAGATATGGAACAATCGAACGAGTACAGATGCGGATAGCTGGAGTTGATCTGTGAATGCTATGACTGTGAATGCTATAAAATGATTAAAAGCCGCGAAAAACAAAAGTTTTTCATTAACTTACAAACTAGATATACTACACGTGTTAAGTTTGGAAATGACTAACACAGCATCAAAAACATCGCAGCGGCAATGATGTACCATATTTGACTATCCAGAAGATACCCGAATTAAACGAGGTGATTTGAATGCCGTTATAAAGACGCGTGTGCTAGGCACACGACTTACCAACTGACAGAACACTGACAGTATCTAGGATGGTTCCTGGTGAACAAAAGCCACCCACCCTTGTACGACGGCCTAAAATGCAACAGCTCCTAATGCACACAAATGCCGATCTCTGCAGTGCAGCACAATGCAGGCAAACACGAGGCATTATTGTCCTAATGGCAAGACTTACTCGACCCGCGAGTGAGGCTGCACCAGTGAAAGCTGGCGCCTGTATCTTCAGAGAACGAGGCTTGGCAAGTGCTACTCAGTTGTAGTCGAAGTATAAGTGATGAATGCATTTTCTCATCCATGTTTAGCGCGAACGGCTCGGTGGACGCAAAAGCCTCACAAGTTAGGGCTCTGATTCTTTCTCCGCGTGTCCGTCTCATCTAACAAACCATGATCACTCAGCGTTCTTTGAGCTAATACAGATCAAGAACTTATGCCTATAATCATTGAGCCTTGAGCCTTGTGTATATCAAACCCTCTGTGGCAACGTCAGTAGTTGGGAGAGTGCAGTCCCGTACTTGTGCCTATATTTATTAGGCCTTAATTATAAGAAACTGTCTGTGACAGCTTTAGTTGAGAGGGCATATGCCGTGTGCAATTTTTTTTGCCATGACATGAAAGACAGAAGTCATTCACCAGATTGTATTTAGTCGTCGCTTTGCTTGAAACAGCATAAGCAAAATTTAGCAACAGCTACTACGCCCACTGCAGGCTTTCGCATTGCACTGGGCGTAATTAGGCTGATGATGATGACGATGATGACGACGACGACGACGATGATGATGATGTTGGTGGTAATCATCATCATCATGATGATGATGACGGCGAGCATTTCTTATAATATCGGCCATCTTACAAGCGCTGCGTTGAGTGACAACTTGCGCCTTCTGTCAAGGTGTGGTTAGCTGAGTTGTGTCTTTTACATGTTTCTCTGCAAAGCTATAGGAACGAGAACGTGCAAAACCGCACAAAAAGGTACGAATGCTCAAATATTTCAATTTATTGCAAGCTTTATTATGTGTGGTAGGGAACAACAGCGGCCTAATATATAAACGCAATTAACTAGACAATATAATTTCTACAACTTTTTGCAAGAATATTGTTTATACAAATGAAATGTTCACTGGGTCGACAACATTTCAAGAGCATTCTATGTGTATGTACGCAGAAACATTCGATGAAGGGGTGGCATGATAATCTTTTCTTTTCTTCAATGACTGAAGTGAATTGCCAGTAAAGACAGAGTAGTATTTTTATGATGATCTACCACGGTGTTTGAAACCGTTTGCCATTTCACTGCGTCTATACAGTGATGCTGCAGCCTTTTTTTTTTAATTTGCTGTCTCGCCTATATAGTGCGCCTGACATTTCTGACAGGGAATTAGGTAGAAGATGCCAGGGTATCTTTACTTTTCAAAGCAGTCTTTGACCCAGACAAGTTTTTATTTCAACTTGCACGAATTGATATGGCAGAACTCGCACTTCGTAGTCATAATCGTGCGTAGGGTAGTGAGGCCCGCTTCTAAGTTGACATCGCCCTGGCAGAGGAGTCACCAGTATGTCTTTCTGCTGCTTTCATAGATTGTCTGGGGTAGCCATTGCTTATCAAATATCGTGGCGCTCTGTTCCACTCAGCTTTGTGTACGTTGGAAGTAGAACTTCTTTCGTATGTGTGGTTAATGAGTGTTGATGCCATGGAACGTTTTGTCAAATCAGATGGGTAAATTCAATGAGACAGTAGCCTTGTATGCATAGGGCTTTGGTAAACTCTTGTTCATATGTCAGATGCATACTTATGACTTCAACGTCCAGGAAAGTCAAGCGACCATTGATTTTTTCCTCCACGGTGAAATCAACCATGCTCTAGAACGAGTACAGGCACTCCAGAAAAGGGACAGCATCTTCAATACAAATAACACTTAAAGAGTTATCTACGTACTTCAGTAATAATTTCAGTGCACGCTAAACAGCGACGCAGGATTCGATCTGCAATGGCTACTTCAGCCAACCTATTAAAACAGAAGAAAGGCGTGCAGCTGACTTCCCTGACTATGCAATGATAACAAACAATAAGGCTTCTCTCGCCTACACACGATTGTGACTACGAGTTGCGTGTCTGTCATTTCCCTTCAAGCTAGCTGAAACAAAAACTTGTCTGAGTCAAAGACTGCTTTGAATTGGGAGGGTATTCTAAGGTCTTCTACAAAATTCTGTATCAGCACTGCCGCGTATGCTATCTATGTGTGACTGCAAATTTTAAAAGCAGGCTACAGCATCACTGCATAGACGTAGCCAGAGGACACATGGTTTCGAGCACCCTGGCAGAGAATCATGGATAGACAGGACCGTTCCTTGAATGACAATTGGCTTCAGTCATCCTGCCGGCCACTCATCAAATTTTTCTGCATACAAACTACAAATGACACAATAAATGAAACACGTGGCTTACTCGCTGAGGTATGCCCACGTACGTCACATATTTCCACACATACACAATTAAAACACACCATGACTTTTATCATTGTCCACAAGACACCCGTATTGAGCGCCAAAACATCTGTTCTCTTGTTTTGTATTCTTTAGCTGGCTAGTGTACACTTTGTTCAACCAAATAACAAAGAAAGAAGGAATTTTGGGGTCACAGTTTTGGGCAGGAACGGTTCTACCAGAGTCCTTCACTATGAGTAATGGTCATGAATTTCCCCAATATATTTATAGGGAAGTTTTGTGCGCTTCAAGGAGGCGTGGGGTGCCGCTGCGTCTTCACCGATAATATCAGGCAGGCAGCGGCGGCATATTGTCGCATAAGAAGTTTTTCATAGTGGGGCGTGTTATGCCTCCTTATTGCAAAGGATGCTGCCTGCATGCTGCGTTCCTGGGTTTTGATCAGGTTACAAGAGAAAAAATGACCCAAAAGTGTCTATGTACTGGCTGCCTAGCTAGCGAACAGCGAGAGAAGTGTAGCCGCGCATTACCGCGGCAAGAAAGTGCGAAGGCCACACACCTAAACATGTTTACAAGCATACAATGCAATGCAGAAGTGATTTTATCGGGTGTTCGATCACTTTGGGTAAAGCAACATGAAATAAAATCCCCCGTAAAATATTTTAAAGGGGAAGCTCTTTAGGGGCTAGCATTGTCCGCCAATGTACCTACGTCCAAACATAGTTCACAATACCTATGACACAGCTCTGAAAATACCACAGGTGCCGTCCATGTCACTCCGTCCGTACATATGATCGTCCTTGCTTCCGTCCATCCCTCTGGCCATCCGTCCGTCCGTACTTTATATTGGCCGCTGACTGCAACGTAGACATCATGGACCTGAGGAAAAAGATTCGACCTCTCTTCGTCATTCACTTCGTGGAGTTGCGCGTATCTTTTTACGTTACTCAAGCCCAAAACATATTCCCGAATACCATGTTTGGAGTGTAACATTGCGACAGCGTAGGAATAGTAAATCCGTGGTGGGCTAGAGATATCCTATTCTGTTACGTCACATTTAAAATGGTACACAAAGGTATCCGCTATGGGCCTATTAGATTGCATATTTCACAGAAGCTCAGAAGCTGGCCGTATGCGTAGAAATTTGTGAATGATGACGGGATCACTTCATGAAGTTGTATTCTAAGATTGGTTTAGGTTTTTAATGTATCAACATTTTTCTATATCGAATGAAATTTGTTCGTATGAATGGTTCTTGACAGGGATACGTGATGGAGAGACGCTCTAGACTATTACTACAAAAAAAAAACGTTTAACTTTATTCCCTGTTGTGAGAATAAGGGGAATAGACGTTCAATTTATGTTGGAGACATTAGGGTAAAGCTTTTTCTAACTAGCGTAAAGCAAAGACAGCATATTTATATGGCCACATGAAGCAAAAACCTGCAAGCGGGCAGGTTTTCAATGTGTGTCTAAATTAAGCAGAATTATCGCACCCACTGCGATGATCAGTCACTTCACAATTTTCAGGCGCGAAACTTTATGCGTTAGAGACTTCACTAAGGCCGGGGACTTGCGTGTCTCGCCCAACGTATCAGTGTGACGATCCATTGTCCTCTATTTTATTATGTCGCTTTTCAATTTGAGTGCACAGGCTGCACAGAGCATGCATCGCCGAATGAGGCCCAGCTTTAGGCTGACAGCTGGATGAGCGAACGCGTCCTTGTCTTAAACGTCCTTATTGAGTATATGTTTTTTGTGCGCTTACTTGAACAGCTTTGTTCTTTACCTATACAAACTCCGAGTTTCAAAATAGACAAAACATCACATTTCAGCTAGTGGCCCGAATGGCGTACAGGCACGGTTTGTCCGGGAAGCAATCGATGAGAGGCAGTAGGGCTGCGAGCTTTCCTGACACGGCAAGTTGTGATGGCAGCAGTGTCACGTTCACACTTGACCGACGACTACGTGTTCTTCGGACTACACAATGAAAAGCCAGAAGCCTGTGTTCGCGAATGATGCTTCTTTTTTCGCAGCGTGCTGGTTCTGTTCATACTGTCGCGCACGCATTCGCTTGAATTTGGGTTAGCAGAGGAGGTGTGATATGCAAACGTTCATTTTAGCGCGAATACAAGGAACGTTATGAAGTTGAGAAAAGCCGAATTGGTACGGCACTATAAGCTTCTTGAAAGACCCCAAGAACCTAGTGGTTAAAGCGTTATGACAGAGAGTAAATGCGAGCGTGTTCGTGTTTAGCAGAACCCACTCACACTTAAGCACTAATAATATATATATACTGCTTACTGTTCGTAATTTGTCATATACCTCTTGGAAAAGACTCATGTGCTAAGGAAAAGAGAGCAAGAACACTGCTGGAATTTTTTATTGCTAATAGCAATGTGCATAAATATATGCTGCTTCTGTGCACTCTTTTTTTCGGTAAGCAGCGAAAATAAGTGAGGGTCAAGTCACTGTGCTGCTTAGCTCGAGATTACTCTAGCAACAGCTGCGCCATACTTGGACGTAGATTATGAAAATTTTAGAGTCAGAAACTGTGGGGATTATTTCGGAGTGGCCGGATGCAGTGTGATTCGCGAGATGTTCATGTTTAGGGTAGGTATAATTAGAAAAAAAATCGCGCATTATCCTGCTGAGAAACCGGCAATAATCAGAAACCAGCAATAAATTATTGAGAATTCGGCAACAGCATTACCTACTAATTATTATAAACATGAAATGTAAATGCTAATTATTCAGGAATGAAGGGCTTCAAACACGTCTGAGTTTCCCTGACTTTTTTTTTTTTTATTTCTTAAGCAGTGCGCCATAACGTAACAAGTAATTTCTTTCACTCACAAGCTTGTGAGATGAGATCACTTGGTGTGCCATGTGGTTGCAATCTCTCCAAAGGTTTACTATGAAGGGATACATCACTCGTGCGCCTTAATACACATAAGGAACATGTGCCATTATACCTGGAAATGTTTTCCACACAACATTAAAGACTACAAAGAGAGTAAACACAGGAAAGTGTGAAGAGTTTGGTGTGTAATGGTAATATACAAGGGTAACGAGGCTCTTGGGATATAAATAATTGAAGTTGTGATGCTGCTCTATTACGAGATACAGACAAGAAGGTAACTAGAATGGATGGGTATAAGTAAGCCGTAAATGCAAGCTTTTAATATACTAGTGTTCAATGACGTTTCTGAAGCCCATATTCTGCTAATATGCCATCTATACTCAATAAATATTGTCACGTAAGAGTGAGGGTAGCCCGAAGACAGGAGACCGGGAGGCTCGTAGAAATAGAAGGAAATCCGTTTATTTGGCGGACTGGCGCCCACTAAAGGAAAATATACACATCGGCTTAGCGGGTGGCGGACAGCGTTTTCGACGGCATTCGGGGAACAGAATGTCCCACCGGAGGAGGGTGGGCGGATCACCGTCGAGAGCAGTCGCACCTCACTTCGGCTCCGCCAATTTTCGGCCCTCGCGTCGGTCCTTTCGACCCTATCCGGATAATTTCTTCACGGGTGGCTGGAGCACATTGTCTGGATTTCTTCGACACCCACTTTATTGCGAAACTCGCCCGGGGTGGCCCGGGAGAGCTTTCGAAAGCCTTCGACCACGCCGTGCACCGACCTAGGCCTCTTAGGCCTAGCTCGAGTGCGGCCGCCTGCACATCAGCTGACAGACGGAGCGACCGCCCGGCCGCCCGCCGCTGCCTCGTCGCCCATCTCCTAGCTGTCCACCGCTATGGAGTATATTGTCGAAGGACAGGACGTGTCCCCCGAGGAACTCTCGGACGAATCCTGGCAGTCGCCAGGCCTCCGCGCCCAAGAGCAACGCCGCGCAGCCTTGCGCCTTGCCACCGCCGCAACTAAGCCCACCACCACGCCGGCTTCTCTGCCCTCGTCGAAGCGGGTAAATACATCGCCTCCGCAGCACCGCCGCCGCGCTCCGCTCCCTCGTCTCCCGGCGGACACGATTCACATCGTCGGCCGCCCAAAAAGCCCCGTAGAACTCACCAAGCTACAGCCTTGGCACTTGTACACCGCCTTGCTGCAAGCAGCGTTCCTGCAAGACCTCCCGCCCGCATCTCGCGACACGGTGCGGATCCACCCCGTCAACAACACTTTTACGCTCAGCGTCGCGGACTCGGCTCGTGCACAAGCATACCTCCGCATCACCTCCCTCACGGTTTCCGGCAACACTTTCACCGTCCACCTTTACGCCCCACCGCCAGACGATGCCCTCAGGGGCATACTGTACCACGCCTTCGACGACTTCACGGACCAAGCCATCCTTGAAGACCTTCAGGCAAGCAATCCTACCCTCTCTGTTGTGGGCGGCCGCCGCATGGGCAAGGCCCCTCACATCTTGGTCACCCTCATGGAGCCGAAACTACCGCGGTGGATCTTCTACCACGGTGTCCAGCTTCGCCTCCTTCCGTTCCGCAACAAGGTGGAAGCCTGCTACAATTGCCGCTCGACCGGCCACCGGACCGACGTGTGCCCCAAGCCGCGGCAGGAGCGGTGCCATCGGTGCGGCGCTGCTCACCCCACACCGCCCGAAGGATCGCCACCCACTTGCAACCCCCGCTGCATCGTCTGCAATGGGAATCACTCCACGTACAGTTCCAACTGTAAACACCGCTACGTGCAGCGCCCTCAACGCCAGAAGGCCCCGGCACCTGACACACACCCCCCGCCACAACAGCCTGTTCCGCCCGCAGCGGTAGTGCGCTCTTCCCAGCAAGCAGCAAGTGGTCCCTCACCAGCTCCACCGCCCAAGTCGGTTACTGCCTCTCCGCCCCCCGTACCAGCGGTGCCTAAACCCACATCACAGCCCATGAATTCGACATGGCCCCGCGGCGCCCCCGGCTTGCCCTCGGAGCCGCAGGTTGTTGCACTGCAGCAAGAAAACGCCTCCCTCCGACAGCAGGTCACTGCACAAAGCGCTCAAATTGCAGCTCAGAAGACCCAAATTGATTCCCTCCAAGTGAAACTGCAAGCTCTTGAAGAGAAGCTGGAATCAGCCATCACAGTGAAATCCTCTCTGCCCTCTACCATTTGCTCCTCCTCCGACATGGACGTTCAGACTCCCGAAGGATGCACTGGCAAGCGCCGTCGACCCAACACTCCCCTTGAATCTCTTCACTTTTCTGAAGAGGTCCAGGTATCCATCAAGACGGCCTTGGTGGATCTTGAAGAGCGGTTGGATAGCCGCTTCAACTCCGTCCACCAGCTTCTCACTGCACAGCACGAAGCTCTAAATTCCCTGCGCACAGACTTCGCCGCCTACCCCCCCCGCCACGTCCTTCCAATCTCTACAGTCAACAGTTGATAGCCTACAAACTGCCATGCTTGGAAGCATCCGAGCAAAGCTACCCCTCCATGCCCGCACCACCACCTCCTCCGGCGCCGCCCGAACCTCGCAAACACCGGTCGAGGCAACATCTTCCGCTGTTAAAAATGGCTGACCGATCCATCGTCACCATTTGGCAGTGGAACTGCCGTGGTTTTCGTCCCAAGCGTAACCACCTCCTTCTCCACCTACAACAACTAGACCCCTAGGACGCGCCTGATATCATCGTACTACAGGAAACTCACGCCGACGTCTCCCTCTCGGGTTACGTCGCCTACAACCAAGTAACTCACCATCCTCTGCCCCATCCCGTGACGGCCGTCCTCACCCGGCGGACGCTCGCTGTCAATCGACACGATCTACCCTTCCCTGCAGTCCATCACGTCTTCCTCGAGACACTACCTCAGCAACGTGAACAGCCCTCTCTGTTTATTCTCAACGTGTACAACCCCCCTCGCTCCACTGAAGACGCGTCTCTCCTAGCCTTGCTCCGTGCCGCTGCAGCGAAAGCAGCCAAATCACCCCTTCTTATTCTCGGCGACTTCAACGTCAAGCATCCGGACTGGGGTTACTCGAAGGCAGATGGCCCCGGAAGGAGGCTGTGGCAGCTCGCTCACGATCTCAACCTTTCCCTGCTCACCGACCCCACGCAACCAACGCGCATCGGCAACAGTGTGTGCCGCGATACCACCCCGGACCTCAGCTTCTGCCGCAGCGTGCCCGACGCGCGCTGGTATAACACGCATCAGTCCCTCGGCAGTGACCACTATGTCCTCACCATTCAAGTTCTCACCTCCCCCAGCAAGCCGCGCCCACACACGGCCCGCTATACAGACTGGGACGCTTTCCGAGAACGCCGGTTGCACTCCGCCACTTCCAACATCGAGGACCTCTCGACGTGGACCGACCAGCTGCTAGAGGACCTCGACGCAGTCACCGCCTCGATCCCCACCACGAAGGACTATCCGGCAACTGACGCCCGTCTTGCCCACCTGTGGGCCGCCCGCACCGGCCTTTGCAACCGTTGGCAGAAGCAACGTCACAACCGTCGCTTACGCCGCCGCATTGCGCACCTCGATCGTACGATCGAGCAACACACCACCGCGCTCGCCCGCCAACAGTGGGAGCAGCTCTGCTCGGGTCTCTCTGGTCAGTTGGGCTGCAAACAGTCCTGGCATCTCCTCCGCCACCTCCTCGACCCTGCTTCTGCCAAGTTGGTCGCTCGGCAGCAGTTACAACGAGTGGTCCGGGCTTACCCCGGCGACACTCCGTCGCTGATGGCAGACCTGTCCGCCAAATACCTTCAGCTTCTGCCTCCTGGCACACCTCCTCCCCCTCTCGCGTCCTACTCTGGGGCCCCCAACCCAGTACTGGACGCCGATATCACGGAAGCGGAGGTCTACGCGGCATTACAGAAGCTCCGCACCACTTCCGCCCCCGGCCCAGATCGCATCCCCAACAAGCTCCTCCGAAACCTCGACGCCCCTTCGGCTGCTACCCTCACTTCGTTCCTCAACGAGTGCTGGCGCTCCGGCAACCTCCCCCAATCATGGAAACACGCTCGCGTGGCTTTCATCCCCAAGCCGGGCAAGAAACTCACAATCGAGAATCTCAGGCCCATTTCACTCACCTCGTGCGTCGGCAAGCTTCTAGAACATGTCGTTCTCGCTCGCTTGCAAACGTACACGGACGCACACCATCTCCTTCCCCACACCATGCTTGGTTTCCGCCCCCACCTATCCACGCAAGATGTCCTCTTACAACTCCACCATGATCTCCTCGACCCACCCACATTTTCAGACACAAAGGCTCTCCTTAGCCTGGACCTTCACAAGGCGTTCGACCACGTCTCCCATTCGGCTATCCTTGCCGAACTCGCAGCCCTCAATCCCGGCACCCGCACCTACAACTACATTCGCGCGTTCCTCACCGCCCGCACGGCCGAAATCATCATAGGGGACCTCCCGTCTCCCACGTACGAGCTTGGCCCTCGTGGCACCCCTCAGGGCGCCGTCTTGTCGCCTTTTCTATTCAATCTTGTCCTCCGCTCGCTTCCTGGCAAGCTGGACCGTATCCCCGGTCTTAAACACACCCTGTACGCGGACGATATTGCTCTCTGGGTCACGTCGGGCTCTGACGGCCATATCGAGCAGACGTTGCAACGCGCAACCGACGTCGTCACGTCCCACGTGCACGCGGCCGGTCTTACTTGCTCAGCGGCCAAATCGGCCCTTCTTCTCATGCGGCCTCCCGACCGGCGTCGCTACAAAACTCCCCACCCCACCATCACGGTTCATGCCAACTCTACTCCTGTCCCCGTCGTTTCGCATCTCCGCGTGCTCGGGCTGATCCTACAGTCCAACCGCCATAATACACACACCATAGACAAGCTCTCGCTCTCGGTGCAGCAGACCGCACGTATGCTCGCCCGTGTCCGTGCGCGGCGTGAGGGCATGCGAGAACACGATCTACTTCGCCTTGTCGACGCTTTCGTCGTTTCCCGCCTCACGTACGGCCTTCCTTATACACGTCTCCTAAAATCGGAACGCGATAAAATTGACGTCCTCATCCGCCGGGCATACAAGACTGCCCTCGGCCTTCCCCCCAACACGTCCACCGATCGTCTTCTCCGTTTGGGTGTACACAACACGCTCGACGAGTTGATTGAGGCTCACCGCTCCGCTCAAGTGCAACGCCTTTACCGTTCGCCGACCGGTCGCCACATCCTTTCCTCCATCGGCCACGACACCTCCTCCCACCCTCCGGATCTGGTCTCATTACCCCATGCTATTCGAGCGGCGTTCTACATCAAGCCGCTACCTAAGAATATGCTGGCGGGCCACCACGACGCTCGCCGCCAAGCCCGTGCCGCCATGCTTCACGCAAAGTACGCCGACCACCCGGCCGTCGCCTACGTAGATGCGGCCCGATACAATGCACGCAGGGACGCCTTCGTAGTCGTTTCCGTGTCGCCCTCCTCAGCTCCTTTGGGGCCGACCATTACGGCTGGCACCGTCAGAACGCCTTACGCCGTCGAGGCGGAGGAAGTGGCCATTGCTTTGGCCGCGACCTCGGCTGACGCAAGCGTCATAATCAGCGACTCGAAACAAGCCATCTCGAATTTCGCGCGAGGTCTCGTCTCGCCTACCACCTTACGGCTACTTCGGCCCCTACTGCAGCAAGATGAGCAGTGCCGCATAGAACTGATCTGGGTCCCCGCCCACTCGGGTCACCCCGGCAACGAGACAGCTCACCAACGCGCTCGAGGATTCGTCGACCGAGCGGTGGGCCACTCAGAGTCGGACGCCCTGGTGCCGGAGCCCCTGGTCACCTACCACGACATCACTCAGCACTATCGCCTCGAGCGATATTTCTATTCACATCCTCACAGCAGCCTTCCCAAGCGGTCCGAGATCGCCTGGCGTCGCCTACAGACCCGCACCTTCCCGTGCCCCCTCGTGTTTTCATACATGCACCCAGGTGCCATCGATCCACGCTGCTGCCTGTGCGGCAACGTTGCCTCGTTAAACCACATCCTCTGGGGCTGCCCGGAGGATCCCCCGCCCGCCGACCTCCTTTGCTCACCCCCCACCGAGGGACAATGGGAGGCCCTTCTCTCCAGCAACGACATAGACATCCAGACACGGGTCCTGAAACGAGCGGAAGAAGTCATCGAGAAGCACAGCCTGGCAGCCTTCGTGGCTTAGCCTCCCTTACCCCTCACCCCTTCGACTAATAAAGGTGTTACTCACTCACTCACTCCCACCGGATTGCAAGGCGTGTTCACCAACCGAGATACTGTCGTCGTAGAATCTGGGGCTATCTCGTAATCAACGAATGGTCGACGTGCGGGCCACGATCTCCGCAGATGAATCGCGGTGCATCTTGGACCACGATAATGCCACGTGCTGGTGGTATCAGCATGCGTAACACTATCCGCAAAATGCTTCGCGGCAATATTAAGAAAAACAAGAAGACCAATAGCTTGCACCTGTTGTGCAAGTAAATAAGTTAAATGCCGTATATCTCTGCCAACATGGTTAAACGTCTTCGCTAGAAATAGGATTTGTTTCCTATAGTGGGAATATGAGATCTTCTGTGACTCTTCTACATGCAAAAAAAAAAAACGCGAATTGGCAGAGTTGGTTGAAGTAGGTGCGATTTCTACATTTTGTATCATGTTTTGAATATAAATTACCACACTCAAGTTGCGCTGAAAGTGTTTAGTGGAAATGAACTTATGAACTTCAGGTAGCCGATTGCTGAAAGTAATAAAAGCTCCTAGACAATAAAAATATTGCAGCACAGCTAGGAAGCAAAAATATATACATCAGCATTACTTCGGCACATCTGTCATGGAATATTCATCATTGGGGTATGATCTGCAATGAAGCCACTAAGATATCAACATCCATCTTCATTTATTCTCATTCTCCTGAAAAAAAAATATTTTCCAAACTATTGTACTCTCAACAAGTGTATCTATTTGTTTCAAACAGTGTTTACAAGCATAGTAGGTATT
Organism: Rhipicephalus microplus; assembly: GCF_043290135.1. Classification (NCBI taxonomy): domain Eukaryota; kingdom Metazoa; phylum Arthropoda; class Arachnida; order Ixodida; family Ixodidae; genus Rhipicephalus; species Rhipicephalus microplus. The sequence continues at coordinate 102,582,224 of NC_134701.1, forward strand.
AAATAGGTATAGACATATATCAACTATGCTTGTATATAGGCATATATAGACAAAGGCATTCTGGATTAGGAACTCACAAACGTGAGGCCCGTGGGACCGCTTTTTGTTCTCCTGTAGTAGAGTACCAAGCACTCTAAAACGTTAACAACATTTTCCAAGCACACATCTTGACGCCGTCGTAAGGCATTGGTGAAAAAAAAAAACTACTGCCGATGCACATGCTAGCTCAAGATGCAGACGCCTGTAAGGAATACTGAAACACCTACAAGAAGGAGGTGTGCATAGAGTTATCCGGAACCTAATGACATAAATTTCTGCCTTGTACTTTTCTTTTCTTTATTCAATACTTTTGCACCTTTATACATCCAATCAGGGTCAATCAAGAACAACAAACAAAAATATAAACATTGGTGATGCAGCTTGAAAGAACTTCAATGTGACGGAAGGCAAGAAATTCTTCTTTTACTCTATCACAGCGCAAGAGGAAAAAGAAAGCTTGGATGAATCTGTACGTGGTACACATGGTGTAAATGAATTAAGATGGTGGAGGCGAGCATACGTTGAACTTGAAGAGGAAGGATAAGGTGAAGGGTTTATTTCCCAGTTCACGATTTTGAAGGTACTCGTCCATGCCTTCCGCAATTAGCTCTTGCGATGTGTCGTTGCTACGTGTCCGTCCTATTTGATTCGCTTCCCATGGAACTGCTGATTTATCAACGCCTTAACACGAGAGGTGGTGACCTTAGTTAAGTGTGAGCCCCACTCACTATATCGATCCATACCAAAAATAGCTCTGCTATATGTTTTAGCCAAAGCTATAACACAGAGTTTTATGCGTTATTTTTGCCTAAAAAGTAACCGGATACCCTTCTGCTGCACAGTATTGTGCGTTAATTGTTACATTTAAAAGTATTTCTCTCTATAGGCACAAATATTTTTGCAAATCTATTTAGATAGAGAAATTTTGATACTGAAACGTATTTCTCAAATACCACTGCAACACACCTGTGTCGCGATGGTGCTTAGTCCTGAATATGTCATATAGAAAAGAATACGAACTAAGTCGGTTAAGCCTAAATTAAGACTGTAGTTGCTCAGTAGTGCCGCTTTGTGCGAGAGATCAGAAATGCAAGTAAACGTAACTAAGGCTGCACGCATACCAAAAAAGTGGGGAAAAAATTCACCGCTTTTCACTGACAACCTAATGGGGAGAAATGTTTGGCGTGTACATTTGTAAAAATACACTAACGAGTACACTAATGGTGATACTAATAAGTACCTAAAACCCACATACTCGTGTTACAAATTATCGATTTAAGTGCGTTTTCTGAGCTGAAAACGTGCAACAGCCCCATTGAATATTCAGCTATAAGGCTCTAAAAATTTTGTAGCCCACATTGTGGAATGCGCCAGTTTGACTTGTAATTCCTACCAAATGTATCTTAACAAGTTGTTGACTAATAAATTAAACTAACTTCGTTTAAATATTTCTAGATACTCAAGCCCTTCCAGCTCTGGAATTTTTATTTTGGTTCAAGCAATTTTTGAATAATTAACGTGCCACCAGTATAGGTTATTAGGACTCAATGATTAAAAAATGATGAAAAATTGCTTATTTATTCCTGCTAATCACTAGTGTACACAAAGTGGAAACCAACGCATTGCTTGTCAGCCTAATACTCATTGAAACAGCGTCAATGCGACGTTCCGAAAAACATGCTTAACCCCCTCAGCTTACGTGCCTTAGTTTCACTGAAGTCTCCACTCGAGCTTCTCCTTTTTGTGGCTGCTACCTCCGCAACCATGCCGCAATATTGATGTCCGTTGCAACGAGGATCACTGAAGAACTATTGCCCTGAAAATGAGTAGTATTGGTTAGTTTTCCGAGATGCTAGGGGAACTGTTGTGCGGTGGTGTCAATTGACACCGCCAGGGACGAAAGCACAGGACGACAGCGTGACGCTTTTGCACAACCACGATGCGGTTCAGAGACTCGAAGCCCACGGGTCATTGCCGCTTTGAAAGTAACGCACTTTACAAATCGTAATAGCTTCGTGTTATATAATAACCACTACTTCAAATAATCCTATCAGTGCTCTTCTAGACTCGGTCATACAAAGAATATCAGCTCATATTGAACACACTGTCACACTAAAAAGTGTTCATTATTCCTGACTAAAATGAAAAAATGGAAGGATCTGCCACGACTTTGCATGAATGTTGGATATTTGGAGGCGTTTACCGTTGAAATGGAGCAATCTGTTTCAAATGCGAATCATTTCTTTTAGTACTACAAGCGCTTTCATCTATCTATCTATCTATCTATCTATCTATCTATCTATCTATCTATCTATCTATCTATCTATCTATCTATCTATCTATCTATCTATCTATCTATCTATCTATCTATCTATCTATCTATCTATCTATCTATCTGTCTGTCTGTCTGTCTGTCTGTCTGTCTGTCTGTCTGTCTTTCTGTCTGTCTGTTGGTCTGTGTGTCTAGCTCCCTACATCTGAATGCTCTCATAATGGGCCCCTTATCCTCGGATGAACCAAAATTAGTATGGGAGAGGAGGTTAGACAGTTTGACAAATACGACTGGCTGGTCACGGTATGGATGATATCACAGTCTAGTCACGTGCGTCATCAAACACTTTCCGTCAGACAGTGGCACATACCCTCGGGCGCGCATTTTACACTAGTATGCGTGTATGCGCCACAGGCAATCTGCACTTCATAATTCCCCAGGAACGCCGATAGCACAAATTTTAACGCGTGGGCCTTTAAAAATAGCTCAGACCTGCAGCACTGACACGATAGATGGATGAATGAAAGAACTTTATTAAGGTCCAATAGGTCATGATATTGTCCTAGTTCGAAGCGGGATGCTCCCACGTTTTGACCGTAAGAACTAGCGTTTAGCCGCTTCGCGGTTTTGTTAGACTGGCTATAATTGTCCCTCTAAGGCACTACTGCACGAAGCTGCGTCTCATCGTACCTCCGTATTTTTGTTGTCGCTGGGTAACGCGGAGCAACGCCAGAGCATACGAGCAAGATCTATGGTGTCGTAGCATTTATCGAATGTTGTAGGAACACATAACAAATCTGCCCAAAAAGCTGCACGAGGACTTGTCGACCATGCAGCCACAGGGCAAAAAAATGCTGTGATTCAGTATGCAAGGATCACCTCCTTGCGTGCAATGAGCTAACGAAGCATTGCGATCTAGGGCGCAAGGTCTTCCCCCTTCCACGAAGTAAACTTAACAGAGCTCAGGCCATTACACTCAAGCGATTACAAAGAAGAACCTACCCGAACCTGCTGTTCATTAACGGCAATTATCCGGAGTTGTTTGTTGCAACAACAAGCGTTGACCCGACGATTGCATAGAGTAAATGTAAGGTTGCCAAAACAAATCGGATCCCGGTATTCTGAGTGGCCATCAAGTATTCTACCAAAGAGCCACGCCAGGTCTCGAAACTACTTATTGAATGGTCTCTAATATTTGTGAAATGTCGATTCTTCTTATAGTTCATGCTATGATTTTTCATGAACATGTACTTCAACAATGCAGCCATCATGTCAAGGTAACGTCAATTGTAGTGAGGCGCCATCCACTGTAGTTGATTTATGTGGCAGTGTTTCGGGCTACCATCCTCGCAAGCTCCGGCGGTTCATATTAGCTTACCGCTTCTGGTGTTGCTAATGTTCATGTTCATATTGGCATTGCTACGGAACTCTAAACAACTAGTTATAAAACACACGTGGCTCTTTAACATAGGTATGTGCGTTCACTTGTACATACGTTTAGCGCTGTTTTGTGTAAAAATAAATTACAATCGAATCACCTTTCATGAGCACGCTTCGCATAACATAGATTTTCAAAGTACGTGGGATCTGTGATATTTGAACGATTTGAGGGATCACCAACTATACATTCGTTATTTCACTTGGGAAATGTCGGATTAGTTCGTACTAAATCTAAGTTACGTAAAAATGAAACAATTCTCACAATACTTATAGCGCAGACATTACCAACAAATGAATAAACCTACATGCACAATCTTTCCTGCGAAGTAGAAAGCTTTCAACAAGTGTATACATACGACAAGCAAAGCATGATACGTCTTGACACTTGATCAAAACGTTGACTCAGGGAAGCTTTCTTACTAAGGGTAATACAACGCGTGAAGACAGTAACTGAGTTACATCGGGCTCATCAACATAGCGTCAGCCACTGGGTGGGGGGACTGCTTTTTAAATGAAAAGAAGAGACAAGTAAGCCAAATAACTGTCTCTCAGGGGGGGGGAAACACCCCAACAGTAGCTCATGACGGGTGAAGGTAAGCACAGATTAAAAGGATAGGATTAAAACGCATAGACATAGAGAGAGGAAGGAGAGAGTGAGACGCAGGGACAGTGACACATGAAAGTAAGGAAAAGATAGAAAAGATGGACATGGTCGCAGCAGTCCGAAGACGGGGCACCATCGGGTGAGAGCTCTTGTTGGCGTCAGGAGACGGCGTAGGGCGAGCCCAGTCGGCCAGAGCTGCGCTATCGTCGAAGATCGTCGGGGCACAACCGGTCGGCACGAAATCCAGAGAGCGAGACGCGTCAGCCACTGCCCAAAGTTCTGTCTAGTACGTGCTGCAATCGTTCTGCACTCCTCCCCTACCATAGAAACAAATCACCACACATACAGTGTACAGCCCTGAAAAATAGCATTCCGCTGCTCGGAGTGCACCTCGCTGTTTGTTTCATCATAAATGGCTTCGTATTGGAAAGCAACGCAGACCCATATTTTGGCGTCATTTTTCTCAGATTGAGAGACGCCCTTTCAAACTCTGTCATGCTCTCTGACGTTGAAATGAATGGTTCGATGGTGAAAACAACACTTATATATCGCATCCCAAGCGGCATTTCAGTCACTTATTGCCCCTGTCTGTCCATATTTGTTGTAAGTTGTTTAGGCATCCAATAGGCATACGGTCATTTTACTTCCAATATTTTGGCCCTCGAACTGTCTCCCAGCATTATACCACTCAGTGCTCTTATTTTAGCATGATTCAAACGCAGCCATATTCTTTGCTTTAATGCGACATTTCTGTGCGGCTCTACAAGTCTGGTGTCCTTCCATCTCACTCATAACAGTTAAATTTCTAGTTCTTCCTCGCTTGCGCAGAAAGTTGAGAAGCGAATAGCTCATAACTTCATTTACATGAGTTCTTCACTGCTGCACTCCCCGTGAGAACCCACGTGTGTCATTTGTTGTCTGTGTGCTTGCTTTCTTGGCGAGGCCGGAATATCTTCTACTCGCATCAAGATGACCTCCACAAGCTTTGCTTCGAGTGCAAAAAAAAAAAACGCTACCTTGGCAAGCCTCACTGAACTTGGTGTTTCTTCTTCCCTTGTTACACTTATCGCATTGGCTTACGCATGACTGGTGATGCGGCATGTCTTCCTGGCACACCCGACATTTCCCAAAGCTGATTCCGCCTCGTGAGTATGGACGAAGGAGAGTGCTGCGCTCAGGATGTAGGCCACCTTTGTAATTTGTTTATAAAGGCTTTGTTTGCTCAGCATAAACACTAAACACGATCTCGTTATGGCGCACAAAAAAAAGGAAAGAGTTGTGGAGAAGATAGGCCTAAGAAACACGCAGCTAAGCTGAAGTGTGCAATGTTTCGGAGGTCAGTGGGATTAAAATATAAATCACTTGAGCAACCTGGAGAAATTTGAAATAAAAAACACAGAATATTCACGGAGTGAATTATGATGAGTGGAGTGAGGCGTCAATTCGTGCGTCCATCTTTCTGTGCTTCTGTTCATTCTTGCTTCTGTCTGTCCGGCTGGCTGGACAGATGGGCAGAAGCGACAACCAACGGGCAGAAGCACGAACGGATGAATGGACTCATAAATGGACAGGCAGAAGCACGGATGGACGCATGGACGAACGGAAGCACGAACACGCAAGCATGGGTGGATGGACAGAAGCACGAGCACATTGATGCGCAGACAGATGGCCGGACGAATGGGTGACCGGACGGAAGCACGGACGGTTGGGCCCTTTAATGAACAGACGGACGCTTCGCCCTAACCATCATTCACTCCTTGGATATGCTGTAAAAACCACTAACGCTGTCAAGTTATGAAATTCTCAAGTAAATGTACGCGTAACACCATCTTATGAGCGAGTCATAAACTATAGGTGGCCACATACTACATAGGGAGACGGGAACTCTCCAAGGCCTAAGCAGCTTCGCCCCTAATATACTGGCCCCGTATCCGCATATTTTACTGCAAATGTCGTTGAATGACGATAGTCTTCTGTCTGGAGAGTGTATATAAAACATCTTTTTGATGTCCTGAGCAAGGAAATCAGTGAACGGTATTCTGGCGGGAATCCCGGCTGCGGCGGCTGCATTTCCGATGGAGGCGGAAATGTTGTAGGCCCGTGTGCTCAGATTTCGGTGCACGTTAAAGAACCCCAGGTGGTCGAAATTTCTGGAGCCCTCCACTACAACGTCTCTCATAATCATATGGTGGTTTTAAGACGTTAAACCTCACATGTCAATCAATCGGTATTCTGGAGGCGCTGCGTTAAAGTGCCTCTATGCGCGAAGTGGGTAGGTGCCACCGTCGTATTTTCTTAGCAAAGGGCAGGAAACACCCACCTCTTCGTACCTAGCGTTGCATTGTCAGCATAGCGTAATAAACGCTACGTTCCCTAGAATTACCATGGTTCCTTAATACTTTTTTTTGTCTTGAAACTCCCACCAATTCAACGGGAGAGCTTCATACGCCGCCCACACTTTCCGCGCCGCGGCGCTGGCGTGGATAGATGGGCGGAGAAGCCGGTTGCGCCGGCTGCTTTGCTGACCGCCATTAGCGGAGTGCTGGCGCGGAGTCGTGGTGGTTGTGCAGATCACCCTCGCTCTTTGCTTTCGGGTGTCACATTCCGTTGACAGTGATGCGCGATACCTGCTTCGTGCAGGGATGTCACTCTCGATACAAGGGCACCGTCGAAAAAGTTTGCCTGTTCTGTTTCCTAGCCAACGCAGAACAACGCGACAGGTGGACTCAAGGAACGCTTGCGTGTGTGAAAAACACTTCGACACCAGTGAAACCAGTTCACTGTGAAGACTTGCGCACAGTGAACGGAGTCATCTTTTCGCTGGCCCGAGAACAACTGAGGCTGGTGGAAGACGCCGTACCAAGAATTTTCAAAGGTGTGCCTTCTTACCTCTCAAAACCAAAACAGCGTTCAAGTGCAACACAGAGAGCCCCGGTTGAAGGGGATGGTCCACATCTCCTCTTGAAAGTGCAGTACCTCTTCCAACATAAAGAAACTACTGTTAATCAGGTTGCATAACTCCCAGCAACGATACTTGTAGAATGTTTGTGCATTGTGAACGTGCTGAATGTCCTCTAACCTTTTGATGCTAATGACATGCACGTCTGGTCGTATGCTATAGACCAAACTTTTCTTGTGTTTTTATATTATCGTATTTTTCAAATGTCTCACTCTGGCTATTGTGATATTGCAAAATATGTTTCAAATTGATACCTGGACAGTTATTGTTGACGACATACTGCGGGAGTTTGCTGAATGCATGCAAGACATGATTTATCCATAGTCAATGAAGGTCTGCATTTTGGATTACCTTGATGGCTATGTAAGAAAAAAATTCTAAATCAAGCTGCGAGGACTGCCTCAAAACACTCACAACCAACTACCGAGAGCCAACTGCATTGACTCAAATCAAGGCAAGAGGGTTTTCGCAAGCGCCATGGGAGAAATTATTGCGGCTTTTGCCAATTGTTCAAGAACTTGTGGAAATGTGCACCGTGAATGAAATAGCCTGTGCCAGTGTTTACGTGAACATTGCTGAGAATATCCTGCTGGACGACCACACTTCTTGGGCCTGTATTGTTTGCGGAGAATATTTCGTGAGAACTACGACAGAAATTGTGATTTTTTTATCAAGTGCCGTCTGCATTTTTTCTACGCGCTAGTGAAACAAACTGTTTCTTGCTGACGAACTTCGCTTATCTTGCCCGGCTGGAAGAGAGAAAAAACCAGGGGCATAAATTTTTTCAGTGATTTTCGTTGTCTCGTTCACTCCGTCTCCCAGCTTTCAACCACAGTTCATGAATTGCGAATTTTAATAAACTATGTGCCTGTGCTCATGGTAGTTTGGAATTTTTGACGATTGCCAGAAATTTCAGCAAAAAAAAACTGGCAGATCCCACGTACAGTGAGAATCGATGATGTGCGAATCATGAATGAGGAAGGTTTATATGTCAGTTTAAAATCAGAACAACGTTACGAGGCGGAGGTATATTATGCCGTACATAACTTCCATGTCACAATTATTATGTTTGAACATGTTATTTGACTTGATCATCTATTCACGTCACCTGATACCAAATTTGGTATCTGTGGAGCCATAGCGAAACAGCCGCGAGCGTGCTATGAGCCTAGCACGTAGTCATGTTTTACATGACACGCATATCATGGTTATCATGTTCGGACGTGTCATTTATTCAACTTCGCCGTCTATTAACGTCATGCAATACCAATTTTGTATATGTGAAGCTGGAAAAACGACGGGGAGCTCATCATGAGCATGGAATGTGGTCTCGTTGTTACATGGCACGCATCTCATGATTATGATGTTTGCACCAGTCACATACCCTCGTAGTCCATTCACGTCCCGTAATACCAAACTTGGAATATGTGAAGCTAGCGAAACGGCGGGGAGATCATTATGAAGAGCCCAATACACTGCGCTAGCAAAACGCGAACACTCTATAGTCTTACGCCAGACGCGACCAGCGTCTGTCGACACAGCCCAGCGGCAACCGGTGCGAAAGCGACATGCCGCATTTCACACCAACCACGTTACCCAGAATGCACTGCGTCTGCCTAGCTTCGTGACGAAAGGACGCCGGGCATGCTCAAACACGCATGCGTCAAAGACACGCAGTGGGGTGCGTTCCTGCGAGTATATACCGGGCAGATCGGCGCATGGCGTGGCATCGCTGGCATGACGCAACGAAACAAACGCTGGAGCACACGCGCATCGGGTCACGTCGAACCCCCGTATTCTAGAAAGTCCCTTCACTCAACTATTCACCTTCACTTGAGAAAGCCGATGGAGCCCCTTTTCTAGGCACGGTAAGTCACTGCATATCAGCGATAATATGCTGCGATTCTTGAGTAGCGCAGCGTAATTTTCAATGGAGCGGTGGCGAATTACTCAACTCTGTCAAGTGAAGGGCGGAAGTCAAGTCGTGGAGCGTTTGTGAATGCGGGGGCAAGTGTATTGGTGCCTTGAGTGTGGCAAGTAGTCATGCTCATACATGACACACATCCCATAATTATTATGTTTGCACCACTCAAATATCTTCATCATCCATTCACGTGACGTAGTACCAAATTTGGCATAAATGAATTTAGCGGAACGGCCCAAAGCGCAACATGAGTGCGTCATGTAGTCATGCTGTTACAGGACACGCATTTCATGATTATCATGTTTGGATATGTTCTTTACTTATGTCGTTCGTTCACGTCACGTAATACTGAATGTGGTACATGTGAAGATAGCGAGGCGCCCGCAAGCGCATCATGAGCGTAACATGTAGTCATGTTGTCAGATGGCACGGATCACGTGATTATCACACTTGCACCAGTCACATCCCTTTGTCGTCAATTTACGTCCCGTAAAACCAAATTTGTTGTATGTGAAGCTAGTGAAACGGCTGTGAGGGCAACATGAGTGTGGCTTGTAGTCATAATGCCATAATTATCATGTCATGATTATCATGTTTGCACCTGTCACGTACCTTTGTCATCCATTCGCGTCACGTAACGCCGAGTTTTGTATATGTGAAGTTAGCGAGATGGCTGCGAGCGCATCATGAGCGTGGCGTGTAGTCATGACTTATAACTTACATGAGATGCATATCATGATTCCCATGGCAGGGTCTGTCGCTTGTGTTCGCCATGCAATCATGTCATACCATACCAGTTTTGCAACATGTCATGTGAACAAGACCACCGCAAGAGCAGCAAGACCATTAATGTAAATCATGACATTCATGACATACATGTCATGATTTTCATGTTATGACATGGCAAATGTGCTTGCCATACAGTCATGTTGTGCCATACCGAGTTTGGTATTGATACCATTATCCAGACAGCCAGGACAGCTAAAAGTCGTAGGCGGCTACGTAGGTAGATAGATAGATAGATAGATAGATAGATAGATAGATAGATAGATAGATAGACAGATAGATAAATAGATAAATAGATAGATAGATAGATAGATAGATAGATAGATAGATAGATAGATAGATAGATACGCTAAAAGTCACCGAAGTTCGCTAAGAAATGCTGCACATTAAAAAAAACGTTACGTGCAGCCAGTGCACGGCTGCTCCGCAATCTCACGCGCAAAACTATGTTAACTTGTCAGTTGTCTAAACCAGTCACAGTGTTCAGTTTAAGCCCGAAAGCCACTCTGCAGGAATTCAGAAATTTAGGAACGCTTCGAATTTGCGTCACTTGACAGATGGACTTAGCTGAAACAAGGACTTAGGCAATTTGACAACGCGCACCATGGGCCACTTTTACAATACTAATAGCTGCTATGATTCGTTAGCAAGAACACGGAGAACTAAAAATGGCCAGATCCCACATACAGTGGGAGTCGCTGATATGCGAAGCACGTATGAAGAAGGTTGATATGTCACTTTAAAATCCGCACAAAGTTACGAGGCGGAGGTGAATTATGCCGTACACGGCTTTCATGTCATGATTATCTCGTTTCGACGTGTCATTTACCCTCGATATCTATTCACGTCACCTGATACCAAAGTTCAAATATGTGCAGCCAGTGAAACGGCCGTGAGCATGCTGTGAACGTAGGATGTTAGTCATGTTTTACATGACACGAATATCGCGATTATCATGTTTTGATTTGTGACATACTTTCGTCATCCATTCACGACCCGTAGTACCAAACTTGGTATAGGTGAAAGGTAGTGAAATGGCGGAGAGCGTACGTAACGTGGACGCGCGCTCATGCTGGGCGCAGCGACGCAACGCTAGCAAAACGCGAGCGTTTTATCTGACCCTAGGCGCCACCAGCGTCTGTCGGCAAGGCCCAGCGGCAACTGGCGTGAAATGCGACATGCTGTATTTCGCATCGATGACGTTACCTAGACAGCACCGCGTCTGCTTAGCTTAGCGACGGAAGGACGCCGGGCGAGCTCAAACACGCATGCGTGCAGGCCACACAGCACGGCGTGCACCTGTGAGTATATGTCAGGCAGATCGGCGACTGGCGTGGCATTCTTCAAGTGTATCGATCATTGGTACGCAGCATCCTTGAATACGGTTGTACTGTAACGGATCAGCAAGACCATCATAGCTCCGGAAACTAGACCCATTCATATCTACGCTCTACGACTGGCCATGGGAGCATACAGAACATCCCCTGTAGAAAGCCTACATGTAGAAGCTAACTAACCATGCCTGGACGCCAGACGGTGTTTACGTTTAGCAACATATGCACTAAGAATTCACTCATTACACTCATATTCATGTTTTAGAATTGTTACACAATGCAGGCACAGACTCCTATATATTAATAAGCCTTCTCCTGTAAAACCGCTCTGCCTCAGATTAGAAGAGGTTAGTCAAAAATTAAATATTCCAGAAAGCTATCTGTATGTCTGGAAAAATCACAAGCTATTCCGCCAAGGAAATGTCTTCACCCCATCTGCGACTTCAGGCTTACAAAGCTGAAAAAAGTGACACGCCGAGGGAACACTTCATACAGCAGTTCTATTCTATGCAGGAAACTTACAAAGGCTTCACAGAATTTTACACCGACGGATCAAAAAGACAGGAACATGTAGGCTGTGGAGCTATAGGAGTGGAGAGGAAAGAGAGTATACACTTACCAAAACATGCTTCGATTTTTACTGTTGAACACTTCATGATATACACAGCGGTAAAAAAAAGCAATAGAAGGCAACAGCCACAACACAGTTATATATGGTGATTCTCCTAGCGCACTCCAGTCACTCGCATAAAAAAGAACCGGCTCCTCATTGTAGATATAGTGAGACTTGACGCAGAGGCAAACGAAACCGAAAAAGCTATGAAATTCTGCTGGATCCCAAGCCATGTCTGTGTAAAAGAAAATGAAATGGCAGATAACACTGCAAACATGGCAACACAATTGCCCATAAAAAACCTAAAAATACTTCTACCGAGTGTGTAGCAGCATTTAGGCGATCACTCAACAAACAATGGCAACTAAAGCGGGATAAAAATCTAACAAACAAACTCCGTGTTATCAAACCAACGATTGGAGAATGAGAGTCATGCAGACACCAGGAGCGTTTCATAGAAGTAGTTCTGTGCAGGTTACAAATCGGTCATACACACCTGACCCATACTTACCTTTTGCGTAAGAAGCAACAACCGACTTGTCAGTGGTCTGGAGAAATTTTGAGTGTAAACCATCTTTTGATCTCTTGTACAAAACTGGAGCGGGAACGGAAACTTTTTTTCAACTCCTACACCATCAACAAACACCATTTTATCCAGCTTTTTTTATAGACGAAAACCCTGCAATAGAACTAAAAAATCTCATCATATTCCTAAAAGCTATAAATGTACTGAAACTACTCTGACTCTTATTATCAAAAATATTAGGACCTGTTTTAGAATATTTCTCTTCTACACAAAAATACCTTGCATTTACCGCCATATAGCCTTAATCGCTTTTGCGCCACAAAACCCGAGGCAACAACTAGTCAAATATGCTTGTCATACACTCATGTTATGCCATATCAAATTTAGTATTGATATCATTAGCGAAACAGCCAGAAGAGCGAAAAGTCGTAGGCGGCTAGATAGATAGATAGATAGATAGATAGATAGATAGATAGATAGATAGATAGATAGATAGATAGATAGATAGATAGATAGATACGCTCAAAGTCGCCGAAGTTCACAAAGAAATGAATGCTTCGCTATAAAATATCTGAAGAAGGGATTTTGATGCGAAACGCTTCCGCGAACGCACTACAGCCCTGCCCAGCGCGGCCGATCGATGCCCTCCTGCTTACAGTGGCACCTGTGGTAGCCAATTTTGTCCCCATATAAAACTTTCGCAGGAGTTTCATGACCAAAAAAAAGTATTAGAGGGCCATGGTATTACTCACGAAAGCCGCCAGTACACACCTTTTGAATTGTAGTGCTGTGATGCTCACTGCTAGACTCACAAGTGAAGGTAATACTAAGTAATGTGAAATGAACTTAATACCTCGGAAAATGAACTATATTGTAATGCCACGAGGCAGTTTTTGCAAGATTTATTTGACTTCACATTTTATTTATTTTACATTACCCGTAGCTTGTATGAATCCTAATCAGGTAAACTACATGGCCAAACCGTAAAATCAATTTTTGCTTCACTTCTACAACTATTCCGATTTAGATATACCATGTTTTCGAGATTTATTATCGACTACAATGTAAGCCGACCCCCGTACCCCTGTCAAAAAATTGACATGGTCGTCTAAAAAATGAAGACGCCATGAACCATAAAAAATGGCAGCATATCCACGGAGTGAATGATGGAGAGTGGGGCGAAGCATCCGCCCGTCCGTTTGTTCTGGCTTCCGTCCGTCCATGCATGCGTCAGTGTGGCCGCCCATGCGTCCATCCACCCGTCCGTGCGTGCGTCTATTCGTGCGCCCGCACGTCCATCTATGCGGCCGCCCCTGCGTTCATCCATGCATCCGCTCCTGCGTTCGTCCATGCGTCCATCTGTCCGTGCAGCCATTCGTGCATCCTTCCATACATCTGTCTGCGTGTCCGTTTGTCCACCTATTCAACACTCCAAGTACCATCATCTCGCATCTTTTCATCATATATTCCTCATATTGATGCACCGCCATCCAGCGGACATTTCAAGGACTGAACAAGAGGAGGCACACGCACACTTTCTTACGGCTGGCACTTCGTGTCTACTTCCCACCTTTAACCACCTCGAGTTCATGGTTTATACTAGTTCACTGTATTCATGGCACTGCGGACAACGCTTGCTAAACCTTTCTAAAACCTAGGAGGTTACGCCCAGCGAGTATAACGTAGCAACCTTTTCTTGTCGTCTGTGCGTTGTTGGAGAACAAAAATTTGCAGCGTGCGCTTTAACTAAAAGCTGAATTTTCCTGTCTCTCATTCTCTCTTAGCAGCCATTGCCATGTATATTGAGCACCATCTTTTATTGTTCAACAACGCACAGAAGAAATCTCTCACCAGCACCAACTTGGAGGTCAAAGTGTGATACCTGTCAAACACTACTATCACGTCGGTGAGGGACGAACGGGTGCCGCTATAAAAAGCTTCGGCGTTCCAGTCTTCAACGCGGTCAGCGTTCCGGCGGCGTTGCTGCCGGGTGTCCACTCGCGACTTTGCCGGCCAGTTTTTTTTTTTTGAGGCCTGATCAATTCGTCGATGGCCCCTGCCGGGACCAGTGAGGATGGCGTCAAGGCCTGTGGCGCTCCCGCTCAAAAAGCACTGCTTCAACTTCGCCATCCCGGAAGAAATGGCGTCTGTCGACGAGATCATCTATGGCCTCAAAGACGTCATGGGGAGTGAAGGGGTGCTGTTCCTGCAATACATCGGAGCTTCGAATTTCCTAGTTGTGGCTCGGTCGGCTGCACAAGCAACCAAGTTGATGGTAAACCAAGGATGCAAGTTACAAGGTCACAAGGTACAAGTTGAGGCAGTCGGGGTGCCAAGCGTACAAGTCAGTGTGTTCCGCCTCCCGCCGTTCGTGTCAGATGACGCAGTTATTTCAGCTCTTCAGCCATACGGAAAAGTGAAGGGTATCACATTTGTTACATTGCAAAGGCATCAATCAACGTACACTAATACCCGCATCGTCCGAATTGAGATTGCCAAGCCCGCCCCTAACTTCCTATCAATTCAAGGTCGCTGCGTGATGCTCGATTATCGTGGTATGCGCAGAGTATGCCCACGCTGCAGCAGAGAAGGTCATGTTGCGGCTACTTCCAAAACACACTTTTGTCAACGATGTGGCACCTTCGGCCATACATCTGACGGCTGTGTAACCAAGCGTAAGCGCTGTAATGGGAACGCGACGAAAGATTGCTTCCGTCCCAAGTCATACGCAGACACAGCGCAAAGCACCTCACAGTTACTGAAAACATTCCTAGAACTTGGATATAGTGCTTCGAAGACAGACAGACAGACAAAGAACTTTATTCAGGTCCTGAGGAACTGCGTTGTAACGGCCCCGTTTAGGGGGAATCCGTGGCAGTCGCGGGCCGCTCCCACGTAGGGACCGGAAGACCGTGGCCCTCCGCCCTCTCGCAGGCCCTCTGGACAGCCCGAAGTTGAACCAGGAGGTCGCTGCTGTGAAGGGCTTCCTCCCAGTCCTCTTCTTTGTTGAACTCTGCGTCACGTAACGCAGGACATTGCCAGAGCATATGAGGTAATGAGCAATACGCCTCACCGCAGTCTGGACAATGCGGCTCGATGTTGGGCGAAAAATGGCTGAACCTGCCACGCGAAGGGAAAGACCCCGTTTGGAGCATCCTGTAGGCCGATGATTGCGGTCGCGTAAGTTTAGGATGAGGAAGTGGAAAAGTCCACCGAGATAGATGATAATGAGTCATGATCTCGTGGAAAGTGAGTAGAGAGTCCCTGTATCTTCCGGCGTCCCCGCCTGCGAATCCGCCGGGACCGCCGCGGTGAGCGATACCTCGCGCACGGTCATGGGCAAACTCATTGGCGTTGGGGACATCAGGATGTACGTTGGCCCCCATGTGGGCCGCGAACCATGTTATGGTGTGAAACCCGGCAGCCCCCTCACAGCCGAGGATGGCCGCTGCCTCACGCGAGATCGAGCCCGAGGCGAAAGCCCTAGCTGCGGAACGCAAATCTGTAAAGACATTAGGACGCGATGGGTCCTTCATTGCTATGGCGATGGCGATTTGCTCAGCCACCATTGCCGAAACCTTTCTAACCGAGGCAGAGCATAGGAGTGTGCCACTATGATCGACCGAGACCACTGCGAAGCGATCCGAACGCCCGTACTGGGCTGCATCGACAAAGGTCGCGAGATGCGGTCTGTTTCCAACTGATTTTAATAAAGAACGGGCCCGAGCTATGCGGCGCCCTACATTGTATTGTGGGTGGACATTTCTTGGAAGTGGAGCTACCGAAAACGTGCCTCTGATCGAGGGTGGTAGTGTTACATTACGCTGGTTAGTCGCCGTAGGACCGCAGCCTATGGATTCCAGGATTCGCCTACCAGCCCTCGAGGACGATAGTCGCACGACCTGAGCCATCTGCTGGGCCTCTATCACCTCCGAGAGGGAGTTATGCACGCCCAATTGTAGGAGCTTCTCGGTGCTAGTGTGTATAGGCAAGCATGCACTCGCTTTATGCTTTTGCGCAGTAGTGTATCAATTCTTGCCTCTTCTCTTTTGGACCAGCGCAATGCCGAAGCGACATGATTAATGTGGCTCATGAGAAATGCATGATAGAGCCGAAGGAGATTGCTCTTGCTCAGCCCACCCCTGCGGTTCGAGACCCTGAGTATGAGCCTAAGCATGTTCTCCGTCTTGGAGGTGATGCGGGCTATAGTTCGTGAGTTGCCCCCCTTGGACTCTAGCAGGAGTCCGAGGACCCTGATGGAGTCCACCCTGGGTATTCTCTGCCCATCCCGTGTGTATAAAGCTATGGGAATCTGTTCTAAAGGAGTGAGGATCCTCAGTCCTTGTCGAGTGGGTCTGTATAGTAGTAACTCAGACTTTGCCGATGACAGGCTCAGGCCCGAACCGACTAGAAAGTTCTCCGTGATGTCTAATGCCTCTTGGAGCGCCTGCTCTACCCCGGCGTCGGACCCTCCCATGCACCACACGGTGATATCGTCCGCGTAGAGAGCATGGTTAACCCCACGCACCGTAGCGAGTCGCTCCGCGAGGCCCTTCATGGCAATATTGAAGAGTAGAGGAGAGATAACTGCCCTGTGGGGTGCCTCTCGCTCCCAAGGTAAATTCCGTGGATTGGATTTGACCGATCTTAATGGTAGCCCTGCGATCCCTGAGAAAAGACCTAACGTATGCGTGGAACCGTTGCCCTAGACCCATAACCGAAATTGCCTCAAGCACAAACTTGTGCGAGATATTATCAAAAGCTTTAGCTAGGCCTAGAGCTAGTATGCCTCTAGTATCCCTGGTGTTGTTGTCAATGATTTGTCTTTTGATAAGGAGCATCACGTCCTGTGTGGATAGTGCAGATCTTAATCCTACCATATTGTGTGGAAATAGCTCTCTGCTTTCTATGTACTTGGATACCCGATGGTGAATCGCATGTTCGGCCACCTTGCCTACGCAGGACGTAAGCGAGATGGGTCGCATGTTCTCCAAAGCCAGAGGTTTGCATGGCTTTGGGATAAGCGCTACCGAAGCTGTCTTCCAGGATTCGGGGACGTGCCCCGTCTCCCAGATCTTGTTGACTTCCTCGGTAAGCTTCTCGATGGATTTGCCATCCAAGTTACGTAAGAGCGCATTTGGGATTCCATCCGGGCCCGGTGCAGAGCGTCCGTTGAGCTCGTGGAGGACCTTACAGATTTCTGGTTCAGTGAAAGGTGCGTGCAGCTCCGCCACCATTCCACCCCTGTAATGCGGATAGTCCGCATCGCCGGAAGGGCCCAACGGAAGATAGCTGTCCGCTAACCTCTTCAGGAGGGCCTTTTCGGACACTCCCTTCGCTTTTTGGTTGTGAACGATTCTGTCAATAGCCAATCGCTGATTTCCCTTCGACTGTGACTCATCAAGTAATTGTTTGAGGAGGTTCCATTTGGCCCCCACTCTCATCTGTCCGTCAACCGAAGAACATACTTCATTCCACTGCTGTTTGGAGAGTTCAATAGAGTAGGCTTCGATCTCGCGATTGAGTTGCGCAATTTTCTTTCGAAGTCGGCGATTGAGCCTTTGCGTCCTCCACCGGGACAGGATGGAATTCTTAGCCTCTAAGAGATGCGCGAGGTGTGCATCCATCCGATCAACCTTCAGGTTTGTTTTGACCACCTTCGTCGCAGCATTAGCATCCGCCTTGAGCCTTGCAAAGAGGCTGTCTAAGCTGTCGTATTCATCCCGGTCCTCCTTCCGCAATTCACGAAAGGCATCCCAGTCCGTTACTTTAAATTCCCTGGGGGGAGCTGCATTAACTGCTAGGGTAATGGCCACTATGAAGTGGTCACTACCTAGATTCTCTTGCAAATTCTGCCACCCTGCTCCGGCGACGTTCTTGACGAACGCAAAGTCTGGAGTTGTGTCTCGGACCACCGATGTGCCAATTCTTGTCGGGTATTGCGGGTTCGTAATCAATTCAAGAGAACAGCTAGATACGGCCTTTAGGAGGTTGTTGCCTTTGGGGGACTGCCTGGCGTATCCCCAAGCGTCGTGCGGAGCATTAAAGTCTCCCGCTACCACGATGGGGGCCCCCCTGGCCAGAGCCACCACTTTTGCCATGATTGAAGCGAACCCCTGCCGCTTGTTCGACGGCGAGCTGTACACATTCAGGAGGAATACGCTGTTCTTGAGCCAGCTGTTGGGGATTATTTCGAGGATAATGACCTCAGCCTTGCTGTTGCCAAGCTGTAGTTTGTGTTCTTGAAAGGAGCACTTTTTTGCGACCAAGGTTGCCAAACCGCGCTTCCCTTGCTCGCGCACCGAGACGACTCGATAGCCCGGGAAAGTTAGCGCATCACCGAGAGTTTCCTGTAACATAATTACGTGCGGTTTGACCGCCTGAGAAGCAATAAAGTGCAGCAGTGGAGCCCTGCGCCTTTTGAAACTGGCACAGTTCCACTGCCACACGACCAGTTCGTTAGTGTTGCCCGCCATAATTACTGTTCTGAGACAGCCAATCTCCTGTCGGGTTGACTGTTACCACGCCTGCAGGCGACTGTGCCCTGTTCGGGCCTATCGGAGGCGAGCTACCCGTAGCTAGCGCTGCCTGTGTACCTTCAAGAGACGACACCCTTTTCAGTAGGGTAGTCATGCTGTCAGCCAGTTGTTTAATCGATTGCTGCATGCTTTCGAGAGCCTTGCTGTTGGATTCTGTCTCCATAGCATCCCACTCCCCTTGGGGGGGGTGAGGCCCTACGTTTTCCCGAGCGCGCCTGCACGTCCCCTGGTGGGGGAATATGTTGTCTCTCACCCTGCGAGGAGTAATGTTTGCGGAACGACTCAAGGTCAGCCCTCAGCTATTGAATCTCTGCCTTAAGGCAAGAATTCTCTTGGATCAACTTAGCTACCCTGCAGTCTTCCCTATGCTCTGGCAATGGTACCCGCGTTACCTCTGGTGGCGGCGCCGCTGGCTTCGGCTTGGCTCGATCCGCCCAGGTAGGTACTTCCTGGATTCGTGCCCGGGAGCAAGAGCGCCCTTTGGTGCGAGCGTGGCCCCTGGAGCGGTAGCGCCGGCGGCCAGCCGGCGTGACGGAAAGCCCCTGCCTGGGAGCGCTTGCCACGCTGGAATCCCTTGACCGGTACTCTTCGACCAGATGTTGCTGAGACTTTTTGACGCGCTTTCGGCGCCGTCGTCTTCTCCGTCGCACGACGTAAGGAACTTGAAAGCGTTCTTTGCACGTTCTGTCCGCCGTCGGATGTGGGCCTCCGCAAAGGGCACATTTCGGCGAGCACTGGTGATCGTCGGGTGGAGACACGAGCCCACAGCCCCTGCACACCCTCTTGTTGTGGTTGGGGCAAACATCGGCCCTGTGACCAAGTCCTCCACACGCGTAGCACACGTCGGTTTGGCGCTTGTAGAGCGTGCAGCGCAGCATGCTGACGCCGCATATGACATAGTTTGGTACCTTCATGTCGTCGAAAAGCGCTACCACAGTGGTGGTGTTCTTGATCCTTTTGGCTTCTAGGGCCTTCGGATTTCGCTGGTTGACGATCATCGTTTGGAGCTGGGCCTCGCTGATGTCAGTGTCCACTTCTCGTATGACTCCTTTACAGGTGTTATCGGGGGCCGCGACATATGCCGCCACATGGTACATTCCTTCGCTTATCCGAATCTGTTGGATCGCGGCGTAGGCGTTTGCGTTCTTCTGCTCCGGTGTGGAGACTACGAGAACGTTCTGGGCGATGTTTGAGCAAACGATGTCCCCTTTCGTCTTTGCCGGGGCAAGAGCAGCCGCCATGGCAATAGCCTGTGCGAGCCTAATTTGGCTTACTTTTCTGACGTGAAGTCCGTCCCTCGGCCTGACGATAATTCGTATGTGGTCCCTCGGCAGCCGGGGGAGCCTCGATGCAGCTGCGAGGCGCTTAATTGCACCTTGCGGGGCTGCCGTGCGGCGGCCTCCCTTCGAGCCCACATGTGATGCATTGCCCGCGGAAACTGGCGTTTCTACACGAGCTTTCTTGTTATTGCCCAGCGCTGTCGTCCAACCCGGGCGATTGGCTTCTTCGTGAGAGATTTCCTCTCCTTCCACCATCGCTACTTCGGGCATGTTGCCCCTTTTCTCCCGCCTCTCGCCGTCGACGCTAGGCTGAGCCCGGTAGGGTTAGCCGAGCCGCGCCGCGTTCCACAAGAAAAGTTCCAATAATTCAGCAAAAGGACCACTCACCGAAAAAAGTCTGGTGTCGACATGATCCTCAGAAGAAACTGCGTCGAATGAAACGCAGCTCGAGCACAGGCACCACAAAAATCCTAACGAAAACATTAACAGAAACGGGAGCTGATCTTCTCGCGTCCGCACTGGTCGGCGCCTCCTGCGTCTCTCCCAGTGCTTCGAAGAGAACAACCCAAATTCGAACCTCCAGGCACATGGAAGTTTTGCAACGCACTACGAGGCCACGGCCACAGAAGAATCCAGATTATTGGAATGAAGACAGCGCAACAGACACAGAATTTTGTGACGCCAAGACAGAAGACGCCAGCGGCGTTGATGCCACGTCGCCATGCACAACGAGTGACAACGACGTTTCTGCGCTGACTGGGGACACCGCGGCGTTGTCATCTCCCACAACGTCGTCACAGGATCCCAGCAACGCTGTGCAGACGCCGAGTGCGTCTGCTAAGTCTTCATCAGAAGAACTCAAGACCACAGAAAACAAACAGTGCTCGAACGCATCACCGCTTCAGGAAGCGTCCCAAGCGTCTTGGAGCACTGGCCAACCGGGAAAATCGCTCCGACCTTTTGAGGCAAAGTGCAAGTGACGAGCTCTATGAAGGGCCACCTGTGGGCCTGAAAGGTTGCGTGAAGACGACGCCCACGAAAGAAGTTAAGGCCACGTCTTCAATGAAACCTAACACGCCTCGCACGCACACTGTACAGGCCCAAGAAGAAGCATCCAACAAGACATCCAGACATCGTAGGAGCCGGTCACCATCACGAAAATTAAGGAGTAACAGACTTTCGTAAGCCTCACGATCGGTATCATTAGAGAGTTTTAGTACTGCGTACGCTGCGTACGTGGCGGCGTTGCGTACGTAAGGACGCCACGTTCTGCGTATTGCGCATGCGCAGACCGCAACGCGCACGTATCGCATTACGTACGCAGCCGCTACGTATGCACGCATGAGATGCGTGCGTGCGTACGTATCAGGTGATCGCGCCACTCTCGAACAAGTTCGCGACAGCGCGAGACTTCGTTTTGCAAAATGGCGTCATCGAAGGCAAGCACCGACCGGCTCTGTGGCTTCAGATATGGCCATAATCTGGCTATAACACTCGAATTGGCTCACATTGGCTGTCAACAACACGCGCTTCTATTTTGATCAACCAGACGGCGCAACACGCTTCACGCTCGTTACGTACGCGGGTACTGCGGCGTACAAAAAGCCGATTAGTGGCAAACGATGCCACGTAACGCAAGGCGCTTGCGTGATGCGTACGTAGCACCATTCCGCAATACTAAAACTCTCTATTGTCTCCTGAAAATACGTGTGCTCCCGACAAGTTTTCTGGAGCCACAAACTCTCAGCGCCGCACCAAGCCTGGTTGTTCAAGCAGAAAAAGGGATGTCACCACCACTGGAATTTCCAAAAAGCCCCGAGTGGATTCGCCAAACCGAGATCCATCACCTGATGCGGATGAGGACTCAATTTTTCTTTAATTTCTGCTGCCCACATCCATTCTTTTCGCTTCCTGTTCTCTTTACCGTTGCAATGCTTGCTTCCCAGCCGTACAACCACTATGCATTTGTTGTCTCTGATGCATGCAAACAGTTTAGTATTCCATATGTTATTGTCATTCACGATGAAACCTTCATGTGCCATTGTCTGAGCCCTATGCTGTGGTGGCTATGCCCTGTTATAGTAATTGCATCATGTGAGTTACGTTGCATGCTGCGTGTACTATTTCTGTTATTATTGGTGCTGCTTACTGGGTCCGTTCTATCTGTGCGCTTGAGTAAATCTCAGCGCCAGTCCTTCAAGTATCATCACGTTGACTTCATCCACTGCCGCTTGACACACAAGAGGCCGTGCCGTCCCCTTAAACATCGCTGTTAAAAAAGGAAAAAAAAAACGATTGTTTCGTTTCTCCCTAAATTTAATTTATATGGATAGGCTATCTTTCATGACTTTCAATGTTCGTGGTTTCAAAGATCTCGTAAAACAACAGGAGATAATGAACCTTGTGCGCTCGCTCGGGGTCGACGTGCTTTTTCTGCAAGAGACCAACTTTCGAACGCGGCACGACATCATGACCTTCCGCACTAGATTTTTGGTTGAAGCCTTCTTCTCCTTAACGCAGATGCAGTCGCGTGGCACCGGTGTCGTGTTTCTTAATCCGAGGTTAAGCGGGGTGCGCATTGCCTCTTCGGTGCAGAAGGCCGTGTTATTGCTGTGGACATGTGAATAAACGACCAGAAAATCCACTTCACCAACTTTTACGGGCCCGTGGATAGGTCACTTGCCAATGACTTTTTAGAGGTGCTAGGTCATTCCTGCTAAATTCAGCACCGCGCGTGTTGTTAGGTGATTTCAACTGTGTTTTTTCTTCAATTCGAGATGTTCGAGGCCCTAGTCAAGGGCAAAGCACATACCATTCGAAAGAGTTGCAGAAAATATGTAGAGAGTTGAACCTGGTCGATGCATGGACAACGCTTCACGGGAACACCTTTGGAGCCACGCGCGTTTAGGGTACGCCTCAGAGCAGAATTGACAGAGTCTATATCCCTAACGAACTCATTGAAAATTTAGAGACATGCGATGTCATTTCTTTACCGCCTCGGCAACCCAAGCTCAGCGACCACATGCCAGTGCTGTTCACTTTGAAGGCCCAGCTGGGAAGGCATTGCTCCAAGTTGTGGCGAATGGATTCATCAATTTTAAATGATGAAGTTTTGGTATATGAAATGCGCATGAATATCTATGCGTCTTTGGAAGACACACAGCAAATTACGCCGACAGCACGGGATCTCTTGAAGGCTAGATGGCGTGTGATTGCGCAAGAGGCTGGGAAAATGCGTCGTGCACGTCTAACATCACAAATGAATGAAACATTGAGGCGTATTCAAATCGTTGAGCGCGCAGGTAATCTGACAGGCGCAATTCATGAGTACATTGGGGTCAAAAAGGCTAAATACGACCTCTTGTTGAGGGCAAGGTCCGGGGCTTTTAAACGCGCAGAGGAACTGCACCTGCCAACGGATGAACTAGGTAACTTGGCATACGCACAGCGAGTAGGGGTAAGGAAACACCAGCCCAGTATTATCGGTGCAGCACGGACAGAGTGTGGGAGCATCGTCACAGATATCAAATAAATCGAGGAGGTCTTTAGGGCGCATTTTGAAAGGCTCTGCTCTGCAGATCATCGCTCCAAATTCAGCAACCAGCATCAAAGAATCACAGAATTTTGCGAAGCCTTGCCCACGCTGTGTCCTGAGGCGTCTGATATGGACTGCACTGAGGCGACGAAAGGTGAAGTTTGGAGAACCTTGAGGAAAATGAACACTACCATGGCTCCAGGTCAAGACGGAATACTGACGGGGTTTTATATAACTTTCTTCGACGTCCTAGGCGACGCACTTTCTGACATGGTTAACGGGTTCATTGTTGATGGGCAAAAGACGAGGTCTTTCAGTGAGGGCCGTGTAGTCTTGCTGCCAAAGGAGGGCATGGATCCTGACGATCCACGGTCATGGAGCCGATTACCCTCCTTAACACACACTACAAACTCGTAGCTACGACACTTGGCTTGAGGCTAAAACCTTTTCTGCCCGATATAGTCTCACCCACGCAAACGTGGGCAGTGCCAGGTAAGACAAGTTTTCAAACACTTACTTTCATAAGAGATTTGTTCTACTATGCCAACGCCAAAAGGTTACCGATGCTTTCGTGTCATTGAATCAAGCTAAGGCCTTTGACAGGGTTGAACATGACTACCTATACTGCGTACTTAGAAAGTTTGGTTTGCCTGAGCAGTACGTTCGCTGTATAAAGCTTCTATACACCAACATGACCAGCCGGCTTCTCATCAACGGCATTGAGAAAGCAAGCTTTCCAGTAACAAGAGCTGTTCGCCAGAGATGCCCGATCGCACCGGTGCTCTTCGTTTTTTCCTTAGATCCTCTCCTTAGGAAAGTGGCAAAGTGCCCTAATATTCAGAGCTTTCCAAGACAGGTCTGGAGTCAGTTAGCATCACCACTTATGCGGATGACATCTCTGTGTTCGTGTGAAACCAAGTCAGTTACCGCGCTTTCTTGGAGCTGTTCGAAGAGTATGCCAGTTTATCGGGTGCTTTCCTGAATGCAGAGAAAAGCAAAGCCCTTCGTTTCGGTAGCTTCTACAGCTCTTTTCCGGATGGTATTCAATACGTGGATGCCGTAAAAGTCCTCGGGGTATGATTTCAAGACGCGGATGTGGCCAAAATTGGGAGGACGCCGTACATCGAACCACGCAGGTCTTCGCGTATGCCACTGACTTCAATTTGTCACTGGACGCAAAAGTGACGGTGGTGAAAACCAAAGCATACGCATTTGCTTTTTATATCGGGCACATTGAACTCATACCCGAACTTTTTGCAAGCCGCCTTGCGTCATTGGTTGGAGCCTTCCTATGGGACGGGAAGACACCAAAAGTTCAACAAAAGTTCCTGAAGCTCCCAAAAAGTTGTGGAGGACTCAGTCTGCCAGATGCTGCGACATTCACAAAGGCACTCGCAGCTAAAACAGTTCACAAATGGTTTCAGGACAATGACTATCCCGGCCGTAGCTTGTTGCTATATTGAACCGGAACTCTTGAAGCCGCATTCACGTCGGAAAGGTACCGGGGACCTCAAGCGGAACACCCACATGCCTTTTATAAGGCAGCAGAGGGCCTCAAGCGTTCGGTTGACGGCGACGCCACCGAAGAATACTTTGCAAAGCTCGCACCCGCACGCATTAGCAAAATGTTAATCAGTCGCTCGATTACTGACGAGGAAAAACAGAGATGGAGGCCCTGCAAGTGGAAGAAATGGCGCAACAACCACGTACCTGAAATAGTTAGAGAATTCGATTGGCTGCGGCGATGGACCCATTGCCCACTCGTCAGAGACTGTTAAAATGGGGCGTCGTTCCCAATGACCACTGCTCCCACTGCGGGAAAAGAGAAATGATCCGCCACACGATCTTTGAATGCGTAGCGGCCAAAGGCGTGTGGCACGTCGTGCGTCGTCAGTTTGGAGTGTCAATTTTTTCGATCCAACAGCGCAGAAGGAACTCATTTGAACAATTCGTACTGTACGTCACTATATTCATCTTGTGGCGTCGCCGCTGTATGTCCGAAGCACGGCAATGATCCACACGAGCTGCATACCAAGCGTTACAGAAGATTAGAATGATCATGGTTCAGCACCCTACCGAACAGATGGAAACTCAGGGTGAAGAAGCATTTATCAGAAGGTGGCATACACGTTTTTTTGGAGTTCGGAACGGGAATATTGAACTTCTATTACTGCCGTTTTAACTCGGGGGAAAAATTGCTTCTCGTCGCACGTAATATGTCAATCTGTTCCAATTTACTGCTTTTTTATGCGTTTCTTTTTTCTTTGTTTTCTTGAGTGATTCGTGATCTGTGAGAATATTGGAAGTGCTGTGTCTTACATCCTGTCTTTGTTCTCTTGTTTGTACACGCCACTGAAGTTTGTTACACCAGACAGGTTTACTCACCGGAAATGTTGTTTCCAGTTTGCATTAAACCTCCCTGTTTTGCCCCTAAAAAATAGATAACCGTGAGGAAATGCGACAGCATTGCGTAGCGTCCATAACAGCGTTTCGCTCGTGAGAACCCAGCTTTAGAAGAGTAATGTTTTTTTTTTAATGCTAAACATTTCTTAGCGAACTTCGGCGTTTTTAAACGTATCTATCTATCTATCTATCTATCTATCTATCTATCTATCTATCTATCTATCTATCTATCTATCTATCTTTCTATCTATCTATCTATCTATCTATCTATCTATCTATCTATCTATCTATCTATCTATCTATCTATCTATCTATCTATCTATCTATCTATCTATCTATCTAGCCGCCTGCGACATTCAGCTTTCCTGGCTGTTTCGATAATGGTATCGATACCGAACTTGGTATGGCTTAACGCAACTGTATAAAGAACATATTCCACTAGTCACAACATGATAATCATGACACGCATGTTATGAATGTCATGGTTTACATGTAATAGTCCTGCAGCTCTTGCGGTGGTTTCGTTCAAATTACGTGTTGCAAAACTGGTGAGATATGACATGTTTGCATTGAGAACAGAAGCGACAGACCGTAACATGAAAATCATGACATGCATTTCATGTAACAACATGACTACATGCCACACTCGTGATGCGCTGGCAGCCGTTTCGATAGCGTCACATATTCCTAATTTGGTATTACCTGACGTGAATGGACGACGTAGGTATGATACTGGTGCAAATATGATAATCATGAGATGCGCGTCATGTCAGAACATCACTACATGCCATAGTCAAGGCGACAAAAATTTTTGACGTGACGCGGTATGCGTGCTCGCCGGCGTTCATTTCGTCACGTCACGCCAACGTTACCATGCCAGGCGCCGGTCCTGTCGTATACTCGCAGGCAAGCGCCGCACTGCATTGCTTTCACGCATGCGCGTTTCAGCGCGTCCAGCGTCCCTTCGTCACGAAAAGAGGGAGACGCAGTGTTGGCTGTGTAACGCATCGGCGGGAAGTGCAGCATGTCGCATTTCGCACCGCTTGCTGTCGGGCCGCGCCGACGGACGCTGGTCGCGCCTGGCGTCAGACTACAGAGTGCTCGCGTTTTGCTGAGGTATGTATGTCACTGTGCCCAGCGTGTGCGCGCATCAACGCTACATTGGAGCATATTGGGTCCTTCATAATGCACTCGCGGCCGTTTTTGTAGCTCTAAATACCAAATTTGGTGTCTTGTGACGTCAATGGATGATGAATTATATCCCTGTTGCAAACTTGATAATCTAGACACGCGTGTCATGTAAACCCATGACAACATACCACGCTCATAGCGTGATTGCGGCCATTTCACTAGCTCCACATGCACTAAATTTGGTATGACGTGACGTGCACAGATGACGAAGGTGCACAACACACCCAAACACGATAATCAAGATATGGAAGTTATGTACGGCATCATTTACTTCCACCTCGTAGCGTTGTGCTGAATTTAAATTGACATATCAACATTTCTCATTCATGCTTTTTATATCGTTGATTGCCACTGTACGTGGGATCTGCTATTTTTTTTTCGCACCGTGCAGTCAATACCACCGCTCAACGCACGTGGCGTTTTTCTGCCGCGAGAAACACAATATGCGTTTAGATTGATTGATTGATTTGTGGGGTTTAACGTCCCAAAACCACCATTTGATTATGAGAGACGCCGTAGTGGAGGGCTCCGGAAATTTAGACCACCTGGAGTTCTTTAACGTGCACCCAAATCAGAGTACACGGGCCTACAACATTTCCGCCTCCATCGGAAATGCAGCCGCCGCAGCCGGGAATCGAACCCGCGACGTGCGGGTCAGCAGCCGAGTACCTTAGCCACTAGATGACTGCGGCGGGGCAATATGCGTTTAGAGCACTACTACCTAGCCTGCACGGCGAAAATAAGCGTGTGCGCCGGCAGCTGTTGCTGACAGCTGTCGATGCTGGAGCTTGAGATGGTTGGGGATCCGGTTGCTAGGAACGCGTGCGCCCAGGGCTGCTGCTATGCAAGAGGGAGGTGGATGGACCCCAGTGGACGCCTTACACAGCCCGACTAAGAAATACATTCGAATCCAAAAAAGAAAGGACCAGCCTGTGCATCCATGATACGGTGTTTGGTTCACCTACAAGCACAGCGATAAGAGGTCGCTCCATTATATACAACAAAATTATAGCTGTTTCATTATCAGTAACTACAGCTGCATCAAATCACAGACAGTATTTTTGCCATTACAGCGACAACCCAACTCCAACTACTGCAGTGAATGTTTCTTCAGTGAAGGTGGCCCTGGGCTTCTTGTGGTCAGGTTATCCGTGCGAACTTAAAGCAATCTGCTCACCTATCTTTCTGCCCCACCCTCACACACTCTTAGTCTCTCGAAATAATGTCTACGTGTTACTCTTAATGGCCAGCGGTTATCGTTCCTTCAAAATAAACACCCTGCGCCTGCTCGTTTCACCTGTTTGGTTTTGAGGCACATGGTGTGGGCGCATGTTTTAGTACCTGACATACAGGTCTACCGCGTTGTGCAAAGATGGGTGGTCTTTTAGGAACTAAGATAGAGACGGCATGGCTGATGATGAAGCTCTTTACAGAGGATGGCGACGACGAAAGTCTAACAGAGCACCTCCAATACATTTCGGTAATCTGCATTAGCAGAAGTGCTCACCCATTCGCCCAGCTGTAAACCTCGCATTTTAGAACTTCCCTGCATGGGTATGTAAGATATACTTATAACAATATTTCTTCGCGATTAAGATTACCGTAGTGCACACTGGTTTCCTAGAGAGGTACACTAAATATGCTCAATCATACAGATCTATTTCGTACGTGTGTTTGCTCACAATGAACTATCGTAGTTCAGATCCCAGTGTGCGTTACAGTGAAATTATTTCAATGTATGAGGATTTACATCAGTGTGAAAAGGCAGACCTTATATTTGAAGAACAGAAAAGAACTGGTAGTATATAAGATGTTATACTTTCATCAGCTCTTTATTTACACTGCCTACCGAGCACAGTTTAAGAATGTAACGTTACAATCAACATTAAAAACCTGCATTTGGTTGCCACTGCGTCCGACTATGTTATGTGCCAACTTAGTTGATGCTCTAGGTCTGCGAAACATGTTGGTTCCTGCATCTGAGGAAGAAAAAAATGGAAGCATATCCACGGAGTGAATGATGGAGAGTGGGGCGAAGCATTCATCCGTCCATGCGTCCGTCTGTGTGACCGTCCATTCGTCTGTTCATGCGCCCGTCTCTGCGTTCGTTCATGCGTCCGCCACTGCGTCCGTTCATGCGTCCATCCAAGCATCTGTCTGTGTGTCCGTTCGTCCATCTATTCAACACTCCAAGTCCCACCATCTCGAATCTTTTTATCATATATTCCTCTTATAGAAGCACCGCAATTCAGTGGACATTCCGAGAACTAATCGAGAGCTGGCACACGCACACTTTCTTACGACTTGCGCTTCGGGTCTACTTCCCACCTTCAACCACCTTGAGTTCATGGTATATACTAGTTCACTGTATTCATGGCACGCGCGGCCCAATGCTCGCTAAACCTTTCTAAAACCAAGGAGGTTTCGCCCAGCGAGTATAACGTAGCAACCTTTTCCTGTCAGATAGTGCTCAATGTACATGCCAGTGGCTGCTAATATGAAATGAGAGACAGGAGGATTTAGCTTTTTTTTCTTACGGCTTGTGCTTCGTATCTGCTTCCCTCTTTAACCACCTCGAATTCATTCATGGTATATACTAGTTCATTGTATTCATGGCCCTGCGGCTCAACGCTCGCTAAACCTTTCTAAAACTAAGGAGGTTACACCCAGCGAGTATAATGTAGCAACCCTTCTTTGTCCGATAGTGCTCAATGTACATGCCAATGGCTGCTAATGGGGATCGCAGCGTGCGCGTTGACTGAAAGCCGAATGCTCCTGTCTCTCATTCCCCATTAGCAGCCATTGGCATGTACATTGGGCACTATTTTTTATTGTTAAACAACGCACAGAAGAAATCTCTCACCGGCACCACCTTGGAGGTCAAATGTTATACCTATTTCGGGTATGTGCCACTGGTGGTTACTTACTACGAGAGATGCACAAGCCACGCCATAAGGAGCTTCGCCCCTAAAAAAAGCTGCATTAAATATCTCTTTATGGAATCTCGTAGTATGCACCAGAAAGGAATTCTTGTAACTTGGTGCATGCCGAAGTGTTCTTTGAGACTGATGTTGAGCTGCAGTAACCTGCCAACTTTTGTGGCACACTGCTGGTGACAACGCTTATTTTCATCGAGTTGTTCGCGTATTTAGGTGTGTCGGTGCATACCGAGCATGCTTTCATGCCCAAGGAAGCCACAGATTGCACCTCGATGAGCCTTTGTTTAACGACTATCCACGAAGTACCGCGTTCACCACTCTCGTTTCACACCCGGCTTTGTTTTAATGTACTGTTTGCTTTCAAAGTAATACGCGAGAAAGTGGAGATAGTGTAGGGGAGGTGCACGTGGCCTTGTGCAGGCGCAAAGATCATGCGTTAGGTGCCGGCATCAGCAGCATCTCGATGCAAATAAGATGCAGAGAAATATTCTGTTGTTCTATCATCAGCTACATACAACTTTACAACAAAAGGAAAGTTTTGTCAGTGCGCGATGTAATGTGTTGCGAAAAGCTGAAAGAGCGACAGACGAAAACACTTTAGAGTTAAATAATAACACAGCATAAACGCGGTACGATGAAGAAATTTTAGCTTCATGTTGTAGACTTATTCTACTTTTGATACAACGAAGTGGGAAACCATGTACCACAAGAATCATTTACCACAGGCGAGCAGAGCAACCTAAACCTATGCAAAAGGAATAGTTGACCTCTTGTGGTTGTGCAGAACAAGCGAGTCCTAAGAGCGTGGCTGAGCAGCAATATGAGCCTGATAATACAATGGGTACGTAACGACCCATACACAGGTAAAGCTTTGGCACTGTTTCGGTGGCTACAAATGCTATTTCACGTAGAAGCCTGTTGATAATCCTGGCTTGGTGGACTGGCATTGTTGGTAGATATCTTGGAAGTAATACTGGATATGGTGGAAATGATAGTGGGTAAGGCGGAAATGATAGCGGATATGGTGGATTATGTAGTGTACGTAATGGGTGAGACTGTGAGAGTGCAAAAATTGGTGGAAGTTCGTGGGTGGTGGGGACGGTGGCGATCCAATGATGATGTCAGCGGAAAATGCCGGCTTATGACGGCTAGAGTGGAAAAAGTGGTGGCAAACTTATGGTGGTAACTGTGGAAAGTGCCAGCTGATAGTGGCGATGCAAAACGTGTTTGGCGCATAGCTTGGTTAACAAGCTGGTTTACGGTGGTATGATGGATGCTTGGTGGATGAAGGTGGCATGATGAAAAACCACATGGCAGTATGTAAAATCGCGCAATAATTTGTAGTGTTTCACTCTGAAATGTGCAGAAAATTATGTTTACGGTCGTAAGAAACCAACGCCGCTTATTAAGCTTTGTTGCACGTTTTTTTCTGTGGTGTCAATGACGCTTCAGTTTTTGTGGATAGTCGATTGTGGCCATGAATGTTTACATTTCGTGCACGTATACATCAGTTTGACATGCGCGATGTGGTGCTTTGTTGTGATGTTTAGAAGACTAGAGGTGTCGCTGTGAACAGCGATAGTGAATGTGTGACATCGCCGTGCAGTTGTCTAGAAATAAATTACCCCCAGTTCACAATTACCCCTTTCAATGGTAGACCAGAATACAGCGGTCACTTTATGTCGCCAAGCTAGAAACGCAACTCTGGCCATTCTTGCAAACCCAGTTACTTCAGCCGCACTTTTAAGTTAACAAGACGTGTGCGACGCTGAAATGCATGAACTTCTACCTTCGACATACGTCGAGAGGAGTCGCAGCAAGTTAGACTTTCATCCTTCTGTTCTACCACCATAATTTCCACTGAAGGTTAGGCCGACCGACCGAGCCCATACACGTGTTATCGGTGCTTCTGGGTTTCAGAACACATGATTTCGATGAGTAAGAACAATAAAGGGCAGCCGTGGTATCATTTGCCATAAATGGAGGACTTTTTCGTAGCGTACAGTGTCCGCGGAAGAAGCGACAAACATCGATGTGACGTGGTTCCAGCACTTCCAGCAGCGTACGCCTCCCGTCATCGACAGCCGCCGGTCGCACTCGCCGGCACTTCTCTGGCTTTTATGCGAGAACACAGATTTGTCAAATCGGGTGCTTACAGAAGCAATATAATAGCATAATGTTTTCTGCAATCTGTATTCGTTTTGGCAAAGCTGTTATGTAGCTGTTGCTTACAATAGAGCTACAGCACTGCGCTGGCACGACTGCGCTGTAGGTTGCGAAAAAACATCTCATTACTCTATCACTTGTGTGGGCGTATCTATCCAATGAGCCTAGAAGCGTCATAAAGCCTGAGCAGATGTCGCCTTTTAGTACGAGCGCGAAACGTGTAATAAACTTGTCATTAACCACCGGTGAACTGTACCTGGTACTTAGCCCACTCGTTTTTTGTCTTGCGGTTTATGTCAGTAATTTTGTGCCACATATCTGCTTGTTTTTCCTTTCTTGTGTCTTAGGTATGCTATATCTTATTTTTGTGGTGTGTGTGAAAGCCTTCCTACATGCTCTTATATACTTGAAAATCTGTGTGGTCCCACTATGATGTGTATTCTTTACGACTGTGTTTGTAAACGTTGTGAACTGTTCACTAAAGAAAGCGTCTTCTGTGTAAAAAAAAAAAGTAAACTTTTTGTTGTGCTGTCTATTTGTAACACACAGTTCAGTGTTTTATCAGTTTTATTAATTTTTTTCTCGAAACACAATCTGTATATCGATGCATTTCAGTTTTTGAGTACGTGTGTTGTCTCCTGCCAAATTCTGTAGGGGCAGGGGCCTTCGTCAAACCGCTGTGATAGCGGCTTTTTTGCTCCTGTCCTATAATTTTCAGTAAACAAAACGCTGAAATAAAAAATCAGAATCAGAATTGTAAAAAAAAACATAGCGTTGCTGCCTATATCGCAGTAGAAATTGTTCTAGGCAGCAGTTGATTGTGTTTAATGAATGTGTAGCAGATGCTGATCCCGTCTCTGGAGTAAGCAACAAACAAAACTGAAGTGGAATGGTCAAATAGTAAGTTTACTGGCGACTTAACAAGAAATTCCGACAAATCAGCATGGAAATAAGCTCCATAGGACAATTTCAAAGGCTTCATGTTTGGATGGTCACATGCAAGTCAACGCTGACGAAAACAAAGTTGGTCACAACAGGCGAATTTTTCGTCAAAAGTCGCCGATGCCTCGTTATTGACACGGAGCCTACGGAAGTGAAGGTGAAGCTCATGTGGCTTCCTGAGCGCTTGGAGGACGCCTATGTTCGCGAGGCTCTGCAAGCTTTTGGGAAGGTAAATACAATATCACAAGAAAGCTGGAAAGTAGTGGAGATGGAAGAAATGCGGACGCTAAATAGGGATGTTGTTTTGTCCCTTGCTGAAGGATCGCAAGTTGCTGATATTCCTCATACTCATACTAAAGCTTGTGAAGACTTTTTAAAGCGCGTACTTTATTGTCGCAAGCGCCTTTGGGAGAGTGCAAAAGAAGAAAAATGAAGTGGTGCGCGCGTGCGCGTTGTTCATGACAAACTTTACGTGAACGGGCATGCATATTTCTGGAACAAAACACCGTTTCACGGAAGCCACGCTTAGTTGTTGATAATTTTCAAACCACATGAAAATCCAGGAACGTGGGCACTACTCCTGATGCAGTGACGGTTATTAATCTGAACGCGCGCAGCGTATTGAATAAAATTTCAGCCATTGAAAGAATTTTGCTCGAGTATGAACCAGATGTACTCATTGTTACTGAGACTTGGTTGAATGAATGCATTGAAAACCGCGAGTTTCTTCCTCTAAACTATATAGCTTATCGTAGAGATCGCGGATCTAGGGGTGGTGATGTTGCGATTATCTGTAAAAGATCAACTCAGTGCATAGAACGTTCTTCGCCACCTGGAATTTAATGTATTGCATGTGACATGACTTTATACGGCAGTTCGTTCACATTCATTGCAGTGTATCGTCCTCCCGATTCTTCGGAAGACTACATGCTAACTTTCAATGAATTTTTACATAGTGAATTTCAGAATTTGAAAGGAAAAATTGTAATGACCGGTGATTTTATTTTTCCGCATTTTACCTGGGTGGAGTATAAAGCGGGTCAGGTTGATGTATTACCATCCCGAGCTCTCCTAGATGGCGTGTTCTCGCTCAGTATGGTTCAAGTTGTACAGGAGTGCACACGAGTACACGAAAAGGGTGGCTCTTTACGTGATCTTGTATTATTGAGTCCATCACTGGCTGAACAAAAGTACACTTGTTAAGTGGTGGACGGCATTTCAGATCACAGTATGGTGATTTTTCAGCTATTGGGCATGCGTCATGAAGCGCAAGCCACAAAGTCTGTACTAGTGCCCAATTACTCTAGAGCTGACGATGTTTCAATTCTAGACTTTTTTGACATTGATTATGAAGAGTTTATGCGCATTGCTGTATGTGATAGTTCAACTGTTGATGATGCGTGGCAAAGGTTTAAAGAAACTGTACACACACTAATAAAACGTTACATATCTGACCGAAAAAAAAAGTTCAAAGAATGAATCCATGGGTTTTGCGAAAATTTATTCCCATGAAACGACAACTGGGGCATGCGGGCAAAACAACAAAGTAGTAAACAAAGTCTCAGATCGGCTGACGTCCCGACGCTCTCTTTGTCGTTCAGAGCTGAGCTGGCTGACGCAAAGAAGCGATACATGAATGAATCTTTAACGCAGTCTATTAAAACAGCACCGCAGAAATTTTGGCGATATTTATCGAAAGAAAAATCGAATACTGTGTATTTAAATAATGAAACCGGCAATGTTACCGATAGTTTTCAGTTAACCTGTACTTTTAATGACTATTTCAAATTGGTTTTTACGGACGATGACGGTATACTGCTAGAATTCAGCCTAGGTTGTCCTGCCTCGCCAATTCCTGATATTGTCGTTACACAGGAAGGCATTTGTAACCTTCTTCTGAACCTTGATGAAAGGAAATTGACTGGCTTAGATGGCATTCCGAATGTCGTTTTAAAGAGGTATGCTGAATGGTGCTCTTATTATCTCACTGATATATTTAACAAATCTTTGCGTGACGGACAGGTTCCTAATGACTGGAAATGTGCTAAGGTCATACCGATTCATAAAGGAGGTGCTAAAGACTGTGTAAACAACTACAGGCCTGTGTCTTTGACAAGCACGTGCTGTAAAGCACTGGAACATGTACTTACTAAGCACTTACCAGATTTTCTCGAAGAGAACAAACTAGTGTTAGAACAACAACATGGTTTCAGGCGAGGTTTCTCGACAGTGACCATTCTCACCGAGGTTTCACATTTCATTAGTCAAATCTTAGATGATAGAGGGCAAGTTGACAATATTTGTCTTGTTTTCAGAAAAGCATTCCACAAAATACCACATCCGAAATTGCGGCATAAACTTAGCACGATCCTGCAGAATGATGAGCTCATAAATTGGATAGCGGCTTATTTGATAAACAGAGAGCAAGTGGTTTGCATTAGGGGCACAAACAGCACGAGCCAGTTGGTAGGTTCAGGAATTCCGCAGGGCTCTGTCATTTGGCCACTGCTGTTCTGATAGTAAATATTGATATGAACAGCGGCTTCTCGCCCGATTTTTTCATTAAGCACTATGCTGATAACACCGTCATCTATTCAAAGGCAGAATCGAACTACGACCAGGAAAAGCTTAATGAACATTTAGGCATGGTAGGCTCTTGGTGCGAAAATTGGCAAATGGTGTTGAATCCACGCAAAACAGTTTTTATGCCGATTACAAGAAAAACCAAGCCTCTCTTATTTCGTTACGTTATAAATGACGAACCACTCTGCCATGTGTCAGAATATGAATACCTGGGTGTTTACGTCACAGATAGCTTCAACTGGAACCGCCATATAGATTATATCTGTGATAAGTCGCAAAAAAAGCTTTGGATGCTTCCTCGGAGGCTTCGTGACGCGACACCTGAAGTAAAACCTATAGCATATAAAACCACAGTACTTCCGTTGCTGGAATATACATGCCCGATATGGAAGCCATATACGCAAACTAATATCACTAAATGTGAACAGGTTCAAAATAGAGCCTTAAGATTTATTTTTAATTCCTACCGTAGAACGCAGTCCGTAACAAGTCTAAAAACCAGGGCTCATATTTTTAGATTGCACGAAAGAATTAATATCAACAGCATGAAATTCTTTTTTGAGATATTCCACGGTATCTACAAAAAGAGATAACAAAAAGTTTCACTCTAGACACGTCGCATTCGCGGACAAAGCACATCAAACACATTAAACCTCTGAAGCATAACACAAAATTGTTCAAGAATTCTTTATTGTATCCGCTATTGACACATGGAATAAGTTATGGAATGACGTTGTACTGTGTAACAATGTTAAAGATTTCGAATGTGCGTTTCAAATGTTGAACTGAGCTGTGATAAGGCACTCACTTGCTCACCTGTGTTCTGCCGTGTTATGCTGCAGGGTGCACATTGAATGTTAGATTTTTTTATTTATTTTTTTGCATTGCTTTTGCTTTCTTTGTGTCAAATTGTGAGATGTTCCACTTCTGCATTGACTTTTGAAATTTGTGTGCCCAGATGAGCAACTCCTGTTTTGGTATGTATGCTAACAGTATGAATAAATAAAAATAAATAAATAAATAAAATTGTCTTGTTGTCTGCGGAGTGCTAAGTCTCGTCCTGATACCTGGCCGCCCACCACTTTGCCTTCGGTGCAGTAAGGTTGGACGCATCCTGCAAAACTGCAGGACCCCTCGCTGTGACAACTGTCGACGCTTCGGTCACTCGGCCGAGGATTGTGTTAGGTCATACTCTAACAAGCTGCGACAGCGCACACAACTGCCAGATGATACCCTACAAGAGCATAATATGGATGCCGCCTAGGTTCTGGACGCAACGGCAGACACTCCTACAATTTCAGATGCTGCGGGCTCTACCACAAAGAATCCAGAAAAGCAAAGAAAGTCACTTGCTTTTGACACAGTTGAAACTTCTGTGTACAAATAGCCAAGTGAATCATGCAAGGAGCTTACCCAAATTGGCTCCACCGAACGCCTAGCACAAGTAGAAGTTTCTATGAAGAGTGCTGTTGGCTGACCCATAAAGATGCCGAGAAACCACCAGTACAAGACAGAGACCCTGGGCCGGATCCCGCAGAAAGTTCTTCACCTGTTTGTGCTGCAGCTCCACAGCAGCTTTTTCATCATGGCGCAAGGTCCGAAGATGATATGCAGATCTCTGTGGATGCAGCAATACCGAAGCGTCGTGCATTGTACAGCTCGTATTCAAGCAAAGGAAGTGACCCAGCGTCTGTAAGTCGAGCTGTCGCCGAAAGTGCTTGTCCAAGGAGAAGTGTCACTGATCCCGAACGAGGAGGCCTGGTGGGGGTTCACGGGAAGCCTCAGCACCAACTCTTGGGATTGAGCAATTGGGATGATAAGCGCATTGGAAGGTAGTCACCATGGTGCAATCTGAGTGACTCATATTTGCTACCTTGAACGTACACAGACTTATGTCTTCGCAGAAACAGGCACAGCTCCGTAGAGTTCTTAATCAGCAGCGTCTCGACTTTGTCGCCATTTAAGATACAAAGATTGAGAGTGACGAAGAGACGGAGGTCTTTTTTGTCTCATAATGTGTGTGTCTCACATGAAAAGAGTTTATCCGCGGGGTGTTGGTTGTTTCTGAGGAAGAGCCTACCCTGTTCAGAATTCTGCACTAGTGTTGATGAAGAGCGCAGGTATATATGCTGTGATTTCTTGTTGCAAGGAGCGCCATGGTGAATTATCAATCTATATTCGTTTAATGATGTTCCGAAATGACTTGAATTATATGAAAAAGTGCATAATTTAATTGACGTCGACAGATGCACGGTACTTAAGGGAGATTTCAACTGCGTATGTGAAGCTATTGATCGTAATATTCCTTTTGGAAAGAGAAACAGGAGTGGCGACCTTTTATCCGGTATTGTAGATAATCCAGGACTAATTGGAATCGGTGTCTGGAATCGGGCAACGGTATATACAAGAGTACAGGGGAGTTCTCAAGCTCGCCTTGACAGGATTTTTGTGTCCTCATCACTCCTATCTCATAAAATGTCCTGCAGCACCGAAGCTGTATCATTCTCAGACCATCGTATTGTCATAGCGCAAGTTGGTGAAAATCGTCACAAACAATTCCGTCCCCATTGGGCCGGAATGCAAAGCTCCTCTGTGATCAGGAATTTATGAATCGTGTTCAGATGGCAATGAGGCAATTCTTTTCGATTGGTTTGCATATCTTCGCTGCTTGGGAGCTTTTTAAACAAGAAGTTCGTGCTATAGCTTTAGAAATGGGGGGTGGTAAGTCTTTCTATAGAAAGAATGATGAAACGATACTTCTTAAAAGTCTTTGCGATCTTTATGAGATGGATTGCGAAATGTCGGGAAAGTACATCAAAGACATCGAGAATATTAGGCGCCAACTACAGAGATATGATGCTGCTCACTACCAAGGGGCACGTGTTAGATCTCGGAACCAGCGCACCTTGAATTCTGTGCAGTCGACGCGCCAAGCTTTACTTGATGAGCAACGCCATGCAATTTCTAAAGTTATTCCAGACTTGTACTCTAACGATGTGCTCATAAAAGGTAATAGAGACATTACTTTGGCGTTCGAAAAGTACTACAACAGTTTATTTAGCTCTCCCTCTGATGATACTGACGCTCAACTCAATGCTAGTTTTGTTTTTCTTGAGAACCCCTTCAAGGACAATGATTGTGCAGTCATTAATGGACCCATTACTAGACAGGAAATTGAGCAAGCAATTGACAACTTGCCTTTATTGAAAACACTGGGCTCTGATGGCATCTCAGGTGAATTTTACAAAGCTTTCAAGAAAACGCTTGCTCCTATATTGCTGAATATTTTTCAAATGAGTTATGACATGGACACACTCCCGCACCCCTTATGCAAAAGTCACAGTGTTATTACCGAAAACAACTTGAAAGGAAAAACTTCGCTATGTCGAGGGCTACAGACCAATATCGCTGTCAAACGTGGACTACAAAATTTTCGCAAAAGTATTAGCAAATAGTTCGCAGTTTGCTATGTCGAGCCTCATTGGGTCTCTTACGGACATGTGGGATCAGGGGTCGATCCATACAAACCATTAGAGATGTCACTCAAACAGTGCTTCAATACTGTCATGGTTTTCAAAAACATTTTGCAATGTTACAGGTAGACCTTGCAAAAGCTTTTGATTGTGTTCGTTATTCCTTCCTTTTTACTCTTATCGAACAAGCCAATATTGGCCAGGTTGTTCTTAAAGACTTAAACTATGCCATATTAAATGCTTAACTCGTCTGATATTTAAGGGTCAACTCTCCAAGCCTGTTTCTATTCGCTCTTCTGTAAAACAGGTATGCCCGATGTCACCTCTCCTATTTGCACTTTATCTAGAACCACTGTGCTTAAGCATAATAGAGTCGAGTTGCATTCATGGCTTCAGTATGTTAGGCAGTGAGGTTAAATTATTAGCTTATGGAGAGGATGTCGCCTTCTTTTGCACAGATAAGCCAAGTGTCGAAAATGTGCTATACTATTCAAAAGTTTGGCGTAGTATCAGGAGCTCGTTTAAATGCCTCTAAAAGATTAGAACTGTAGTTTGGCTTGTGGGGTAGCACACCGAAACACATTGGCAGGGATTAATTGAACAAGAACTCCTCCAACACACCTCGGTGTACCATTACATGCATATTGATTCAGTCCACTGGAACGAATTCGTCCCTAAGCTTGAACGACGAGGCCAAGATAATTGTTCTCCATCGACTTTTAAACTTTGGGAGAGCTGAAGCTTGCTATACTTTTTAGCAACAAAGCTTTACAATGTATTGCAACTTATTCATTGTGCAAGATTCTATATACAACGCTTTCATCAGATTGTCGCTACTTTCATATGGTCTTCGACTTTGGGCCCATTCGTTGTGATAATATATTCAAGCCAGTTAGTGAGGGTGGGTAAGCTTTAAAACACCTTTCTATGGCAAGTAGTGTCACAATTATTATTTTTTCGAGGCTAAAACCATACTGTAATCTGTTCCTTCTTGCAGGTTACACTTGTTGATTACTTACCAGATTTATTTGTTTTATCAAACTTCTTCGAACGCCCATGCTTGTGGGGATTCATGCAGGAAGTTTACCTCGCAGTTCAGTTCCTTAAAGCTCACTTTTCTGTAGAATACCTGTACACAGCATCGCGCAAGGTGCTGTATAAGGATGTACTGAGTACACTCTTCCCACCTACTTTGTACCGCTCACTGTACTTCCAGGCCACGATGTGTTGAAGCGAGTGCGCAAAATGTACATTCCACCGAATTCAAAACATTCTTCTATAAACTCCACTCAGAAACGTTGGCGGTAAACACATTGTTAAAAAGAAAGAGTATTTTCATTCCGTCTGTTATTTAACGTCTAAGTGATGTGCCGAAAACGATTTAATATTGCTTTGTTAGCTGCAAAGATGCCATACTGTTTTGGGATGTCCTTCACTGAGCACTAAAAAAAAACGTTTCGTCAAACATTCTCACACGATACGTTATCTTCTCCCAGCAGCGCTTGATGAAATACCATATGGCATGTTTTTTCTCATGGGTATGCACAGCTTGTGGAAGACACGAATGCAAGACCGCAATGCAGAGCCAACCAGCTCTTCAAGCACACACTTCATTAAAATGGCTATCCACCCCAAAAACATTTATGACGAGCTAAACTTTAGACCGGACTGGTACTCCATCTTAGAGAACTGTTTGACCTCACCCCTTTTTTGTTTGCGTAACACGATGTGAAGAACTCTCTATTTGAGGAACTCACACTGTGTTAGCCATTGAGTGTTTATGAGTAAATCTTGAGCGCTTATTTTCGCGATGTGATTGTACTTTTGTTCGCTTTATTTGTCTTCATTGCGTAAATACTTTATGAAATACCATGAAAAAAGGTATCGGCATGGCGCAGTGTTCAGATAAAAATTGTAAGGTTGCTCGTTCGAATCCTCGTTGTCACGTTTTTTTAACGGGTGCTTTCTGCGTTTTTGTACCATTATTCTTTTCTTTTTTTGTGGCAGCTCGTCATGTGGTGCTGACGCCGTATCGCGCTCCAGCATTGCCGGCACTCTATCATCCTTCATGGGCCACCATAATTTCCAGCACCATAATCCACCGAAATGGTTGATTGTGGAATCCACCATTCCTATGGTGGTTGTTTTTTTATCAATAGGAAAGTAATAAACATTTGGAAATGATTTCAGTGTTTAAACTTGACCTCATTTTGTGTCTTTGGAAATAACGGCTTTGGATAACTCAACGTGTCTACAGAAACAGCCAAGGCCATCTGTTTTGCTGCTCTTAAGATATGACGATACGTGTCGAATTGGCAATCATGCCTTAGGGAGTTCATTGCGTGTCCCCATTTCTAGCTCCCCATTTGATGCACGTTGCCTCTTCTCGTTAACATTTCCAATCATATTGCGCATGGTATTGCTTTAGATTTTAGGCCTTTAGGCCTATATTGTCACGGGGTCGTGACGTGGCCGAACACAGGAGACTTCTTGTTGGAATTTAACTGTTTATTTGGGCGAACCTGTGCCCGGTAAACAGAAAGTTCAATTACAGCAGCAGTCTCGCACAGATAGCAGTCTCAGACTGATAGCGGCGAACGGAGCGTCGGCCTTCGATCAACAACTACTAACAAGTGGCGCAGCACGTCGGCATTTATACTCTTGCCATCGAATGTTCTAGCGTTATCGCTGGCGGTGGCGTAGGTTCCAGAACAATCTGTACCGTTCGCACAGTGGGCGTGATCTTATCGAAATGATCTACTGCAGTCCGGAACCTTCTGGAAAACTGCAGGCGCGGTTTGCGCTGAGAATCGTGTGGTGTTTTGGGACGATAACGAAAACTTGGGAAATGGAACGTGGCAATATTTAGATTTTCTGGTTGCTTCAGCAGGGGATACTTGTTGGTGGTACGACGTCGTCGAAAAGTCCGTGGACTTGGGCTTTTTTTTTTCGTAAGAGCCTTCTTCTGCCGCAGGGTGAGCACCGTTTGCCAGGCTCCATCCGCTTGGTTTTGGCTGTCGGTCTCGGCGTTCAGACCGTTCGTTTCATTTGACGTTGAGAGGCTCTTAGCTGTAGAGTCTTGAAAATCTATATTTTCAAGCTCTTGGCGTCGCGTGTCTGTCATCCGCGAGGGTTCGGGATGCGCAATAGCGTCTGAGGGTTTATTCGCGATAGCCATCGTGTACGTGCGCAACGCGCACGGTAGCGTTCGTACAGCCGCCTACATGACGGCGATGGCGTTGTCGAGCTCGCACAATAGGGAGGTGCGTTTGCGCTTCTGAAATAAAAAGTTCCAGCACTTACAGCTGTGGTTGGTGTCAGTCGATGCGGAACAACTTTAGGAAGCTATGGCAATAGTCGAAATTTGCCGCACACATAAAAGTCCACAATGGAGCCGGAAAATTCACGGAGCAATTGCAGACACGGCTCTTCTTGTCGGCGCCACCTAGCGTCCCACTTTGGCCGAAGTTTTTCATAAACTTAATGACGTTCTATTACCAATATTCCTCAAGTTATTAGACAATTGAGACACGTATACGCTGAATGCTGTTGAAAAGAAACAGCTTCAACCGTGGTCCGCAGCTCTCATAAATTTCGCTTTATACATTGAAGCAGACTAACAATAAGCTACCACGCATATTTTCCGGCGAAACAATTATTGCCACACAGGTGTGACGGCGTTAGTGAGAGCGGTACGTTATACAGTATTTTTCATAGCATGTTTCTGTTAAGGCATGGGTACTTGAGTTGCTGTCTAAATGTTCCTAATGTCGCGAATCATGACAATTGTGGCAAGAAGACACTCGAGCAATTTTTCATGTATTTGTCAACATTAGAAGAATTAGAGAATGTGTATCGTCTTTTCTGCGTGTTTTAAATGTCCAGGCGGCCTGTACACTTGTATCCTTAAAATACAATGTCTCAGCAATGTAGCGAAAAAATTCACACAATCAAAATGTAATTCGCGATCGAAGTCGGCACATCAATCGAAATTTTATACTAAGTAGAAACAAAATATCATAGGTAAACAGAATTCTGCTAGCATATGCGACATACTTTGCGGTGGTGGAGACGACAACAGTCTTGGAGAAAACTAGATTGTTTTCAATGTGAACTCGCAGACAGAACGCGGGGCCCGTAAAATTGAGAACTTGCCGTTGCATGTTCGGAGTATCCTCAGGCAACCAAATATGTCGCCTATAGGCTGCCAAAAAGAGAATGGTAACGCCTGCTTTTTGTTGTTTTCAGAGGGAAGAACTGATGGAAAAGTTCTCAAAAGTCCTATTTTCTGGCGCAGTCACTATTTCAGTTTCGCTGCCAAGTAACTCAACAATGCGCTCTATATTTTGTGTTAAATGTGTAACAAGAAAAGGTCGGCGTTTTTCTTTAAGTACGTGAGAAAAGAAACAAGGCAAATAATTGTGCTACTTGCACGGTGTTGTTTGAAGCACAGTGTTGTACAGTGTTCTTGCCATATTTGAGTGTTCAAAAGCCTAATGTATACATCCATAAAGAAAATAAAAGCACGTGTTTTTTTCTGGTCATTCTACCATTGATGAAAATATTAATCTTTGCTCACGATGAAAGCGACCTAGCAGAAAGAAAAAAATTAGTAATGCGGAAATTGTCCTCTACATTCTGTGCAATATTGGTGGTAGCGGTGAAGTGTGCAAGAAATTTCGGGCACTATATATTGCTTTCCTATTTAATAATAAATATGAAATGCTGTGAAGCACGCAGTGAAAAGTTTATCCGTTTAGACAAATGAAATGGAATGAAAAAAAAATTGGCCCCGTAATTGCATGTAATCTGCAAATGTCGTTGAAAGACAACAGTTTTGCGTGTGGAAAGAGTGAACAAATCATTTATTTGATGTTCTGCACAATAAAATTGGTGAATGGTATTCTGGAGGCGCTGCGTTAGCCTAGAGCGTGCAGTGG
Organism: Rhipicephalus microplus; assembly: GCF_043290135.1. Lineage (NCBI taxonomy): Eukaryota > Metazoa > Arthropoda > Arachnida > Ixodida > Ixodidae > Rhipicephalus > Rhipicephalus microplus. The sequence goes on from NC_134701.1 coordinate 102,626,712, forward strand.
AGGTGAACGAACGCATCAAGTCACGTCACGCGTTAGACATGAGCGCCATCTGGCCGTTTATTTGGAAAACGAAGCGCATGGCTCTAAGACTGGTGTGCACGCCCGTCTTAGAGGTGATAAGGTGTAAAACGGAAGGTGACGGGTAGGTGCCACCACCGTCTCATCTTAGCAAAGGGTTGGAAACACTCGCCTTTCCGGGCAAGCGTTCCCTGGTCAGCAAAGCATGATAAGCAATACGGTCCTTAAAATTACTTATGTATGCATTTTCCAGTGAAAGGTGCGCTTGCAAGATATACACGTGTTGTTATGGTGCCCCAGATATGCGCAGTAATTGATTTTTAATTGAAAATTGCACAAGTATGAACGCTAAACCTTGAGCAACATTAATGGGCGCTGCGGATGGGGTGGGTCGTTTTACGTACCCAAGGCCGTTAGGCGTGGACAAACAGACAAATGTATAGACTTACAGACAGACCAAACTTTTTGCGTTGAAGGTCCCCAAGAAAGACTATTTTCTTCAGAAACTTTATTTTTGTCCCGCAGGACGCGCTTAGCGCGTAGCGGGCGTCTTTTACATAGGACCGACAGGGAGTACCTGGTGGCCACTTCGTGGGCCTGCTGCACGGTCCATTGCTAGTAGGCGAGAAGTGAGCTCCTGAGGGTCCTCTCCCACTTGTTTGAGGTAGAGTTGGGAGGAAATGCCGAAAATAGTTTCATGCACAAAATATTTGCTTGCTTAAAATTTAGGTTGCGACAGAAGGTAAGCTGCATCTGTTCTCGAAGTGTATTGGAGTGAAAGCTTCATACAGGGAAATATATCGAAATTTCGCGCACACTTCGTATGATGAAACCAAAAACGGTCTTACATAATTTTTTTTGTGTCGTGTCATAGTTCTTGTTATATCTATGTCAGTAGCAGTTAGTCACGACAAAAAATGCGTGAAATGTGCTTCAAACAATATTTTTTTCGCCTCTCCTCACCATTACCACTGGTTTCTGAACATACGACTTTAACTTTCTTTAGTTATTCAAAGTGGTCTCATTGCCGAATGAGTGTTCCCCATTAGGGAATTCTTTCTGTTATATTTCTTCAAAACAAAACGACGAGCGCCTTTTATGACTTGCGTAAGCTTAATTTTGGCCTTTTCTGTATGCCATATATTAATTTATCTTATGTTTTACGCACTTTCTCGCGAAATAATTATTTTTTAACTTTTGAAATTTATCTATTATCTGTCTGTCTGTCTGTCTGTCTGTCTGTCTGTCTGTCTGTCTGTCTGTCTGTCTGTCTGTATATGAGCTTGAGCACTCTGTAACCTTGTGTACACCATAACTGGTATTGAGAAAAGGGACGTATGTGGTATGTCCTCCTGAAAGTCTCGTCAGAGCTTCGGTGAAACACACCGAATGGGCATCGGGGCACTGACTAACGCTGGCCTGACATGCCACTACTTCGTGGCACTGTTTGTGCTTCTGAAACATTTAAAGCTATATAGCCTCTAAATTCTCAAGAGAAGCAGTGAAGTCCGAACACAAAAGAGGCAGTACAGGATGAAAGTTATTTAAGAAATAACCGACCGAGAACTCTATAAAATGGTAACAAAAAAATCTGAAATGCATGCGCCTGTATTTAGAGGGTGGGGGGTAGTCACGATGGTTTATGAGGGATGTCATTAAGTTACTGTATTGAGCACAAATGTCAACCGGCGTTTGCCCCCGGTCTGTTCTTTTTTAATTGTATGATGTAATCCGCATCATATAAAGACACTTTCTGTAAAAGAGTGCCAGTTAAGGAGACAACGTACTACATTCCTCGGAATCAAGATCCGGCGTCTATTTCATTTATGGTGGCGTGTAGTAAGTAGAAAACTCGAAGATTTAGGAAAAAAACGTAATTTTTTGTATTGATTTAAATTGATACGTGGCGTTTAACGTCGCAAAACCACCATAAGATTAGGAGAGACGCCGTATTGAAGGGCTTGGATATTTCGACCACCTGAGGTTCTTTAACGCACCCCCCCCCCTTCTAATTTGAGCCCATGGCCCTACATTTCCGCCTCGATCGGAAATGCAGCCACTGCAGCCGGGATTCGATCCCGCGACCTTAGCCGCTAGATAACTGCGGCGGGGCAATTTTTTGTATCACCGAACAAGTTCTGGATTTGCGTGCTTTATTACTAATCGAGAAAAAAAAACTGCGAATATTTGGTTTCCATGGTGACTGCTTTCATACGGCAAGCGTCCTAAGGTGACAACACCCTAACTCCAAAAAAATTCAAGCACAACTTTGGGCCTATAGTGCATAACTCTAACGCACATGGGCCTGCCACACGATGACAAGGCCAGTATGTTCTTTTGTGGATGCCACCATGTAGTCCAGCATCAGCCTCTGCGTTGTTGGGAGGTGTAATAAACTCCAACAGGCAGGTGATTCTTTGTTAATTTTGCAGCCAGGCTACCATGGGCAATCTCTTTTTAACACTTACATTCTTGGTCTTGCTTGTGTAACGCACTTTGCAATAATAGTTTTTGGCAGAAAGGGCAGGCGTGCTTTACAGGCTCTCTTGTAGTCGTGGTATTCATGTAGTTACTGGCGCAAGAAAACTACCCAACAGCTGTGCCACAGCAAAAACCAACGTTCAGTTAATAATTTGAAAAATACACGCCCTGCCTGTGCGCTCGCGTACGACATATTTTTAAAAGATTTAACAGCATTTTAGGTTAGATGTTTCATTTCGGGGTTATTCTTTACGCTGGAGACAGACCAAGACTTGCAGGCTTACTTGTGCTAGCAAATTTGATGTCACTTTTCGCACTGATCATCCACAGTTGATGCTTTCTACAAACGGCAAGGAAAGTTAAGCATTTCGTTTACCCCGTGTGAAGTATAACTAATAACCAATGGTGAATGAACACTGGTGTTTTTCATGCCCAATTGCCTCCTGCATCAACATCAAGACAAACAAGTTTCATTGTACCCTTAAAAACACCATGAAAATCATTTGCTCTAGAAGGTAAACTAAATGCGACAACAGGGAAGACAGACAGCAAACACAATAGACTGCCAATCTATAGCGACAGAGTAGTTGTAGCTGTGGTATATTTTGATGCAGTTGAAATGAATATGCCTTGAGGCAGTCAATGTATACGCAATCAAACTAGTCATAAATGACGCTAATAATGGGTCCCCGTGAATTGTCATCAAATTTCGAAGCTTCTTTAACGGGAATAAAGAGATATCAATAACAAGGCCGCGCTCGTACGAATCGTATTATATAAGCCCACATATGAAGCGTAGATGCGGAAATAAGCGTCAGACAAAAGGTGCACCTTCTAGACGAAAATTTGCGAAGATATTCCCGAGCTCAAACAAAATGGCACAATGATTCAAGGCCTGGCAAATAATTTCAAGAGGGGATATTAAGGACACCCCTGCAATATTCCAGTACCATCCCACGTGGCCTGCTTCCTCAAATTTTTTTAACACGGCCCTTTTTCTGAAGGCAAAAAAAAAACAGGGCCGAATACTTGCTCGAGATATTGTAACGATGTTCAAGGACTCGGGGGTGCAATAAAACGTATTTATTAAATGGCGAACCTGTGCCCACATCTCAAAGAGACTATGGTCGTAGAACATGTTGTTGTTGTTGTTGTTGTTCTCCTATTGTTAGTGGCGCATACCCACTGTGGGGGATTGGCCAAGAATCGAGTGGTTTCAAAATTTACTGTTCAAATTTGGAATCATGGAGGTTTAACAGGAAGATTACCGATAGCCTAGGAAAGTGTGGTGCTTCTTGTAATGCATACAAATATTTACATAAACGAATTTATTCTTAGAATAGAGCAATAATCTGATTTTATACGTATATGATTATGTGGACCTGTTAGGATAATGGAACTGGTTAACTAGTCAACCTATTAGTTTAATCAATATAGTCCCGGACGGCCGCGCATACTGTCGCATTAGAGAAACCAGAAATGGAAGCTCCAAAAGACAAAATGACAGGCAGAGATAAGTGCATACCAATGCCACGCAAAGGTATTTCTAATAGGGTTTTTCGTAATGTGTTAAACCGCCTGCAGGTCAAAAAGAAATGGTCTATTGTTTCCAGTTCATCACAGAATGCACACAGTGGCGAAGGTGCCTGAGCAGACCTGTGTTTATAGAAATTTAGATTTGGTACCCGGCAACGCAGCCTTGTGATAGCTACTTCTTGTTTTCGAGTGCGGCAAAAGTCTCTTCGCCAGGGATATAATAAATGGCGATATTCTGTAGAGTTTGTTAGTGCTGAACCTTTAAAGACTTGCATAAGCGTACGCCTGCTGAATCGAGCAGCACTAACATAAACGGATGATGGACAGAGCGTTAGAATTGGTTGGCTGATTGACGACTTAGCGAAGGAATTGGCTATTTCATTTAGAAACAAACCTTTATGTCCAGGCACCCAAACTAATCGTACTTTTCTCAAATGCGCAGGTACTAGTGCACGGAACGCTTTTGTTACGTGATTATCCGCACCAACAGAAAGTGCCGCACAGAGAGATAGGGAATCTGTTATTATGACAGCTGATGTAATTGCTGCATCTAACTTGCGTAAGGCGAGCACTACTGCCAGAAACTCAGCCCCAAAAACGGGTATGAAATCGGGTAGTCGAAGGGAATAAATCCAATTTAAAATCGGCCTGAAAATACCAACCCCTGACTTTTCGTCGTATTGCGGTGCATCTGTAGCAATAATAACGTTCGTTGTAATACTGCGCAGGTGATCTTGTAGTAAATCATCCAAAATATTATAGGGAAGTAATTTGGCATTATTAGGAAAAATGTCGTCGAATTGAATTTCCACCGGGGCTAAATTATCGAGACTCGGCATGATGTCGCATATACCTACGTTTAGAGGCTCCAGTAAATTTTGCCCAAATATAATTTGTGGCGTGTGAAATTGCGGCCATATAGCAGTAAGAAATGATTCCGGGGTGGAAATAAATTCTGTTTCTGAATGTCGTAACGGTGATTCATAAATTCTTAAGAATGTCTGAACAGTCAGCAGGCGAATTGTACAAGAAAGCGGAGGGACCCTCGACTCGAGATACAACACATTGTTGGCAACTGTTTTGGGAAGGCCAAGGCATAAGCGCAAAGCTTCCCTTTCCAGAAGAATTAGAGGCAGCAACTTGTAAGCTGGAACTCCAGAGAAAAGTACACAACCAAATTCCGAAATGGGACGAACGTACATGCGATATAGCATTACCAATGTGTCTCTTGTCATACCTATGCGGTAATTGCTTAGCCTACGTAATATGCCAATGGCCTGCACACCTTTTCCGGCGATATAATCGATATGAGATCGCCAGTTAAGCGATGTATGATAAATTACTCCAAGGTATTTAACAGATTCAACCTGTGGTATATCCTCATGATGGGAAGACAGAGAGATGTTCACAGGTTATTGCAGTGGGAAAACAAGGAGGGCACATTTACTCGGATTAAGTAAAAAGCTGTTGCTATCGAGCCAGCTCTCCAATATATTAAGGTAAGTCTGCAGCCGTTCATATAAGGTCTGAATGTTAACTGCCTTTGCAAAAAATGCTATATCATCTGCATAAACATAAGTTGTTAAATCCTGTGTACGTGGAATGGTGCTCATTAGTAAATTACATAGCACCGGGGAAAGCACCGAGCCTTGCGGTACTCCGCTCGTTTGGGTATGAGTAGATGATGAAAACCCATCTTTAAAACAATAAAATCTCCTATCGGCAAGAAAATTGTGAACCCACGCTACTATGTATGATAGAACATGACCGCCGAACACCACAGATGTGCGCCTTCTTCATCCTCTTCAAGAGAAGTCCCGAGCGCGTGGCGCATATCAGCTGAGACTCCACTGGTCCTGGAGAGCTGAAGTGGGCAATGCCTTCGCTTTCGCCTCGTACGTCAGCTGTGTAATTTGCGTGGTGCTCCAATTGGAATGGCTAGACCAAACGACGGCAAACATATCTGCGCAGCTGCCAGAGAATTCACACACTCCGCCAAAGAGATTTCGCATAGCGGTGAACATCGAGTGGCTGAGGATAGCCGAAGGTCCTGTACAGGAAAAAGGATGGTTTGTGGAATTTTTTTGGGGCGCCTTCACTTGCCTGCACTTCCTCGTTTGGCGCTGCTGATTGGGACGTCATTCTAAGCTCAACGCGAGCATTTAAATAAAATCTCAATGTTTTCCTGTTTGTTTTGTAGGGGCTCTGTTGATTATTTCTTTAGTGCGCAAAAGCGCACTAAATAACTTGAAAACATTGAAAGACGATATACTTTAATATACTTTAAAATAACTCTAAATTTTGCCACGAACGTTTGTTTTTTTACTTTTAATTTGAGTGTGCTTCATTCACTATAAATGACCGACTTGTAAGCGCTTCTCATAGGCAATGTCAGAATGACTCGTAACATTTGTTATTGTTTTTAAAAGTTTCATGAAGTTTCAAGTGTTATGCGATTATGTGGAAATAAATTCAGCATCTGAAAATAAAGCGAGTAATGGGATGCATGACACAGATAATCATGTTCTAGATGATCAGCGACTATTTTACCCTTGATAGGAATACAGAGAGTATTGGTTTTATTTAAAGTTGTGTGTCCAATATGTAAGCAAAAGTCCGTCTAATAAAATGATTCGTGCTTACCAGTCTTTCTACCCCCTCATCACAGTAACAATCACATGACAATAACGAAGGTGGCCTGGAGTAAAGAAGAAGAGAGATGTGTGACATAAACAGTTGCATATATTTGCTTGCAAGTTCATTTTGGAAGTAATCACTAGAATAGCTCTAGATAGTGCAGCATGGCTAAGCATCACTGCTTGCTATTTTCGTTTGCTTGATTCTACTTGCAAGTGTGTCCAGTCTATGCATCTCAATCATGTATGGCGTTCGCGCATCGGCATGGCATCAATGTAGCGATGTAGTAAACTGTCATCTAACCTTAAAGCCGCACGTACGGACACCAAAGTTTTAACCTTCCGCAGCCGGTACTTATATCCAGTTATCTTAAACTGCCAGTGTATTGAAAGGTGATGAAATTGGCAGGCCTTTTAGGGAGATTTCGTAACTACTGAAAAAAATGCTCTTCATCTACAGGTTTTCCCGCTAAATTTAATCCAAGCGCCAGCCAAATTATTCTAGGCGCCAGTCAATTTAATCCAGCCGCCACTGAAATTAATCAAGGTGCCATTCATTTTAATCCAAGTGCCACTGAAATTAATCCAACCGCCAGCCGATTGAATCCGGATGCCGGTGAATTTAATCCTGATGACATTGTGACTTCAAAACGACCCAGAATTTTCGGGAATGCGTGGAGTGAATAGCTTTGGAGTGAATTTAACAGGGAAAAGCCATGAATGAGTCACTACATAGTGACACAATGCGACTCGCGTGACTTTATCACGCCTATCACCCACGTAAGCACTATTCACACCTGCGACATGCATATCAAAGGCAACGCCGTCCGCACAGTAATAACTTGATAATTATTAACCAGGCCAATGATCTCATCACGAGTGACTTAGGTGACGTCCTCACGCATATCACCCACGCACGCACTGTCTTAACCTTCCGTCATGCATATCAAATGAAACGTCTTTGAAAGGGCGGGATCTTGATACCTAAAACTCGGCCAAGTCACCTGATAACCAGTTCCTCAGGGGACGTCATCACAAATATCACCCGCACACGTAATTTACTCGCCTGCCGACATGCATACCAAACGAAACGTCTTTGAGAGAGCGATAACGTGTTACCTATGAATCGGCCAACTCACTTGATGACTTGTGATTTAGGTGACGTCATCACTCCCATCACCCACGCACGCAATGTCTAACCTGCCATCATGTATACCAAAAGAAACGTCTTCGAGAGGCTAATAAATTGACACTGTCAATCGGGAGAGTGACGTGATCACTAGTGACTCGTGTGACGTCATCGCGTTTGACACCCACGCACGCAGCGTCTAACCTGAGTTCATACATATCAAACGAAACGTGTTTGAGAGTAATAACTTGAACGCTGTCACAAGGCCCAGTGACGTCATCACTAGTGACTGGCGTGACGTCATCTCGCCTAAGACTCACGCAAGCACTCTATAATGTGCCTTCATGCATATCAAACAAAACGTCTTTGAAAGGGTAATAATTTGAATGCTGGCACTAGGCCGCGTGACGTCATCACTAGTGACTCACGTGACGTCGTTACGCCTATCACACGCACACGCAGTGTCCAAACCTGTCTTCATACATATCAAACGAAATGTCTTTGAGAGAGTAATAACTTGAACGCTGTCACAAGGCACAGTGACGTCATCACTAGTGACTGGCGTGACGTCATCACGCCTGACACCCACGCACGCGGTGTCCAAACCTGTCTTCATGCATATCAAACGAAATGTCTTTGAGAGAGTAATAACTTGAACGCTGTCACAAGGCCCAGTGACGTCATCAATAGTGACTGGCGTGACGTCATCACGTCTATCACACACGCACGCGCTGTCCAAACCTCTCTTCATGCATATCAAACGAAATGTCTTTGAGAGAGTAATAACTTGAACGCTGTCACAAGGCCCAGTGACGTCATCACTAGTGACTGCCGTGATGTCATCGCGTCTATCACACACGCACGCGCTGTCCAAACCTGTCTTCATGCATATCAAACGAAATGTATTTGAGAGAGTAATAACTTGAACGCTGTCACAAGGCCCAGTGACGTCATCACTAGTGACTGGCGTGACGTCATCACGCTTGACACCCACGCACGCGGTGTCCTAACCTGCCTTCATGCATATCAAACGAAATGTCTTTGAGAGAGTAATAACATGAACGCTGTCACAAGGCCCAGTGACGTCATCACTAGTGACTGGCGTGACGTCATCATGCCTGACACCCACGCACGCGGTGTCCTAACCTGTCTTCATGCATATGAAACGAAACGTCTGTGAGAGAGTAATAACTTGAATGCTCTCACTAGGCCTAGCGACGTGAATACTAGTTACTCATGTGACGTTATCACGTATATCACACACGCACGCGCTGTCCTAACCTGTTTTCATGCATATCGAACGAAACGTCTGTGAGAGAGCAATAATGTTATACTTATGACTCGGCCAACCGACTTGATCACGATTGACTCACGTGACGTCATCACGACTAACAGTCATGCAACCACTCTCTAACGTGCTTCATGAATATCAAACGAAACGTCATTGAGAGAACATTAACTTGAAGGCCGTTGCAGGCAGCGTCTGCTAGTAAAAAACTAAATTCTCGCGCTGCACAGCCGTTCACCAGCACACCGGTATACGTAGGCACCAGATCGCGCGTTTCGAATTCAGTCAAAGGCGTCTTTACATGGCTTTTGTTTGACGTGACGCTTTTCTTGACTCGTGTAGATGCGATGGAAGCAACAGTACCTTCAAGCAGCAGTGTGGTACAACCCAACAACAGTGTCACATCGCTCGTTTAGGGCAGCGCTTCTCCTTCATTCAATAAATAAAAATAATGAAGTCGAAATGACAATTATGCATTTTACAAACCATACTCAATTACACAACATTCAACCGATACCCTCACCTCCCTGCGACACGTTCACTCCAGCTCGTCATGTGGGTAGATGTACGCGTCTTTTTTGTTGCTTCTCGTGTTTCGTAGAATGCCTTGAAAATGCGGGCAGCCAGGCCGCAATGCTGTGAACGGACAGGCGCTCTACACTAAACAGGCACGCTTATTTCAAGCACACTAACCTATAAGAAACGGCGTGGCGTAGAATGTAGAAAGGAAGGCACGAGTCAGCCACCGCATTGAATGGCGCATCAGCAAATGGCCAGTTGCAAATAGCAATAGTATGTATCTCAAGTATGGGGACTGTCCTCTATTACAACGGATTTGTTTCACAGGATAACCAGATGAAATATTTGTTGAGCCAAAGGAGTGGTAGACAAATCTTTTTGTAGCAAGCTTTGGAGCAGGCAGACCGTGCGTCTTATGCTTGATTAAGGATATACAGTGTTATGACTATAGCCGAATTATATGCAAACACCTGTTTCGTTTCTTGTGCTCATATCGTGTCATTTTGACACGTGAGCACAAATTAGAGGGCGAGGAGAGCTTTTATAGTGCTTTTGTAGTGCCTATATATACCTATTTCGGGCGTTGTAGCCTCAATTCGTATAGGTGCCTGTAAATGTCTGTTTTCAAAATCGATGCCTATATAAACGCTATTTAACCTGAAATTTTGCTTTCAAGTACCACTGAGCCCGGTATTCATGTTACCGGGCAAAATATAGGTTTCGGGACACTGTGTGGTGCAAACTACTCTTTATTTCACGAGTTACGTTTAGAACTGTCAAACTCAGAAGGCATTTTAGCCAAGAGGAAGATAGACTTGCTTCTACACATGTATACCATCCATGTCGCGTCGTCTGCTCAGCCTCTTTCCAGTGTGCGCTCAGATGCGTAGGGAGCAGGAGGTGCCTCTGTGCAGCGGCAGGAAGATGAAGAATGAATGCGAAACTGTGGAGAGTCATCAGGGGAAGTAAGGAAGTAGAGTGCAGATAAAAAAGCAATATCTATGTAGTTTTTGTTTTTTGTTTGTCATATACATGTGGTGCTTCACTGGGTCACCTGAAAATATTTATTTAGGCAGTGGAAAATGTTGCCTGCCCAATGAAAAGGTTTGTGTCACTAGAAATTTTAATTTGATCATTAGAAGCGGCGAAAGCATAATCTCAGGAGGTGAGCTTGAAACCTTCGCCACTAACTCTAAGAAGACTTCGTAAGTCCAATTCCTTCCCCGCTATTGGTATGAAATTCACTCGGAGCTGGAGCATCACACGACGTGCATGAGCACGTCGTGTGATGCGAAACGAGGTGCTCCAGCATGCCGTTTGGCAACCAGTGCGAAAGGGGCGAATGTAAATGTTATAGCCTGCGTGTCAGCAAATGGCCTTCTCCACTGGACAATTGCCGACAAGGTCCACTGGGCTGTCTTCAACGACTTTCTTCCAGAAGTGTCGAGTAAAGTTTCACAGCAGGAACCAGGAATACATGCAGTGTTCCTGTTTGACAACGCACCAGCGCACCGCCGCGCCGAACAGGCTGTCCTCGCGGCAAGCGACCACACAGTCAAGTGGCTACCGCCATACAGCCCTTTCTTCAATCCGATTGAGGAGCTCTTCTCAAAGTTCAAGGCAGGTGTGAAGGGATTCCTAAGCGAGCGGAGAGATGATCTCCTCACGACACCGGAAGGGATCTCCAAGAAAGAACATCGCCGTGCTCTGCTGGTTGAGGCCGCGTAGCGCTCTATGCAGCACATCCAGCGTGTGGACTGTGCCGCTTATGATAGGTACAATTACACTTTTGTACAATCTGCCCTCGACTGCCTTGATATGTAGAACACTGCTCAGCAGCACATCTATGGGTGCGTGTTTATGAAAATTGCTTTGCCTGTATAATAATAAATTTTGTTTCTCACGGACTTGCCCCAGTTCTCTTTCATCACCCGTTTCATAACCAACTTGACGAGCTCGACGTTATCAGAACAACAATTTTTTTCTTGAGGTACGTTAGATGTTTTAAACGGGCATCATCTTTGCTTCAGCGTTGCGAAAACATGTCAGGTAGGTCGTAACTATAGAGGCCAGCTCTATAGGCACTGAAAAACCGGGATCTAGGCACCAATAATAGGTGGCCAAAACACTCTTTCAGGCTTACAAAATTGTAAGTATAGGCAGAATAATCGTTGACAAAACTCAAACTTTCCAATCAACAGGTGTGGTATCTGTCTCTACGACATGAAAGCAAGCAAAAATGTTCTAGATTATAATTGTACAAACGGGTAATGATTTAGCATAAAAATGCGTTTTTCCGCGGGATTCGCAGAATACGGTCTCTCCATTTCTAGTTCAGCATGGTCAGTTAAGTGTGCACCATCGTAGAAATATGCTTCTGGGTCTCTTTCTGTGTGCCACAGCTAAGAAGGGCTATACATGCGCAAATAGTCAGAGTGCCAGGCGCCAGGAAGGATTTTTTTTGCGGCGTATTAACTTGGCCTAACCACACAGGCTCAATTTTTCTTCTGTCTGTGAACACTTTAAGGGTCGTTACACAAACTTAAGAGTTTTGAGAAGCGTAAAGAAATGAATGCACTGAGCGCTCAAGATCTCATTTACCAAGATTTCCAGTACTACGCGTGGCATAAAGAGGTGATAGGCCAAACTGAACACGGCTTCACCTTCATCTCATGGGCGTGCGCCCCAACATGGTGAAGGTGATAGAATGGTCCTGCCCATGTCAAAGTAGTACGTGACACTGCGAGAACTATTTGAGACAACGTGTATAATTTGTACAAACTGTTGCCTAAATAGAAGCATAAAAGTTTACAAAAATGTTAGAACACACAGGCGAAATCTATTTGCCTTATTTATTTAATTTCATATCGAGAGAGACGTGACACTAAGGTGCCTCCATTTTGTTTGCGTTGGTGTTCTCGCAGTTTGCGCATTGTGTCGGGGCCAGCATTCACAACGCTGGGCGTGGTTTTGGTGTATCGTCCCTAGCAGAAGATGCAGCGGTGTGATGCTGTGTATCGGGGTAAGGATACGTTATCCAAGCCAGCCTCTCCAAACGTGTGTGCAGATAGGGATTCATCCCACAAAAACTCGCAGTACAATACAAAAGAACATCGAGACGGCAGAACACCGCTTGCACGCACGGGCTGACATGGGCATCTCATGCGAGTGTAGGTTACGCGCGCATGACGTGCTCATGCACGTCGTGTGATGCTCCAGCTCCGAGTGAATTTCATACCAATAGCGGGGAAGGAATTGGACTTACGAAGTCTTCTTAGAGTTAGTGGCGAAGGTTTCAAGCTCACCTCCTGAGATTATGCTTTCGCCGCTTCTAATGATCAATTTAAAATTTCTAGTGACACAAACCTTTTCATGGAGCAGGCAGCATTTTCCACTGCCTAAATAAATATTTTCAGGTGACCCAGTGAAGCACCACATGTAAATGACAAACAAAAAACAAAAACTACATAGATATTGCTTTTTTTATCTGCACTCTACTTCCTTACTTCCCCTGATGACTCTCCACAGTTTCGCATTCATTCTTTATCTTTCTGCCGCTGCACAGAGGCACCTCCTGCTCCCTACGCATCTGAGCGCACACTGGAAAGAGGCTGAGCAGAAGACGCGACATGGATGGTATACATGTGTAGAGGCTAGTCTACCTCCCTCTTGGCTAAAATGCCTTCTGAGTTTGACAGTTCTAAACGTAACTCGTGAAATAAAGAGAAGTTTGCACCACACAATGTCCCGAAACCTATATTTGGCCCGGTAACATGAATACCGGTCTCAGTGGTACTTGAAAGCAAAATTTCAGGTTAAATAGCGTTTATATAGGCATCGATTTTGAAAACAGACATTTACAGGCACCTATACGAATTGAGGCTACAACGCCCGAAATAGGTAGATATAGGCACTATAATAGCACTATAAAAGCTCTCCTCGCCCTCTAATCTGTGCTCACGTGTCAAAATGACACGATATGAGCACAAGAAACGAAGCAGGCGTTTGCATATAATTCGGCTATAGTCATAGCACTGTATATCCTTAATCAAGCATAAGACGCACGGTCTGCCTGCTCCAAAGCTTGCTACAAAAAGATTCGTCTACCACTCCTTCGGCGCAACAATTATTTCATCTGGTTATCCTGTGAAACAAATCCGTTGTAATAGAGGGCAGTCCCCATACTTCAGATACATACTATTGCTATTTGCAACTGGCCATTTGCTGATGCGCCGTTCTATGCGGTGGTTGACTCGTGCCTTCCTTTCTACATTCTACGCCACGCCGTTTCTTATAGGTTAGTGTGCTTGGAATAAGCGTGCCTGTTTAGTGTAGAATGCCTGTCCGTTCACAGTATTGCGGCTTGGCTGCCCGCATTTTCAAGGCATTCTACGAAACACGAGAAGCAACAAAAAAGACGCGTACATCTACCCACACGACGAGCTGGAGTAAACGTGTCGCAGGGAGGTGAGGGTATCGGTTGAATGTTGCGTAATTGAGTATGGTTTGTAAAAAGCTTAATTGTCATTTCGACTTCATTATTTCTATTTATTGAATGAAGGAGAAGCGCTGAGCGATGTGACACTGTTGTTGGGTTGTACCACACTGCTGCTTGAAGGTACTGTTGCTTCCATCGCATCTACACGAGTCAAGAAAAGCGTCACGTCAAACAAAAGCCATGTAAAGACGCATTTGACTGAATTCGAAACGCGCGATCTGGTGCCTACGTATACCGGTTAGCTGGTGAACGGCTGTGCAGCGCGAGAAGTTAGTTTTTTACTAGCAGACGCTGCCTGCAACGGCCTTCAAGTTAATGTTCTCTCAATGACGTTTCATTTGATATTATGAAAGCACGTTAGAGAGTGCTTGACTGTTAGTCGTGATGACGTCACGTGAGTCAATAGTGATCAAATCGGTTGGCCGAGTCATAAGTATAACATTATTGCTCTCTCACAGACGTTTTGTTCGATATGCATGAAAACAGGTTAGGACAGCACGTGCGTGTGTGATAGACGTGATGACGTCACATGAGTAACTAGTATTCACGTCGCTAGGCCTAGTGAGAGCATTCAAGTTATTACTCTCTCACAGATGTTTCGTTTGATATGCATGAAGACAGGTTAGGACACCGCGTGCGTCAGTGTCAGGCAAGATGACGTCACGCCAGTCACTAGTGATGACGTCACTGGGCCTTGTGACAGCGTTCAAGTTATTACTCTCTCAAAGACATTTCGTTTGATATGCATGAAGACAGGTTAGGACACCGCGTGCGTGGGTGTCAGGCGTGATGACGTCACGCCAGTCACTAGTGATGACGTCACTGGTCCTTGTGACAGCGTTCAAGTTATTACTCTCTCAAAGACATTTCGTTTGATATGCATGAAGACAGGTTTGGACACCGCGTGCGTGGGTGTCAGGCGTGATGACGTCACGCCAGTCACTAGTGATGACGTCACTGGGCCTTGTGACAGCGTTCAAGCTATTACTCTCTCAAAGACATTTCGTTTGATATGCATGAAGACACATTATAGAGTGCTTGCGTGAGTCTTAGGCGAGATGACGTCACGCCAGTCACTAGTGATGGCGTCACTGGGCCTTGTGACAGCGTTCAAGTTATTACTCTCTCAAACACGTTTCGTTTGATATGTATGAACTCAGGTTAGACGCTGCGTGCGTGGGTGTCAAACGCGATGACGTCACACGAGTCACTAGTGATCACGTCACTCTGCCGATTGACAGCGTTCAGTTTATTAGCCTCTCGAAGACGTTTCGTTTGGTATACATGATGGCAGGTTAGACATTGCGTGCGTGGGTGATAGGCGTGATGACGTCACCTAAATCACAAGTGATCAAGTGAGTTGGCCGAGTCATAGGTAACACGTTATCGCTCTCTCAAAGACGTTTCGTTTGGTATGCATGTCGGTAGGCGAGTAAATTACGTGTGCGGGTGATATTTGTGATGACGTCCCCTGAGGAACTGGTTATCAGGTGACTTGGCCGAGTTTTAGGTATCAAGATCCCGCCCTTTCAAAGACGTTTCTTTTGATATGCATGACGAAAGGTTAAGACAGTGCGTGCGTGGGTGATATGCGTGAGGACGTAACCTAAGTCACTCGTGATGAGATCATTGGCCTGGTTAATAATTATCAAGTTATTACTGTGTGGACGGCGTTGCCTTTGATATGCATGTCGAAGGTGTGAATAGTGCTTACGCGGGTGATAGGCGTGATAAAGTCGTGCGAGTCGCATTGTGTCACTATGTAGCGACTCATTCATGGCTTTTTCCTGTTAAATTCACTCCAAAGCTATTCACTCCACGCATTCCCGAAAATTCTGGGGTCGTTTTGAAGTCACAATGTCATCAGGATTAAATTCACTGGCGTCCGGATTAAATCGGCTGGCGGTTGGATTAATTTCAGTGGCACTTGGATTAAAATGAATGGCACCTGGATTAATTTCATTGGCGGCTGGATTAAATTGACTGGCGCCTAGAATAATTTGGCTGGCGCTTGGATTAAATTGAGCGGGAAAACCTGTAGTCGGTGCACTCGTTTACCAGGAAACGTCCGAATAGCTTTTTTTTTCCAAGTCGTGCACGAGATTCTACAGACGTTATGCCAATTTATGCACGTTAAGTTATCCTGAGAAGTTTTATTGATGTGCAAATGGACACATTTCGCCTTCAGTGTTCTTATCAGAAAGCCATGGCCAACTGTGTGATGACAGCTTCGGCGCATCACTTATCGAAAAAGGCCAACTTAGTTCAGAGATGGCTGGGAGTTTCAGCGTCCCATTATTAGATTTTCAGTCCCTCATCTTGAATATTTTTCAAAGAATGACAAAATAGGAACGTAGTAGGATACTTGCTTTATACCTAAATGGCATTAGGTATGCTACAAAAACATCAGAAAAAAAACGTTTCTTTATCTTTACCATACATAGTCACCTGTTGTAATATGTTTTTTCTTCTTACCTACCTTTTGTACATCCAGAAGCTTCTTCTTCATTCTCATACTTTGCGAATATGTTATACGCCTTAATTACCTTGGAAGCTTCAGGATAAGAAAGTGAAACTTGTCATTTCGCGCGGACTTTATCGCCACCTGCTCAAAATTGCTATCACTAAAAAGAAATTCTTCGATTTTCATGTGTGAGAGAGTCATTATTGTACGGTAAATTTTTTGTGAAAACATGTAGGTCGAAGTTTTATTTCAGTGCAAATATTTCGTTTACTGAGACGATAACCTTTTTCATATTAATTTTTGCATACTAGCAAGTTTTCTGACAACTTGTTAACTTCCGGTCTGTTTACTACTGCTAATGTGCGAAGTTTGATTCATTGAGCAGAATTTTTGTAATAATTGAAAAATAGTAGTATATTATTAACATTATATTAATGTTATTAGTATCGGTATTACCTTCAGTATTATCAGATGTAATGACGCCAGTAATTTCGGAACGTTCTACACAGGCCCGTAGCCAGTAATTTCTTTCGAGTAAAGGAGGGTTCTTGTTCAAGACAATAAAACCCCTGTTTTATTATTTGTCATTTGTAAAACACCTACGTGTCCCCTACCCTGGCTACGGACCCGTTTTATAAAGGACTTTTCAAAAATTAGCCAGATTCAACATGCCATAGGAATCAGTGGTGCGCGGAGCATGCGGATGGTAGGTGACTGCGGTATTGTATGAAAAATTTATTGAGGTCTTGCAGAGCAAGTCTCAACTCGCAGTGATCAGTGTCCGTGAAGAAACCGGAAGGCCAAGCCTCTCAGTCACATCGTGGACATCCTGAATAGCCCAGAGTTGGAACGGCCGCGGGCGAATCATGAGTGCGGAACGTACTCACGTTGTTACATAAACGCAAGTCATGATGATCATGCTTGAATGTATCATTCACCTATGTCGTCCATTCGCGTAACGTAATACCAAATTTGGCACATGTGAAGCTAGCGAAACGGCCGCGAGCGCATCATGAGCATGGCATGTAGTCATGTCGGTACATGACACGCATCTCATGATTATCAAGTTTGCACCAGTCGCATTTTTTTGCCATCCATTCAGGTCACGTAGTAGCTAATTCGGTATATGCAAAGCTAGCGAAACGACCGCGAGCACATTCTTCATGGGTGTGGCATTTAGTCATGTTGTTACATGACACGCATGTCGCGATTTCTATGTTAGAGTCTGTCGCTTGTGTTTGCTATGCAGTCATGTCATACCATACCAGTTTTGCAACATGTCAAATTAAAGGAACCACCGCAAGAGCAGCAAGATCACAAATTGTGACTCATGACAGTCATGGCATACACGTCCTGACTTTTATGTTATGACAAGTCCGTTATGTGCATCATACAGTCACGTTATATCATACAAAGTTTTGTATCGATACCAATATCCAAACGGCCACGAGATTTTAAAGTCGTAGGCAGCTAGAAAGATAGATAGATGGATAGATAGATAGATAGATAGATAGATAGATAGATAGATAGATAGATAGATAGATAGATAGATACGCTCAATAGATACGCCGCAGTTCGCCAAGAAATGCTTCACATTTAAAATGCACACCATATCCACGAATGATTGATGATAAGTGGGCGAAAGTGTAAAGGGGAGACGATTTGCAAGCCATAACATTTAGGTTTAAGATAGGATTGTCAGTATAATACACAAACCAACATTTATTTGGTCCTTTTTGTTTGTTATTTCGTTTCTTTTTTTGTTCAACTGTTTGTTGTCATGCAGGCTGGGTTGCAAGATCCCTGCGTTGTTACAGCTTTATGGTTCGTGAAATGAAGTGAGAGAGTTTCTTGTACTGGCTGCGGGAAAAGTTTGCAAACACCAGGTCTGCAAACACCAGAACGACAAATAGTTTTTAATAACAGGTAAATTATTCGAAAGGATATATAGTTGACTCCCTCCAGCGTCGGTTTCCACCGATGCACAGGGTTTGGTGCAAGCAAAAATGTGAAAAAAAAAGCTCGCGTCACATCCAAGTAATTACAGTAATATATCTGCCTATCACGTGCACAGCTCAAGACCAATTACACGATTATGGCTGCTGAAAAAACCGTGATGATCTACACATGTTGCATTACTAACCACGCAATGCATGGCAACTATCGAACCATCAATATGTTAGTTACCACCATGTTGTTTAAAGGCGTTTTTTTTTAGGTATCATGTCTAGAAGATGGCCGGCCACAAGCTTGCGTTTAGTCTGCAGATGACGGCGAGTTGACTTCGTTAGCACAACCATTGCGACACCTTTGAATTTCTGCTGACACCATCAATGTTTGCTTTACACTGGCCTTTCATTGGAAAGTTGCCTTAGACATTCATTGCACAATAATCGTCAGCTTCAAAAAGTTATTTTTAAGACTGCGATACGAGAATTTTGTGGATTCACACTAACTTTTGAATACAACATAAAGAAAAACCCGCACCGAAACAGCTGTTGTGATATATCGTGAAAAAGCTGCGACTACCAACTACGTGAATGTAATGATATCGCTCAACACAGCTGTCACTTGATTGATATATGGGGTTTAACGTTCAAAAATCACCTTATGATTATGAAAGACGCCGTAAAGGAGGGCTCCGCGAATTTCGGCCACCTAGGGTTCTTTAACGTGCACCCGAATCTGAGCACACGGGCCTACCTTTCTGCCTCCATAGGGAATGCAGCTGACGCACAGCTGTCACTTGACCACATTGATAAACAGGGATGCCTGTAAAACTGACGATTTTACGGCAAAGCGGGCGTATAACGAGTAACCTGCACAGTACGTAGAGCATTGCAAGAGCTATGTAAATACACTTACCTGTACAATCACGCCCAACAATGCGTGGCTCTAAGCTGAAATGTAGCACCTTCCTGCGCGTCATAGACGTACTTCACATACTGCCGCGTACGTTCTTTCTACAGCACAGTCACCTGAAATTATATCCAACCGCGCACACCAAATCGCTGACACTGCAGTGAAGAATCATCGCTGCTTGCCCGCTGCAGCGCAGTTTTCAGCGAAGAGTGAACTTCTTGATTGGTCTTGCGCGTTCTAAAGTATCTACAACACGACGCACATCGTGTAAAGCCAGGGTTAGTACCGCACGGTGTTCACCGAGGGAGGTTTCCTGTGTTCACTATGCATTTCAGTGCACTCGACGTGTAAGAAGGCACGTAAAACGTGCCCGTATTTTACCTCGCAGCGACCTTGTGCGACTAAATGTTTTTCAACCAGCTCGTCCGCGTGGCGTATCGTGTAAATGTTAAGCGTACACGGAGGAATTCTAGCGGTAGCCCCTGGGCAGTGCTTTTTTCTCAAAGGTTCAAGGCCAAAAATAACGCTCATTTATGGCCCCTTCTTTGTTAGATAAAAACAGTGACGTCATTGTGGCCATTTTTTGAAGTGAACGGCATACGCACTGTTTCGTTCGCCGGTTTCGGCTTCGCCTAATAAATTATCCTGATTTTCATTGTCCCCCAGTTATTAGTCAGTAGCGGCCTTTCAGAAATTTCAAAGTCGTTCAAAGGGCTTGAACTTATTCATTTGATTCGACCGCTTATTAGTGTGGTTAAACATTTATTGTGTTCATTTTTGTAATGCTGCACTAATTACAATTTGTACACATCTGAAGATGCCTTGTGAGGACGTTATTAATGGCAGCAAAGTGCAGTAAAGAGAATGCTGCAGGTAGCATGCAGTAGCCCTCTTTGTGTACTTTTTCAATACTATGAGCAAATTTCTTCTAACCCTGTATGATAGAGTGAACACTTGCAGCGTTTGCTGTCTTCCCCAATTCCTTAGTGTTTTCTTTTTGCCTTAGCGTTTGCGCAGTCTGCATAGGACTGCTCTAAAACATTTTCGACGGGCCCAACGTGGCGCCTTGTTCTACAAACGAGGCCTGCGCCGTCTCTTTAGAAGGAAATAAACGAGCCACAAGTTGGCCTTGCCATGAAGTCTTTCCCACCACTTGTTATGCGGCGTCACGCTTTGGAATTGATCGAGTAAATCTTGAAGGCTTGTACACAGCGTAAGCTGAATGATAAAGAGGCTAGCTCTTCGGGCTCTTTCATCCCGCCTGCCGCGGATGTCCCAAGCCCGTCTTTGTATTTCACGCCATCTTTGTTGCATAGCTGTGGTCCTCGCAACAGTGTCGTACTGATGCGATTCTCTCTTTCTTCTCAGTGCATGTACTCGGGGCGATGTTCATAGCCGTTGCCCAAGTCGCCTATTCTCTGGCTTGGTGTTTTGCCCGGGTGAATAACCTCAAATGTGACACATTTGCCGATGTGGTGGAACTTCTCTTGTAAACATCTGCACAATTATTATGATGTTCTTTACTAAATTTCTTTTCTCTACAGACGTTTCGCTGAAATGCAACAAAGAAATACCCTACGCAAATTTTAAAGGGGTTGTTGGAGAGTTCAGTAGGATGATATTTCATCATGCAAGACAAAAGCACAGCATCTAAGCTGCAAAAATACTGTACAATTTAATATTACATAATTGCAATGCGATAATAAGGCACGGCATTATAATAATGTGTGGCTTCGACTTCGCTTGCCGCTAATGGGTCGCTGAGATCCAAGTGCATGAGTGGTTTTCCGTTGTGCCGCCAAGAAAACGTTCTATCTGTGGCGGGGTGTCGAAACATCAAACTCTTTTCCTAACAGCACGTACTTGATAATAACATGTGGCGTAAAAAAAGGCGTTTAAAAAACGGGAAGTACCACCTTTTAGGTTTCGCACAATCATTGTTCCATTTCCTGAAAACTAAATCGGCCACAACCTTCGTGCTCCTAGATGGCAGCACTTTGAAGCACTTTTCTAGAGCATCGGATTGTTTCCTCAAAAATGTTTTATCTTTCGGTTATTATCATTATGGTCACTGTACTCATTGTGTTTATTATTTATTTATTTATTTATTTATTTATTCACAGAGTGCCTACATCGCCATATAGGCATTACGTTGGGGGGGTAACAAAAACAATTTGTACAACTGAATTTGTAGCAAAATACATAAACGCACATAAAACACTGTCAAATTTATCGGAACATGATAATGTATCACAAATACATTTTAATACACACAGAACATACCTAATGCAAGAAGACGTTCACAGCATAGCAAAATAAAAAAATCATTATTTGTTATACTAAAAAATTCGTCACTTGAGCTGTTGCACTCTGTTATTATTTTTGAAAAGGAGGAGTAGAAAAAGTATTTGGTCTGCATTTGAAGGTAGATATCTTTTTGATGTTGTCGCAGCGAATGGATGTGTAGGGGAGTTGAACAAGGTAGCTATGGTGATTGATTCCTGTGTTAAAGTAATATATCTGGTGCAACAGTTTAAGACGCAGTTTCTCTCTACGTACACGTAGCAGAACCCACCCCAAAGTAGCCTTTATATGTGAAACGCTGGCATAGGGGCTGTATTGATATAAAAGAAACCATGCCGCTTGACTCTGAAGTTTTTCTCTTTTATTTATAAGATAGTCTTGGTGGGGGTCCCATACTACGCATGCATAATCAAGTATTGTCCTGACCTACAAAAATTCATTTCTTTGATTTCGCGCGTCGCCTGTTTGAAATTCCTTCGAATAAAGTGTAACATCCCACTAGCTTTTGCTATGGCAGTGTGAATGTGTTTGCTCCATGTAAGCGATTCAGTAAAGTGAACACCATGATACTTATACTCACAGTGTGTGTTAGTGAGTACGCAATGAATGTAATTTTAATAAAATGATTTAGATACTTTCCTTGAGAAGCTCACACTGGAACACTTTTTAGTGCTTAAATTCATTTTCCACTTTTTACTGAGCACACGGACCTACAACATTTCCGCCTCCATAGGGAGTGCAGCCGACGCACATCACCTGGCCGCATTGTTAATAATATATTTTTTCGCAATAGCAATGGTTGAGAACACCGGTAAGTTTCACGACGACTCTCTACTGCCTGCGTACGTTGTGAAAGTGAACTACGCCCCCCCGTTCTTCGAAATACCAAAAGTAGCAAGAGCTGTCAACAAGACATCTTCTATTTGCAACACGAGCAGTGCGATAAGCAGCTGCAATAATCTTGAAAAATTTGTTAAGGAAGCACTACCCACCAAAAGCAATCTCGTTTCATAAAGCTGAGCTTAAAGTTAAGCATAACAATATGTCCCAGAGCGTCGTGAGAACTTAGCCGGAGGAAACGATCCTGACGAGCAGAGCATCGAGGAAAGAAGTATGCACACAAAGAAACAAAACATGCGCACTTTTCAGCACGATTCCAGGAAGCTCGTTTGCGTGCGAGATAATATTGCAGTGTGCCCTTTTTGTACGGTTCAGGGTCTGTTTACCAAAACAGGCGCTGTCATCAATTTTCGTAGCAGCGCCTCATAGTACGGATAAACTCAGTTATTTCTCTATAGAAATAATGCCGCACATGCGATACAAGGAAAGGCACAGCGGCAATGAGTTTGGATTGCTGTGTGCTTTTCTTGGAAAGATGCTTCCGTCTCATAAAAAGATCTCTGTAAACAAGCTTTATTAACACGCCTAGCCAATCTTTTCGAATAATAGGCGATGCTTCGAGGAGCTTATAAACATTATTGTAATATTGGCCCTGTTTTATACAGTATTGACGTCATCCGATCATTCCTCACTTCTCTCGACTGATGACTGCGCGAGCACGGGCACATACCAACCGTCAAGTATACGCGATTTAAGCTTTGGAATAAAGCCGTTTCCACTAAAATCCTTGCAACGTGGCATAAAAGTGTACGCGAATCAGAATGAAGAAAGCGTCGTCTGTTCTGGACATGCTATGATGAAACCAAAAGATAGAAATAAGCAAATGGTCCGCAGAGGCAAAGGCGACAACGCAAAATAAACAAAAAAGCCGTGGTTTGAAAAATAAATGGTTGTGATTGCTTATAAAAATGATTGGCCATTCACTCATAATAAAGACCTTAAGCATCTAGTTTAGAGGCTGTCAGCTGAGACCAGTCTCTGTGGCTTCCAATAAGTTATCCGCCTTATCAAGCTGATTTTTTTAAAAACAACAATCTGCCAAGAGCAACCAATTGTAGTTGCAGCAAAATTTCTTCAGTGATTAACTTTCTTGCTCATTCTATTTTTATAATTCTTAAGGCCCGTACAGTAGATAGAGATCACAAGTGGTAGGGCCACAAACGCAACAGAATAGAGTAGGGGAAGATCATAGTGGTAAAGGCAAAGTCCAAGGAGCAACAAGCAATGATACACGCAAAGGGCCAAATATTATACGTCAGTGAAAAAAATACGACACAGCACTAAATAAAAGCAAAGCCTCACATAAACATCTTTTCAAATGATAGAATTTCGAAAAAAAACCTACATCAAAGGGGCAGAGCACGGTTGATATGGAGGTTCTTTAGGTGCACTGGTGGGAGTAAGAGATATGTGAGCAGCAAAGTCTGCGTTTCCAAGGTAGTATTGTTTGCACACCAGGCCTAGTTTCAAAAATAGTGTATAGTCATGTTTGGAAAAGCTTAAAACGATTCCTTAAAAAGTGGAGTTAAGCCTACAAAGTCACGTTAATGCCAGCAATAGCAAGTTAGGCCGGGCAAAGGCTACTTTTACTGAGGAAGATTTGCGAATGCGTCGTCGCACTCACATGACCGCCAATTGAGCTGTCGATTGCTTCCAAAGAGCTTCTTCAGCGGGGATTCGTTGGTAGCAAAGTTTCGTATGAAGCGTCAAAAATATGAGCACAGTCCTAAAAAACTACGCAGTTCTTTGACAACCGCAGATTTGGGAAATTCAGGCACGGCCCGAGACTTGGCTGGAGCAGAAAGAATGCCGTTCTTGGACACGAGGTGTCTCTGGATTGTGAGTTGCGTGCTGCAAAGCCACACTTCTTCAGATTTAGTTCTAAGCCAGCGTTGCTCACACGTGAGAAAACTTCTTTCAAATATTGTACATGCGTGCACAAATCCAGAGTGAAAATAAATACGTTGTTGAGGTAACACCAGCACGTCTAGCATTTCAAGATGCGTAGAATGGTGTTCATAATGCACTAAAAAGTTGCAGCTTCATTACACAGACCAACCGGCATGACGTCAAACTTGTACAAGCCGTCGGGTGCGACGAAGGTTGTTTCGGTCGAGTGTCGTCAGCCATGGGTACTTGCCAGTACCCCGAGCACAGATAGAGAGAAGAAAAGCATTCGGCTTCGTGAAGGCTGTCAATCGTGTCATCGATGCGCGGCAGCGGATAAACATCCTTGCTGGTGATCCTATCGAGCCGTCTGTAGTTAACACAGAACCACACAGAACCGTCTTCGCATCAAGAAGAACAGAAGACCCTCATAGACTGTCCGAGGGCCGAATAACGTTACGTCGGAGCATATTGCCCACGTGCTCAATAATTCCCGACGTTCAGCAGGTGACACGTGATATGCACATTGCCGTAACAGTAAATGAGCACCACTATAGAAGCGATGCTTAACCAGGGACGTGTGACCGAGAGAAGTTCGCCCGACATCGAAAGAAGAATGATATTCTTGCAAGAGTTCCAGAAGCTGGAAATGCTGGACTGACGTAAGGTTGTAAGCAATGGAGGAGCCAAATAAATCAGCAGACGTCAGATCAGAAGGGGAAACAGCACTGATGCGGCTGTTTGCTGTGATAGCTGCGTTGCCCTGAGTGACTTGCACGGTCTCGAAGGTTCTAGCAACCCTTTCCTACTGCAAGCACTATCGGATGGCAGAACTAGGGCAATTGTGTCGAAGAGACTAGCGCAGTAGGCCGCTACAACCGTCGTCAGGCGTGCAGGCACTGTTGTATGGTCTTTCACGGGAATCTTACTCAGTGTCGAGGGACTGTCTTCTGGCGTCCAAGAGTTCCACCCCAGGATAACGTCATGAAAGCATGCACGAATGATAATCAACTGGACGACATACAGAACGTCCTGAATGCGACGCGAGCCATGAACTTTGCTGTAGGATGATTATGATGTGAACTAGTGGTACAGAGGGACAACCCATAAAATGGGGTTTTCACAGTGCGATAGCGTCGCAGTTGTTGCTTCGGGGACTGCGACAAGTAGTTTGCTTGCTCGTGAGCTGCCGAACTTGGTCGCATGAAGTACAGAGAAGGACGTCGTGGAGACGGTGACCATCGAGGAGCTGAGCGAGAGGATGTTGGCATATACTGCGATGCGTCGTGATAGGGACGGCTGAGCTGGCCAGCGACAGCCGATGAAATGGAAGGCGGCTGCACGCGAGGACAATAACGTGCTACGTGACCGGCGTAACCGCAGTCAAAGTAGATGAGTGGCTGGGTGTCGGGTGTGCGCCATCGGCTCGCCTGGGTAGGTCGTGTTCATGTCGCTCGAGCCGACGGATGGAACATTGGCTGGAAAGACTGCAGGGCTAGCTGAAGCGGAGTTTCAGGGGTCGCGTCAGGATATGGAGCCGGCATACTCGTTGCAAAAGACGAAGGTCGAGTGGCAGATTCGGCGTATGTCAGAGGGGTGGGCGCTGGAACAGTTTGAGGTGGCGTGGTAACATCTTAGGTATAACTTCGAAGTGCAGTAGCCAGAGGTTGTTGTGGGTGGTACTCAGGCATGACCTCTACTATTTCCTGCCCAACCACTCAGCGCATGGTAGGAAGAAGAGTAGTGGCTGATTGTTGAACAGCTGCTGGATGGGCAAAAGCCAGAAGAGAAAACTTGCGCATGATTTTCTCACGTGTGAAGGACTTGGGGTCTGCCACCAACGCCACCTGGTCACAGGTGGCCTTCAAGCCAGCAAGCATTGCATCTCGTAGTGGGGAGCAATGGGTCATTGAACGCTACCGACGGAGGTGCTCGTAGCTCTGGCACAGCGAGGTTTCAGCCCCTGCGCTAGTTTTTGGCCAGCAGCATCGTGAATTCATCATCGTCAATGCCTTTTATGACTTTGAGAATCTTGTCAGATTCGGAGATTCTGCCGTTGGATTTCATGCACTTGTCCAGGACATCTTCGATATAGCTGGTGAATGACTCACCAGCCTGCTGAGCACGTTTGCTTAAGCGCTGCGCGGCCTGCAGCTTACGAACGGCAGGGTGGCCAAAAACGTTGATGACCACTGTCTTAAAATCACAGCAAGTTGCAAATTCAGAGGCGTGGTGGTTGTATCACAAACTGGCTCCGCTCGCCAGGTAAAACACCAAGTTGGTCAACTTGCCATCCTCGTCCTATTTGTTGGGGACGCTCACGCACTCGTAAATGGCGAGGCAGCCCTCTACGCCAGTGCTATCTGCGCCAGTGAAGATGGGTGGATCGCAGATCCTGGGGACATTGGGTCAAAGGGCCGGCACGGGAGGAGGAGTTTGCTGAGAGGCGACCTGGGGAATGGGCGATGGCAGGGTACGTGATCGAAGCTCAAAGGGTATCGAATGAGAGCACAGCGCTCTCCTTCAATCTGTTAAAGTGTTTATTACCTGGCATTACGCGATAATGTGCTATGGCGACAGTGACGACCAAGCACGGACTCCAAGCGCGACCGGCATCCTTTTGTGTAAAACCACCCGAAGGCACTCGAGGGTTCAACGCATTTCAAAGTTCTGAGGCTTCGCTACACACTCATTGATGCTTCCTGTTGGTGTCACCAACGAATAAGGTTGAATTGCATTGCACCACAATGTTTACTAAAGGCTGCCTATAGGAATTCCCGAGCTGCAATGGATGCTGTGCATAAAAATCTTCAATTCAACAATTTATTATAAGCTAACTTTACCAACTGAAAGGGTAACTATATTATTTTTCTTGGTAACATTCCCAAACAATGTCTTTACCCATAGATAGCCTACCGCTACAGAAAAAGCAGACTTGAAGGGAACAACCAAATATTGCACTTTCCTGAATTTCCAGAATATTGGACACAGTCCTCTAAACATCCTGTATGCACACTACACTCACGTGCTGTCGCCAACTTGTTTAATGTTCACTAACGCTAAGCCTACCACTTAAAGTCAGAATAAGGAACCTAAAGTTGACCTTCTCCATGTCTTCGCTCACTATTTCTGATGCGACACCATCCCGTAGCATGGTAAATTTACTACTATGGTCATTGTAGTCATCGCGGTAAGAACTACGACGTTGTCGGAATGTGCAGCACTCAGCACAGTCTATGAAACATAATAAAAGAGTGTTTCTTGATTGTGCCTACCAATCACCAGTCTTGGCTCTATTGCTGTCTGTTGGCAAGTATGTCGGTGTGTGACGTTTCAAGTGATCAGATACACAAACGGTAATGTGGACTGACCTGTGGACGCCATAATTGCTTGCTGTTATGCTTATCTACGTTTGCACGCCATATTCTACCAGGCTTTGGTTACGTGCAGTGTTTTTTTTGGCCTTCAGTGAAATACTCACTTCGTATTAAAGCCAAATACGTTGCGAGGCACAAGACAACAATCTCTTAAGAGTAAGTGGCTCTATCTGAAGCTCTTTTAAGGAGCTCAAGAAGCTTTATTGAGGTCTATTTAAATTGCTTCTTCAAGGTGCTTGAGATAGAGCAAGGTCGTGGACTAAATTTTGGGTGTGCTGAGAAAGTAATTAGTTCATTTCTCTACATTCGCGCCATCAAAATTATCATGAGTACACGATTAAAACTTGCATAACTCGCAATTTAGTTAATGAAAGACTCGCGTACACAGCGCGCTCATTTGGGGGAGCATAGGTTGGTGAACTTACTCATGGGTCGACTCATTCAGACTCACATCGAGCCATGAGTATGAGTGAGTCTGGGTGAGTAATAATTTCATAAGTTTGAGTTAGAGCTAGTCACGTTGAAGGAAATTTTTGTCAGTCTGACTTCCAGTGAGTGCGGCTCAGTAAAATTTGCTTAGTCTTAGCACGAGTGCGTCCAAAGCACAAAAAATATTTTTTGAGTGACTGTGAGTAAGTTACACTTTATTTGTCGGCTTATGTTAGGGTGTATTGATGAATTGAGCTGATGCCAGCATGTTGTTTTTGATAGATTATTTATAAGAATGAGTTAGAAACATTTTAGTCAGGCGCTGGCCTGAACAAAATTTTTTGTGTAAAATATTATATGAATACTCAGATTGTATGCGTTAGAATGTGACAAAAATAAAGAATGTGGCACTGATGACCCATTTTTGTAAATATGTTATATACTGACAACAGAACATCTCGCGCAATCGCAATGATATCACAAAGATTTCAATATGTGTATTCGTTCCACGATATTATTCGCAGGAAATCTGCTCCGGACCCGTAGTGAGGCGAGTTCAAAGTGAAATCAAGGTCACGTGCATGCTCTGCAGTCAGCTACCATATTTCGATATTGGTAGAAGAACACCCAAATATAAGTACATGTATCTGACATGCTCTTTTTACTACTAGAAATTGATGTGGACAAATAAACTGTAAGTAGTTGAAAGATAAAAATAGAAAATGTAGAATCACTTTAAAGTTAGCGCTACAAACCACCTCAGTAGAATGTCTTACGAAATGGTGCCGCACTGATAGAAGCCATGATATGCTCTCTCTTTTGAGACCATTTTTAATTTTACTGGATAACCTCCTCTGTTTTTCTTGCGGTGTCAGTATGGCTGAGGCAATTTGTACCTTATATTAGACTTTGGCTTGTGGTATTACGAAAGGGAGCTTGCTGAGCTTAGGGTTAGGCATGCGCACAAAGCTAATAGGATTTCCGTCTCGGAAAAGGCACCATGGTCACTGGCTTCATTTTGTTTTCTCCATTCTCTAGCTTGGATCTTATACTATGGCTGTTACGAAGGATGAAAAATAAGTACCATGGTAACACTGGAACGTGGCCCCGAACTTTACAAGTCAAAGAACACCAAAGAGAAAACATTTTCCAGCTTTAGAAAGCGTGTTTTCCATTCGGCATGCTGACCATCTAGCGTGTGAACGTCAAGCCCACTGCTTTCTTGGTTCGATGTGCTAGCCAAAATGGCGTCCAAGTAGCAAAGTGAAAACTCAAGAACACCACAAAACCAAAAGGAATCTTGTGGCTTGGGGCACAAAAAACAAATCAAACTCTTTAAAAAAAGCCCGTAACTCGGTAAACATTTGCAACGGAAACGCTTTCGCACGCCTTCAACGCACTTTGGACGCCAAGTCACCACACAGGTCAAGAAACACGAGTAAGTAAAAAAAATCATACCGATCAACACTTTGCTTCTCTTCGAAGCACAGATGTCGAGCGTATTGAAGGAATGTAAATAGATAGCAAAGCCAAGGCAAAGGCGTCCGTCAAGCCCCACAACTAATACGTAAGAAGCAAGAACCTCTAGATTTATGGCACAACTACAAGCATTTACTGGCTATGAAAGAGAAATTTGACATGGACGTCTAATTGATGAAAAAATTTCGTGAAGATTATTCTTGCTCCCAGGAATCGGAGTGCACTCTACCCTCTTCAACATGAAATTTACTCGTCCCGAGTGGCGCATCCGGCTCGTAACCACCGCTCTCCCGATGGTCCACGAGGTCAACGAGGTCCACTGACCACAATCGGTATGACGAGAACTTTGAACGGATAAGCCCTATTTAAAGACAGTTGTCAGCAAAACTCCCGAAGAAAGGCGATGTATCGTATCACTATGAGTATGTGCAGGCCTTAGCTCCTTCATCCCTCAGACGTGACAACTGTTTTTCCTCTATCTTAACCGTCTTGCTCAAACTACCTTGTAAGTATCCTCTTTCAATAAACAGTTTCTGTATTGCATTTCTGAAGCTGGCGTGCGTCACATTATTAGGCACCATTGCGAAGACTATTACCTTCGCGTGTACTTTTAGTAGAGCAGACACACATACAAGCGATTTGCGCTTCCATAAAGGCACTAATGCTAAACATGCAACCATTTTCGTTAGAGGAGCTGAACAGTGTGCGTTTTTTTGACTTGGGGCGCTGTGAACAGCTACAGTTTCGATATTACTGTGTTCGGAGGAAAGCCTTAAAGTTTGAAAGCAGTAGGCACCATTACAACAACGCTAAGTGTTTGTTCAAATGTGCATGCCTGACGTATGAACGTCGCTTCGAACCAATTCGTACCGAAACATTTCTTCGCGAGGCCCACGAATCAAACGTTTTTCTTTTGCAGAAGTTGAATTCCCGAAATGATTGATTATTTTTTGTTTATTTTCATTAGATTTTTCTAAACAACTGGGAATATTGAACGATGCATGGACTGCGTAGGTAAAGAAAACTAAGACTGCTAAAGCGAAGCGTGTGTAGATTCGGAGCAGCGGGTGCTAATGCTAACACTGGTGGCGGCGTTTAAGCCGGCGCTCATGGCGGCGTTGAAGAACTCTGGAGGGGCGCAAAGCAGGCAGTGATGGACGAGCGTTTCATACTGGAACCGGCGAACCACAGCAATTGGCCAATGAGAGACAGAAGACTCCGATTTGAAACAGATACCAGCACTACCTTTGAAGTCCAAATCAAATGGCTATATATATGGGGTGATCGGTTGTCGGTATTACTGTAAGATGTTCCAATGAATGCGATAAAAAAAAAGAAATTCACGGGCACTCGGCTTCTTCAATTAAGAACCTCGCTAGCAGACGCGGCCTGCGCCATCAATGCCAGGTGATAGAGGAAATAGCATAGGAGAGAAAAGAGAAGCGGAAGGAACGCGCAGTCGCCATAACGGCAGTCACACCGCACACCGTATTGAACTTCCACAAGATTCTTCGCATGTAATCTGAAAATAAACGTGCTGATATGCATGCTAAAGAGAATAGCACACCGGTATAACTCAGCAGTCACACGACGAAAGTGAAATATCTTTCCTGGTGCTTGCTCACTAACAGTATTTATTATAAGAAAAATCTTACGAATAAGCATGCTAAAGACAAGAATACTCCGGTAAAACTTAAAAGTAACGTTCTGACAGCTAAACACCATTCCTGGTGCTCAATCACTAAAATAACGAGTATAAGAAAAAGCGTCCAGATTAGGATGCTAAAAAAAGAGCACACCAATAAAACTTATCAGCGACATGATAAGAGTGAAATACTGCTCCTTGTGCGTAATCACTAAGATTCATAATATTAATCGCCCTCTTCAAGTAGGTATATAGCGTTTGTTTATGTCTGTAGTTACTTTAAGCGGATCGTTCCTTTTCTACTGAAGAGTTGAAATTGATGGCTGTACAAACGAACTGGCTTTGCGAGGCTGCGTGAAACGACTTGCCGTAAAAACAGTCATCGAACGCTCACACAGTTCTGATCAATAGCGAAAAGCCAAACCACATGCTCAGTGCCAATAGGCTTTGTTCCAGCGCAAAGTGGTCCTGCCAAGAAGCTATCTTTACAAGTTGGTAGCGCGTAAAAAGCAAATCCGCCTTTCTCTAGTCGTTTATCACGGTTACTCCCGAGTTGTTTTTTCTTTACTGTTAATGACCATCCTCAAAATCAATTTTTATTGTCACTTTATGGGTTATGACAAAAGACCGGTTTTAGGAAATCGCGGAGATCGATGTTGGCATCGATTTTCCCTTACCATTTTTGCTGACACTTTCGGGAAGGTTCTCAGATGCACCAATCTGAAGCTTTGCCTTTTTCTGGCATCACTTTTTTCTTCTACTGTCGAATGTCCGGATAATCTCTCAAGCTATGATGTATTTCAGGTTGTGGGGTGGAAGCCCTCACCTTGGAGTTCTAGATAGTTCTGGTGGTGGAATTAGATGGACGTCACTGCAATTTTTGCTTTAGTTACTGTGAATCAGATTTGGTGCACATCGGCTTACATATCGTAGTGTCAACTTGTCAGCAGAATGGGATCTCAAATTGCTCTTCCAAAATGTTTCATATGCGATCTCATACCATCGAATTACCACCCACTATCACCTAACAAGCTTCATATGAGCAAAGTAAATTATTTTCCTTTGCTTACACCTGCGCAAACCATGTACCTACGTAAATATCCGTTATTGTTCCGAAAACGTGTGGTGTTCAGAGACGCCTAATGAAAACTAATTAGAGTAAGTGACTCGAACTTTGTCTATCAGGCTCTATAACTTTTCTTGTTTTGTGTGTTCATGTAAAGTGTAAACTGACACCCAGAGTAACGTGCAAAGCGAAGTCACGCTTCACAAACCACGCGAAAAATTACCCGAAGGTGTTAGTAGAAAACTAAATTGTGAAATTCTGGCTGCCGACCTACTTTGCAGCCGAAGAATACACTAGGCACAGTGAGGAAAAACGAACGTGCGAGCAAAAAAATAGGACAACTCAAGGTAGAAAGCTGTGGCCTATACAGCTAGGCCGTACCAGCACATTTAACTTGTCACTTTGCTGTGAAACACATTTGTCATAAGAATACTCCATCGCGTGCCTGTGTATCCTCAGAGCATACGCGGTCAGTTATAAAGTGTTGTGGAAGCTATACAACCGGGTGTCAAAGCTTTTAACCAATCTCCAAATTGGCCGCAGTAAAATGTGACGTGCATCATCGAGTGAGTCAAACGCACAAGGTTGTGCTAAACTAAACACAAACCACAATAAAATACTTGTTTTTATTTCCTGTTTGTGCGTAATTACTTCAAAACAACGGTGGTGTATGGCGAAAAACAGCTGCAGATTGTGCATCAGCCATTTCAGAAAAAAAAGGATTCCGTTATTTGCTTAGCAGTGTTTCGCTGTTGCTTTTATTTTGCGGACGAGTGCCAGCGTATGATCGATACAGAGTAACATAAACAAGAGAAGCATGGTCACAAATACTCTCTGTAGTGGCTGCTAATTTATCTAAAAGCATTCGTGGTGCTGTTTGAGTCTTTTGAAATACTATCTCAGAAACACTGCCGGGATTGTTGCAAGTCAATAAAATGCTCAGTTTGAAAAAACAACGTGCTTTAGGGGACCACTTACTGTTAGCGCCATTCAAATAACCCGCCTCGGAGGGATTCGTGACTTAAACACTGCCCGACACCGCTTTCAAAGCACTAAGCCAGCATCTGCCACTAGCTGAAATTTTGCGCCAGTAACGGAAACGCATGTAAGAATATTTCCTGTTATACTTGATGAGCTGACAGCTGTGGCTCGTATGTTTTCTGCGAAGACCGTGATACTCTGATACAGCTCTCTCTCTATATATAAATCTATAGTTTAGGAAAGATGAAGGCAATCTTACTGTCAGTGCACAAACACTTGCGCCTCACGTGCGTGTGTGTCATTCTGCTAGCGCCACGCGGTGAGCCTCAGATAATTCCCATTTAGGCGGTGCCACCGAAATGCGACACCACCTGGAGCCTTCACTTGTCTTACTCAAGCCTAGTGGCGTAGTAGGGGTGTGGTACTCTGGGCCTGTGCGTCCGTCTTCAAACGGTTCTGTCATGGCTTACAGAGCATTAAATCACACTAGACCACATCTAATGCCGCTTGGTCACTTCAAATCATGCAAATGCCCCTCCCCGCCCACCTCCGGAAGAACATTGTGTCTGCGCTCCTGCATCGGACCAATGTTCATTCTCCCCAAGGAGTCATGCACAAGGCGCCAGACGACTCCAATGAATTTAATGCGCAGAGAGAGAAGGTCTACAAAAATAGCGTGGCAATGCTACTAAATTCAAGTTAGCTGAGATCGTCCCTACATTTAGTGTCGAGCAAGGCAGGCTTTTCAATAATCAATTGCAAGAGACTAGTGACCCAGGATTCCACATTCCTGAAACATCAACGCTGACAGGGAGCTCTGCAATGGTAATTCTGCACTAAATGGCAAGGGTACATAAAAGACGGATAAAAAATATGAGCCCATCAGCTTACTTTTAATACTTCAGAGATTATTTGCGAAGATGATTTCAAACAGAGTATCTGAAAGACTTGTTTTTAATGTAGGTAGCGGCATAGTTCCAGTTAGGGTAACGTGCGATGCATCACAGTGTTGTCATGAAACAGGTGATTGAGAATTCGACTGAATACAGCAGACCTCTTTATATTACTTTCCAAAGTATGGTAATGCATCTGACTCAGTAGCAAACACTTTCGTGTTTGTATAAAGTGCGGTGAATTTTCATCAATTTCCCACTATACTATCATCTTCAGCTTGGCTAAGTAGTATGAGCACATATTACATTTAATGTCAGTTGACATTTTTTATTATCATTCTGCTGGATTTTGTGTTTCTACTTTGGTAGGCCCAACAGGTAAGCTTAGTTTGGAGTCGCATCAATTTTTCACTCCATGAGGCTGTGAATTGTTTGTTTAAGTGTAAATAAAAAGACAATATTCCTTGCATTTCATCCACTTCACAACATAACCAGTAATTTAACCCTTCTGATTGTGCCTAGCAGCAAAATGGGTAAACCAGTAGCAGCCGCTGCTGCAGATGCAGTGTCAGAAACGTGTCGTCCTTTTTTTAGCCCCTAAATATTCTAGAACAATTGCTTAGCTGGATACGAAACTCGTTTTACACAAGGGTAATAAACAACAGTAGCTTGAATATGGCTTTGGCAACTCAACATTTTTGTATTAGAAATAACAAAACAAACATGGTCGCCCGCTTCCAAAACTGCTTGATAGAGCCATATTTTCTTTCAACGTGGGTTCTCAGTTTTCAACACACTGTCATGGTGAACGTTGATCAAGGGACGATACATTGCACTCATATATGGTGCTGACATACGCAAACAAAAATTCATTCTTCTCCACACACCGATTGCACTCCTAAGCCAGAGTAACGTGATGAAGCGTGATACGTATTTCTCGCAGTCATTGAAAAATATTTTCTGTTTGTATTACCAGGCAAGCTCCAAGAAAACAAGAAATATTTGTTGCAAATCCTAATTAGTTCATGTATAGTAGTCAGGCTTACTGAGTAAAGCATGAAATGAAAAGTCATAAGAAGCAAGTGGGGTTAGAGAAGCTTTATGGGGGATTTCCAGGTCTTAGGTTTTTAAGTAGACAATACAAACGAAGGTTCGGTCAGGAATTTTACTTTTTCATCATTGGTTACGGAGAATCTTTTGACGTGTGATATAATACTGCATCGATTTACCAGGCACGGCTCTACCTTTTTTTTTATGTTTGGGACATAAAGCTTTTCTCTTACCACATAAACGCACTTAATGAGAGAATGAAGTGGCTGTGGCAGATTATAGGATATTGCCTCTCGAAGTCATTAGCGCCTGCTTTTCATTATTTCCTCTGGTAAAGATAACTCTTCCTGCTCTTGTAATTAATAAAAAGGAATCGATCTCGGCACCTTAATTACCGTGCAGCAATAATGATGCTGGGGCCCTAGCGGATAATCTGATACCCGTCACATCGCCGCAAGCGATGATCTTTGCTCACGTGATAATTTCTGATCAGTTTTTCTAGTTATTGCACGTTATCGTTGGACCGGTACAGAGGAGTCCACTCTTAAAGGAACACCCCGGCACGTGTCATCGGCTCGGCGCCATCACCGGTCTGCTGTGAGAACTAGTTTCGCGCAGGAACGGAGAACGCTGTGGCGGGTGCTCGTTTTGTGATCAAAAGCATCGTTTTCTGATGAAAAGCATGGTTTCGAAAAAGCATAATTTTCTTATACTCAAACTTGTACTACTAGCGTCTACGCTCGGAGGCACATCTCTATAGGACTGTTGAAATGCTTTATGGTGTCGGTGGTAAGATACAGGTGCTAGCATGTACTCCGTCCGCGGAGGACGGAGTGCCAGACCCCAATCACGCCACGCTGGAACGGTAGTCACATAGATTGGGAATTCCAGTTGAAAAGAAGAAAATAAATAAATAAATATATATATATATATATATATATATATATATATATATATATATATATATATATATATATATGACGTAAGAAGGCAGGGATGGTTAGGAGAAGTAGATGAGGATTGACGGAATAAACATGGCGTTTGAGCCAGGCCACGTCTCCCATGCATCGTAGAGTCACACGAGTCGACAGTATGGATACCTGCCAGCCGCTTCATCAGTCGCACATCATCGACAAGGTTCTCCGCAAGACACCCTGACCATAAATGAACTACCGAACCAGCACCAGCAGTACACATCCACGAGCATCATGACGGCATCATCGACTGACTTACCCATCCCCAAGTACACCGGAGCACTGGACGATGGACCTGTACAGGACTGGTTCGACCTGTTCGAGCTCCACGCTACCGCTGCATCATGGTCGGAACGGGAGATGGTCGCCAACTTTACCGACTACGTCTCCGGTGAGGCCTTCAAATTCGACCTCACCCATATATTTCAAAACAATGAGTCAAGGGAAAAGATCAAACAAGAAATGACCGTTTGGTTTAAAGAATATAGTGACGACTACGCAGAAGACTCGGTTTTAACCCACCATGCACAGACAATTGCACTCAGTCATCAATTTCGCAGGCAGTCTTCAATCATTCGAACGCACAACAAGATTCGACCACTGGCACAAGACGAAGTGGCACACGGGTTCAGTGACAGACGACAATACGTATTTTGGGGAAAACAAAACCATCGAGCGGACCTCCCTTCTGCACGAAAGACGGCATTTGCAAAGTCATCGTTCCAGCATATGACATGAGACGTTGCTCAACCACCTGATGTCCTTCACTGTTCGGCTCGCATACGTTGTCCACCACCTGGGTTTTCATCACGCGATTCTTCAAGCACTCCTAATACTCACCATTTGCCTTATAAGGACGCCGTATTCATGGTAGATGACCTGGCGCACCGGAAAATTACCTTGTCAAGCCACTGCCATTCCGAAAGCCGTTGTACTTCAGGAACGCGTAGCTCAATTCTCCCGCAAAGAAACAAACATACGGAATCGGAACCACGTCAAGACATGTTTGCGGCGATGTCATCCTCGGGAACTGGGCCAACCCAAAGTCGAAACAGTATGAAGTCACCATTGAATGAAAGTCTTGTTGATAAAAACGAAAACGTATCCACTGCTTATCTTGACAGAAATGATGCTTGCAATGCACTCGTAAATAACGCTGGGACAACTGGCAGCGTCTCCTCATTCAATGAAGATGACCACCCGCAATTTTCTCAGCGCCATCACCACACAAAGAAAAGACGACGACGAACGAAAACTTCAAACCATCCACAGAAAACCGCACTCAGTCGTCACAGTCAAAAGCAGCCTTCACGCATTGACCAACCACCTGCTTTTCCATCCCGTGGATCTTCGGTCGCTCACAACGCCCACCTCGCGTCCCAAACGTTCACTATGATCGGAATAGAGCAGAGAAGCTCGGAGTTTACTGAGTCAAGCACGGGACCTACAGTTCAGTTCCATACATAAGAAGAGCTCGCATCGTTCATTGCACTGAAAGACTGTCATTCCCAACTAGAATCTGACCAAACCACGCCTATTGCGGTGTCGCCATTGAGAGCACAGCCATCTGAAAGCCCAAACACGGGAGGCCCGGAAGCAACTCCTACAGGTTGCCAGGTGCCAGAAGCCTACGTATTGAATGCTATCACAGGAGCCTCTGATGTTCCTCCACTCAAATATGTCCTACCAACTTCGCTGCCTAAAAAGCGTTGCAACAGCTACCAACTGGACATTACGGCAAATCGCCAAGAAAAACATTGTCTTATTGCAAAAAGGCTGCCACTTCAACACTTATCGCAACATCAGCAAGGTCAGAACAATAAAATCGCCCATGTTAAGCGTCTTGTTATTCGAGACAAACAACTAGAGACATCAGAAGAACACAAGAGCGTCAAGAAAGACGTTTACAAACGACTCAATCGAAGCGACAACATATTCAAGATGTCTCACACGAGACAAAAAAAGCATCGAATGCCAGACATTTTTCCAAGGGACTTCGAGTAAGTTTTCTCAAGCAGAGATCAATACTCAGACAGCATGACATACGATGACGGAAAAGGCACAAATCAACACCCTGTATTACGGAAGGACGAGGAAATCACCGCAACAACCTTGGTCAACAAACACGCAAACGGGTGGTGCTGCATGTGTACCAATCAAGGCAAAGAGCACGACGCTTACGCAAATCAGGCTGCTGGTGCTCCAAAGCCTTCACACTACGTTCATTTCTTGCCAGAGTACCGACGTTTTCATCATCTGCAGTTTCCACGTTCAAGGTGTACGTGTGTTCTACAGTACGCAACAGTGAGCCTCGCCCACCAGAACTCCAGGACTTACTGTACTGCTGCACTCTCCTGTGAAGCTAGTGTGTTTACGGAAACTTTCTGGGACATGGAACGATCTTTTCTTTTTGACAGTGTTCACTTCTAAGCCGCGCATGTTTAGTTTTTGTTTCTGTTCGTCTGATGTGACTTCTTTCGGGGAGAGGGGGAATCCTGTGACATAAGAAGGCAGCGATGGTTAGGAGAAGTAGATGAGGAAGAAGTGCTTCACGGAATAAACATGGCGTTTGAGCCAGGCCACGTTTCCCATGCATCGTAGCGTCATATATATATATTCGAAGGTCGTAGGTTAGATTCCTGCTTACAGTTGGTAATTTTTTCATCCACTTTTCTTTCTTCTTATTTACATTCCATTAATGTTAATAACTTCCCCTGTACATTCCTTGGCATTACTGTCTGTTATATCTCATTATTATTGTGTTAAAAACACGGAAAAACGAGCCCTTAGGTATACACTTCTTTCCCTTATATATATATATATATATATATATATATATATATATATATCTTTTCTGCTTTTCAAGTGGAGTTTCCAATCTATGCGACTACCGTTCCTGCGTGGCGTGATTGGAGTCTGACACTCTGTCCTCCGCGGAGAACGGAGTGCCAGACTCCAATATATATATATATATATATATATATATATATATATATATATATATATATATATATATTTTGGAAAGAAGTGTATTCCTAAGGCTCGTTTTTCCGTACTTTCACACAATAATCATGAGAGCTAGCAGACAATTATGCCAAGAAATCTATAGAGGAAGTTATTAGAACCAATTTAATGTAAGAAGGAAGTGAGAAAGGTGGGTGAAAAAATAGCTTGCCATGAGCAGGAAACAAACCTACGACCTTGGCGTAACGCGTTCGATGCTCTAGCCAATGAGCTATCACGGCGGCTATACCGCCAGCCACTTTATTGGGTTAATATGTGATTTTAAACATGGGAGTGTTAGCGCCTTCTGTAGCCATTGCTTCGAGTATTAAAACACCCTTTTATGAGCCTGTGTGGCGTCACGTGGCACGTGAACTTATTACAAGCTGGCAGATGGCCAATAGTTCCTCATCTACAACCTAACAGCACTAAGTCTGCCAGTACAAGACCCTTGTTAATGAATAAGAGAAATAGGTGTATACCCAAGGGCTTGTTTTTCCATGTTTTCACCCAATAATAATGACATCTAACAGACAATAATGCCAAGGAATGTATAGGGAAAGTTAAATAGAAAAAAAAGTGGGTGAAAAAATAACAATTATATATATATATATATATATATATATATATATATATATATATATATATATATATATATATATATATATACATATATATATATGGGATCTAACAATAATGCCAAGGAATGTATAGGGGAAGTTATTACTACCAATCTAATCTAAATAAGATAAATGGCAAGTTATTTTTTCGCCCACTTTTCTTTCTTCCTAATTAGAATACAATGGTTCTGATAACTTCGCCTATACATTCCTTGGCATTATTTTCTGCTAGGTCTCACTAATATAGTGTCAATACAGTGAAAATCGAGCACCTAGGTATACACTTTATTCCCCTATATATATATATATATATATAAATATATATATATATATAAAGAAAAGAAGTATATACCCAAGGGCTCGTTTTTTCGTGTTTTACACAATATTACTCAGGTCTAACTGACAATAATGCCAAGGAAAGTATGGGGGAAGGTAGTAGACCGAATTGTAACGTAACAAAGCAGAAAAGTGGGTGAAAAGATAACTTTCCGTGGGCAGGATCCGAACCTGCAACCTTCGAATGACGCGTTCGATGCTCTACCATTTGAGCTACCATGACAGCCATCCCCCCTTTCCTTGGCAACATTGTCTGTTAGACCTCAGTATTATTGTGTAAAACGTGAAAAAACGAGCCCTTGAGTATACACTTCTTTTCTTAATTCATTAACGAGGGTCTCGTACTGGCAGACTTAGTGCCTTTAGGTTGTATACGAGGGACTACTGGTCAGCTGCCCACCCGTAATAAGTTCACGTGCTACGTGACGCCAAACATCCTCAAAACAGTGTGCCACACTCGCCGCCAAGGCTACTGGTGGCGCTGACTGACACTCCCACGTTAAATTCACATATAAAGCCAATAAAGTGGCTGGGGGGATGGTAGAGCCTCGAACGCGTCATTCGAAGGTTGCAGGTTCGGAACCTGCCCACCGCAAGTTATCTTTTCACCCACTTTCTTTCTTTGTTACATTACA
The DNA here is from genome assembly GCF_043290135.1 of Rhipicephalus microplus. Classification (NCBI taxonomy): domain Eukaryota; kingdom Metazoa; phylum Arthropoda; class Arachnida; order Ixodida; family Ixodidae; genus Rhipicephalus; species Rhipicephalus microplus. The sequence goes on from NC_134701.1 coordinate 102,667,722, forward strand.
ATTCGGTCTAATATCTTCCCCTATACTTTCCTTGGCATTATTGTCGGTTAGACGTCAGTATATATATATATATATATATATATATATATATATATATATATATATATATATATATATATATATATATATATATATATATATATATATATATATGTATATATATATATATATATATATATATATATATATATATATATATATATATATATATATATATATATATATATATATATATATATATATATATATATATATATACAGTGTCTCCACCAATCACAAAAAAGCAGACCTAGTGCAACAAGATTGCATTTGGTCATATTTGTGTATTGTTTACAATCATGTTTGAAAATATCGTTGAAGCGCACCGGTAAGGCATGGACCGAACATCTGTTCTTGCGAGTCTGTTCTCTCCATGTCAATTCTGTTCCCTTTAACGAAATTTTCAATTTTAGACCTAGTGTATGTTGTTCCCAGGGTACTCGAGTAGCCAATACAATTTTCTCCGTTAACGACGGTTAACTACACAATAATAAATATGTTCGTAACCAAGAAGTACTTTCCTAAATTTCAAAGTACAAAAGAAGCCAACTTGCGCATGTCGAAATTGCATACAATTGCGCTACGTTACTATCACACTAATGCGTGCTTTATGGCTCTTGCGTCAGCATGCTATACGGCTGCTTGGACATAACAGGAGCACCATCACCATACAGCACAGGATATAGAACATATTTGGTTTTTGAGCAATAGTGTGCGTTGTTGGCATTAACCACGTAGATTTATGCTCGGTCCGCCAACAAACAAAAACTGCGGTTGCCTGTAACATATTGGTGTATTGCCGTATTGTAACTTATTGGTCGCTGTGGTGCAACTTGCATCCTTCATCAGATTTCTTCAATTCAATACACGAGTTGTTTAAAATACCACGTCTTTTACTAGTGATAATTCTATCAGTAATATTTTATCATATCAGTGATAATCAGTGATAATTCTATCAGGAAGCAGACTGCCTTTGGCAGTCAGCTTTCCCGTCGCGATGCGACTTTGCCGTGTTGCATTTGAGTGGGTGTGGCATCGGCGGATGCATATGCTTCTCTCGCTGAAATGGCCATCAGTGCGCCTTAAAATTTATTTCGTTAGAAATAAAAAATAGAGGTCATTCTATTCAAACGCACACAATACAACGCGCCTTGTCATGTTTTCAACGCCTAACTTCATCGTCATGATACAAACTATACTTTAAAAAAGTCACAATTTCGGCTCAAGGCTGAAGCCATGAACGCAATAGCAATACATCGGGCTGCTATACGAAGTAAGCCTAAGAGATTTAGGCGCGATATAACATTTAATGAACATGGTAGATTACGCTTGAATTGGCAGTAATGCAGTAACCACAATATCTAAGCAGGTGTTGTTTCAAATGGCTGACTGCGTGACGTCCGACTGGAGGCTAAGTCCAAGTTCGGCATCGAGAAATGCGATAAGCCACTGGTGTTAGTCTCAAAGTACAATAACGCTAACGTCACCAGTGACTATCACTGACACATTCTGTAGGCAGTCACCCGGATGTTGTGCAGAAAGAAGTCCATGACGTCAATCCATAAGGTTGCTGATGAGATGTACTCTGTTGTGTACACTTGGATCTGCTAAATTATTTTTACAAAAAATACCTCTTTCTCTTTCTTTCAGTTGTTATTTTCTTTCTTTTTCGGCTTTTTTCTCTGTATTTTATTATTCCACTCATGAGACTATACTCCATCCTACACCGGAAAAATTGCGCTCGTTTCCTGGGAGCGAAGCAGGAGGTAAAATAGAGAACGAAGACACTGGATAAAGGTTTGCGGTGATTATGATAACTTTCTCTACCCGGGTTTCAGCGATTGGCTGGCATAACCACTTCGTTTTTACAAGCGTGGAAATTTAACACTTGAAGGTCTGCCGTAATGACTCTTCATCTTCATCCCCTTTGCACAATGAAGAGGCTATTATTCTCTTTAGTTCATCATATTCCAGACGCATATATAATGTTACCGCACATGTAATTTCTGTATGTGCCTTTTAATTAAGTATTCACTGGAAAGTGCGTTCACGGGTGACCTCACTCGTCCTAGTTTCAGTCTACAGGGGACAAGGGAGAAGAAAAGCAGGAATGTTCATAAGGAGGTCGTGTTGGTCTCTTCATACTTTTTCCTGAGAACATTTTATGAACGTACTTTAGCAGAGCTACTTCGATATTTTCTGTAAAAGCTACACTGACCCACTTTTACTTTCATTATTGCGTCATATTTTATTTTCTCTCCCGACGCGTAGCGGGAGCGCGTTTTTCTGTGCAAATTTTATTCATATTCTTAATTTTATTGTGGCAAATATTTTTGCTTTTTATAAATGGCCGTTTAACTCGGAAAGTGTAGCTGAGGCACTTCTCACGCCGTCCTTTCAAAGAGAACTAGCTGCGAACCAATTTGGCACCTCCATTCATTCACACCCAACCAACGCCGTGGCCTAAAACCTCCCAAGTGTTTTCGGCTTTGCATGAAATTGTAGAAGCGAAGGGAAGACAGCGACATGGGTTGGTCTTCAGAAGAATTGTTGGAACCACAAGGGGCATAGAAAAAAAAATTCTTTACTGCTGTCGGTCAAAATCTCTAAACGTGACGGTTCGCAGTGTGTTAGTGCAGTATGTTTGCAACCTACTTGGCCGTCCCTAATATTGCGGGGACCGCAAAGTACGTTCGCTGTTTTTTTTCCGGGTTTGTTAGACTACTATAGCACAGGTGTTAATTCAGTTTTTTTTATAAATAACAAATAACTTTACAGTGCCTGATTATATGATATCGTGTTGTGGGTGAACGAATGAGTGAGTGAATGAATAAGTCAATTTTCATCGAACCAAGTCTTGCAGTTTCCTTCATGCGAGGAGGAAAGGAGAGGGAATCATATTCTGTCCCAGCGTGCATTAAAGGCGGTGAAGAGTTATGTTTAATACCATTTCTGTGTGACTTAATTTCTCCTTCTTTGAGAAAACAATGACTGTAATGCTTAATCCCCAACTTCAATCGTTAGTACAGAGAAATGATCTAAAACCAGCATAGGTCCCGAAAGACAAGGTCCTCCCCTGCTATCTTCGCATTTTTTTATTTATGCTGTGCACTCACAGGGCGAGCATATAGTGCGTCGCGCCACTCTCACAACCTGAGCTGGAGCTTGTAGCTAGTTTCTTGCGTAATTGGTTATGTTTGAGCAAACATATTCTACTCTAAAGAATTTTGTTCACCTTGTTGGAGTACAGGCGTCATTGCTACATTAAAACAAAAAACGTGTGGAAAGTGTGGCAACAATTTTTCGCATAGAATCTACCCATTTGATTTCTATTGAGAAAGATTGTTTGTTAATGCGCTCATATTTAGCAAAAATGACAGCTACTTTATTCACTATATTTGTTGCTTTGTAGCAAACAAAAAGCGAGAGCTCAATTGCACAGAAAATGACCTGTTCATAACTCTAAAGTGCTTGGAGCGCATTGATTGATTGACAAAGTGTATTGGCGCAAAGACTTTAAGGTAAAAAACTACCGCTCTTTGCTTGTGTATAGATGAACGAAAAGTTAATAATTTAGCCACAAAGGCCCAGCAGTTAATGTATTTGTAACACATTATAACTTTTTACAAAGGAAGGTTCGCAACTACCTCTTTTGAATACGACCACCTATAGTTTTGAAATTTGCGCATTGTTTGAATGAACTTAACATTGTAAACGCCTATGTACAGAGGTGCGGAAAGAGAGCTTCAGCAATTAAAAGCTAATTGATACGCAACTATGCTACCATGACACGGTTTAGCACTGAAGAAACCTTCTCTCCGCTTATGCACGTGTCTCCAATATGCAACTCACCTGCCTACTCTGCTTGTGTCTTTTGCGCTATGCTATACCCTCACTTCTGACTCTCTCCATTCCCTACACAATCCCTCGCTATACTATACTGTAGATGTTTGTGTTTTGTAGGCACAGTTCATGCCTCTAAAGGATGATGTGTTGTCTTCGCGTGCACTTTTTAAACTTGTCTGCTTAAATAGGAACCAATCAACGATGGCTATAAATGGCATACCTCGGGCTAAGGTGCGCTTTTAGTGTGTTCTTACTCGGTAACTCCATCGTGCAGTTTAATCTCGCCAGCCGGATACTACTTCGCCCATTCGAGCTTGATTATCACGGATGTTGAACGCTTGCGTAAAGGCAATACGGCTGCTGCAGCGCGAGAAGCGCTTTTTTTTGTAGTACGTTCTCTCAATGCGTAACGAGAAGAGCACAGCCTGAAGAAGGGCATACGGGCCCTTTGCTGATGCCTGCCGAGATTGCGTGAGTGCCACCGTTCGGGACCACACCTTACGTCAAAGTTCACTGCTGCTCGAGGGACGCAGCAACACTCCCTCCTCCTTTTCTTCCAATCGCGTGTTCATGCTCCTTCACCCAAAATAAGCCAAGCAAGGCATTTCCTGTTTTAAAGACGATAGTCTTTCTTGGGGACCTTCCACGCAAAAACTTTGGTCTGTCTGTCTGTCTGTCTGTCTGTCTGTCTGTACATTTGTCTGTTTGTGCACCGTTACCGTGAACCGGGTATTCTAAACAGCACCAACCGCTACCCCGAACGGCCGACCCAATACGTAGTGCCCACCAACGTTGCTCAAGGATCAGCGTTCTTACGTGCGCGTTTGTCAATTAAAAATCAATTATTGCGCATATCTGAGGCACCATAACAACACATGTACGTTTTGCATGTTTGTCTTTTACTAGAAAAGGCATACATAAGGAATTTTAAGGACCGCAGCGCTTATCACGCTGCGCTGACCACGCAACGCTTGCACGAAGAAGCGAGTGTTTCCAACGCTTTGCTAAGACGACACGGTAGTAGCACCTACCTGTCACCTTGCGCTCTACACCTTATCACCTCTCAGACGGGCGCGCATACCCGTCTCAGGGCCACGTGCTTTGTTTTCCAAAACGAACTGCCAGACGGCGCTCTTGTATCACGTGTGACGTGCCTTGATGCGCTCGTTCGCGTCTGCTGCATGCTCGAGGCACTCTATCGCAGCGCCTCCGGAGTACCATTCACCAAGTTTCTTGCGCAGAACATCAAATAAATGTTTCGTTCATTCTCTTCACACGCAAGACTATCGTCTTTCGATGACATTTGCAGATTGCATGCAGATACGGGGCCATTTTTAGCGGCAATCGAGAAGTTGTCTCTTACGCGGCGTGGTGATATCGCACGCGCCCTCAGAGTAACTAAACTAGGTGGCTCGTTCATGTCTGCTTCAGCCGCATTTGTCATCCCCACCCGTGCGCCGTTTTACCCACGGGTCAAATATACAAAGCCTGGGGCGACTTTTATTTAAACTTCGTACACAAATAACGCCCATAGCAATGGTAAAATTAAGTCGAGGGTGTCCGTATAGTTGCTTCCATGACAATAAGCAATCAAGCGGAACAGCGAAAGTTACCAAAGCAGCACCCCGTACACCTTGGTATAAAAGACAATAACATGTCTTGGCTGTAGCGTGTGGAATCCGCATAGCTAGCTACGTGTACGAAAGCACACGAGGGAGTCCTCAAGAAAAATAAATGGAGATGAACTTGAACGCAAGTTATCTATCTAGGTTCTTCGTCTTTTCAACTGAGGAGCAACAATAAAAATCGGTGATGAACTAGAGTCCCGGATCGTCTATCAAGCACACGTGTGGTTTCAATACAGTGTAGCAATAACTTTTCTCATTTCTCATAGAAAATATGGTGCTATCTTACTGCGCATACATAAACATATAATAGGCTATGATTTACAATATTCAGTTGTTAGCTATACTTAGTGCCATTAAAAGCGGTCACACTGATGCATATCCGTCAGAACAAGCTACTGCGAAATGAAGATTCATGAAACCTCACAGAAGGACGAGCTAAATGCTTATGCTCTAACGAGCTTACTGTGATATTACCTTAAACGAAGCTTGGCGGTATGCAGCTGTACCTTATCATTCGGTGAATAATCATTATTGGGCCTCTTTGTTATCTTTCGCTCAACAGATAACTCATACTGTGTGTTTTTTTTTTCTGTGTGCGTGCCTGTGTGTGTGCAAAATATTGATCGGAAGAAAGCATAGGTGACTTTTTTCTACATCTGCTACAAAGTAAGCAAAAACAGAACTCAACTTGTTTTAGGGGTTTTAGCTTGCTGTTTTCTTGCTGTTTTAGCCACACAATGGGTAACAACGTCTAGTTTACACGACGCACCTCACCAAACTTCGCAAAACAGCTAAACTTTTAAGTTAGTATAAGTCCCATGGGCTGAATGCTTTGCCTTGCTCTAATAAAGTTGACCATGCACTCTAATAATACAGCACTACTCTCTACTTTGCAATATCTTATGACCCAAAAAATTACAGCAGTAGAGAGCGATTCAGAAGATAGCTGTCACTGCCACTTTATATCGGTAAAAAGAGAAGACATACAAAAATCCAGAACTCAAATGAGGTTACTTCTGAACCACCGTGTCCTGGAGTGACCCCACAGGAAGCTGTTTATAATGTCATGAAGACCAATCCCCACGTGAGTTCTAGGATGCTCCTGTGAGAAGGGCAGGGACATTAAAATTTATTCGGTTTTTTTAAACCTCCAACCAGTGCACGCATTTGGACGAAAACATACGATTGTGGGTTGAAAAAGTTGAAGTCAGACTTAAAGCCGAAACACAATATTCACGTCTTTTGTGCACTGCCTTGCGGCACAAGTAAAAGAAGTATGTTGGTGTGTAGGTACGAACTGCGTATACTTCCATATTGTTGGCTGTTCTAGTGATGGAGTCCATTGTGCGACTCTTATCTAAAATGTAATTTCGTTTACCATGACCTCTCAACAACGCTTTAGTTACTTAGTGTGAGATACGAGAACAACGAAGGTGCACGAACTACTCTTAAGAAGAAAACGTGTTATTTTCTTTGTCTGAACGGGAAACCTTTCATGTGAGCTTCTCTGTGGGCGCACCTATATTGTGCTATGAAAAACAAAGAACGTTCGCTTGATCACGAATACTTGGCAGCACGCCACCAGACATAAAAGTATGCACTGTTTATAAAAAATAAACGCAAATTATTTCGCCTGACTTTACAAGAATGCCACAATCATTACATATATGTGAGAGTTCTCATAAATTGTAGCACTTCACACAGCTGTAGGAATGCCTAGGAGTTCCGTTACACAGGTTCTTAAACCAGTTTATTATGGGTATAATCATTCCGGCCCATTACGTGCTTCATCTGGCTTCCGAAGACACAAACAAGTTTGCTCCACCACGACGTTTTTTCTCTACGGAGCTTTCTACACTGTTTCTCATATTCCGCGAAGCAAATCACGAGGTTACTCTGAAAACCATGCAGGACAGCCCTTGCCGAAACCAATCGCATGGAATGCGAGCTTCCAAAGCAAGTTTCACAGCGTGAGTAAACAGGCTAAGTGAACTGTTTATAGCTGTTGCGTGGTATCGTAGATGTCACTCAGCAATATTAAAGACAAAGGTGAATATTTGCATATTACAATATAAAAAACAATCATGGAAGCTCAGTAAGTGCATGATTTACCTCTCGAAGGATTTGGCACCTTAGAGGAACATGCCTCTGGCGAGCAAGAACTAATGCACCAATAGAAAGAGAAATATCACGAATTATCTAGAAATAGACCCGAATCAATTATAAAACACTTCAAGCAGTATTGCAAACTGTGTGAAATCTCTTGAATCCAAGCAATTTGATAAATGTGAAGAAAACACCGCATCATCAAAAATTGTATATATGAGTGTTTTGGCGAATAGTTTCAGCTTCTCAGTCACACGACTTTGCTGCCAGTTCTGACTATGGCATTAATAACACGAACACAGGGCGAGTAGTGCGATATCGGCGCTGATAAAAACGGCTACAAGTACTACCACAGTAGAGTGACTTGTTGGGCGAGTTGGTTCATTTCATGCTAAAAGCTACCCTAAGAAGTAATACCATGGCGTTACAAACGCAAGTGTGACATTTGCGGCTCTTCTTAAAGGAACACCACGTGCTAACGCGTCAGCGTCACCATTGAGTCAACATATGAACAGTGGAACCATCAGCGTGATGGTACCGCTATATTTTTGTGGTCTCAACATCACGCAACTCAGAGGCGTTTTCATGTCGTTCGTCTTCTTTTAAAAAAGCTCATCCCCTCTACTGGCCACATGAAGATTTCCATTCTCGAAGGCAACATGGGCACCCGCGTGGTATTTTCGTGCAGCTCGTTTAGCGGTGCCCGCATCGTGGCGGTAACGTGGCGGTGAGCAATACTTCGTAACTGCGGTAAAAGTGAACGCGAGATAACATAGTCATGTCATCATATAACGTTTACTAAGCAGTGTGTGCGTGCATAGTCTGTGTGATTACGCTGATAAAATAATCTTGATGATCGCTGTCGTTGCGGCATGCGAACTTCTCCTCAGCAAGAGCAACTGTGGTGGGTGGACGGGATCATGATCGCCAAGCCCATGAGGCAATAAAAAGCCAGAAAATTAGATTAAAACTCGCCAAAGAGGTAGCCAACTTCAGTCAAGGACAGTAGAAATGCCCAAAACTGATCAAGTATGTGTGAAAACCACGTCCATAATTTTATTCGGGTGAATAAATGAGAAAGCATGTTGATTGATTGACATGTGGTTCTCAACGTCCTAAACCTCATATAATTATGAGAGACGCCGTAATAGAGGGCTCCGGAAATTTCGACCACTTGGGGTTCTTTAACGTCTCTCAAATCTAAGCACACGGGCCTACAGCATTTCCGCTTCTATCGGAGATGCAGCCGCCGCAGTCAGGATTCGGTCCCGCGACCTGAGGGTCAGCCGCTGAATACCTAAGCCACTAGACCACCGCGGCGGCGCGGGAAAGCATGTTCGCAATCATGTTATCATATAAAACAGCAACACTTTAATATCATCTCTTTTAAGTTCGAACATAAAATTCTCACTTTTGTATTGATTTCTTGCATGACGATGTAGCCTTGGCGCTGTTGAAAGAATGGCGTTCACCTGTCTTGGATTACAATTTTGGAATGACTGGATGTTGCGGGAACAACAATAAAAATACTATTGCAAAATGAATACGCGAAGGACTACATTGCTGGCACTGAAGCATAAATTATTTCTTCTTTCGCAATGATTGCGCTCGAGATGATCAATCTAGTATTGAATTGTGTACCTAAGACGAAGGAAGGTTACAAATGGTCAATTAGATATTCTAGAATGACTGATCGTTTGGCGAGATTGTATGAAATTCTAAAGTAAGAACTGAAAAACATGGATAACCACGGAAAGGGCGCCAGAACAAGCACCCGCTAACAACTCCTGTGAGGGAGCGCTGTGTTTGTGTCTTCACCTCTTAGGTCATACTTATAAGTGCCCGTGTGAAATGTGGGGTG